>NC_067126.1:26308106-27022481 GCF_021347895.1 Acanthochromis polyacanthus
CAAGTGGAGTGACAAAAAGTCTTGTGTTGTTTTTACTCCTTGGGGTAATCGTCACTCTTTTAATATGAGAGGTTTGTCGGTGCTGTAAAGCAATCCTCAACGTGTGTGGCGGAGCATTAGTTGAAAATGTAAATAGATATCTCTTCTTCTGTCCAACACGGGGAAGATCCACTTTGGTACAAACACAAAAACACGCAGGAGTACACACACACATATAAATAAGCCCACACAAACCCACTGTGATTACATTATTCATAGCACTGCTGAGAGCTCTTACACAGAGGCTGACAAACACACAAGACCTGCTGTAAAACACTGAGTGATAACAGCATCAGCTAGATTGTCTTACACTGTGAGGGATGGAAAGATGGGAGACGCTGGAGCGAGCGAGAGAGAGGGAGAAAGAGACACTGAGTCTCCACCGTTAAATGCATGTGTGTGCCAATCCTTTAGAAAGCGAGAAATCGTCTCCCTGCATTAAAGGCAAAGATTGCACTTATTGATGTGTTGGTTTGTTTGTGTGTGGATGTGCAGGCCTGTATTTAGATGGACATAATAGCCAGCTGCCCTGAGAATAGCTCGGAGGATGGAAATGAGGAGGTGGGTGCAAATGCCGTACGTTCATTACATAATAGTATATCGTATTACTCAACATGCATGTGCCACCACATAGAGTATAGAGGCCTACACATTCTTGTGATTATCAACTAAAAGGCCAGCATGTATATGTGTGCATCTGCGTGTAATTAGTACAACTCAGCCATGCAAACACACGTGTGTGAGGATGCATACATGCGTGTCTACATCTCTGTGTCAGTCCTGTTACAGCATCAAGTTGTCAGGCTTGATCTTCTGGAAGCAAGTGAACCATTACAGAGGCAGCAAGAAAACAGCTGGTTATCTAAATGCAAGGCACGTTAAAGGCCTAGTATGTTTCACTGTTTTTGTTTCATCTGTTTGTCATTAATGTAGCTTCTTTTCACTGACACTTTTGTATTTTGTTAGTGCAGAAATTCTGCTCGGTATTAACATTTAGATGTTGCATTGTGAAATGTAATGTGCAGGTCAAACAACATCTGCAGTTCAGACTCAGCTAATATTATTCAGTAACACTTCATGAAGACATAATTCCTTCAAAATAAGTTGGCAGACGTGTTTTATTCAAAATTATGGCCAGGTTCTTTGTGTTGAGAAAGTTGAGATAAAGTTAATTAACTAAAACTCTTCTCATTATTTCAATTTGCTTTTATCTGAAGGGTGTACCAGTTAGTTTCAGTTTTCAATGCCTGAGGCCAACAGCTCCACATGACTGAAGTACTTGGATCACTTGTGGAAGACCTGTCTGAATTCATGCTCAACAAGGTATGTTGTTAGGAAAGCAAGCAGAAGAATCAACACTGTCTTCTCCCAAACAGCCAAGCAAGGTTGGCTGAGGCGCCATGTTGGTTAGAATTGTCTAGAGGTGTAGAAAGTAGGTTTGCCTGGATGTTACCAGATGCTTCTGGAAAGTGGACTCCCATTTGGACACTTAAAGGGGCTGCACCACTCAGATAGGAGCATTAAGATTCAAGAGGTTCCTGATCTCTATGTCAACTTCAACCATCTTCTTATTACACATGAACAATGTAGATCAAATTCACAAGACTAAACAACAATGTTCTGACAAAAATGTTAGCAGGAGCTCAAGTATATTTTGTTGCTTCCAGCTGTTTGAAGGAGTCTTTCCTCAATTTATTAAATACCTGCAGCATTAAACAGCAGCAGAATTTTAATGAGCGTCTTCAGAACAGGAAAGTTGTGTGTATTTACACATGTGGCACAATGGTGGTAATTTAACTAATTGCTTACAAATACAAATTCCCCACAACATGGAGAAAGGATCGATCAGGATCACAAACCACACTGTGTCCTTTCCTCACTTCAGACATGTGAACTTCACAGTTGATCAGATACTGTTCAATTATTTGTTACACAGCAGCTGACCTGAGGTTGATTTCTAACTCCTTCCCCCTTGTAAAAGCCCGATCTGTTTACTAAAGTCAAAAATATTATTCTGTCATGTCAAGAGCTCTTTTGATACAGAAAATGCTGTGTTAGACACTGCTGGTTTGTGCGCCAAACATGACTGGTGCTCCACTTACAAAGCAAACCAACATGCACGCCTAGATATGTTTCAAGCTGCAAGGAATAGTGTGTTGATGTGGCATTATTACAAATTGCCCAAGTCCACATACACACAGATGTGCATACTGAAATCATAGCATGTATGCAGTAAAGCTGTGCGTTAGCTGGCTGAATCACTCGACATCTCATACTAACTACACACAGACACACACACATGTCGAACTTTTAGTACATGACCAAACTCATGGTTATATGTGCGTCTTGTCCTTTGTGACCCTTTTCAGTTCCCATACAGACATGCATGTGCACACACAAACATATTTGACAGATACATAAAAGTAGTTTATAAATAGGATTTTACAGCAGCACCATAAAATGTTCACTAACGTGCGTGTAAAAACAACCAAACTGCTACAAGGTATACTGTAAAGGAGTAAACTTACCTCCACGTGTAACAAAAAGCAGGGAGACAAATATATCCACTGTGATTAATTGGTTGCTTTGCCAATAAGCGCCTCCCTCAGCTCTTGCTTTCTTTTTCATTTGGCTCCTTTTGCAGGGAATGTGCCTCAGCTTCGTAGAAACTAGTCATAAAGCTTCATTTTACTTTACAAGGCAATCTTAGCCACAATTAGGAACAAAAACCTCATAGATATGTGATACAGCATGATGAAATCAATCAATGGTAGGCATTGACAATACAGGCATACTTAAATCCAATATAGGTTCAAGGCAAACAGGGACAACAGATTATAGATCTTCCTACGATAAGCTCATTTATGGGTTAAAGGATCTGCATCATGTTATGTTTTTTAATTACAGACATGTTTTATCCTTCTAAGTTCATCATTACTCGTGGAACATGGCAAGTTGTTCCACGAGAGTAAACACAGAACAATGTTGACTGCCAGTGCTGCTACTTACATTACACTTCATAGATCTGATGAGCTTTTAAGGGTTAAATCCACGACTGGACAGTGACTTTAAAATTACTTTCTCAAATGTTATTTAGAAAAAAAAAACCTCTCTATCGAAATACTCCTACTATTTAATATTCAAAGTGTACAGAGTGAGGTTATGGATTATTTATTTGTGCAGATCAATTTAATATAATCAGAATTTGGAATAGTGAGAAATCATGAGCAGGATGGTGTATCACATCACACTGCATGGTCATGCATTTGCACAGCAGAAGATTAAGCAAGAAACAGATCAACTCCAATGTTAATGCTTCAATTGCTAACTATTAAAAACACCATAGGGTAGTTTAACTTGTGTATCGCAATACCCAGGCATGTTGCTTTGCTATAAATCAACTGCCGTCTCATTCGAGTTGTGTGATAATAATGTGAAGATGAATATTTCAGGCTCATAAACACAGGGGTAATTGTAAAGTCTTAAGGCAATCTGAGGACCTTCAAGCCTTAATTCAGGAAAATGTAAAACTGACCTTATGAAATAATTTAAGGGGGAGAAAAAACAAGAAACAAGAAAACACTTTGTGAAATGAGGAGGCTTCCAGCCTGTATCTATGGAGAAGCACAGAAAGCATGAAGTAACGTGAGTCATTGTTCTCTGCTAGATTTGAGTAACATCAGCCTCAAAACAGCACACGAACACTCCAAACTTCATCCAGGAAATGGACAGAAGATTAAAGCACTACTGTGACCAAAATCACTTGGTTTGACACAGACGAAACGGTTTTTTGGCTCTAGCTGGGTGGAGAGCAGGTCCTTTATTCTTACCTCAGTGGAGTTAAAGCCTTTATTCAGACTTCAGACAACTCATCTTTTCTCCATGATGAATAAAAGTTTGCAAGTCAAAACTGAAGTGATTGTCAGTTATCTGTATTGGTTTGGTGGTAGGGGTTATCTAGGGAAAAGAATTTAAAATTTAAAATTATCAGCATAACTATTTATAAGACCTGAACAAAGAAGTGCTGCATGGAGAACTTTGGCTGACACCTCCGTTAACAGTTGATGCTGTTTAAAATACTTCACTACTCACCTTTTAATCTCAGTTTAAATACTTTAGGATGGAAAAAGAAATAATTTGTTCTTTTTTTTTACAAGCATTACAATAAATCTAGGCATTAACCAGTGTGATTTAATAATAATAATGGATTAGATTTATATAGCACTTTTTAAGGCACTCAAAGCGCTTCACAATGGATTCATTATTCATTCACTCACACATTCTCACTGTGGTGGTGGTAAGCTACATTTGTAGCCACAGCTGCCCTGGGGCAGACTGACGGAAGCATGGCTGTCAATCCGCGCCTACGGCCCCTCCGACCACCACCAACATTCACACGCATTTATATACCAGTGTGAGAGCAGCACTGGAGGCAAGGCGGGTAAAGTGTCTTGTCCAAGGACACAACAGCACATGACTAGACGAGACCGGGAATCGAACAGCCGACCCTTCGATCATTGGACGACCCACTCTACCACCTGACCCACAGTCACCCCAATTACAGTCAACACATAAATTATCAACAATAGTATTACACTAAAATCACAGCTCATTCAAACTTATCATTTCTGCATCCGAGTCAAGCAGCCGTAGCATTTAAAAAGCCAGTTAGTTGTAAACTAAGGACTGAAGCATTGGCTTAGACCGCCACCTTAGTCTTCTCCTTCAGTGCCCAAGGTGCTCCAGCGGTACTTTGTGCAGAGGTTTTTAATAACGAAGCCTGTTTGATCCCTGGAACAATGAACAGGAGCTGCATTTCAGGGCTGACATTGCAGTAAAATGCCATCACATTGCCCAAAGGGCTAAACTTAACCCAACTGTGAAATCTGCTTCTGAGAGAGCGAATGGTGGAGGAGCAGAAAGAAAAGAAGGAAGTGATTTTAAAATATTGTAGTCTGTTGGGCCAATACGGACGCTGATGGGTAACTGAGCTGTGGGTGTTGTAACCTTAACCTCTGACCTGTTTGATGGATATGATGTGACCAAACTGGTTTTGGACACAGCAAAAATCTTTAAATTAAACAGGTAAGTACTGCAACACTTCTTGCTGTTTAAATGCTACATGCAGTACTTTGACAGTATACTGTACATTTCAAATCTTATGACAAGTTTCTGAAAACACCCTTTTGGTTTTATGGTGCTATGTCTCCAAACCCTCATTTGCAGGTCCATAATGCATGCAGCACAGCTGAACGACACAGGGCAGACAGCAGGGATGCACCACATCATGCCCTTATCTCTGGGATAAAGAATAAGCCTGCAAATCCGTCTCAAACTGTCTCAATAGCAAATTGACTTTGCCATCTGTTTCTCCCAAAGTCTTCATGAGCGAATTTATCTACATTTACTAAACTTGTTCTGTCACACAATTAATGCATACGAATACAGAAAATACATTAAACGGAACAGACACGAAGAAGGACCCATTTTGTAAAAGTCAGCCTCTAATCACAGCAGCAGTTTCACCCCTGGCCTGTTGATTGCGATGCAGCTGCAAGTGCAGCTGGGAAGCCATGTCGACCTGTGTCACAAGATGAATCGTAATCAACAGCACAAGGACATCTGGGTCTGGATGGTGGGAGAAAACCAGTCCTGAAATCATTTTTCAAACCAACACTAAGCAAAGCTGCAGTGTGTGGTGATGTAGGATCGATGGATCATTCCTGGAGGAGAGCAAAATGCACTTTGCCATCCAATTTGAGCCAGTACTTCCATCTACTGCACATCTAGTTCAGTTTGGTAAAGACTAACCAAGGGTATCCAGATGCGTTTGTTTTTTTTAATCTAGTTCTAGCAAATGTCATAAAGTTGGATGAACAAAGTTTTGGTTGATATCCATCAGCTAGGATATTTATGTCTTAGTGTTTTTCTTGGATTTAAAGCAATTGTCAGTGTTAAAATAAGTGACTCGCAATACTTTATTGTTCTCTTTATCTATATATCAGGATAGATGCCTGTATTCAGTCAGTGAATAGTGTGTATTTAAATACAGTACCAAACCCTTCACAGTAAGTGCATTAGACACCTTTTAGTTTACAAATATATCCTGACATAGGTCCTTTACTTGGTTTAAAAAGAAGTTGCATTGAACCATCTTGCAGGTAGCCCTCCCAGTGAGTGGTGCTGCCAGCGATAACCCAAAGCTCATATCAGAGAGCTGAGGATCAAACTGCTACCAAGTCAGCTGAGGTAATCTGTCACACCGAGGTAGCCCCTGGGACCACGGGTGGTAGACTACTGATATACGCAACATACCTCCACACACACACAGTCATTTCTCCACATATATATATATATATATCACTGAGATGTACACTTAATATAATTAAACATAAACGTGTGACAACAGCACTTGATCCTTTAGAATTGTCTAGAGAAGCTCTGATGCATGGTTCAGCTTAAATATTGCAGATATAGTACTATGTTTCACACTACTAAAGTTTACTGTTTTGTGTTCCAAATGCTACACATCACATATTAGAAGGGTAAACACAACAACATCATCATTGTCAGCTCTTAAATTATAAGGAAAGATGGACGGAAATTCCCTCCAGAGATGCACAAAAATACTTTTGTCCTCTGAACAGTTTGGGAGAATTTAAACAGAAGCAACCATTCGGCTTCCTTCTACATCTTGATAACATTGTGTACTATTTGTGTTATCACATAAAGTCTGGTTACTATCTTGCATAGACTCTAACCAGAGTCACTACGAGGTTTATCTTAGCCTCGCAAAAATATTCTCTTTGTTATTCCTGCAGTAGCCAAAAGGCCAAAAAAGACAGCTGCGTAAAGTGCGTGAAAAAAGGACGATACAATTAATGGGAAAGAATGAATTTGATAGAAAAAAAATGAGAAGTTATTCCACTGATTGACAGATGTAGAAAAAGACATTCTGAGCTCCATATTACATGCATTTGTGCACACAGATGTACATACATGAGCGCAGCATCAGGGAAGCTCTGTGATGCCACATTAGCAATCCTAAACACGCGAAACCTCTCACATTATCACATCTTAATCTCCAGAGAGTTAGCAGCTAGTAATAATGGAGGGAGGGAAGGCAAATGATGAGTGATGAGGGGGAATGAAGACGGGAGATGAAATTGTGGAAAAAAAAAAACTACATTATTTTGTAAATCTCTGAAGAACGGAACTGCAGCAGAAAGACTGAGTATACCTGGACTTCCAGGGCTTGTAGACAGATGGACCGTCACAACAGAATGATAAAGGTTATGTATTTTTTTCTAGTTATTACATGCATTGTTAAAATGCATGAAGTAGATGGAAAAAATAGTCCTGCGGATATTATATCAGCCACTTCATCTATCCATATCACTTATCTATTTGACTGGTGGATGCATCAATACGTGTGTCATATAGACCAAATAAGAAATTGACTTTCTGGCCAGGGTTGATGTATCATACTGAAAGCCTTGCCATGTTGATGAGAGATTATTTGAATAAATGAAGCAAGCAATAGATTGTGAATGAGATAAAGAGGAAATATATACTGTACATGATGTACAAGCAAGGGAGGCATATGAGGGAAAGCGAAGATATAGTGCATGTTCACAGTAGCAGATTTTCTTCCTGCTTGACAGTGCAATATACCTCAGCTTTCACACAGCAAATAGTTCAAGAAAATAATGTTTCCCTTAGTTTCAGGTTGTAAATTACAAAAAAGGAAGACCTACCGTCAAGTGGTCAATGCAAAATGAAAATACCACTCACCTTTGTTTTTAGGTGAATTCTGAGGTTTTGGCAACATCCTGACCACTTGAGCAACAAGTGGGAAATTTAGGAAATGATGAATTCATTGTAATGACAAATTACAGCTGATTGATGTGCACAAATGTGTTAACTTGAGAAAGGCTGCCAGGAGCAACCAATGCTGAAAACACCGCAACAATAACACAGTAATACCTTAAAAACAGTACAGCCAGGACCAGCTTCACCAATAAATGTTGCTCTTTTTTTTTTCGAGATTTGGAAGACTGTATGTAGAATTTCCGCAAGGTTTATGGGTAATGGGTTTCAGACAATAAAAAGTAAAGTAAATATCAGGAAGTTTGGAAAACTCACCAACACATGACCCATCGATCTCCTCATATCCCACGCTGCAGACACATCTTCCCAGAGGAACCAACCAGTCCCCATCAGCCCCACAGAAGAGTTTGGGCGTGTCTCTTTCTTCTGCATGGTCGATACACGCCCCCCTCACCTCCACCAATGAGGAAGAGTCCACACGAGGCACCGTGTCCGGAAATGAGGCCAGGTTCCTCAGCGTGAACGGACATTTCTTATAGTAAACTCTCACCGAAACTAACGCAATGCAGGCACCAATGTCCTGGAACGCCAGATAAAAGCCCTTCCTGGTCATGGGTCCCACCTCACGCACCTCCGTGTTGAGCTTGAGGATGCGATCTCCGAGATCCATCTGGGTGAAGCTCTCGTCGGCAGCGATGGTGTCAATCTTGGTGTACTGCGCCGGCTTGAATTTGACACCATGTGCCTCATCCGTCTCATGGTAGAAGAGGTTGAAGGTTTCCTTGCAGGTGCCAGACACCCAGGGGATGGAGTTGCAGTCGCGCAAAGTGAAGCGAAGCTCCACATAGATCTTTTGGGCTGCCTGCCGAGAGATCCAGTTGGAGCGAAGCCAGTTGTTCTGGTTGGGCTCCATCACATTGCAGACCTGGAACGTATGGATGGGTCGGTTGTGCTCGTCCATCTCTGTGATGGCGTCCCACTAAAGAAGAAATCACAGAGTAAGAGGGAGAGGCAAAGAAATTAATTAAACGATAAGAGCAGAAGTCTAAAGCCCCACTAGCAGCCCTGTAAGGTGACAGTATTCAATATAAGAGTGATGGACAGAATGAACAACATCCTGATAGTTATGGCTTAAAATGTTAATGCAGCAAAGGAACACCATGGGGTCATTTAAATCCCGAAGTTTCATCCTATTCAGAGCATGAATTCAATTTGAAAATCTGCCTGTGTCTGCCTATTATGCCTTCTGTGTGGTTAGCCAGAAAAATCAGTAGGAAAAAGCTCAGTGAAAGTCCTAAATAGAGGGGAAAAAAGTGTCCTCTGAGGAAAATAAATGTGTTAGAGAGTGAGTTTGATATTTCTTGTGCATAACTGGAAATTCTGCCCGATAATATCTCAACTGGAAGGGTCAGAATGTCATCATAAACATTATGGTTCATCCTCTGGGGACTAGTCACAGAATATACATATTTATAATCTCACCTTGAAATATCTTGATATATATGTAACCAAAGGTCAATTTCTACCCCTCCAGGCCTTGCTTGTGTCAAGAAAAAACATCATTACCAAACCAACAATCTGTTTTCCTCTTATTCCTTTAGGTCAAGAGGCAGGTTTTCTCTTTGAGTGATGCCTGACTGCTGCTGCCTAGTCATCAGCTCTGCAAGTCTCAGGTCACATGATCAGGGAGCAAGGCGGCTTTGCAGGGTCATTAGGTTACCTGTCCCCATGTTGATGGGAAAGGAGTTAATGGGGGTTTTTAGCCTCCTGATCCTGTGCCATTCTCTGGTTTTATTAGAGTGGGGACTGGCTACATGGGCGACCCCAAAATCACCCAACATCGACCTCCAAGAATGAAATTACCTGCCTGGGAAAAAGGGCTCTCAAATCACTTTGCCTACAATGCAGCATCTGAGCCCCCACAAGCTGCAGAGCTGCTTTATATTTAAGCTGATATTCAGAGCATTTTGCTTGCAGGGTGTGTTGTATGTGGCTGGGGTATATTTTCCAGCTTTTGCTACTTCTGCTACCCCTGCTATGCGTTCACATGCATTCTACTTGAGATGAAACTTTCTGTAATAGAGTATATAAAACACAGAGCATTTTTTTTCCCAACTCAATGGACTTATGGTAAAGCACAACATATAGGAAACATTGGCATAAATACATACATTTCAGACATCAAAAGGCCAAATCCAGACACTGCAATATGCATGATGAAACCCTGCTTACTTTTAGAATGCACACTGCACACCTGTCTGCTCATGTGAGCCAAACACTATAATCAACACTATTTTCACAGTGAAGTATGACACATGCACTGTGAAGTGAGGTGACAAAGTCCACGTGTTAAACTATTAATTACCAATTAACACATTCACATTACTCTCATTCTGTATTTAACAGCAAACGGACCACATCACACATACACAGGCTTCACATTGTCAGGCCTGGGAGGAGAGACCCCCATTCTAATTAATGGCTGGAAAACAACTCGTTTATAGGCAAACACAATCCAGAGACTTGTGATAGAGCTGCTGGTTAATTTACCAATACTATTTGCCTGATAAGCGCGCACATTTAATAAGCTGTTTTTCACTTAGCTAAATATTACCTCTTGATGAGAGTAGTAATCAAAGCCTAATGTTTGCTTTCACATACTCATTATCCTTTTTAATAACATGTTCTAATTCAATCACCCAAAGACTACAGGCTTTAATCTCCTCTTCCCTCAAGGTATAATTGTAGCATTACAGTCAAACAAATTGATTTTGATTAGATGTGTTGCTGCCCATCACAGGTGCACAATCAATTCCGTTGGGTAAAGGCTTTTTTTTTGTAAAATATACCACTGTGTAATGTTTAAAGCAGAAATAATAAAAATAATATCACCATGAGACAAATAGCTCTGTTCACACCACAGCAATGAAGGGAAAAATACAAGATTGTATTTCTATTACATCTGGCTTTCCACATTAATATTACTAGAAATGTGTAATAAATATATGAATTGAAATGTCATTTGTCACCAAAAAATTGCTTTAATGAGATACAGTGACAGAGCCAGATCATTTTTTAGAGTAGTGGCCAGCCATTAGTCTACTCCCACTTAGGTGTGACAGAAACTGATATCTCAGTGTTTCACTGTGTGTAAAATCGCTAAAAAGGAAGTTTTTGTGTGACTTACTTTTATCATTCACTTACATAGCCATGACTACCACATAGAGGCACACAAAGAGAGGGATTTTTTTGTTTTTGTTTTTGAAATGTAAACCTCAGTTATTTAAATGAAAAATCTGTAACGGTTGTTCCAAATTATGTTATTTTATTTGTTGACAGAACAATTAAATTTACCTAAACATTTAGGTTACATAAAGATAGCTGCAGTTCTACAAGTATGTGCATATCCCTCTAAGGTGCTTGACCTGTAGTTGTGTAAGTTGGCCTAAAGTCCAAGGTGCCAGTGCATGCTCAGCCGCTGCCTCTGATTGGACATCCTTTTTCAGGTCAGCAGCATTTTGCATTGTTGCAAATTTCCATGTAAATAATTTAACATTTTGGGAAATCTGCTTTCTTTTTGGCCAGAGTTAGATCAGAAGATTCAAACTTCTCTTTCTCTCTCTGGTAAATATGAAGCTCCTGCCAGGAGCTTGTTAGCTTAATTTGCCACAAAGACGAGAAACAAGACGAAAAAATGAGCCAGGTGCTTTTGAAGGGTGACAAAAATCACCTACCAGGTAGACAGGAAAGGGAAAGGATGTATCACCCCTGTGCAACAACTAGTGCTTCAAGACATCATCATTGATATTAGGATTGGATGTAGTCACACTTCTTTTTCATATGAGCATTACTGAAAGATTAGAATGGTTCAGGGTACTGAAGTCACTTTAATGGACCCTCAGCAACTTAAGCCCACGACCATCTTACAGAAGTACTTATGTACTTTTATACTTATCTGACCTGAAACTGTTCAACATTAAGTCCATGACCTGTAATTACTCACCTCCAACACAGTTATCTTTTTGAACTTCAATCTTTAGATTCTAAGTAAATACAATTTTTTTTCTTTTTCATTTTTTGTTTGTTTGCTTTCGATGTGACTTATATTCAATACACCAATGCTCAGCTTGCTCAGGCCATGGAACTTGCTCTGGTGCTTAAACGTGCTGATTCAATCCACCCTTCGGGCCTTTCCAATCTGATTTGACCACTTAGTCAGCTGTTGACCTGCAGAGGTGTTTGTGAGAAGAAAAATGCATCAGCACACTTCAGCTCAAACGCTTTCTTTTAACAATGGTACTGTGCTCCAGCTGAGGAGAGTTACTAAAGAAACAGATATAATACAGGAAAACACTGTGTCTTAGTTTTGAAAGAAAAGTGTTTGACATTCCCACATTACAGACTTGGGAATTGAAAAAGGTCGTCATGAAAATGTATGGAAACAAGTAGAAGCATGTCTTTGTTGAAGGTGCTGACAAAGTGAGGCGATAATAAAGGTTAGGTGGATTGTGTAACTGGGGGCTTAAACAAGGAACATTTCTGTGCCTGAAATGTATCCGGGGGTTTGAAAAAAAGAACTAAGTGAAGCGTAGGGGGGTTTCATAAAATGAAGAAAATAATTAATTGAAAATAAACAAACTAAAGCGTCTAAAAAAATTTAACTTTAACTTGAAGAGTCCAGTCCTCACTCTTTCCTCATTTGAAAACCCTAATCTGGGAATTGTGTTTATCTGCAACCTTCAAAATTATAAAGGATATCCAATGTGCCTTATTTCCAAACTTTTTAACGCTCACACCTCCACTCATAAACAGAGTATGGAGCACAATTAACATACAACAACAACAACAATGGACATGTTAGTCCAAACGATTGCAACAATGAATGAAAAAGTTACTCACCTATTCTATGTAGTGCTTTAGTATAAGTAAATCCTTCTTAATTAATAGAAAATATAGGTTTTCTTATTGCAGTACATGTAGAGCCATGTTACTGCAATGTGACAGTGAAAATAAATACAATTTTCTGGAAATTATCCAGATGGCTTTAACCTGGAGTTAGAATTCAACCACAGTGCCAGAGAAGAGGCAGTGTGGAGGTTTCAAACTTCATCACAAAGACAAAATGACACTTGTCAGATCAATATTGTTCTTCTTCCACTAAGAACAAAACATATCATGAGGCTCTTTGCAATATAGGACAATGTGCTGAAGACTAGGACAATAACTGAAGTGATGTTAACTGATCAGTGCTGTTAAGTGCTTAACTTAAACTTGTTTGGTGACATTTGCTAAAGGGCAGCTGAGGAAACCACCGAACCCTGAATGGAGTAGCGGCTGTTAACATAATGAGCAACTCCAGTGTTTATGTATCTAATTGTATGACTCCGAGGACCACTAGAGATGAGAACTAAAGTCTTTACATACGCTTGCGCACGCACACAGAGCACAAGGTCAGACATAGCCCTCAGTCTCTCTGCCCAGGACGTTTTTACTGTGCATCAAGGCTTTTTGTCTGCTCTGAAGGGATTGAAAGCCACAGCTAAAATCCTGGCATAAAATAAAGTGCATTCCTCCTATTAGACTGGATTCTTTCATAGCATATATTGAATGAGAGACATGAGAAAGAGGAAAGAAATAAAGCAGAAATCAGAGAGAGGAGAGAAAAATAAAGAATGTTAAGAATGTGTGGAGAGCTGGGCTCAAGAATGTGTTTTCATCAGAGGATACAAGAGAATTACTAAAGTTCGGAGGCAATTAAATGAGCTTAAATGCCAGAGTAGATAAATCAGCGTGTCCAGTGACAAAGAGACTGAAGCAGCACAATCAGATTGATTTGTCTCAAAGGGGTAAAACAATCCGCTGTGATAGCAACACATAGCTGCTTGAACCACCGACTAAACACCATTCACAGCTGATCTACAGGTCCCTAGAACTTTTACATCTTGTCAGCTTGCTGATAATGTCAAGTAGCACTTTCAAACAACTGACTCCAGCTTTGCATTTACAAAGCTGAGAATCCAGCTTTTCTTACATTGACTTGCAAGAAAAGCAATAAAATGCAACTTCTCTCACTTGACTTCAAAATAAAAGAAACTTTTGGGGACAGCATCACAGCTTTAGGCCAAGGTCTGCTGTCCGCTTACCCACTGCAATCCAATTAGTCCATTTTCTGGTGTGAGTGCTGCTGATTTGTAATCTCAGTGTGGACTCATATCTTTTTCAAAGTGAAAAACTTTAAGCAAAGCTTTGCCTGGACACCTCACTACCTCGCCATCCAGCCTTAACATGCATAATTGAAAAATGGTCAGAAAATGTAGCTGATTGATTGCAGCTGGAAACCAAGGCCTTTATGGTCCATGTCTCTCACGCATGCAAGAGAGCCAGTCATTTTACAGGCTACTTGCCCAGGGGTGAGCTTCTTTTATTAACACTGTGAAACACAGAGCCCTTTTGAGATCTGTATAGTGTCATAACCCACTCGGCTCATCTTCAATTGAAATTAAACATTTAACGATCCTAAACATTCCCACCACTTGGTTTGGGTCTGAGGCTGTAAAGAAAAAGAATTAAACACAATTTAAAAGTCAAATGTCCCTCTGAGTGAATGACAGTGTGTTATGACCCACTTGGAAAGGATTAATAATTATACTACTGGCAGAGCAGCAGGTTAAAGAATGAGGCTTTGAAACGTATACATTAAAACTAGCAGCAGATCTGTGATCACAGTGAGACATGACTTTCTTTTGCGGATTTGGGTGACATAGTTACAATTTTCCAAAAAACAATTATTAGCAAGTCTATTTGACATGTAACTGAAACATGCAGCTGCTGTGTGTACAATCTACCGAACACTCTTTCATTTGGATTAGAGGCTCATATTCACAAAAAGTCAGTGGGATCAGACTAGACATTTGATATGCAAAACAATCTATGAAGATATGAATAAATTACAGTTTAGTTATTCTAACCATAATGCTAATTGATATGTTGACTGTTTTAATTTTTTTTTATTCTTCCCTGTCTACTCTAGTTTCCTGTTGCCTGTTTGGGTGCAGCCACCCGGGGTGACTGGGGGGGTCCAACCGACTAGGGGTGTCCCTAACAGATATTTTTCTATTAATTAATTTATCAACTATTTCACCAATTAGTTGATTAATCTAAATGACTAATTCCTCTCCAAAAGTTAGAAAGTGTGTGGCGCTTTATAAATGCAGCACAGCATGAAGTAGTTTACATCTTAAAGTGCAAAACTTGGTTGTAGCTTCTGATTTGGGTTAAACTGGAAACTCCAACATGCAATGATGCTGCAATTCAAAGAGAAATCAAAGTTTCTATTTGAGTGAAAAGGTTACGTCCGTATATTGAGCAAAGTGCAACATGAACAAGGATATTATACAAGCAGAGATCAGCTAAAGCAGCTCCTTGTTTCCCTCATTGTGTAACTGTTCTCTGACTTTGTAGCTTCTAGTTTTGGAAAATAGAAATGAAACAGCAGCTTGGAAATGACAGCTGGTTGACATTTAGTCTTAATGGGCTGCGTTTCTGTTGTTATTTCACAATCATTCCATTGTCTGACAGCGGAAGCAGAAAAATATATAAATGAGACCAGCTTCATTGGGAAATCAAATGTATTAAAATGCAGTATATGTGAGCACAGAGAGCAGGAGATAAGCAAACATATTAAATAGGGCCTGGGTGTTTTCTCTTCATGTACTAATGCATTGTGCTGTGCTGCTGTAGTCTGTCAGCAAAACCCACTCACAAAAACCACCTCTTTGTCCTGTAGATACTCTGATGATTTAGAAAGATTTAGAAACTTCCGGATTGAGCCAAATCAGTCTTTTCTGCTGCTACTAACGTCTAAAGCTTTAGTGCTTATTTCATCTGACTAATAACCGGAGTCAAAAGCCACTGACATTGCAATGCAATCACTACTTAAGAAGAAAAACTTTTGTTGTGAGGTTTAAGTTAAAAAGAAAACGTGCATTAGTTACAAATATTGATGTTGATGCATTTTCAGCATCATCAATTACACTGACTAATGCCAACAGTGGAGTCGCAGTCAGGTTTGGGGAAGACAGCGGTGTGACGGAGCAAAAAACAACGATCCATGTATCAAACTGACGGAGCTTTTGTGAGAGTCTGAAGTATTAAACAAGTTCCTGAGAGCTGAGAGTGATGGTGTTAAAACTCTGTACGCTGCTTAACAAGAAGTTATCGAATGCATCAATGACCCGCTGAGAGAAATTTGTAAAGCAGGTGGCACTGTTAGCCAGGGACTGGGTTGGGACAGAATTACTTTTGTGGGAGTGTGAAACAACAGGAGAGAAAAGCTACTTGTGTCATTCTTTAATTTGGATTTTCTTTCCTGATCATATATTCACAATCTGTTCTCAGCATACTAGGCAGTGTAACAGACAGAAAGGCAGTAAGGAGACATTATTGTGTGTGGTTAACAAGGCTACTGCACATTTTGTCTGTGCAAACAAACTGAGTAGTGGGAGTAAATGGTCGCTGGAGATAAAACTAGCAGCTGGTAAATAAATACCACGAGACAGTGTCTATGCATGTGTAGCATAAACAAAATTCCCAAACTGACTAATACACACACACGACTGGATTCAGCAGCAAAAAACAGTCACGCACTGACTCGGCGTCAAGGACAAACGCTGAACAACACGGTTGCATCGTAGTATGTATTTTAATTAGGTAACAGTCCAAAGTATGACAATGAGCAAATTTAAGGATTTTTGCAAAATATGGCAGCCATTTTTTTTTTGCATAACTTGTGCAACTTCTTATCATGTGGTAAAGTTTCAATTTTAGGAAAGAATTGAAATGTCCTATTAGACCACAACTGAATATTAATATTTCACAGAATGCAGTTAAGTCACAGGTGTCAATCTGGGCCACAAAATATTTAAAATTTTATAATAAAATGCCCTGTTGCCTCACACATACTTTACACAGAGCAGGACTAGATTGTGCTGGTTACACACTGCACTGTGATGGGAGCAGGTGTGTTTCCCCTGGTAGTCCGCTCTGAATTAAAGCCAAGATAGAGATGTGAAGTGAAAGGGGAAAAAATGGACAAAATACAATCTCAGGAGGCTATATATATTTCAGTCATTTCTTCTACCGATTCTTCTGTTTGTCTTTTTGTGTTTCTTTTCCAGTCTCCACCCAAATGTTTACGTGCTGCACATATATACTGCACCAGACAAGACCTTATTATTTTATGGTGCATATTATTTCTTGACACCTACTAGCGTCTTTTCTCCAACACTAACATCAAATGTCAGCAAATACTTAAACAGAATTAACATTTTTTTTAAAAATTGAAATGTCTAAAGCCTGTCTGTCTCCCCTCTTCTTGTTTTACTATTCTCCTGTTCCTGCTTCTTCATTTCTCTTTCTCCCTATCATCATTTCTCTCACTCTCCCCTTTTTCCCCCATGTCTATCATCTGTTTGTCTTACTCTATCTACCTGATGGACTTTCTATCTCTGTCCTCCCCATACACTTTGTCTCTCATGTGCTTTGCTGTGCAGGTGTGTGCGTGAGCGTTGCCACTGACACCCAGATTGAGAGATTTTTATTTAATCCTGAGCGTCCCTCTGTGATGGATGAAAAAACACCACCTCCACCTCCCTCCCACACACACACACACACACACACACACACACGACAATAATAGTTATTAAGGAGATGGATGAAGAGTCTTTGTTCACCAGGGAGCTTCACGCCAGCTCTTTGACGTTATGAGAAAAGAACAATGAGAAGAAAGTAAAACAACAAAAACTTAGTAAAAAAAAAGGCAAAGAAAAAAGGTGTGAATGAGAATGGAGTCTGTTCTGTCCTGAATATTCATTGCTTATGAATATTGATGATATTCTGAAACTTATGACTATAAGACAAGTGAATAAAGTTACCCCCCATCACACCTCGATTTAACAAGATTTTGTCTCAGACTATGAGCATTTTTACACTCAAAGTACCTCATTAACACCAAAGAGTCACTCACTCACTCGCTTACTGACTCGATTACGCTTGCATGATATCCACCAGTTTCCCAATTTTCACAGAAAAGTGGAGAAAAAAAAGCTATTTTTCTGAAGAACCAGCTAAACTGAAATGATATTTAAATGACCACCTGCACTCCCTCAATATTCAAACCAAATGTCCTTGTGCGTGAAAGATCAGAAAAGTGTGTGTGTTTGTGCATCACAAGTCGGTCTGCAGAGGGCTCATTAAAGACAAGTGTGGCTTAAGTTGGGGAATTCCGTCGATATCTGGCAACCTCGGTCGAGTCACTGTGTTTAACTGAGTGTCAACACGAAAATCAATACTTTGATTGGAGAATTATGGAAATGGATTTTCACTGTGTACTTTAGGATACCCAGTTAAATTACTAAGGGCGTAATATTGGCACGACTTGACTCTGAATAAAAAGCTGCATAACAATACTGAACATGTCAGAAAATCTTTTATATTGACACCTTGGATAAATGAAAGAGACAATATTTTCCGTATGACAGCCTCGTGGTGGAAATATTTATCATGTCTACATAATCAATAATGACAATGTTTAGTTTGCACCACGATGGCTGTGATCATCTTTCATTCCTTGTTAATGTCTCTTTTTTGTGTAAAGGTTGGACCAACACATCAGTTTGCCCAAGTACAACTATTATGTTATACTATATTATACAGGAATAGCAAATGCAACATATAATTGTTGGAAAAGTGTGGTTTATGATGATTATTGCTTCAGCACTTGTTCGTGATATTAAATTACATAAAGCTCTATGGTATTATTAAAGTACGAGATGGAATAACACTGCTTTCTGTGAGTGTTGGACAAGTTGCAACAGCAAACCTCCCATCTACTCTAATTGCAACACAGGGGAAGGAGGTTTTTTCCTTCCAAGTTTGCTTTCACCTCCAAGCACCATGGTTGTCTCACACATGCCAATGAAGAACAAGAATTTCATTCCCATGAGTAAATTTCACTAGGTTGTAGAGATCAGTGCTCAGAAAGGCAGAAAAGCAGACATCGTCCTTGATTACAACAGCAACACCTGAAGTGTGGATACGATGCACTGCTGGAGGAGAAGGGTCAGCTGGACTCCTTCCATAATCCACAATGCAACACATATCTACTAAGAATGTATATTTGCAGCAGGTTCTAACATCAAATATGAGGGTTTGCAGAAACAACATTATTTTTAGACAAGTTTGTTCATTATTCAAGTTTTTCATCACTCACTATTTAGTTAAACTAATCTACTTGGACAGGTTTAGTTAAAGATCATGATTTGGGTAAAGCTCCACCCTTTCACATACCTGCATATTCTTGGGTAAATGGGTATCAAGTTCTTATTCTGTGACGTTCACAGATTTTACATGCATCCATTCATACAGCTAGAAGACGTTGCCTTGAAGATTTGACCACAATTGTCTTTTTTTTGTATTTGATATGGAGGAAAGCTGGACCCTGAAACTGCAGAAGCTTGCAAAGGTAGCACAAAACACAGCACACAAGCCACAGCAAGACTTGTAAAAGCAATGTAGCAGTCAGAATCTGTCTCTGATTAATCTGCCCTCCCCCAGTAAACTGGCAGAAGGGAACAAAAGAGAAAAGATGCAACTTGTACTGCACATATAGGCATATACAGCAAATATTACTTTGATGTCATTTTATCTGTTGTTTTCTGTTGTTTTAGGCAACCCACGATCATAATCTATGCTAATGTGAATGTTTTTGCCAAAACAAAAGCAAAAAAAAAACCCAAACAAAACAGTTATGACCTTCTTTTACAGACCAGTTTGTATAATCATTTTCCAAAATGATCAATTCCTCGACACATCTCTAATGAAACTAAAGTTACGAATGTATTATTAGTGGGGGGTTTTTTGTCAGACATGACAAAAAAAGAACGTACAATTGCTGATAAGCTGACAGGTAGATTTCTTCTGCGTTCTTCTTATCCAGTTTAAAAATAGATGTTTGTAGGAAAAAATAGCAAGTAAATTCTGCAGATTTTGGCCTTTCTCAAAACTACTGTCTTCTTTTAATCTTGCCGATCTTTGTACTAAAATCAAACTGTAATACTGATGACAACTTGTATCGAGTAAATTTGGCATTTTTTGGGAGGGACGGGGGGAGAATCTGGAGACAGTGCAAAAATAGAGCTATCCAATTCAAATGGGTTGTTTCAGATGGATCATTTGTGCATTTCACTCCATCTATTATGGCCAATATAAAGGTAAAGACTTTACCAACAATCCCCAAGCTATATTATTTGACTTATCTGCCACATATATGCACAAAAAATGGATGAATCTCCCCTTCAAACATAATGAATCTTGCTCTGAAAAATGCAACCAGAGTATGCTGCTTATAATTTGCAAACTGGATGCATTTTGATCAGGTTCTTCTTAGATATCTGTTTGTTTGGCTGTGTTCTTTGGGGAGACATTAATCAATTAAAATCAAGTAAGGCCTAGATTACTCTTTCAACACTCTCTCACACACACACACATACACACACAGTATCCCATTGCCTGTCAACAGCACACCCCTAAATCAATAGCAGCAAGTGAACAGCGGTGAGCAAATGAAATCCAAAGACCCTGTGCTCCTCTCATTCCTGCATCCATCACAGTGGATGGGTAGCCAGCAGGGTGGAGCCAGAGCACCCATCTGTCATCCCCATGGTGCTCTCACAAAGTGACACCCTGTTGGTCATGGCCAAGTCAAAGACGGCTAACGGCAATACAGATAGAGCTCAAACCATGTGACATTTCGAAGACGGCAAAATGTTGGACTCATGTGTGGAGGTCAGAGTTAGTGTCTTTGTGTTTTGCCCATTCTCAAAAGTCAATGAAACACACCTAAATGACAGAGATTAAGTGTTTCCTCCAGGAAGTATTCTGGTCATGGTGTTAAAGCCTCTGAAAATTAATGGCAACCAGTGAGAGCAAGACTAATAAAATTCTGTTAAGTGCTTGTTCCCCTGAGGCACATTTGATTGCAGGTTTAACAGACTGTTGAATAAAATCCCCCCCAACTTCACTGGACCGATTCCTTCTTGGTGAGACATTGACACTATAACCAACTCTAGTTGCGGAGATCATTTCACATTTACTGAATGTACGTAGAAAAGGCTAGACATGGGCTAATCTTTGATTTCTATAGTGTGAAAACCCCAGTTTTGATATAAACTTAAAAAATACACACAGATCCACTTTAACAGTGTCTGCACAAGCAATAGCTCTTGAAGTTAGAAGAATAGGCTCAGCCAACTGAGTAAACTATCACAACACTCAGATCTAGGAGAAGACAGACCAAAGCAAACAAAGCAGCTCCCTCCTTAAAGAAAACAGCTTAGGTTATTACACTTTTTGCCCTCTGTGTCACTGTGGACAATCTTTTCAGAGTATGCCTGTATACACTTGTTTGAAGTAAACAACAAAATGTTATGTTAGGGCACCGAGGGCGCAGAAGAAAGAGGAGATAGCAGCTTCACATTCCTATATGTATTAGAAATGCCAGCGTTTGAAATATCCTCCAGCATGCAAGCTGAGACAATAGAGAAAAGAGAAAGTGAAAGAGAGAAGAGAAGAAGAGGCTGTGTGACAACTACTCTGCCACCCAGTGCAATGATAAGAGCCATCCATCACGCTTTTATTGATTCCCACATAATACAACTCATCTACACAAAACAAATTTGCCTTGTAAAGTCACATATATATATTTTCCGTAAAAAGACAGTGGAGTAGCTGATGATAAATGTCACTGTTACAATGATAAATAATAAAATAACAGTGTCACTTTACATGGAAATAGGGCGAGGAGACTGGCAAAGCAGCATGCTTGGATATTCAACATGTTTGACTCTTCCACCTCCTTATGCTAGTGGTGTCTTATATTTAATTTAGCCCTAGCTGTTGCAGTAATGCATTTCTGTCATTTAGTACAGTATAATATCTTTTACAGTTATGGCCTCTGGAGGAGGTCCCAATCTATCATGCGGCGGCACTATCCATAGATCGCTCTTCCTTTTGTTGTGTTGAATCAATCAAGGCTGGCATGAATGGTGCAAATCTTTACCTTTACCCTTTCTTCTCATGAAAAGAAGCAAATTAGTATTTTTGGCAAACGTCGTTCTTGGAAGTCAAGAGTCAAAAGGTGACACTGTCCTTTAAGAAAAGACAGACCTGATTCAGAGGAAGCTCCATTCTGCTGAAGTGTCCTTGAGTAAAGCCACTGTTTGTGGGGTTGTTCAGTATCTAAACCTGGTCTCTGACCTCCCAGTTGAGCAAACAGATCTCTGATATGATCAGGTTAGCAGTGTCAGCTCTACTTCAGGGTTACAATAATGTGATGGGCAGATATTGCCTTTGTAATTGTGTTCCCAGCTTTTTAAAAAAAAAAAAAAAAATCCTCATATCACAATCCAAATAATCAGAATCACTTGTGCCTTTGCAGCAGCAGAACATGTTATTCAATTTGAGTGTTGAGTGTGTGTTTTTGGTAAATTAACTGTAGCGAATGCAATTTCAGTGTTCAAGTAGTCAGGTAAAGAGCACTATCAAGCACTCTGGTAATGTCTTTCATCCAATTACAATTCCAAAAGCCTATTTGGAACTAAATGTTGTCTTAAATCCGAATTCCACCCTCAGATGTTTTGCACATAAAAACTACAAGAAGTTATCACCAACATAAAATACTCCATTGATGGCAAAGAATAAAATTTATTAACTGCAGCTTAAGCCTTCAAAACTTACATGCCAGCAAAAACTCTACCTATCTGCAGGATCAACACTGGCTAAGGGTATGAACCTTGTCACCTTTCAACCTCCTCTTCTCTATCTCATTTGCCTAAACGGTGATATGTCAGCCCCCCTCCACACACACTGAGTCTTTCTCATCTGAGCTGACACAGACCAGAGACCTTTCTTCCCCCCCCCCCCCCCCCCCCCCCCCCCACCACCACCAGCTCAGACAAACTATGCGTGGGAAAACAGGGGGAAAAGAGCTTGTCGTTTTACATATCTATTTTTGCCAGAGAGGCAGGCAGGCAGTCTGGAATGTCAATGTGTGGCTCAGCAGCCTCTGACTGATGTGAGATCACAGTGACGGCTGCACACAGCGGTACAACGAACACACACACACAGACTTTGCCAGTGGGTGAGGTAGCAGGGTGCAGCCATAGACAGCTTAGATAAGAGCAGGTCACCCAGGTAGAGAAAGGCTGCCATACAGACACACACACACATACTGTCTATCTGGAGCATTAACTCAATGTTCAGTTTCACTTCTGTTAAAGAGAGATCTTACAGAATGTTAGTGGGAGCTAGTGCTACAGTGCTTTCTTTTATGACTCCTAAATAAATAAGAGGCTTCTGTGAAGCTTTCATTTCTGTGTACCCTTGAGGCTAATTAACAGACCTTCTCAAAACAAGTCTTTGTCAGAGAATATCTTCAGATCAGCTCTCCAAACTGATGAGTCAAAAGCTGGAGCCTAACTGGTGTCAATTTTAGCCAAACACTGGAGTCAATGATAAAGACAACTCTGACATTTCAAACTGTAGAAAAGGTCACCACTATCTCATTCTTTCTTATCTCTTTCTTTCAGTCCCAATTCAATTAAATTCAAATCTGCTTTATTGGTCTGACACACAAGGAACCTCTGTAGCAGAAACATTACTGTATTGATTGAGCTGCAGTAATATTACGCTGCCATCTAGTACTGCTGACGGATGAAAGACGTGATGAAACCAACAAAGTTGTTTCCCACAAAGTCAATAAAATGGGATCCTCATGTCAAAGAGGAGCAACAACCATAGCAACAATTTACAGTGGGGGTGAAAGTCATGTTTGTTATTACTACGACATATTACATATAAAATGACTTTTCCCTGTTGAAATCATCAACACAGCCCCTCTGTGTGCTTTTTACAACTTATCACAGTCTAATACAAAACCTTGTTTAAGGACCCACTGGGTAAGTATTTCCAATGAAAGCGCTGAAAAATGAATATCTCAGGAGTGTACCTGAGTTTAGCATTATTATAAGACGCAATGATTTAACAGAGGCAATAAAATACCTGCACAATCTGGAGGAACATAATAAATATCACTTCAATTGCAATGTTTTATTTAGTTAATTACACTATCCTCCCTATGCAGACATACTGGATGAAACACAGACAAACACACCCACAACAAGCCTCTTGCCTGTTTTCACAGTCTGCTGCTCTTTGTTAAGAAGAGGCTGTCAGAGAGACAGAGAGGGAGAGGGGGGAGAGAGAGCTACAAAAAATAAAAAAAACAGGGGAGAGAGATATCAAGAGGACGGGGAAGGGGAAGATGAACAGAGTCAAAAGACAGTAAGGCCGAACAGACAAGAGGTAAAGAAAGCTGAACTATGTGTAACAGTGTGTGAGGATCATGCAAATGTGCATTTTGCAGTATGCTTGAAGGCCAAGTATTCTCTCATAAGAAAGATGTGGAAAATATTGAGCTGAAGACAATTTTCAAGCAATATTTCAGGATAAATATTAGAGTTTAAACATAAGAACAGGAAATTTGGACTTAGCTTAATTGCTGCACATTAAATTTAAGGCTAAATGAAATCTCCCAAACGTAGATTACTAAGCTGACAATGCCAACAGATTTTAAACTATATCCAAAATCTAAAATGAATAAAAGCTAAGAAATCTGCTGATTGTGATAATATTGTCTGTTTGCCTTAAAAATTACATAAAAATTTGAGGACCTACTTTGTTACATTATTTCCCAAACTGTATCTTTTTGCAGTTGTAAAAGTTATGACCATCTTCTTCACCACACTGTCCACAATAGCTTAAAACAAATGCTACTTTACATTTATAAGCAATAATATACAAAGCAGTGTGACATTTTTACGCCAAGAGGTTAAGGGTAGATTTGAATTATACCACAGAGAAAAGACAGTGTCTTGGGAAGGAAGTTGTAGTGGCTCAGTGGGTGAACAAGACCAAAATAGAACCAGATAGAGGTGACATTTGGTGCGAACCAATCAGCCGCTGAATAAAAAGCCTTGCTAGTAAAGACCATATGGGTGCACTTGTGTGTGTTGTGACACTATGTCAAGCTCAAGCTTAATGGCCCAACATCAGTTATTGGTCAACACAATGTGTTGCTTATGACTGGTATAGAATGACCAAAAAGCCAGTATCGATTTCAATGTATAACAGCTGTCGGGGGCTGTACAGTCAAACACACTGAGCGAGAGACCAGTTTATCGCAGGGCTGACTCATACAGAACTGCAACAGACTGTGATAGGCTTAATTCCCACAACCAACTGTTGGCTATCTGTGGAGTCTCTTAGCAAGGTGTGCATTTAGTGATCTATAGAAACCTATAGTGGACTGTATGAGACAATAGTATGAGGAATGGTATGGGGTACACTGATGGGTTTTTATAAAGTGGAGATGCAATATACTTGCTGGGATTTTAGAATGTGCAGAATGTTTATAACCTTTAAATAAATGTTTAAATATCTTACTGTGAAAAAAATCTGTTATTTGGACATATCTGATATGGCATCATAGTAAAAGTTGGCCCAAATATCTACTGTGACACTTCCAAGATGCTTTTATAGTTGCCTTGGCTTTTAATTTAGCATGTTGCACTCCCTTTCCCCTGCCTGCCTTCTTTCTCGTAACCGTAGGAGACATCTTCCCTTAGCAAAGCCATCTGACTCCAGTCTGTAAGGCTTAAACAAGCCTGACTGGAAATAAGTGCAGACTATACGGGATTGTCTGGGCAGCTCGATCAATTAGGACAAAGGGAGCAGCGAAGAGATAGATAGAGAAAGCATGTGGTGAGGTATGGCTTTCAGCATTCTCAGAATTTGTATAAAATCTTAAGTGCATTTTAGAGAGCCTGCCAGACTAAACATCCATCTCCAATGAAACCATATCCCTCTAACAGGAACCATCCTCTGACCCCAAACACCCCCCTCATCAACCTGCCCATGTAGGATCGCAGATCAGGATTGAAGTTAGACCTGAGAGCTGAGAATAAAACAAGATGTGTCTCTGTCTCTATGCATCTTTCTCTGCTTATAAAAGCCACCGAGAGAATAAACCGTTGAGCTCCAGGGGATGATTCTTTGCCAAGTGACCCAGCCTTTCTTCTATTGCAGCTTTAACTCCACTTCATTGACGAAAGAGAAAAGAGAAACACATAAATGAATGGCAAACTTTTGAATTATTGCATAGTTTCTCCCACATACATACTGCATTCAGAACTATCTTTTCAAATTAAAAATGCATACAATTTGACAAATAGCCCTATTCTACAGTTACCATTATAAAGACGGCTCATGCTGAATATTAGAGGATCTTTTGACGTATTTCATCAAAACCGACAATTTTGGTGACTTCCTTCCAGTAATTTATCATAAACCATGTTTTACTCACATGTCTTGGAGGCAGACAATACTACATGCAAGGACTTTGCCAGCATTCGTGGATTACTAAATTGATGCCAAGTGTGACAGAGTGCAGTGTTGAGCTCAATCTTCTCCAACCAGTATTTTTAACAACATGTAGCCAAACTCCTACCCATCCACAACCAGTTGGAATTGGGATCAAGGGAGTTTTGAAGGTGGGTGACTTATATTCAAACAGAATCAGCCAAGGATTCAATCTGAGGATTCAAGTTTCTACTGAGCTGACGGAGGTTTTTTTTATGTACCTCACCTACAGTTGCACATAGAGGCATGTAAACTCTTCTCACCTAGCAAGAGAATCAGGCTCTATTATGTCAATCCTACAAACAGGCACATCTCTCTCTATCTCCCACCATTCATAACACTGCAGGGGGTGCGTACAGTGAATGTCGATGGAAATTATTTGAATCCACTGGAAACCATCCGACCTTCTGAATATGTATAGAAACCACTGAAATGGATTTGAGTGCAAATTATGAGGGCTATTATCGCCAAGAGTGAAAACTGATGCCGTATGTATCTATTTATGAATGACGTCAAAGAAGGATGCCTCTCCTGAATAAGAAAATGTTTGTTCTGAGCCATGCAGGCACAATCAGCACACAGTAAAGTGAATTGCATAATGAATTTTGACGTCTGATTGGTACTATATATCAACTTGAGTATAAATAATGAAACAAAGCAGAATTATTAGAAATATAGTGTGCATGTGACTTGACAAAATACACCAAAAATATTAAATGAAATGCTTCAGATGTGTCAATTTCTTGAACACAAGTTATTTGACAGCTTCAAATAATGTTATGTTTGTCAGTAATAGAAGATTTGGGACTCAGTGCTTATTATATTGAGAATACTATGGATTTTAGAATATTTGATATCTATCCCAGTCATGCTATTACAGACTCATGCACTGACAAACCAGAGCTGTGAAATCAGCAAGTGTTTAGGGATCTATTTGTGCACATTTTCCTTAATTCTACAATTCTGTTTAAAGTGGTGTTCTAGTGCTATGAGTGGTTAACATTATATTATTACGGTAGTATGAATAGTGCCTTAATCAACATATGATATACATTTTTTTGAAAACATCTGTAACACATTCTACATTTAATTTAATGTTTAGTTTCCTTAACACAATCAGGGAGGTGGACTGAGGTCATAGTTATGGACTGCATTTTTCGAAATGTACTGCGGTAAATAAAATCAATATGCAAAAATAATGCAACTGGGATTCATACAACAGAAAGCAATTTGGTGTAAGTGCAGTGTTGTAACATTTACAAATGCCCTGATCCACAGAGCTGTGTTGTAGCTCTCCCGCTGATAATGCATCTTCTACTTTAGCTTGTCACTTCATTGACTTCATCGATCAAACAGAGTATAAAATGTCAACTTAGTGTTGATCAATCTCTGTTTGAAACATTATTTTTTCCATTTGAAAATGTCAGCTTGGGTTTTCTTCCATGGCTCTTTCAGTAGTTCATGGCATGCCCATTTCCAAATGACACAACAGGTGAAGATGCATTTTTTTTCCAGTGACATCAAAATATGATAACACCATATGTACTACGGATTGGGATATAGTTCCTGGAGTTCTATCTCAGTGTGTGTGTGCGTGTGTGTGTGTGCGCGTGTGTGTACTTGTGTATGTGTGCGTCTTCCCCTGGTTTTCTATCTGACCACAGAGAGTGTGACAAATGGATGTGTCAGAGCTTGATGGAGCGCCTCGATTGCTCTGCTAGGCACAAAGCTATTACAAGACTATATAGACAGCCCCAAAGAAAAATCCTGTTTCAATCAACCACACATAATCTGCGAGACAAAGAAAGATGTTCAACAGTTGATAGAAAGAGTCAGTGTCTCTTCCTAAAGAATGACCGCTTTCAAATACAGAATTTAAATCTGCTTTTATCTCCAAAAGCTAGCTTCACTTTAGTGTACAATTTTCTGTCAGTCTAGCAGAAAGACATCTGAAAATGTTGTCTAGGAAATGGACAAGTAATACTTTCTGAAGCTGCTCCAGTGATGAGGAACAGGATGATGATTTCTTAAACCTATTTGAGCTGTTTTGTTGTCTAAAATGTCAGAGAAATTACAAAGATAACATGTTATTTAGCAGAATTAGGTACATGAAGCTTGTCAAGGATTGAAGGCATTGAAATATTTTGCACAAAAGACATTTTAAATAGACTTGATACAAGATAAAAGTAGAAAACAGACATCTGCAAATCCATGTCATCCTTGCCGAAAAAGGGAACTGCCACTAGCATCATGGTCACAATGTAGCATCTACAGACACTAAGAAATCTGGTCAAATTCCAGTTTGATTCCCTCTTCCTGCCTCAGTTAGGCCCGTGTTTGTCTGGTGTGACCAAGCTATAATGTCTTTTTGTGCCTGCGATCAGCCTGCTGGCACTGGACATAAATTCAGCGCTGAGAAGAGCAGAGTTGAGGTTCAGGTTTGGAATACAGCAGAGATGTGTCATTGTCACTGTAATATATTTTCTGATGCAAGTCAAGTGAAACAGACAGGAGTAAACAGCCTACTAGAGATAAAGCACCGTAACCTTGGGCAGGTTTTCCTCTAACTGGGATACCTCGCTGTTCTTTTGGCGCACACATGAGAAATGTGTGCATGTGTGTGTGCAGATGTGTAACCTCTTTGTGCACTCTGGTGTGTCGTCTTTCTTTTTTCTTTTTTGTTTGTGCATGCAAGTCTGTGCTGTGTGAGAAAGAAAGATGCAGATAGAACTGTCAATATGCAAATGTTAGTGTATATGTTGCTGTGAGTGTGTGTGTGTCAGCAGGCCAATTCCAAAGATGAGCAGCGCCTTCATAGCTGACTGACTGAACGTACATGAATGTAGATTTTGCTTAAAATTAGTAAGAAGTCATTCTATTTCAAACAATCTCTGATTTACCTGGAATTCTAATAGCATAAAGTATGGATGTTTATACAGATATATGTAATATTTTAGTTATATCAAATAATTTCCAAAAGAAAATCCAGTTGTGACACTTACAGCACTATTTTTACACATTGAAATAGGAGGCTATGTTTTGGACAACAATCAGTGGCGGCCCGTGACCAAAATTACCGAGGAAGCCAGTGTGAACAACAAATTAGATTCTGTGTTTTAACTGTTATTTTCATGTAAACAAATCAGCCTACTGTTACAGTACCTTTATTCTACCGACTTCTCATTCATTTCAGTGAAAAAAAAGAGGTTAAGTGCTCCAGGGGTTGTTCAGGGAGCCGGTAGACCGGTCAAATAGGACACATGGCCAGCAGAAAAGCCAGTTAAGCTTGGCACTTCCTGTTAGCCACTCGTTTCTGGCATAGTTAGCTTCACAAAAAGAGCAAGCTTTTCCATTAGCTCTACACTTAGTTAGATTGAGCTTTGGAGCTGGCCTACCGTCCCTTTTGACTTGTAGTTGAACTTCAAAAGGAAGTTTTGTGAAGTCATTTTTTACAAGAAACTCAAGGTCCCTGTTACCATCCATTCTCTGGCTAGCTTGATGGCTATACTTGCTTTTGGGCTTGCTGGCGCCTGGCAGGACAGCTGCATTAGTGTGGGTATTGTTCATCACAGTTTGTGATTGGTTAGAAGCCAGATTTGATCTGGCCTCCCTTATGTTTTTTTTTTTTTTAATGATGCATCGACCATTAAGCGATGAGGTTTGCTTCAATCTGATTGACTAATACGGGCTGTTTTTTTCTCTAAGGGAGGCAAGGTGAAGCTGGCCTCTGAAAAGACAGACAGCGCAGAGGGCATGAGAGACGTAGTGTAATGCACAAAAAGAGCTTGACAAGAGGGGCGCTGTTTTGCTCCTCACAAAGCAGAAATGCCTGATGTAGTGTTTTGACAACAAGGAATGACAAAAATATAAAATATAAAACATAAAATACATAGTGGTGAAGATTATTTATATTTTTTCTTTCTTGCATATTTTTTGGGGAAGCCAGGCTTCCCTTGGCCTCCGTGAAAAACCGCCACTGACAACAATAGGCTACTTCAAGAACTATTAAAGATAAAAGCCTGGAAATTACTATGTAGACTTACTTCTCATCATGCCATTTAATACTGTACAGGTAAATCAAATGAACAAATGAAGCCATCATGAGCACACATTAACGAGAAACTGATACTGCGGAAGTCATCTGGTGATATTTTCTAAACCAGAGGCTGAATCAATGACATGATGTGAAAAAAACTGGAAATCTCAGGCTTTTATCGCGACTAGTCGCTAAAGAAACCCCTGCAATGTCTCTAAAAACATGCTGAAAGTGGGTTGCGGGGCAATTTTAAACAAAGCAGTACATCTTAGAAGGCACTTAATATGCCAATCTAAAAATTTCATATACCATTTTATACGTATCTAGAGTTTATGATGAAAAATGTTTCAAGTGAATCAGAGGTGGTGGAGAAGAAGGTCCCTGATGATTTGAAATGGAATGAACATTTCAAATCATCAAGTTTGACAAGGTTGACTAAATCTATACTCAACCTTGCTTCTGTTCGGAAAGTATAAAGAAGTGCTTATTATGAAGGATCATAATGAAAAGTCTGACAGTCGTACAAGAGTTCTTTCTTTGAACATTATAGAACCGATCTGTCATTGAAGGGAGCGCTTATGATGGTGTAAGCCATCATGGCTACTTCCACTTATCTGGCCATGTATACTAATGCATGATTGACTGCTTAAATACTGGTTCAAGTGTCTGTTTCACATGTTGCTGCTTGTAACTACTTATCAAAAATAAATGGTTTCCCAAATTAACCTCTTGCTGGCCTGCTGCCTGTCTCTTTCTCCTTTTGGCTATGCATTTAGAGTAGGAGGATTCTGCCAGGATTTGTCAGCTCATCTTACAGCAAACACACACACACACACAATTTTTCCCTTCCAGTGCAATGCCATCAATGTGCAGCAAAGGTGAAGGTGGAGGAGCAGGGGAGTAGAGAGGGCTGTACTAATGGAGGGAGGGTGAAGTAGGCCAAGAGACTCAGCGAAGAAAGAAGAAGACAAGAGGAGGAATACAATACGAAAGAGGAAGAAGCAAGAGTAGACAGCTGAAGACAGGAAATGGGGAGTTTGCATCACTTCTCAGTCAGTAAAATGTTCATATAAAGTGCAATAGAAAATGGAAAAGGAGATGTCAAATATCCCAATATTCCAAACCAAAATTCGTTTCTACATTCAAATCACATCAGAACAGTCATTTAGGAAACATTTACAGTATAATGGTGGTTTAATTATTATTTCTGCAAAGATGCAATATTACGCATAAGATGGGGGTATGAGGGCACGTCATTAAATCTGAAACTGTTTGTACAAGATTCCCTTTTTTTGTGTCTTACAGAGAGTTTGGCCAAGACAGAGGGTTAGTTATCAGTAGTCATAGTTTACTAGCAGAACACAGCACTTGCAGTAAACCTCCACATGTCCACCAGGATGAAGAAACTCACTTGGTTTGGCTAACTCAGACTATGGTGCCTCCTATTAGCTTCTCTATACATATTTTCAGTAAATGTGGATTTAATTCTCCATTCCTAGTATATTTCTATAGTCAAGCTAGAATGAAAGGTTTTTCATAGTTTCATGAAATCCAACTGTCAATGAATGTACTGCATATGAATATTGTATTGAAACATGTAATAGTTTCAAAATGATATGTGCAAATGTATTATGATGCCATTAATGCATGGGTTGTTCCCATGGTCCCACTGGATTGGTTTTTATTGATATATTGTTTGTCTGGAAACCTACCTGGAGGTGTTCTTTATTTAGACTGAACTGTTGACCTGTTTGTGTTTGAGAAGATTTCCAGAGCTTTTCATTTCAAAAGAAACACAAGTCTATCTGTCTAAACTCTACCTGTCTTACAGCGACCGCATATTCTATTTTCTCTTCTTGGTTGCCGCTACTTCCTATATTCATGTATTCAGCTCCATGCGCTCAGCTAGGCACTAATAATCTCCTCACTCTTCCCTCCCTCTATTTTCCCTTCTTCTTTTCCATTTGCATCTATCCTGTACCTCCCTCCACTTCTTTCCCTTTCTCTAACTCTGCCTTGCTGTATTCCTCACACGGTGAGGGTTAGCCCAAAAAGCTGTCAGGATATGTTCTGCTGTCAGCGAGATGCCGAGTGGGAGCGCATTAGATATTGGCCTCAGTGTGTCCCTGACAAGAAACAAGCCAATTAAGGAATCCCCCAGCACTGCTTAAGCCCGGTTATGGCAGAGGTCCCTGAGACGAACACTGGTGTGCTAAATCATCATACCTTTTTTATATTAGAGCCTCCGTGGGGAGAAGTGGAGTGATTCTGGATTATTCCCTTTTTTTTCTCCTCCTCACAGTGCTGCCGGCCATCACTCAGCAGCACGCCTTAGAGAAGTTTGTCTGAGCTATGAAGGACACTGACATACAGATTTTCTTCTCTCGTCTCCTCTCTGTTGTTGAGTCTCCCTCTCAAGGCTAATAGTATTAGGGGTGGAGGAAGTGCTTTGAGATAAGCCTTAGGTCGCATAGTTGCAATCAATTACTGTGGTTAAATATTGCTGTAAAAAGATTAAGGATTAGGATTGGGAGAAAGTAAAGAGGCTTGAGAGGTTGTAAAAATGCCTCCACGAGTGTGTAAGCACTTGAATGTGATGCATTAGTCATCTTATTCGTTTTTACTCACAAGATACATCCAATCACTTCCCAACATGGCGTCCTATCTTCCTCACTGTCTCTTTCTGAGATTTCTCTCTCTTTTCAACTCCCTGTCAACCCCCCTCCTTCCTCCCCTGTAAAACTCAAAGCCTAAATCTGACGGCAATCCTCTTTTTCCCCAAAACTTTCAAACAGACTGGCAGACCGATTTGCTCAGACGACTTTGGGTCGATTGTCGTATTGGGAGAATGATAAAGAAATCTCGGTATTATCATGGTGCAATGTCACACAATAACACAGTGGGAGTCTGCATGATGGGAGGCAAAGCAACAGCAGGAAATACACAAACCATTTAGTGCCCAGAACCTGTATAAATAGGAGCAAGGTCTTTTAAGCACTGGTACGTTTACTTAAATTGAAGCTAATTGAGGCCAACAATCAACACTTTAACCCTGAATCTGACTGAATAAATACGATGTTTTCTTTCCCACAGACTAACAAACTCCACAAAATAATGCATTTGAGGGTTTTTTTTAATACTCTGAAACACTCCCAAACTGTTTGCAGCACAGACTGAGGTCAACCTCTTAGAGTTATCAAAAATATATATTCTGTTGTATAATAGTGTGATATTTCACCAGGTTAATGCATTTTGCTCATTAGAATTTTGTTTTCGGCTTTTTCTAAGGCATCACTATCTTCTTACTCTGTCATCTGAAAGGCTAGACATCACTTTAGTTCATCTATGTCTACAAATGTACAATCTCTATGTAGATTTTTGCCCCATATTTTGGATTTAGAGATAATCTTATAAGAATAATACACTTCTTGCAACAATGGAATAGAAATGGGCGGTGTGTATACAAGTTTGGAAAAGAGGTTCGCTATCACTACAGCGGGCAAATAGATGTAAATTAATGCAAGGATAAGACGATGGTTTTGCAATGCCACAACTTGCTTTGGAGTCAGTACACATTGTAACTGTATAAATAGATTTATGGCCCCACAACATGATTAATACAAGGACACACACACACACGCATACACAAGCTCTGAGACAAATGTCTTGCTCTGAGCTCAACACTTGTGAGGTATCGAGGTTGCACAGCCTAATATTTGACTGAGCAATGTTCCAGCAGCGGTAAACCAATGTGCCGGTGTTGTGCTCCCCACTTACATAACACTGTTTATACGCCCCCAGTAGATATGACTTATTGACTGCTTGGGATCTCTGACAATAGATAAAAATAGGATTACTCCGTCCCTTTATGATGGGCAACTATCATTCTTCGTGCGCAGACCTGCCTTTTCTCAGTTAGCATCAAAATGTCAATGAGAGAAAACAAAAGGCAACATTAGGCATTCTTAATCCCTTAAAGCTGTTTCATGTAATTTAATAAATAAGCTGCTCCACTCACTGCTTCACTCCCCACCACACCAGCAGCCCACCACTGGGAAATGACTCATGCATATTTCAGCACTGTGTCTGCCCATTCTGAGTGGAGCTTATTGTGGCTGCATGCAGACGCCAAATCAACCCCGTTTCCCTTCTCCTCTCCCTGTCTCGCTTTCATTTACCCCTCTGACACCCTGTTCTTTATCGCTATTCAGCATTTCAGAACATGGACAGAAATGCTGAGAATAGAGATGCACATCTTGGCCACATGAAAAACATCTCAGGATAGTTTCCATCATTGTGCCTTTAGCATTCTCAGACATATCTATTAACTTTTACTGGAAAATAAAAAGTTTTCAGAGTCAAACTCCATAATGGTGTGGATCAATTTGTGTTCGTTATGCACAAATCTATTGAGTAAAACCTTTGAGGGTGAATGTGTTTTCTAACTCTGAGGACATTCCCACAATCAAGTCATTAACAAACATAACAACAGTCCTCCTTGGATGGTTTCCCCTCGCGGGCCACTGGAACCGGTCTATTCACTTTCCAAGCAGAACAGATATAAAATAATCAAAGGACACCTTGGCAAAGGAGGCTGTCCATGACCAACACGTGCAATCATGTTTGCAATAAGTAAACATCTGTTCACAGCCTTCCAGTGTGCTGTAGATTCTTGGGATGTAGACCCACAGGGAAATACAATCTAAAGATGAGGAAAACCGACCACAGTTAATTAATTGAAATGTCTCAGACTTTCCCTGTAATTTGCACTTTAATTAAAAGTATTCCCCAACAACTGTGTTAATCGTTGTAAGTGTGCCCATTGTGAGGAATTTACGATCCTGTGTTGCTAATGAACTTTTAACAGCTACATCTCACCTATAACTGTAGATATAAACCTGTCTTACATGTTTGAGTCACTGTTACAGAATGTAAGTTTGATGTTTCATACAAATAAAACCTGGACGCAGATTTTTTGGTGTGTGTGTACAACAGATACGTCTCCCTAGGGGGGCAAAAGAGCATTATAGAGACAACAGAGATGCAAAAAAAAAAAAAAACTATTGTCAAAAGGAAGATGTGCTAATGTTTTGAAAATGGCCTAGTAGTTACTGTAGTTGTGTCCCTGATCTGTCCCACTCACCAGCACAGTCAACAGTTAGAGCTGCAGAGGCTCTGACACACAGCTCATGGAGTTAATTAAGGTACTTTAAAACCCTTCTCACCTAATTGCCACAATTTGCATTCTGTTAGGCTCATCCTGTCCAGGGATATCATCATCTCTGAGGTCTATTGTGAGTAAATGGTCATAAATCGACTGAAGAAGCAGAAAAACAGACTCTCAGTGTACCTCCACAGCTTGCCTGAGAATAAGGTTTTTCACTGACATAGTGACTGCAAATAGGAACTGGTAACACTTAATTTAGCTTTTTTTAAAATATTTTTCCAATTTGTCAAAATGCATCAAATCACTTTGCCACAGTGTTGAAAACCTACTGGTATGCCACCGTGTACCTGTACTGAGCCACTCACCTTTCTCTTGTTGAAAAAGTTATTTACAGGCTTGTGATAAAAACTCATCCATAAATATTCTCCTCCACTTCACCTTTAATTTCATATCATACAACCGGCTATATTCCTGGCAACCTCATCATCAGGTAATCATTTTGGAGAAGTTACAGCATATGGAATTATTTTAAGATGTGCACTGGGCAGGACTGACTGACAGCAGTTTATATCTGGAACTAGAACCAGTGTGCGACTCTGATAGGCAGCTACATGGTGTGCTGCTGTATCGGCCTGATACTGGGCTGTGTCTAATATGGTGGAGATTGACTTGCTCTTGTTGGCTCCCAGGTAGCGAGGGAGGATTTAAACTATTTTACCTCACCAGATCTTCACACCTTCCCTCAGGCCTTCTCACCTCGATGCCTTAAATATTAATGGTAAAACGGGGGATAGAGGATGAGTGAGGAGGGGAGCGGACTGACAGCTTAATCATGGCGGCAGTAGCCTCCCTCCCTCCTCTTTCTCAATGCTGTGGGCGGCTGTCACCACGACCTACATGATGTAATCACCTCCATGAACCTGATATGGGCCACCAGGGGCCATGCAGTCAGAGATAGAGAGATTTTTTTTTTTTTTCAATTTCAAACAATCAAAACTATGTGTAATGTAGAAAATTATCAATCATACAGAATGAAACTTCAGACATAAAAATAAATAATCAAAATAACTTAAGCAAGTTAATGTCCACTTGTCTGACTGTCACTCAACAAATATCCTGTGTATGTACTTGTGTATTGCTGCTGCTGATATCGGCTTTTAACAACAGGAATTCTCAGTCTTTACAATTATATGATAATAGCACAGTAACACAAACCTTGTTGATTTATTGTATTATTTTCACAATGAACTGCTCAAAAATGCTATTATTAGGTTTGCAAATAATTCTATACCTAGGACATCTTAAAGAAAACGTCCATTTTTTTTTTCAAAACTGGCTGAATATCTCTGTGAATAAATAAAGAAGAGTTTATTGTTGTAGATATGCACACTCAAACAGGGAAGACATCAAATTACTTTGCAATGACAAAGAATTACTGGATGAGTAAAAAGGTTGATAGCAATTAAGTTTCTCGTGCATTTTCATTTTGTTTTTCTATTTTTGATATATAAAACTGATGGATACCATGAACACAGTGGCTTTACTTCTCCTACAATAAGGCTCCATAGAGAGCTGAACCATGCCATAGTTAATGGGTACAGGAAAAGACGGGAATAGCACGTGTGAGCAAATCAGGCTACATGTATTATTCTACGGTATAAGAAGACATTTCAATCAGTCTTCTGAGGTATTCTGACAGCACACAGAGGGAGAACTTTTGATGTAACATGAAGGTTTTGATCTCAGGACGTTTCAGCTTGTTGTCAGCACATCTATATTTTATGGAGCCAATATATCATCTGCTTGGCACTCGCTGTTGTTTCCAAATTTCTGATTTTCAACTGGACAAGATAGAACTGTGGAGCCTTAAGCACTTACTGCTAGAATAAAATAGGAATATCCCTTTTGGGGAGCTGACTGACAAAAAATACAGAATAAGAAACAATACATACAGTCATTCTTTCTTTAATAAAGGAGAAAGAATTAGAGATTAAACTAAACCTGAACACTACGTTTTTGCAACATGTATAATCAGCTTTTCCATGACTCCCTTGAAGATGAAAAACTGGAGTGATGGCTGATAGAAAGATTAGCATGCAGGAAGCATAGTCAAACTGATGGGAGATAGTTGGTTTTCCAAGCATGGACTAACATTTAAAGAGTCAGTGGAATATGTTGCCCTAAAGTGGCACGAACAGAAGAGGAAGTGATAGATGAAGCTTTCTCAGAAACTCCGGCTCATTATCTGCTTCAAGTTACAGTATATTTTATGTGGATGGTGGAATCTGAACAAAAACAAGGACGTGAATATAAAACAGATCATTGTTCCCCCTTGTGACCTCCTAAAATCAATATAATTGATCTCATTGACGCAGCAATGGCCATGCATTTTCAACAAGACACACTGGACAGTGAGAGGAAATGCAATAATCGAGAGCAGAGCCGCTCTTCTTACCCCATTTATAGGATATGTCTTCCATCCAAGCTCTCCAAGCACTGATGTCGTATCCAGCAGCACGACTGAAATAGGGAAAAGTGGAGAAAATACACCCATTAGCAATCTAACAACAAGGAGAAAGTCTCATTTTGACACTGGAAATTGAAATATCAGTCATAAACATGTTCATCTTGACATTTTTTATATTAACAAAAATGAGTTTCTTGGATGAATATTTATGAGCGAGGCGGCATATACAGTGGGAGCAACATTTTTGCCACTTCCAACACAATTTGGGGACTGATGGATTGCAGTCAGATTGCTGTCAACAGTCCATTCCCTCCTCGGCCATCCACAGCTTTACCTCAATCTTCCTCACAACAATATGCTCTTTTGCTGCCCATGACTGAGACTTTTCATGAGGCATAATCAGCGATATATCTGTCCTCCACCCTTTCTGTGCCACGGGGATCGTTTCATTAAGCCAAATTTTAATCAAAACCTGTTATGTTTTGTTGTATGTAAATGAAAACTCCTGTTTGGCATACAGTGATATCAATCTTGGTACAGCATAATAATATCATTGTCAGTTGACTTTAACCTTCCAAGTAGTGTTGAAAAACAACGCAATTTTACTGTGGAAAATAGTGCCATCCCTGTCAATATTTTGTCTTGCTCTCAAGGACAATAGATTTAATAATTCAGGAGGAAAGCGGTTCTCCCGGCGACAAATGATTTACAGTGAGAAGGAGCAGAAATGGCTTCCCAAGTTTACCTTCAGTGTGATACCAGCATGACACCACTGCTTAAAAAAAATAAAATTATTTAACCCACACCTGAGACAATGACAGACACCTTGATGCATTTCCAAAATTCATAAATATGCCATGGAGCCCATACAGTCACCCTGTCAAATGTGCCAAATGCACGCTATGTGTCACAATGCAGTTACAGAATGTCCTAATTAGGTGTGGATGCAGCGCTTCATGAAGTAGGTATGGGGAAACAATTGGTATTTGGCGAGAGACTGATAGCTGGCAGAAAAACAACAACTCTCGACTCAAGAGGCTTGTTTAAAACTATTCATTTCAGTCACAGCATGAGTCATCATCGTTGAAAGTGATCGTCAGTTGCAAAAAAGAAAAAAATCGTCTTTAAAGTTTTCCTCGAGCAGCCATTGACTTAGATCTTAAATGCACTGTGAATCACACATGACGGATACGGACACTGATTTTTGACAAATCATGGTGCATTTTCTACTTGGATAATGACTGAATTTTAAGTGTCAGTCAGTCATGAATGTCCACTTTCGCTCTCTAAGTGGTCCTTGGGGGCTCATTAGACCAGCACAAATCTCTATCAGTGACAATATTTCCTGAATAAATCTCCATTAACATCATTACTCTGTGATAGCTGGTTATTTCAACCAAATGTACATCAAAGCAGGCAGTTTCGATGCTGTGATATTGTGATTATCACCATTTGTGAATTGCAATGTCAAGAGAAAAGGAAAAGGGATATTTATATCTCTGTGGATGTATTCTGAAAAGATCAAGGCAAGCAGAAAGGGAGAGGGGACGGTTCTGAATCTGCTCCCCAGTTATGAGGCAGTACACTTCTGATGGAGCATGGCTGACAGGGATTGTCCAAGCATCTGCTCACTGGGTTTTGTTTTTTTTTTTTACTGCATTTGTGTGTGTGTGTGTGTGCATGTCTGTCATACACAACTAAGTGCTCTTCAACATCCCTCTATCTCCCAGAGAGCTGGAATGGGACACACTCTAGTGCCATAATGTGACACCTGTTTAGATCAAGCCAAATGGGTGTATCGCAGCATCTAAGAGTTAAGAAAACCACCCAGGATACGCAAACCCAGTGCTGGAAGAGTCAACAAATACAACTTAGGTAAAAAATACAAGCTGCACCAGTGGGGTTTTGCAGATTTATGCATAGAAAACATGGAAGAAAGAAGGCAATTCTACCCTTCTTTTGCAATAACATAATAACAAAGATAACAAGCAGTAGCATACTAATTTTAGAAAAACAGAAAATCATTTGCATGTTGAAGAAACCCCCCTTTGTGAATGCCTGGCAAGTCAAGAGTACTTTGCATGTAGGTGTGCATGTTCTGTTGTCAACAAAAAAGAGAAGACTTCATGACCTGAACCTCAGAGCATTCAGCACAAGATGCAAACCCCCAGTTACCCTTTAAAAAAACAAAAATACCAGCATGCAGCTCAGACAAACATCCAAAAACAAACCAGGAGAGCAGCGGAACAAAAATGGGCAGACTGATGAAACAAAAATGAACCTTTAATAAATTGATGGAAAGAGGAAAGTGTGGAGAAGAAAACAGAATTAAAACTAGAAAAGCACTCGGAGAGTGCATACCTCCGCCAGGCCATCTGTCTGTCTGTCTGTTTGTCTGTCTGTCTGTTAACAGCATAACTCAAAAAGCCATGGACGGATTTTCACCAAATTTTTACAGAATGTCCGGAAGAGCAAAAGTAACAATCGATTAGATTTTGGAGGTGATCCGGATCACTGTCTGGATCCAGGATTTTTTTGAAGGACTCTGTGTGGACTAAAAAAAATCCTGGATCCAGACGGTGATCCGGATCACCTCCAAAATCTAATCGATTGTTACTTTTGCTCTTCCGAACATTCTGTAAAATTTTGGTGAAAATCCGTCCATGACTTTTTGAGTTATGCTGTTAACAGACAGACAGACAAATGGACAAACGGACAAACTCCGGTGATTACATAAGCTCCTGGCGGAGGTAAATATACCACCTCCTGTGTCAAACATGGTGATGCCTGTATTATGACATGGGTGTTCAGATTCAGGAAAATGCATCAAAACTCACTGAATATTGTGACTGAGTCAATCACATAATCTTAAGCTGACTGAGCTGTATTCTGCTTGCTGAAGACAAGACTGAAAGCAGCGATTTAAACTAGCCAACATTAAATATCCTAATTTAGTTTAATTTCAAGTGCATCTGCTACTTTTGAACCCCTAAACTTTAGATAGCATGCACAAAAAAGGCTCTATCTGTCACATAGTTCTTAAATTTATACAGACCTAGCAAATTAAAATTAATACTTGGCACTTAATACCCATTAAATTGAAAGTCATGAAGATAGAAAAGTGTAAAATTCTTATGGTCTGGAAATGGCATCAGCCTGATCAGATCTGTATATATACAAAATTATGAATGTTTACTTATTATCGACTGTATGTACAGAATGTTTGACGAAACAAGCATCTTCAAACAATTTATGTATAGATATATTTTAATACTTCCACACACAATGTTTATGCTGTCATTTGTTCACCAACCTGAAATCCATTGACATATGCAAGGAGAGGTAAAAGCAATGAGCTGCTGAGGTTAATGAAGTGGGAACTCCTCGTGTGTCAGAGAATGTATTCCAAAACATACTGGCTATGTGCGCTTCCTTGAAAGAGAGATTTTAAAGGAGAGACAAATTTGTTTTCGTTAAGATTTCAAGGGGACATTGTAGAAATATGGTTATATATAAAAAATACAGATAGATAGCGATAGGATACAGAGGAAGAAAGAAAAACTGTGCAGCAAGACAGCGAAACAAGGACACATTTATATAGTTTACTAGTCTCACGATGAACTGACTAACACATATTTTGATTAACAGCAGAATTTCTTCATTGCATTTCTTATACATGCTATTCTCACATTTTATCCATTTTTAGAGTTGCTTTACTTTTACCTAACCTCTAAAGCAGCATAGGCAACTATGGTCAGAGAAAAGCTGTCTGGTTAAGTCTAGGCAACTCTAAATGACTAAATTGCTTTAATGTTGTACTTCAGTACCATCAAACAGAATTTCTCATCAAATAAAACGTAGTTTCAGGGGGGGGTTCTCTTCCGTTTGTCTGATCATTGTAGCTATGACTACCTTTCTCCATATATAATCCATTTTCGTCTTCAGAAAAAAAGTGAAAACATAAAGTCCATCATGTCATAAGTCCACAAAGAGCATTGCTGAAATTATATTTATATGGGAAAGACTTCACTAAAAAGTGAGCTTTTTAGTACCGCAACTGCAAAGTATTTCATGACTCCAGTTGTGTTACAGAAGTCCAAGATTAAATGTAGAAAATGGCCATTGATTTATATAAAAATGTAGCGGATTATTCTATTGATTGGCCATCCTGTCCAGTACACCAAGGAGAAACTTCATGCTGATCCCTTCATCTTCCAGCCCCATCCTCTCTGCACTACTAGCTTAGTTTAATATTTTCTCTATCGGCTGGTCTTGGATGGGTTCCAGCATGTCTGTGTGTCTTTTTTCTGCGTACCAATGCCGGGTCTGTGCCATGCCGGTGCCAGTGCCAGGCTGGAAGCCTAGCTGGCACAGCCGGTGGTGTTAATGGACACCATTAGGCTATGGTGGGCAGGTAAGCAGCACAGCTCCTGGAGAATGGCCTAATTACTGAGGGTTGGCTGTGTCGCTCACTGCAGTGAACACATTCACACCTCGCTTCACCATATATAAAGAACAGCTGATGTGCATTACAGTAGGAGGCAGCGTTAATGTATTCAGCTGAGAACACTCTACTGCTGAATGAAACCCTCGTGTTTCCACTTTTAGAAGGACTAAGAAAAGTGGTCTGATTTGACAGAAAGGTTTCATGAGGCTTCATTTGAATGAGCCTTTGTGAAACTTGTACAATGCACCTGTATATCGAAGTGTGACATCGTGGAGCTTGCACTTGATTTGCGAGACAAACAAAAGGCGCTTTGAAAGGAAATGCCTCTGATGCGCTGACATTGTTTTGAAGTGATTGTACAGCAGTTACGGGTGAGACCTAACAACAGCAGCCGCGTTCACGCAGCAAGCTCAACCAAGATGTCCTGCTTTTGTGTTGAAATGCTTCACAGCACCGACGGTTAAATAAGCTATTTATTCACTTTACAAACTACGTAAGCTAACTTTTTATGGTGCAGAGGGTGAGTACTTGAATGTACATATGCCTACTGTACAGCTTACCTGCCACTGCACATTAAAACTGCCTGTGTCTACATATCCATCCTCTCTCTCTCTCTCTATCTCTGTCTCTATCTCTCCATAGAGTTATCTCTCAACGAGGCACCCACAGACCCTGCCTGGAGCTGAGGGTCCTCTGGGACTTCCACTGGTTAGATATAAATAGAACATGAGCTGGCCAACTCATAAATATATGGAGCTCCAGTAGAATGATGACATCTCTTGTCTGGCCTACAGCCCTCGCAGGCCACAAAAACAGCCCAAAATAGCTACAGCCCAAACAACAGACCCAAAGGTAGTCTCTTCAAGTGTTACTTCATGTAAATTAGAAGCAGGAGCAGTATGAGTATTCAGACAACAGTGATTCTGGCTGGCTACAGGTGTGACTATCACTGGGTCCTCAAAGTACAGAATGTAACACCACAAAAAGGAGGCCTGTTCAAGGGCACTTTTGTTAGGTTAAAGTAAGTTCTAAATTAGGACTGTCTACTTGGAAAATATAGAAAAAGGGGCATGAAATTAGAACCCAGCGTGGCTCTTAAACATTCATCATTTGGTTGATTTGCTACATTAGAATAATTTTACAGTGCCATAGGTTCAGCGTGGAGATATTTAAGTAAGCAGCTTGTGGCAGCACACTGGCTTCTGCTGAAAGATTAATGAAAGACTTTTTTCTTTTTTCTATAAGTCTATTGTGGTTCAAAAAGCAAAGCAAGTCTCATTTCCAAATAACAATAGCACCTTTTAATTTGCAAGCCTCCTACATGCCCAATCTGGTAAACAGCAAGTCTTGTTAAAATACAAACAACAACACTTGATGAACAGAGACTTGTGAAAATTGATTTTGGTGAGTATTTCTGTGGGGATTGCACTTTGCCGTTTAGGAGCATAAACAAGGTACTTGGCTCTCGAGCAGATGAGGAGATGATATGGTGTGAAATGGAAAACTATCCACAACAGAGGCAACCTGACAAGCATGACAGGATGCTCAACGCATCTGCACACGGCACAAAGATCAAACATTCGACAGCATAATGAATAGCAGCAAAGCCAATCTTTGAATGTGGCTGATTACATTGGATAAGTGTATTTAAGCGAGAGATAGGTGTTGGGGGGGGGGGGGGGGGGGGGGGGGGTAGGTCTGTGTGTGTGTGTGGGGGGGGGGGGGGGGGGATTTATGGTGATTTATGGTGACAAGATTCGACACTGGTCAAAGACCGAAGCTGTAGTTCTGGCCACAGGTCAGTTCTGTCACATGCAAAACACAGAGTTAGACAGCAACGCGTGTCATACTCATAGAGACAAGCATGATTTGAGCTTCATGGGCAACACAGCCTCTTCTTTTTCAACATTTTGTGCACATTTTTTTTGCACATTTTATCTATTTTAGCACAACATGCGCACATACTATACAATGCCAATAACATGCTGTGATTTCTTGAGAGAAGAATCTCAGTCCTAAACCCAGAGGTATATTTTCCACAGTAGTTACCAATAATACACTAGAGTAAGTACACACAACGTAGTAGTCACTGACAAGTAGATGTAATACTAAATCTCACATTTCAAACTGCATAAAAATGTACCCTGGATATGGTTTCCCTTACATCCGAAATTGAATCAAAACTTCATGGAATTGAATAACAACTGACAAATCTGAGTCCCCCTTCAGAAATGCAGAATCTATAAATATGCATATATCTTTTTGAATTCAAAATTTTACAAGCCTGATACAAGGAGTCACTTACAAGTCACCTAAAGAGACTGAACGCCTCCACACTGTTGTAAGTTTCGTATTGGAACAGGTCTGGCTTCCAAAATTAGACATAGCACCATAAATCCTGCTCCCAGATTCAGCTCAGGCTTTTGGTGAGGGCAGGCAAAATTTCTACGTTCAGCAGAAAACACGCATCATTCTGCAGAGTGAAGGTCAGATTTCATGAGAAGTAACACAGACCAAAGCAGACTTTAAGAGCAGACGGAGACGATAAACAGACTTTGAAAGCAATTCTTTTTTGTCAGGTGTAGAATGTGATGTGGATCTTCACCAGACGGACATTATTCTCACATACTGTACAACTCAGTGATCATTATGTTAATACAGGAAGGCTTTTGAGGAGGTCAAGCCCTGACACAAGTAACCGTCTCCAGCCTGGAGCTTTTTTAATCCCTGTAGTTTGTGGAAATCTGTGGAAAGACCTTTTACTTACCTTAACAACAAAACACAGAGGTTAAGATACCTTTCACATTTATTAAATTATATGTTACAGATCTACAGCTAACTACCGGGATATGCAAAACTGAAGAAAAATCTGAGAAACCCCCATGAGTGCTTAAATTGTTTTGGCTCACAGGCGGAAATTGAAACGCATGTGTACTGAAACTGATCTTACTCCCGCGTAATAAGAATTCACACGCACACAAACACACACAGCGGCTTGTAAGTCAAAGGTGCAGAGTTAACATTTCTGTGGCTGCTCTGGATTTGCTGCTTGATTGATTTTCCTTGACACCACGCTGCTGGTGAATATCACCTTCATCTAATGATGGTGATATCGGCTCTCTGCTGGAGGTACCAGTGAAAGTAAAAGCTTTAATCAGCCATCCGCACAAATCAATGCAAAGGGTCGAATAATTATTTTCATGTTTTCATAGCTGGATCATTTTCAGTGCTGCAAAAAGTATGTGGAAGCAGCTAAACCCACAATTCCACACCATGTTTTGCTGAATGGCTATAAAGTGACAGATGTCCAGCAGTGTTTGAGTGAGATCTGTCTAACCAACAAAAAAAAAAAAAAAAAAGAAAAGAAAAGCATTCCCATGTGGCGCTTTCATTTGACTCATCCATTTTCCAAGGATGGATTGCTTTCTGGATTTTCATGCCTGAATCCGTCTGTCAGGAAAAAACAATCTGAACAACGTCTGAAGTGTGGAACAAAGACATCATCTCCCGGCTGGTGCGGTATAACCAATCTTCTGCTGAGGAAAATTCTACAAGGCTTGAGAAATCAGTTTAGTAAATGAGATTTGTGAAAGTTCATTATAATAAATATCGCCGCTGCCGCTGTTTCTGACTTCACAAGGCGGTAAAAATGGGGAAAAAATGAATAAAAGGACAGGATTATGGGAAGAGATCTATTCAGGGGGAAAAATGGGCTTGTTCTAACTTGGCAGTGAGTGAGCAGAGCTTTATTAATACCTGCCTGCAGTCCCACTTGGGTTCATGTGAGGGATATCAAGCTGGGAGAGGAGGCAAATGGGCAAGAAGCAAAGGTAATCGGTTTTTATTGTTCTCCTAACAGCTGACATCTCGGCCAGTTTTGCTTGTGAATTCCCCAACATTTGGAGTTGTGTTTGTCTGTGCCCACTGTTCTACACTAACCCTCTTGTGTAATAGGGTTGGGTTTTGTCCCCAACTAACTGACATAACATAGTGTATTCTGTAGCTGAGCAGGAAATAACAAAGAAACATATGTTTAGTTGTCCTCTTCATGGTCATGGAGAGGATGGATTTTAGAGCTGCGTGGGAATTTTGCCTCTCCTGTGCAGATAGCCTCACATATCCATGCTGTCGTTCAGTCACAATGCAAATTCAACACTGAATTGTCCCCAAAAATCAAGACTGGGCCATCATACTCAGCAGGAGTCTGATGTTAATTTGACAAATGCGAACGAGGTAACTGGAGAACCCTTTATGTCTCAGCATCTAATGAGACACTTCTCTTCTCGGTCCGAGTTTAAGTTTTTCTCTGCACCGCTCGGTGGAAAGACAACGCCTGAAATTGTGCCACCGAGCTCCCAGACCAGTCAATATGAGAGACTAAAGTACAGTAGAAGGCAGACATCAGTTCAATCATTCAATCTGTGACAGAGAAAAACACACTGTGAGGCTGTTATGTAGCAGCTGTCTGGGAGAACAGGGAGTAGCATCGCTCTTATTGAACACAGAGAACAATAAAATATAACCTGGGGGGCAGGTCCCGCTGTGTTCCCCGCACAATCAATAAGACTATTTTAAACCTCACTGATGCAGCAGCTGTGTGTGTGTGTGTCTGTGTGTGTCTGTGTGTGTGTGTGTGTGTGTGTGTGTGTGTGTGTGTGTGTGTGTGTGTGTGTGTGTGTGTGTGTGTGTGTTGGTGCACGTGGAGGAACACGTAAGCACATGACCGCACACCCTCACACATGCAAGGATGGGACTGAAAAGATACATGGGCAATAAGTGAAAATGAGCACAAATGCCGGAGTGTCATCACTCATATAGGAGCCTCTTTCACACTCCTCCACTTAGAGCGAAAAGTCACAAGCACTCAACACTAAATGCACATATAAGCACATCCGCGCACACACACACACACACACACACACTGAATGAATACATCTTTGGCAGCTCCAAACCTTTTTAATGTATGTAAGGCAGCAGCCACAAAACAGACTCACACATTCTCACTCTGCCACCCACTTAATGACTCCATCTTTCTGCTGCCCTACTGTCTGTACTGTGTGCTTCTGTCTGCACGTGTGTGTTAAATGTGTGATGTTTAATTAAAGCAGCCCTGGGGGTTGTCATTTCAGGAGCTGGATTCTATAAAAAAAAAGTGTTGCTCATTTTATTGTCTGCAGTGTTTGAATAAAAACTGAACAAATCCACTGAACTGAGAATACAATAAACTTCAAATGTGAATGTGGATTTTGTCATTATATTGTTTGATGGATTAAAAGTAAGAGATGATGTGGAAATAAATGTAGAAATATGCAGCTCATCTCAGTAGCGTTTCCCTTCTTTTTCCTTATTTTTTTTCTTATCCCTAGGCGCCCTTTTTATTCACTAATGAAACAATCAGAATGGCGAGAGAAGTCATTTCCAGCTCACAACATGAATGTTTGCAGGACTTCTCACTGATGATTTGCTCTAACTGCCGGGATATTAGCGGCTCATTGCTTTAACTCCTTTGCCCCATTAGGTTTCCCCACTGTCCTGCACTAATAGAATGTTTGAAAAGCACGAGGGAAATGGGGGGAAAAAACACTGCAAGGGGGAATAAACTACCGGAATTTAAGCTGCACAAACTAAAAGAGTGGCCGGTGTGGGAGACTTACCCTGGTTGCAGCGGCCGAAGCGAGTGAAGACAATTCCAAGAAAGAGTAAAACGAGGAAAAATCTGCTTCCAAAACTCATGTCTGCTGCAACATCTATCGCCGGCTTTATTTCGGGTACTTCTAGCCGAGATGGTGGGAGAATAAAAAAAATCACCGATCCACTGCTCCTGCTCTTTTACATTTGATCCCGGTTGGAGAGAGCTGTTGGGTGAGTGAACAAGACACGGTCCATCCTTTACCTGGTGGCCGCAGCAGCAGCAGCAACTATGGCGCAAATTGGAGGGATTTTGGAGAAAGTCGCAAATCTAATTTAAGTGAAATCAAATTCTCGGATGAGATAAGAACAGCTCCTAACAACTTTGACAAATTTCCACGGACTTCAGCCGCCGCTGCTGCATTGTTTCAAAGACGCATCAAAATGCAATCTGGTGCGCCTCCGTAGCGCACGGAGTCGTGACAGACTTTCGAAACCCTGCCTTTTGGCACCTCAAGGTGCTGCTGCCTGCCAGCTCCCTGTCTTCTCCAGCTCGGTCCGCTGCAGCAGCGAGGTGATGGGGACGGAGAGCAGAGAAGTGATTGGGATGCAGCGGCGGAGCATCTGAAGCGGCTGCTACAGTGGGAGACTGTGCGCATCTGTGCAGGATGCTCGGCACTAGAGGGGGTTAGCTGACAAGGCAATGGCGTGTGTATGTTTGTGTGTGTGTGTGTGTGTGTGTGTGTGTGTGTGTGTGTGTGTGTGTGTGTGTGTGTGTGTGTGTGTGTGTGTGTGTGTGTGTTATCTGTTGGTTCAAATGCAGGGCTTCCCAGAATTTTCCACAAGGACCTCAAAATAGTGAAATATGCTTCCCCCCCTGCGTGACTGGACCCATAAGTTTTACAATTCTGTCAGCATGAGCTATTACAGCCCGATCTCACGAGGATTCGTGAAACTGTCACGTAAGTTTTAGTTTCGGTTTCGTGCGCACCAACACGATTTCGTCATGTTTTTCGTGCCGCTCACCACGAAATGCGCACCAATGTATTTTAAACGGCGGACTTTTCGTGCCACCCAGAACGTATTTCAAACGAATGTGTGTATTATATTTTTAATGTAAAACCATGGCGAATCCAACGCTATATTTTGCATGACATCGTCCCTAACCATAACCCTAACCATAACCATAACCCGGTGGTACACTTACCTTTTTTTTTTTTTTTTTTTTTTTTTTTTTTTTTTTCCAATTTGCATAGGAATTTCAAGAATGTCCGGCGGCCGGCGGCCGCAAACGCGATCACACAAGCAGTATACGCCGATGGACAGCTTAGATCGTCATGAATCCGCTGGTATAAACCACTTTCAGCTGTGATTACCACAGCGGGTTTCGTTGTGAGCAACACGAAAAACATTTCGTGGTGAGCGGCACGAAAAACATGACGAAATCGTGTTGGTGCGCACGAAAAAGAAACAAAAAATTTACGTAACAGTTTCACGAATCCCCGTGAGACCGTGTTGGCTATTAATTATACAATTAAAGTTATCAGCTGCTGTAAATAGATGATTAGAATGAAGATGAAATAGTCCGAACTGCACTCTAAGTTGTGCTTGCTGGGGATGCATTTGAAATCAAAGAGCAACACAACTTTCAAAAAGTAAATAGATGAATTCCCTGGTGTTACAACAATTAATTTGATCTCCATATCTAAACTTCAGAGTGTCTCCTCAAATTCAGCTTAATTGCCTTTACTTTAATTTAAATGTTAGTTTTGATTAAGAAAACTGAATAAGTTGCTTCTTAAGTTGAACAGCAGGCAGACAGACTGTGGAGCTGATGGCATCTAAGGATAAATCCGGAGGCTGCTACACAGAAAGTAAATAATGAATATCATCACAGCATGGGGAGTTATTGGAATATTGGGTGCATTTTGTGATTCCGAGCTGGAAGCTGTGCAAATAGAAGTCCACAGTCAGCTGCAAATTTGGTGTAAGAGGGCCAAAAATAAAGGACAGTTGAAGACATCATGCACTGATGTCCTGCATTTGTTTTCAGCTTGGATCTTCTCTTTAAACTCCATCAAGCAAAACCACGTTCACAGCTGAAACCTCAACTTTGCGAGAAAAACTGGTATTTCATCGACGATTGGTTTCATCCCAGCAGTGCTGATGTGGAATTCTATGTTCAGCATGTCAGCACAGCAAACTTTTTCTGAAAGCAAGTGTAGATTCATCCATGTGCAGTGCAACCGTGAGCCGCTCTGCTTGCCAAGCCGCCAATGTCAGCCAAGATTAAGGAAGGTCTTCTTCTCATCTTCATGGACGTCTCATCGAGTGAGTAAGCAAACCCTCCCCAGTCTGACCCGGTTAAACAAAGCTACGCTGGCTGCTGTGATGAGACCCAGTCAATCAGGACACAGGAACAGATTCCTGTCAGCACAGAGGAGGTAAATACATCAACATCACAATCCGTCACCACCACTTAGCTTCCAGCCAATCACCAAACAATGCAGAGACGCTGCCAACTGACTTTGTGCAGCGCAACGTGCAAACACATTGGAGGACGGAAGGTTGTAGAGTAGAATACGGTATATTGACCACAGTGGCCTGCTTGTGTCTATTGCAGCTGCAGGGAAGCCGCACACTCTACAGAAATGGATCAAGCTATTAATGTCACGGTGCAGATGTATTGCAGCTATAAAAAGATGGATAAATGTTGTGGGGCCTCGTAGGAAAACAGAAAGTTATGGAAATTTTAGACTGATGGTAAAAGTCTAGGTGCTCATTCGTCATTAACTGATGCAAAGAATTAAATATTCTACACATGCCACCACATTGTATCTCAACAGCAAGTAAAAACTGTCAGTCAAAGTTCTTCTTTTTGCCTGAAATATTATGTTTTTACTATATCTCTGCCTCTGAGCTGACATGTACATTCCCTACTAGTACTGTTCTATTACTACTAACACTGCTAAAAATGCAATCAAAGAATATCTTGTTAATGACATAAATCGCTTCTCATCCTGAAAGTGAGACAAGTGATGACGAAAATGATAAAAGAGGGCTAACTGTTGAGAAGAGGTCCTCTACTGCCACCCTCTCCTAACCCCCTGCAATGATTTGGTTTCCTTTGCTGTAATAGTGGTCAATGAGGTGTGACTGTAGTGTATAGGAGGCCTAACTGTGAGCTATGATTCCTCCTGTCTGCAGAGAACAAGCTCCGTCCATCTGTACTCATCACAAGTGAAGAGCTGGAACGAGACCACATCAGCACAACTGACACAGACAACGAGTCTTTATAACGCTAATAGCTTCACTAATGTCCTGTTCGCAATGAAGTGCCAGGCCATACAGAACTACCCTGTGGAGTGCATCGAAACTGTTGAAAAGCTTAGGCTGAATGGAAAGTTTCATACAAAGTCCACTGATGAAAACAATATAGCTGCTCTTCTGGGTTCACTTTCAAGTTTGTTGCAGGACTGTTGGTTATTTGTATAAATAGGCAAAAATAGTGGCATGGCTTCATATTACCAGCAGAACATCCATCCATCCATCCATTCTCTATACACAAACACTATCCTCACTAGGGTCGCGGGGGGTGCTGGAGCCTATCTCAACTGACTCGGGCGAAGGCAGGGGACACCCTGTACTGTCGCAGGGCCACATATACAAACAATCACACTCACATTCACATCTATGGGCAATTTAGTAGAGTCATCAATTAACCTCAGCATATTTTTTGACTGTGGGAGGAAGCCAGAGTGCCCGGAGAAAACCCACGCATGCACAGGGAGAACATGCAAACTCCATGCAGAAAGATCCCAGGCCCAGGCCGGGATTTGAACCGGGGATCTTCTTGCTGCAAGGCAAAAGTGCTAACCATTACTCCATTGACCAGCAGAACATTCAATTCTGAATTTGGAATATGAATCCAGTTGTTGAAATGCTTAAAACGGAACATAATTGTCTAGTTGAACCAACAGTCACACAGACATGGCAGGAGTCCATCATGAAAGAAACAAAAATATCTCCTCAAACTGGACTCAAGTGACTCGAAGACATAAGACACGTATTGTGAAAGAAGCCCATGCCATTAACTTTCCTGCATCATTCTGAAACAGTTGTTCTATCTGTATATTTCTGCATATAAAAAAGTCAGCTAAAATGAAGTTTAAACATGTTGGAAAATACAGAAAACCAACGGAGGTACATATTAAGAAAGCACACAGTGGCATCCTATCACTGTTAGCACTTTTGAGCAGCTTAGAAGAAGTCTTGAATTTAAGATGAGATAAACTTGTTTGATACCTTACTGGGCATATTTTCAATTACAATTTAATGATTAAAATGCAGTTTTTCTTTTTAATTCTCTTAAAAATGAATACATAATGCCTCAGTTTCAACACTAGCATAATATTAAGCTGTTTTCTGTGCAAAGAATCATACAAACTGTTCAGCACTGTTCACTCTGTCTGTGAAAGTAAAATCATACATTGGTGAAGCCCAGATATTTTCTCAATGACATATTTCTGTAAAATGTGTAATGAAGCTTTCATCATCCATATCAGAGCTGCTCCCACGCCTAAAAGAATTTCATTAATCTGGGATTTGATTCATAGTTTCAGCTTTTAATGTCTTGTGATTTTTATGGCATCTCTGTCAAGAATAAAACCCATAAACACTTGAGTTCTAATATTCTTTATATATTAGAAAATTGTCAGATTTCAGAAAAAAACAGACAAAAAAAGTATCGCTGTTAGTCCAACTGTTGTTGATCCAATTCGAGCCAAATAAAGTTCCAGTAATTAAACTGGCTGTGAAGCTTTGCTGTCTAAGGACCTGTTAAACAGCATTGTTCTGGGCTGGCACAATAAAGATCAGCCTCTGAATCTCTGTTAATTACCCGCTATGTGACAGTTAAAGAAAAGCCAGAATACAGCATTCAGCCAGTTTGTTGATTAGACGTGATTTATTTGCAGTTTATAGACATTCACTTAGCAATGTTGTGATACAGTTTGGGCACATTTTTTCCTTGGTGTGAGGCTGTTTGCCCCCTCTTCCTTGATATATTTATGAGGCTCAAAGGATCTTCCCTGCAACAGTAAACTCATTTTTGTATTCTTCATTATTGTATTGGCCCTGAGGGAGCACTCGATTATCTATGTGAAGCTTCATTCTTTTGCCCAAGGCGAGACTGACATTGAATATTTCCACATAGCACGGTGACAGAGAAAAAACAATTGCTCAAAACCAAACTGTGATTACAGTGTGCATCAAAATTGCCTGCAGCAATTTACAGTCACTCTTGTCTTCCAATTTGTTTTTCAAAATCAAGCTCAGGCTTTGATTTACATGATGTGTTTACATGGAGATATCTGGCATGTAAACCGAGGCTCTTAAGGCCTCACAGTGGAGCGCATTAAGAATACAGTATGTGCAGATATGGACGTTCACAACACTGTTCTTCATGAACCTCTTCCATGCTGGGTCACGCTGAGTGTTTTATTTTTTGTGCACCAAGGCAGATATGGAAGTAAAACGGAAAGACATAACTGTTTGTCAAAACTTTAAATCAGTGATAATCAGAATCTGAATCAGAAATACTTTCCTGATTTCTGAAGGAAAAATGTTTATATTACAGTAGCTCCCATTCAAAGTCTAAAAAAATTAAGCAGTAGAATATATTTTTAGATATACATAAGTAGAAAAAGTTTTAAAAAATATATAAAAAAATAGCAATGTATTTCACGAACAAATCAGTGACTGAGCGTGAAGACACTGCTTGACTCCGCACCACTTCCTTGCTGTCTGCTCAGCTGTAATGCTTACTCTGCTGCATGTACTGCAGGCATCAGTGATCATCGAAAAACAATAAAGCGGGAGTCACTTTACTGGACAAGCTGCGTTGACACCAATCCTAAATTACCCTGAGCATATTTTCTCTGTGTTGTTGATATATCAGGTAGGTTCCAAAAATAAGTCAGACATACAAGATAAAACCACAGCAGCTCATTTGAAAAGTCAGCAGATGACATGTAGTCTTTTGCTCGCGTGTTTTCTGAGCCTGTATAGTACTGAGAGCGGTTCTTTCCTGGGGCTTGACACCTCTATGATGCTGCTCCCTGACTCACTCAAGTGACACATAAAATTGTACATCAGATATCTCATGTAGTAACACCAGAGAACACAAACAGGTGACTGGCACGATGCCATCCGGGAACCCGAGGCAGCAACTTTAGAGCATGATTATAAGCCACCGTGAGCCTCAGCATTCGAGTTTCCATGTAGTGGCACCAAAGATAAGCTGGATAAGTTGAGGGCTCTAAATAATGAAAATTTTAGAAGCACAACATAGACTAAACTTGCAAAGCAGCATGTGGGCCTGGGCATATAGTTTACAACACTGCTGATATCTATGTTTGTCATTATTAGTGAGAAAAAAGACCAATATATTCTATTTACCACACGAGTTCAGGAGAAACAAATAACCTTTACTTTCTACTTCCAGTATGTTGGATGTTGATCAGTAGCAATAATAATACTACTAATCTGGACTAATTTAATATATTATATAGCTTTTCCAAGTGATATAACTCATCTTATTCCTTTGGTGTCTGTGACCAGAAATAGACAGCATACATTTTTAACACGGAAGCCTCCTCACCCTTCACACTAGTGATTATGTGAAATTGCTACTTTTTGCAAGCACAACATGCCAGTCACTACACCATACGTGTTTGTGTTTTCCCCGTGCCCTCTCACCGAGCTCACCAACATGTCTCTGTGAGGGAGCCATTGCTGCGATTTGAGGTTGTATCAAAAAGCAACTATGTGGGTTCTGAAAAAAATCCCTTCAGAGACTACATGTGCAGCACGATGCTGGAAGCCTTCCAAGCTAATTTCATCTGTAGTTGAACCTGTGAAACCTGTCAACACCTCAGAGAGACTAAACATGCCCACTTTTATGTTTGGTATTTTATCTCTATTTAAGTAAACCAGGTATTTCCAGTGGGGTGCTGCAAATATATATTTTTTAAAGTAGCACTGTACACAGAACATGAAGAAAACTCTTGATTTATTAAGTATGTACCATAAACCACTATCTTTATATTCCTATTTGGATAAACAATGTTTTAAGGACATTCTAATTTGATAGCATGATTAGATTCATTAGAAATTCTACAATTGCATTTTTTTTTTCATTTTTTAATCTTTGAAAGATCCTTTTCTCATTTAAATTTCAGAGTTGATCATGCATCCCTTTGACTGATATACTTCGCCTGAAATAAAGTACACAAACTGGTTGGTTAGAATGAAACGTACTAAAAATATACGCACCCCTCTCATCAAAACTACAGTTTCATTAAATCTGTGTACAGTTTGGAGGTACCAAAGTGAAAAGTAACTTGCTTAATTCCTTTGACCTGACATCTCTATGCTGTATTCCTCTCAAATTAGTGTGTCGACAGAAACGAGTAAACATCATGCAGTGAATTGTGATGAAAGCTTATTACCTGTCCACATAATAAACTGACCAAGTAAAGTGTATTTCTGTCATTACTAGGGCATTTGATTAGCATAAAGAATAGAAGCAAGGGGGCACAAACTCTGCAGCCATGCTTTCTTTTTCCCCCCACAGTGAGTTGCAGTGTCTATCTTGCTGCACACACTTACACACACTTGTGCTACACTATCGAGGTTGCCCACCTCCCTGGCTGCCTAATGGGCCATAGACTCTAATCTGGATGGCCACGGTGCTCAGGAGAATGAGCAGAGCAAATAGAGAGAGCAGCTCATCAGCCCGGAGAGCCGGTGTGTCGGTAACCCCAGCTGTTAAAGAGACATCCGCCCATCGTTCAGAGATGAGGGAAGAAAACGGGACGACTTCACAAGCTGGGGTAATTTCCAGGGACTGACAGCAGCTCCTCATAAACCTTTTTTTTTCCCCCAACCTCAATAATGTTCCTTCAAAAGAGAACCAATGTAGGCTTTGGTCTGTTCTCTGTCTCCTGGCTTTATGTATTGTTATTGTTATTTTTATTATTATTTTTTTTACTGCGGTTTATTTTCTTCTGCTGGGATATTTTTGCAGAATAGCATTGCCGCATGTTTACATATCCAACATAAACAATAAGAAAAAAGTAACTAGTCATAAATGTATACATAAATGTGAGGCAATTTAATCACTTGTAAATGTATTTTACAGCTGTAGTACAAGTGAAGTGGCAAAATGGATTTCATTATGTCAGAAATGAAGACACTTCCAATGTGCTGCTCTACTCCACCAACTACATAAAAGGGACAAACCAGCACAACAAACCCCTGAGTACACCACTGCATGTGGCATAATTGCATAATCTATAATTCCTGCACATTTTCTTTCATTAAATGAGTTTTGAAAGGTGTCTGGGAACAAATCCATTTCTGTTCTCCTTTGTTTCAAAGTGTGACACTCTCTGGTAGAAACTGTTTATACTCACTCAGCAGTGTCGACAGCAAAGCACTTGTCCTATATTGTCCTATAGTCAAATCTTATTATCCAGTGGACACCATATTACGCCCAGCTGGCCATGTTTAGAGCACAAATACAAACTGAATTCCAAATTGCATTGACAGTGTTGATCATTTTCTCAATCGCAATAAACATCACTACACGTACAGTATCATCCACTGCACCTTTCTCTGGGATGAGTGTTCCCAGTCATTTTCAGACAGGTTTGGTAATCACACTCAGCAGTGATGTAAGCTGGCATTCCATGACTTGCCAGCTCCTGAAACATCCCCCCTACCATATCTCCAACCCCTAAATTCCCGTTAGTAATTGACAAACGGATGGATTAATGGTGTATAAAATGACCCATCCATCATTGGGGCTAAATGGGTGAGGGTGTCAGACCTGCCTTGTTAGAGTCTGCTTTATATGACCTCTGGTTAGCAAAGTGTAGCAGCAGGTGCCTTAATTTTTCCTGTTCTAAAACAAATATTCACCTAATTTAAAAAAAAAAATCCATTTCTCTTCTGTTATGTTCTCTTGAGTTTACTTAATGTGAGTTTGAAAATACTCATCTTCCATGTAGGCAGCACAGGAAGGAATAAAAATCCATGCACAAAAAATGAAAATAAATAAATAAATAAATAAAGTGACTCCTACCTTACAAGTTTATCTAAGGTTATTTACAAACTGTGTCTATCTTGTCTGAATTTTTCTTCCAGACATGCAAGCAAAAGCACAAAAGAATGCAATAATAAAAATGAAATGTTTTTAGGCTGCTGACACACATGAATGATGTATATTTTCCCCTCTATTAGAGCTTTGCATTAATGAGGGTAGGTAGATTCAACTAGTCACGAGGACCTTTTCTGTCCAATCATTTACTAAAGTCCAGCCCACCTACTTAGGGAGCTTTATAAGGGAGGCAGTGTTCATTCATTCACCTGCTCCACAATCATCACATCACTGCTCCACCAGCCCCTACAGATCATTGCTGCTGTTCAGAGATTTCTCATACAGGGTATCAAAACTGTGTAGACATTTGTTCTTACCTTCCGACTGAATATGTCCGAGTGGGCTGCTCCATCTTCAAAATAGTATTATATGGCTGACACCAAAGCGGGCCTGCCCAGCAGAGTCCGATGACGACCAGGAGTGCCTTTTTGCAGAGAAAACCCTTTCATCCTCCTCTGGCCGAATTTAAAATCCAGTAAGAGTTCTCATCAGTCATATTCAACCTCCTGGTGGCTTGAGTCTGTAATAACTTTTGATTCAGTTTGACTATACTTCAGCTTAATACCTTCAAAATCTGTCTCAAAAAACACTGGTTGCTCCAGTTCTGCCCATCCTGTCAGTTCCTGAAGGCCTTGCTCTGAACCTCCCCTCATCCTGTTTCCTCCTGGTGTTCATCAGTCTCCCCTATGAACACCATGGACTCTCAGTTCAAGCCCTGAAGTTTCCTCAACTCCTGTTAGGTTGAGGGCTGCACAGTGGTTTGGTGGTTAACACTGTTGCCTTGCATCTAGAAGATCCCCAGTTCATGTCCTGTCTTTCTGCATAGAGTTTGCATGTTCTCCCTGTATATGCGTGGGTTTTCTCTGGGTTCTCCGGCTTCCTCCCACAGTCCAAAAACATGTTGAAGTTAAGTAGTAATTCTAAATTGTGCGTAGGTGTAAGTGTGCATGTTTGTCTCTAGAAGTAGCCCTGTGATAGACTGGTGACCTGTCCAGAGTGTCCCCTGCCTTTACTTTAAGTCAGCTGGGATAGACTCCAGCTCCTCTCCACGAACCTAATGAGGATTAAGTGGTGTATAGATAATGGATGGTTAGCTTGATCTTTGGCTTATCTGCTTCTCATGAACAAGAGGCTCAAAATGCCGTAAAACCATGTCCTCTTTCATTCATTTACATGACCACAGATCATGCTTTTGTAGGTAAAATAGCAGGCAAAAAGAATTCCACATCCACTTTACATCAAGTCACTATAATGGTATCTTTACATATGTTCATCTCCAGATGTGACATGCGTGCTCACTTGTAGGAATTCAAAGGAAATGTCATCCTTGACATCACACAGTCTCACTTCTCAAAGTACATTTCCGCCATATCAAGTTACTGCAATAGTGTCATGCCAGATGTGCATCTGCTTGCATTCAGATGACAGTCATGCTTGAATTCAAAGGGAATGTGTCATGCTTGACATCACACATACGTAGGCTTGAATGTCGTATAGTGCATTTCCTTTGTCTCAAGTCACTACAATGTCTTTTCAAATGTTTACTGGTTTGCATTTAGCATGTTGCTGATTCCCTGCATTCAGATAACAAGGTCATGCCTGCTTGCATGAATTCAAAGGATATACAACATATGTATCCCTACACATAGGCTAATTTCATTAAATTCCGTTTCAAGATGACTCTACTCCTGTGCTGCCTTTAGGAGCACAAGTTTGGGTTTAGTAATCTCATGGACTGTCAGTCGTTCTTGCTCAGATTGTTCTAGAGCTTCACTTCACTGCCAAACACAAAATGCACATCAGTCTGAAATAAATGGTTCAATATGACAAAGTATCCTGTCTGAAATGGACTAGCTAATGAATATGTTTTGTGGAATCCATTATGGATTTCCAGTGAATGTTGGTGTAAAGCATTGGTATTGACAGCATGCACAGGAGTTACCTTCATATGATCTGTGTTTTATTTGTAGTATAAACAAGACAATTAAGAAAGTTCGCAGAGCTGTTTCTTTAAAAAAAAAAAAAAAGCTAATAAAACCTTGAACTAGCTTTCACCCTTCCCAGGAGCTTTGTCTTTTGTTTTGCTTCCCACCAGAAAACAAAAATAGTTCACTGTTAAGACAGTGCATACTGTGTTTCAAACAAACTAAAGTTCTGTTTAGTTAATGTTGTTGCCATAACACAGACATGTTAAAAGTGTAAGGGTGTCACAGGGGAGCACAGACCACAAGGACACAGATGAGTGGGTACAATAGAAGTAGTTTATTACAAAAATAAAGTACGATACAGGAGGGAGCTTACCTCACTAGGGAGGAAGTGCAGGACAAGAGTGTACTGCGAGATAATGCTATAATGTGAGCAAGAGATAGCTACGGAAACCAAAACTGGCTAACAAGTGCTAATCTACAGAACTGAACCAGTTACAAAATACAAGAAGCAGGACCAACCAGGCTTGGTAACACCAAGCTAGGAAAGTCTACAGACAAACTAGAGTCAGGAAACGCACTCAAAGCTCAGTAACAGAACACAAGCAATTTACGAGTAACGTTACTGAACGACGACACTGTGAAAACTCTACACTGGGAACCGTGTGAGGAAAGCACACGACAGTAAGCACAAAAAGGCAATGAACACCATACACCTGAAAGCAAAGCTACAGACAATGTTGCTAGCAAGACTACACTCAGCTGACAGCCTGATTGAGGGAGATTAGTGGAGGGAATGTGGGCGGTGGAGGTGTGGCATGGCAGGAATGGTCTCTTTGACAGGTGCAGAGGTAGGAAGGCATCTTAGAGGAGGAAGGTTGCAGGCGGAACTGGTTAGAGGTGGCACAGCAGGACTGGAGGGAAACCACAGAGACAGGGAGTGATGGAGAAGTTCAACAGTCCAGCATCAAGTGGTGATCTGAGCTCAGCTAATGTTGTTGAGAGGTGATGAGTTGCAGGTGAGCCGCTCCCCGCCACAGGTGTCCATGAATAGGTGATTATCCAATGAGCAATGACCTGCACACATTCTACACGCACAAATCTCGCTCACACTCATGAGGAAAGGGGAGAGGGAAAGGCTGCCACTAAGCAGAGGAGGTGGACGGCATGACATGGGGTAATTAAAGATTATATCCTGTTACACCCACTCCCAATCCAGTCTAGATTTTTCTCAGTATGAAGCTTTCACTTCACATTCGGCAGTTTGAATATATACCAGGTCGTTTTAAGGATGTTAAATGTATGACTGATTGGTTTAAATTACATGAAAAGAAAGAAACCTTGGCTTGTAACCTATTTGAAATGCTCGATCACCCTGCTTAAGATATCCTGCCGTTCCTGATTTAGAAATGATACAAGATTCAGTTCTTTGGCCGAAATGATACAGTAGTTTCTTTGCTGTACTCTAAAATTTGATAAAAAAATAGAGGTGATCCACTATCATTTTGTCTGCAAGTATAAAAGCACCCAGATGAAGCCCAAAGTACCAATACTGCTACATCAGCAAAGTTGCACGGTGATTTGATGGATTCTGAGAGAATGTGTCTGTACTTTTTAAAGATGCTTGCCCATCTCCCCGACTCTTTTTCTTTTTGAATTTCGATATCCTGAGGGATTAGAGGGACCCATCCAACTCAATTAAATCAATGGCGTGAGGGAGATAAACACTGACAAGGCAGAATCTGCTGTCAGTCATGGACAGGTGCGAGCTTATGTTGTGATGTGTGTGGCCAGGTACGTTCCAAGCACCAGTTCCAGTATACATGCGTGTGTCGTTTGTGTGTGAAGTCAAAGGTCTCACTAATACTGAAGTGCCGCAGCCTGATAAACAATATAATAAAAACGCTTCTGTGCTGCTGGTTGCCTATCACTGGACAGCAGAAACCACAACTGTGATACGAAGATGTATGGTGTCACAGATGCTGTAGCTCATAGTAGTAAATTAATTTGTTAGCTACAATTAGAACAATACACCAGAGTATTGATTTGTGGAAAACAGTGCACCGTTATCACTGTAATAAACTTTGCTAGTAGTTATGCATGTGTGGCAAGGTTTAATAAATGAAGTGCTCTTCTAAAAACACGCTGTAAGAATACACTGAGCTGTGCAACGACTATTATTATTTATATGTAGCTATGAGACTTAACCAATTTGTTTGAAGGCTGCTAAGGGATAACATTTATCTTACAGTGCAGAAAGTGGAAGCTTTACAATGATGTATGCTTTTTAAAGGACTGTCTCATTAAGTTGATGTATCATGTGTGTGAAAAACAAAGTACTTGTAAGTAACTTCACAGAAGAAGGAAGACCAGCATCGGAGCATCTAAAGTCTTTAAAGCTACTTACAGTACAATACAATACACTCCTCACCACGCGACCACAAATTGCAAACAGTGGCATAACATCTGAATGACCTTTGAGTCTAGAGGGAACATGATGAGAGAATGTCACTCCTGATCCTATTAAAGTTTCAGGAAGTTTTGTCCTCAAAAGAAAGTATGGAAAGCCGATATAATTTGTTCACTTCTGTTTAACTGATAACGTAAGAGAGAAAAAAATGCAGCAGTGAGAAGACTCACATTTTTGATGAACAGGGAAGTAAACAGAGGTAGTGTTCTCGAAAATCAAGGAAACAAGTAAGAAACTCACACTGGGAGGCTCTTTTTTGTAAAAAAAAAAAAAAGTGGAGCATTTTCACTTCAAACATTTTGAGTCAGCCCTTATAAAACATTTTCAGCAAGGGACCTTAACAAAGACAGCTCATAATTAAAAGTAAGTTGCAAAGAGGAAGCATTTGCAACAAATAATACAGGGGGAAAATTGCAATTGATGACTGCAACATGTACAGTCTACACAATACAATATGCATGCCACAGACATAATATGGATTCAAGTTTCTGAGGAGTAGTTCTGTAACTAGTAAATATCAATGAATGCTAATGTAGAAATGTATTGGGTTAATAGACAAAAACTCAAATTAAATTTGGAAGCAAATATAAATTTTTTTATTGACAGAATAACACACACACACACACACACACACACACACACACACACACACACACACACACACACACACACACACACACACACACATATACATATATATATATATATATATATACATACATACATACATACATACATACACACATAGTCATTGTGTCTTCATGCACTGGTGTAATTAAGAAAAAACTCCGGACTGATGATTAGGTGAACTGACACACAACCTTCAATGAAACTGCATTGATCAACCCTTTGAAAAGTGACACTTTTTTTAGATGTTTTTTTTCCCCATTTCGATTCAGTTCAGTTGAAGTGGCAATTCACAAAACTGATCATCTCATTTAGCAAGACAAAGATCTTAGAAAAAAAAATAACTACTTCTCTTAAACTGGAAGTAACCTCTGTCTGGCAGTACCAGGCTCACAGACAGTTGCTGTCTGCTTCAGCTGGGTGGGTTGAGGCTAAAGGTGTTGTCTATGAGACCAGCAAAAACAGATTAGAAATGTGTGGCTTCACAGCCAGAGATACCTGCAGAGAGGACAAAACACAAACTGGAAGAGGAGAGACGACACAAAGTTAGTGGCATATAAATGCATGGAGAGTGAAAGAAAGGAGAGGAGAGCGGAGGTGCTCGATGCACTATTTGAAGTCCCCCAGCAATCGAGCCCGATAGCAGCAAAAAAGGGATGGTTCAGGGTGACTGGAGTCAGGAAAAGGAAAAAAAAGGAAAATTTTATTGTGGGAAACTTTTAGAAAACTCCCAGAACCACAAGTAAACCTGCATCTGAGAGAGTGCTCTGCTGGGATAATAAGGTCTTGACAATGAGATGGAGCTTGGTCATTAAGAGCTGTATACAAGAAGCAGGATTTAAAATTTTACTCTGGATTTTACCGGGAGTCAATAAAGAGAAGCAAACATGGGAGAAATATGACCTCTATTCTAAGTATCTGTTGGAGCTCTGGCTCCAGCATTTTGGATCAATTGGAGGGGTTTAGAGAGTTATTGTAACATCCGGACAGAAAGAAACAACAACAGTCTGGCCTAGAAAGAAAAATGGACTGGTTTTTATCATCGCTCTGAGACAAGATGGTCCTGATTTTGACAATACTGTGTAAGTGAAAGAATACTGTATCAGATATCCTGGTCAGAAATAACTCCAGTGTTGCTCACAACAGCGATGGAGGCCAAAGCAACGTCATCTAGTCTAACTATATGGTTAGATCATATCAAGCATCAAATATAGCAACTTTATTTTGCCTGAATTTTGAAGACACAAGGCCCACTCTTACATTATTTTTTAAGGTGAGAGAAGCACAGTTTTATCTGACCAATGCAGGGTTTTAATACCTGTTCTGTCTTTTGCTCATCAAACATAAGCCTGTTGTTTTAACCAAATGACAAAGATCAAAATAAACATTCAAAACTTTAAATTATTTTACCTTGACATACTGTTCATATTCTATATATTTACAGCATGCTCCAGAATTCCCACAAAACAAGAGTCACTGCACATATAGTTAAAATGTACAAAAATTAATCTTCACTTATTTTTTCAGAGAGCAAGGTGAATAGATTTTAAATTATTAAGTTTTACTACAATTTCTGGAGAAAAATATCTTCTCTCACATAATATCAAGTCATGTTGTACCTATTGTACCAAAGCATATCAGCCATAATGATTTAACTGTATTTTATTCAAAATGAAATCAGCATGGGGAGTAGCCAGTCTTTGGGGCCCTGGTGTCATTTGAAAGACTTTTTCTCCTGCCATCAGCTGGTCCTTCCTGATGTGGAAGTGAGGACCAGCTGATTGTGTTGTTCTCCAACATAAATGTCTCTCTTGCTACCTGCTCCTGTTCATCAGTCATCTTCATCAGTGGGGCTGCAATCACAGTTTTCTTTCATGTTTTCTTCCTGCTCTGATACATCCTCCTTCAAATCACTTTCTGCTTCCTCATTCTGGAAGATCACATCAGTGGCCTTTTGCGCAGTAAGTCCTGATGCCATAACCTCTGTCACTAAAATGGCAATTCAGGTATCTTTCATCCCCTTTTTGATCACTGTTTTCACTTCACTTAGCTTGGAATCAACATATTCTTATATGTTTTATTTTTGTTATATTCTGGGAGCTTCTGCTTGCAGGTGCAGATCTCACAACCATGTCAAGTTACACTCTGATGATTGTATGAGATCTGTTCTTTTTTTTTTCTCTCTCTTTATTAAACAAACATACAAAAAGATACATAGCAAAACACAAACTTCCCACACACCCCCACCAAATGCACACACATACCACACACTCATCATTCATACCACATACCCACCAGGCTGTATTTCATATTCCAAAATCCTATTCCTGTCAAAATCATCATCGTCATCATCATCATCATCAACATTACCATGACCATTCATAAGATCAATGGGATTTTAAAAAAGCAAAAGAAAAAAGAAAAAAACAAATAAAGATTATAATAATAATAATAATAATAATAACAACAACAACAACAACAATAATAATGATAACAAAAGAATCATCACAACATCAGACAATAATAATAACAACAATAACCATACCCAACAATTAAAGAAATTAAATAAATAAAAGATAAACATAACACAACACAAACGAAACGAAAAACAACAACAAAAACAAAACAAAACCAAACTCCATCATACAAGTTGAAAATGTTGCATCTCTATATCGGTAAAGCAAATATTCCATTTTTTCTTGTGTTCAGATAATTTATTTTGATTAGTAGCAATTATTCTTTCTAAATTATATTGATAGAAAATCTTATTTTTAAAATGTTTTAAAGATAAATTTGAAATATTTTCAACTTTAAAAATAAATATTTTGCCCAACAGTAAAACTGTATTCAAAAACAGTGGACAGTTATCTTGAAAAATACCAAACATAATATTCATAGGTGTAAGTTCAAAACTAATACCCAAAGACTTTAACCAAGTTTGAATAGACATCCAGAACCTAACTACACAGGGACAAAAATAAAACAAATGCATAAGGTCCTCTTCTTCCCCCTGACAAAACCTACAATAGGGGTTGCTTACTATTTTCCAGGTGTACAAGGCCTTTTTCGTTGCAATTATTTTATAAAAAATTTTCAGTTGAAATATTCTTGAATATGAGTCTATTGAAGTTTTATAAACTGTTTTAAAGTAGTTTTTCCACAAAATTTGAACATTAAACTCGTCCTCCCAAAACAAACAGGGTCTGTGAGGAAAAAGAAAAGCACCCATGTTTTGTAGATTCCATATGTATATTATTTTATTTATCTTTCGGCCCGATAACCATTTTTGGCATCTGGTTTGCGGGAGGCAAACCAATTGCTTATTCTTCCCTCCTTTAGACAGTTTAGATTTCCACAACTTGGGGATAGCAGAGACTAACTGATTAAATCTTAAATTATCTAATAAATTGTTGTATTTTTTATTAAAACAAGAATAAGAAATAAAATTTCCAAATGTGTCCAAAAGATCATTCACAAAAATGATTCCGTTTTGAATGCATTCTTCCCACAACAATGGTTTCTCTTCAATAGTTATACTTGAATTCATCCACAACAACTGTGTTTGAATTTCTTGAGGCGAATCTGGAGGATGATACTGAAAATTCAACCATGCCTTGAGGACATCCTCAAAAAAAGGGGAGAGATCCTCAAAATATTTTTTGAAGAGAAAGTCAACATGATCTGTTTTTATTTGATAAAAAGGGAATAAATGATTTGAGAAAAAGGAAAAACTTGAATACAGTCTCCGGCTAACAAGCCATTGTCTGTTGCTGTAAATTTTAACGACCCATGAGGCTTTTAAAGAACAATCCATTGCTTGCAAATTTTTTAGATTTAATCCTCCATTTTCATAAGAGTTGTATAAATATTGCCTTTTAATTTTATCTGGCTTGTTATTCCATATAAATTTAAATATTTTTTGCTCAAGATTCTTAAAAAAATTGGTTTTGGGTGATGGAAGAATCATCATTAAATAAACAAACTGAGGAATTACTAAGGTGTTAACTAATATGACTTTTCCTTGTATAGTTAGTAAATTCCCTTTCCAAGGCTGTAATATTCTGTCAGCTTTTTGCATCTTTTTCTCATAATTATATTCAACAATTTCACTTAAGTTTTCTGGAAGATGAATACCCAAAATATCAACTGAGCCATTGCACCACTTAACAGGAGTAGTGGAGTTCAACCTAAACCCTGTATCTCTTAATGCTCCAATTCACAAGATATTACACTTTTCAAAATTAGGTTTTAGCCCTGAAATTTTAGAAAATTCATTTAAATCTGCAATAAGAGCTTCTAAAGACCTTTGATTTGGTTGAATGAAAAAAGTTGCATCATCTGCATACATGGTCAACTTAATCTCCTGTCCATTTGGACACAAACCTAAAATATCTTGATTGTTTCTTATTCTTATAGCCAAAATCTCTATACACATAATAAACAAATAAGGTGACAAAGGACACCCCTGCCGTACCCCTTGTGTTAAAGAAAAGGCATCTGATAAATAACCATTATTTATAATTCGGCTGATAGGGTGGTTATAGAGAGTATCAAACCAACGTATAATGTCTTTACCAAAGTTAAAATATGATAGACATTGTTTAATAAATCTCCATTGTACTTTATCAAAAGCCTTTTCAAAATCGGCTATAAATAATAAACCTTTTTCCTGTCGTCTGTCATAAAAGTGTATTGTATCGAGTACCTGTCTTAAGTTGTCACCAATAAATCTTCCCTTAATAAAACCAACTTGATCATTATTTATAATGCTACCAATTATTTTTTTTAATTCTCAATGCAATACATTTAGATAGGATCCGGGTATCACAACAGAGCAGGGTCAAAGGTCGCCAATTTTTTAGAAACATTGGATCTTTATAATTTCCATCAGGATTTTGTTTTAAAAGTAATGATAGCACTCCTTCTCTTTGGGAATTAGATAATTTTCTTTGTTGAAATGAAAATTGAAATGATGTCAGCAAAGGTAATTTAATTTCAGAAAAAAAAGTTTTGTAAAACTCAATAGGAATACCATCTATACCTGGTGACTTCCCTGATGAGAATGAATTGATGGCTTCCAACAATTCCTGCTCTGTTATGGGTCCCTCACAGCTTATCTGTTGTGAATTAGAAAGCCTTTGACCGTTGTAATATGGGAAAAACCATGCAGTCACACTATCCAAAGGCTCCAACTCATCAACTTTAGAATATAAAGATTTGAAGTACTTTGTTTCTTCTTTTAATATATCTTGTGGATTTGTTAGTACGACATTCTCCTTATTCAAATGGATTATATTTTTTTTAACACAATTTCTCTGATTTAGTCTTAAGAAATGACTTGTACACTTTTCTCCCTTCTCCATCCAAACAGCATGTGACCTTACAATCAGGCCATTCACCCGCTCATAATAAAGATTCTCCAATTCATCTTGCTTTCTTTTACTTAAAGTCTCAGTTTCTAAATCACATTTCCTATCCAATTGTATTTGTAGCTCATTTATTTCCTCAATTAGATCTCTTTCTTTTTTTAAATCCATGTTTTGTCTGATTGAGCCCATCTTGATTGCATGCCCCCTAAAGGAGCATTTAAAGGCTTCCCAAATATTATTTGGATGAGATGAATTCACATTAAATTCAAAAAAATCCTTGATAAACTTTTTGGTAGAACCAAGGAAAGATTCATCTTGAAGAAGAGAAACATTGAGCTTCCAGTAGCCCCGCCCCCTGACATATTGGAGATTGTTAATTTGTAAAGTAACCAAACTGTGGTCCGATTTCATTGATCCACCAATAGAACAGTTGCTTATTTTAGGAACTAATGAAAAAGATGTAAGAAAATAATCAATTCTGCTGGCTTGTTGACCTCTACGCCATGTATATCTAGTGGTGTCTATATGCAACCATCTCCAAATGTCTACCAGGTCTAATGAAGCCATCATCTCTTGAATTTCCCTCAACGCATATGGATGATTATTGCATTTCTGATAACTACTGCGATCCTTCTTATTATCCAAAACTGTATTAAAATCTCCAGTAACAATAATCTGATCTACTTTAATGGAATTTAAACAAGTACTCAGTTCACTAAAAAATACAGGGTCATCCTCATTAGGGGCGTATACATTACCTAAAATAATGTGTAAATCATTTATTGTAATATCCATCACAATCCATCTACCCTTATTATCTTTATGAAGGGAATGTAATGTATAATCCACATTGTTTTTAAACAGAATCATAACTCCTCTGCTGTTACTAAGTCCATGACTAAAATATATATCCCCTCCCCATTCAGATTTCCATTTTAATTCATTTTCCAACCTAGAGTGGGTTTCTTGCAAACAAAAAATATGAATGTCATTTTTGTCATTCAACCATGTGAAGATTTCATTCCTTTTTGAAATATTTGCTAAACCGTTACAATTAAATGTTGAGATTCCAACAGTTTGACTATCCATTACTCTTGTCATTTCATAATGATTTAAGTGATGACCCACATAATATATATAAAAAAATGAGTACGGAATACAGCCGTTCCATCCACACACACATACACACCAACCTGCACACATCCCATCAGACACACCCCTAACCCATCCCAAAACCTGTTCATCCAAACCCAAATTAACAAAACCTCTAAAAAGTCAACCCACAATCCAAGAAAATCCTCCTCCATCCTTCTTTCAGCAACCAAAACCCACCTCTATCTATTATCACTAAAGTACTAAAAGCTAAAGAAAACTGATTCTAAAACTAGATCAGCCATCCCAGAACTATTCCACCCCCTTAAAAAAAACAAAAACAAAAAAACAAAAACAAAAAGAAAACTAATAATTATAATATTATCCATAAAAGAAGAAAAAGTATAGAAACCAAAGGAAACATACAAAATAAATAAAATACTTCCTAAAAAGAATATTGCTTACTTTTTACACACAGTACTCCAAATGTGACACGGCGGCGCGTCTATGACGTCATCTCCCCGCTGCCGTCTTTACATTGTGTGCATTGAAGCCCAAACTTTTCTCATACGCTCGTCTCTGCATTCAACCAATAAGTTGTATGGTCTCTGTACATCTGGCCATCAATGAACAACTTGTCGACCACCAGTTTAGTCTTTTTATTATTCCTCCTTGCCTCCTGTTTGATAGGCTGTAGAATCCTCTGCCTTTTGACAATTTCCTGAGGGAACTGATCACCAATGAAGAAGCCGGATCCTTTTAACTGTGGGGCCTTTTCCATTACAGCAAGTTTTTGTTTAAAGTTCAAAAACTTCGCCACAACTGGTCGAGGCCGCTGTTGGGCACTCCGTTTTTGCCCAATGCGATGCACTCGTGACAGATCAACGGCTTCAACCTCGGCTTCGTCCATCCTGAGTTTGTCATTCATGAAGCGTTTGACAATCTCTTCCGTGGTACGGTATGTCTCCCCGACCTCCTCTGGAATTCCGTGAATGATGACGTTCTCTCTCATTCCTCGACACTGTAAGTCCAGAAGTTCAGCTGCTATTTGATGTTTATCCTTTTGTAGTTGTGCTGTTTGTAGCTTTAGCACATTTACTTCAACACGAAGTGAAGCATTATCCTCTTTGAGAACATCAATCAAAGAATTAGAGTACTCCAGTGCGTGTTTCAGATCTGCTATATCATCGGACATCTGTTGTAACAGGTCCAGTTTTTGTAGTTGTTGCTGCATTGTGTTCATTGTCTCACGCATTGTTTGAATATCTTGAGAGAGGGTCTCCTCCTCGGTGGAGTTCAGCTCGTGGCGTCGCTTTTTTCCCATGTTGTCGTAATATGAGTCAATGAAACTTTGCAGGCTCTCAATCGTTTCTTCCTCCGAAGTTGATTCCAGCTTTCAAAATTTTCCACACATTAATACAACTTAAAAAAAAAACGTAACATTATGTGGGGGGGAACAGCTCTGAAAACTTAGCTGCTTTTCCCATCAGCCATTGCAAAAAAAAAGGGCGACATCTGTTCTTTATGTGCAACAAATATGATCAATACAAAGCAGTTTTACTCTTTCATTGTTTGAAGATTCCCCTGTGACTCTTTAAATACGAGCAGGTGCTTGTCTGCGCAGGAACCTGGGCACATGTAGTGGGCACGCAGCCTGTTCTGTCATGATCCCCATTCAACTCTGTCACTGCTGTCCCACAAAAAAAGTACACACAGACATGACACAATGGAGGATCTAAATTCCATTTCAATATATACTGGTTGGGCTCGCCTCATAGCTAGAAGATCTCTGTTTTTTCTGTGTGGATTTTGCATGTTCTCCCTGTGCATCCAAAAACATGCTGAGGTCAGTTTGGCATTGTGCGAATTGAATCGCGTTTCCCTCCCGGTACAGTTTAGTACGACCAATCATAGCAGGGGAGGTGGGAGTTAATGCTGCGTCATCTTCAGCGCCTGGATTACCCATAAAGATGATGCCGGAGGAGGAGGAGGGGGGCCACCGCCGTAAAACAAGAAGGAGAGCGAGAGAGAGGAGGGGGGCCAAAGCGAATCTTTTTGTGGTCTCTTGGCGTTTTGGATGGCGTTAGTCGTTGCCTCTTTTCACTTGACGTTTCCGACGATGAGGAGGCAGTGGATGGCTCGTTACTTTCGGCTTCTTGCCATTGTTTGTACAGAGGAAAATCCCGTTCCAAATGTGTGAGTAAATTTAAGCAACTTTTACACATACGCACCGACTTGGTTTGGCTCAAAGTTATTCCTAACACCGCTAATCGTTCGGAAGGAGTCTTTTGTTGCATAGCCTTTTCAAAAATAAGTGTTGTACTTGAGAGTACCCCATGTATTCCCAGATTTTTGTGACAAAAACGGCAGTAATCATTCACCGCGACGCTTTCTCGGCTGCATGCCATTGTTGTTTGGACTACATGGACTACAAGGTCGATTTGTTTGTGCGTCACATCCATGTTACGCTGATTGGTTCTTTCTCGTTCAAACTGCATTCGTTAGCCCCTCCTTTTTGAAATCGTCTCGTATCATCGCAATGCCAGACTGCCTTTATTTGTATTTATATTAATACATAAATAAAGTCAGTCTGGATTTTCCAGGCAATAAATCAGCTGGAATAGATTCCAGACCCCTCCATGACCCCACAGAAGATGAAGTGGTGTACAGATCATGGATGGATGGATAGATATATAATTTACAAATATCAATTTTGTAGCATCTGCAGAAACATATAGCATTTGAAAATGTTTTCATTTTTGTCTGTTTGGTGTCACTTTTGGAAAAGTTGTCAACTGGCACTCAAACAGTTGCATAAAGGGTGACCCCAACAGTATGTAAGGGTTAAGTTCACAGGCCTCACTGAGTCCCCCCTGTGGTGGGTCCACATGATACAGGCAAGTCTACAAACCAGCGCATGTGTCTTTTCAGTAGAAATATAATACTATTTTGACAAAACTGGCTGAACGTTAAGATTTGAGGCTCAAACATTGCATATTTAATCTACCTTCAGTTTCAGTCATTACCGCGGCTTTGTCCATTTCACAGTTTCTATTTCCCAATCTTACTCCTCCAGACTGAACAAGAGTGAATGATTAGCTTGAGCTATTTTCTTCATGTTAGCAGTAGCAGCTGACATGGTAATTGCAGCCTTTCAGAGAGGGGGAAAGTGTACAGAGAAGAGTGTAGCTACTCAGAAAGCTACTGCCTTATTTAAGACCTCTTCACTTGCCTCAAGTAGGGCTCTCTGTCAGCAGCTGTCACACCATAATCATGCTCGCACAGCTGCGCACATACAGTCACACATGGAGACACACACACACACACGAAAGCACGTGCAACCACATAATAGTTCCAATCAAAGTTTTTCTTTCATTTCAAAGCTAATTTGGTTGTTTTTGTTTGAAGATAATGCCGCCAGATAATGCAACATCAGTTGGATTTACTATGCTGTCTATTTCATCCCACTTCTAACCTTGTACAGCACTCTTAAGGTTTGGAATAGATTACAGATAGCGCAGTGCCAGGGACAGTTGCTGAGCCCAAGGCATATTCCTATAATTAGCGCCATAATAGATAACCACAGTCTGTAGTCTTCATTTTTCCACACCCTGCGGCTGTGGTGATGAAGCTGTTACCACTTCAATTAGACCAGTGATAACACACAGCAGTCTTTTCAAGCCACTATCCTACATTTAGGGCAACTGTTTATGCTTTATGGGAGAAGCTGTAAAACGTGGTTTTTCGTTTGAATTTCCTGAGGATCAATACGTTATAAATGTTGGTATTTTTGCACCGCTCAGTGTGCAGAGTTTTTTACTGGTTGACTTCATTGCCACTTAGCAATCAATTTGCAAATAAAATGGCATCAATCAACTCCAGGATGCGCAAAATCCAGATAGAGATAGGATACTGTCAAAGTCAGTCTGCCGTTTGTGCAGCACTCTGCCTTGGACTGACACTTTTTGTCAAACATTCAGACACAGTTGCTCAGTCTGATTCCTGCAGTCATCAGAAAGAGCAGTGCTGTCAAGTGATGGGTTTGATTTGTTCCAGAGCAGCAGGCTTCCTCCAACACTTTACAGTCTGAGATAAAACGGTTAAGTATGGTTCCGTAAAAATCGCAAATATGCTAACTTGACCTTTTCTCCTGACAAAATTGATTAATTGGAGGTCTGCATGGATGGGTTTGATGATCGCACCCAAAAAGAATCATAGATTTGTGATGGCCAGCATTTTCCTTTAAAGGAACTGTCAGACACCCACATTTAAATATGCATAGTGTATGTCCAATATGTAAGAGGTTTATGAGATGGACTTAAAGTGTGCTGCAGAAAACATGTCAGAAATGAATAGGTCGAGATTTTACAAAGTCAGACAGCAATCAACATGAGAGCAATTAACAAAAAAATCTGTCTTCAAAATATATTTATCATGACAGAAAGATTCAGTAACTAAACACTTTTCTTTTTATGCAGAGTTGGGTTGCTTTTAAGGTCTCCTCCAATGAATTTCTTTTTAAAAAATTTCTGCTTATTTACTTTTTTGGATCTTTTTAAACTTGATGACCTTGTTATGTCTTTTTCTAAAAGAAATATCATGAAAGAAATAAGCAGGAAAACGTCATGGCGTTGCATTATCACCCGATAACTGCAGTGTACTGATGACAGTCTCAAGTGCCCTTCTAAAGTCAAACTTTTAAACAAATAGCCTTGAGTTTCTATGTTTTTAATCAATTTCCAGATATGGACTTTTCATTTTCATTTTAATTTCAAATTCTTGTATCTCTAACTTAATCTTTCCAACCCAATGTATTGTCATTTCATCCCTGGTGAAGCTATGTGTTGATGTTTTTATGACAACGCAGCACAATAGAATGAAGAAATCTCCACTGGCACACAGTATAAACGAGCCCTTTCAAAATCAGAGCTTTCTCATTTGTTGACCCAGAGAAGCCCCCTTCTGCTGAACTGGATCTGCCAGTTCAGTTGGTGCTGCTGTCAGGGAATGAAATAGCACTTCACGAACATTTTTATTTTCATTAATTCATGAAGAACGTGCAAGAGTGCATGCCAATTAAAAGAACTCAACTCTGTGAGCTGCAGGCCTCAAAACGTCTCAAAATGAGTCTCATCTGTCTGCAAAATGTGCAATTCGATGCATTTTGAGTGTATAAAATGTAAATGAAATTAAAAGCATACTATGGAATAAAAAGATTTTTATTCATTATGCATTTATATATTTTTATAAATGTAACAATGTGGGCCAATTTAATGTTCATCTGTGGCATTTCCTGATCAAATACATGCCCACTGAGAAAATATAGCATCAGCTTTGTATTTACACAGCTGGATTATTTCAGATTAACTTGGTATTAAGATGATTGATGAGGACCTGATGCAAGAAATTAAAGCTAAGATATTGATGGCAAATAATTACAAATAATACTGAATAAATCATAGTCACTGCAGTTATATTCTAACATAATAAGCCACTGTAACAGCATGAGAGAAACGAATGGTACAAATTATGGCATCTAAGACGGCAATTAAGACTTCAGCTCAGCACTTCAGATGGATGTAAGCTGTTTTGTCAAGCACTATTTAAAAAAGAAAGAGAAATATAGGACATATGTTGCAATCCTGAGATTGGATATGCTTTTCTTTTGAAGAAGAATAAATTCAGTGACTGAAAATGTCTCTTAAAACTGCTTAGCAATTGCAGCACATGAGAGTCCAACAGGGTGAAAATAAAAGCACAAAATGAAGTGCTCCCACAGCTCTTCAGCCTTAAAATGATTGTTTTTTTTGAACAAGTTTGATCTTACCGGCAGGAATGACCTTAATTAGACGACAGAATTTTAATTTGCAAGACAGAAAGGGGGGGAAAAAAAGAAATGTTGTTCCTCCAATGTTGACTTAATTTGTAAATGTATTTTTCATAGTACGAAAAAAAAAATCGTGAAGACGGCTCCAATAATGCGGTCAGATTAGAGAAGAGGCTGCAATCATCAGGTGTTAAAAGGTTCTATTAGGTGTATATGAAAGGAGACTCAAACTCTATCCTGCATTAATATGTGCTGTTATTGGAAAGTGTTGCTGTTCCAATAGCGCAGAGCAAAGGAAAGCAATTAGCCTGGCTATAAAAGCAGGAAGTGTTTCCATCTGAATTCAACCCAGAATGACATCCAGTGTGTGTGCGTGTACTTGTGCATCAAGAGATGATACTTTGCTTGATCCTCTCTGTGGAACTCAACTTAGGAGGTTGTTTGAGGTTTGGAATATAGTTTAAGGATTAAGGTTTGTGCTGGGGAATGCATTATGCTTTAAAAAAGAAGTCCTCTCAACGATACAAGTGTCAGAAATCACACACACGCTAACACACTCGCGCTGCTGTCATTCTGTGCACGTTGGTGGGCTCTGACCAATCATACCATCTCAAGCTGGGTCACACATAAACAAGTCTGTGTTTGGGAAGCCGGGATTCAGTCTGTTAAAGCCAGGAGCCAATAATCGCTCACTCTGTGTGTGCATGCTCTGGTCTGTGTGTGTGTGAGAGAGAGAGAATCAAAAGGCCAAATCGACAATGTTGGATTCAGCTGACAATCATCTGGTGCAGTGGACCAAAGGCAGGTGTTGAGAATGACCTTGAATGTCCTAGTGGGGAGCAGTGAGTGAAAATATCACCACAACTCTTCATCACAGAGCAGCACGGTGATAACTTCCTGAGATACAGTCCGCCCTGGAAGATTCTGTCCATATTTATGACATGAAAAAAAATGGCATGCAATACACTGCAATCCTGTAGTTTACAATAATGCAATCACCCATGTTCTGTATCAGAATAATAATTAAAAAAAATAGCTAAAATAGATATACACAGGGGCAGTTGCATGAGAAATTACTGATCTGTGTTTTTGTCAGCTAGCATCAGCCGCATTCCATGTGATTACGTGAACTCTAATCAAAGAATGTGGTAGTTAAAGGATTAGATACATCTGGAGCTTCTCTGACTTATATTAGTGCTACAGCAGCTGAGGCACAGCAGCTCAGTGAAAGACTCTTACTGGGAGCATCCTTAATGTTGCAAGTAGCCAGTAAACTAGTTTTCTCTTTTTTCCTGCACTTTGAGCACCAGAAAAAAAGCAATGATAACAATTTATACAGCAAAAAAACGGTAGTCTGTAATGCCAAATAAACGTATTTAATCATAACAAAATCAATTTCTTCCTATTTTGTACTTTTTAGGTGTATATCAGCTGCATGTAAAGTATAATTTCTATGTGATTTAAAATGCTATTTATTTAAATAGGACATTTTTTCCAACTAAAAAAGGAACATGCAATCTTCAGCTGATCTGAAAAACATCTGTAAAATTGTCAAATAAAACAAAATGGGTTTAATTCAACGATTACATCCATTAGCTGCCAACAATATTAGCTGCTGAGTCCATCTATTAATTGATGAATCTACTTATAATTTTAACACTAATGTCATGATGATGCATTTAGTCCTATTTCACAGCATATATCATAATATAGTCTTGAAATGTGAGAGCAGCTATAAATGCCATATAATATAATTTGCAATTAACAGAAATAAAAACATGTTTTGCATATTGTTTAATACAGTGGTTTATTGTGCATTGTTGTCTCTTTACTCCAAACATCAAACAATGATGTCATTATCAAACGATGCAGTATTTTTGGCTTGAAGGTAGTAAAAGGCAATCAAAATTGCATTTAATAGTCACCAAATTATTAGCAAATCCTTTTTGTAAAAGAGCATGTTTAAATCTAAGTGTTCTTACACAATAACAATGCATTTTTGCTTTTGAGTGCTGCTATGCCATTTAGCCAGAAAATGATCACAAAGCACCAACACAATATTGTTGACTTCCCTTAACATAGGCTGTGTTTGTGTGTGGTAGCATGACGAATATTACCATTTAGAATCCCCTAATGATCATTTTACGCTCATAATACCATAACTGTTAGCGGAGACGCTGTTATCGTTGAATGCTTTATTATGCATCACTCTCTTTTTTTCTCTCTCTCTCTCTCTTGCTTTCTGTTTCATTCACACTCCTTTATGTATTTATGTACTCACCACTTTCAAACTGACCGTTTCAACAAACACTTAGCTCTTGATATTCTGCTCAGCTTAGCTGTAATTACTGTTGTCATAAATAGTTTAGAGAACATTTAGAGGAAGTTACAGATAATTGCAATCTGTGTCCATGTGTTGCCCAGGCCAATTAGGTGTGAATGAGTCAATGTGTGCATAAGAAATAGAAGTCTAGTTTACCTGCCTTGACATAAATGTGCCTTATATCAACAGTTTAAAATGAATCTCTCAGTGCTGTGCGTCTCTGAAATGATGACTATGATGCAGTTTTTTAAAACTTATTTACTGTGAACTCTATAATGAAATGCGTAGAGTGACCAAAGGCTGAAAACTGTGCATAATATCTAATATAGTTTTAATAATGATGATAATTTGATTCGCAAAAACCCATTTGCTAAAAGTATTGTAAGTCTTCTTCAAAGCTTGCTCACAGACTATAACAAAACACCAAAGAATTTTAATAAAAGGCACAATAGATCTGATATATCCAAACCAATTTCTGGTCACTCACCCAGCAGCACTGATATCAAATTCCAAAGGTGACAGAGCAAAAGAGGTCTGATATTCGGTGTTTTATGGAGATAAGACAACAAGTATGATCTACCGTGACATGCCGATATTGCATAATACCAACACACGTCGACATGATGTATATCTTGTGTATTTGAGGAAGGATTCTTTTTTTTCCCAGCAAAATTTGTTCTCCCTGTTAGTCAGACAGAGAGAGTTAAAGACGGAGTCAGGGAAGAGGACAGCCTGCTCCTCCTCCTCCTCTCTGGCTTCCGTGACTATCACAAAGATTCAGTGCTGACTCTAATTCAACAGGACTGTCATAGCTCATGAAAAAATCATGTCGTATAATCAAATCGGAGTAAAAACCCTGCGCTGGGCCTCACGGGAGTCTCCGTGCGCCCTGAATATTTCATGTAATGGAGGCTCTCACCACCATGGAAACTCTCAACAGTTCAGGATTGCGTGCAAATATTGACTGTAGTGTGTAGGGACGAGGGCTGGGAGAGGCCGACTAGGCAACCGAGCCTGAGTGAGTTTTATAAATAATGGTAATCACATGTGACACCACTCGCAGCAGGGGGGCTCGTGGCCACTTATATCCTCATGCCGGGTTGATGTTACTAAGTGCAGTGGAGTTAAAGCGGAGGAAGACACAACTGAGGGAGAAAGTGGCGGGAGATGAGAGGGAGGGGGCAAAAGGAAAAAAGTGCCTTGATGCATATGAATTGACAAATGTCTGTTTTGGCTGTTGGAGAATGGAGCTCAATTGTAGGTCTGAAGAAACATCAAAACACAATTCAGGGCTGACATCCAGTGGGCAGAGAGGAGGGAGGGGGAGCTGACAGCGTACCCAGGCTGCGAACGCTGCACTGCGGCTAAGCTGCTGGCTAAGTGGGGCCTCCTCTCACTGGGCGTCAGGACAGAAATGAGCGCTCGACAGACGTGAAATGAAAGAAAATGAGTCTAGGTTTGTTATTTTTTTTAACAAAGAAATTTGTGAGTTAAGCCTCAAATAATGAATGACTATTACACGTCAAGTTTAACAGAGCACATCATTACTCTCATCCAAGTCAAATTTGAATTTTTTTCAGCAATATTTTTACATAGTTGAGACTAAATCAGTCCCATTCATGGTTAAAATAGTTTCTATTTCTGTATACTTGCTGTCTAATTGACTGGAACGATGCCACTTTTCTATCCACTGAACATTGTTTTCTATTATAAAGACGCTCTGAGCTTGTATGTGGCATTAACTTGGAGCAGCACGAGAGTCCTAAGGCTAAAATGTTGAAAGAAAGGGTGGCTTTTTAAAACTTTTATTTCTACTTCTTTTCAGGTGACATGTTGGCCTGCAGCTTATGAGCTCTAATAAATATCTAATGCCCCATAAGTAAAAAGGAAACGTGACATGAAAAGTACAGCTCAAACATGCTACTTTATGACACATGGGCTGAGTGTGCAGCCATTTTAAATCATGTGAAATTTATTATTAGACTGCCAGAAACCACGTGGGCCTGTCCCTTTATACCTGCTGGGTAGCCAGCTTGGTGCAGATAAGTGCACATGCTCAAATACATGCAATGACCGCACAAACAGGCAACTGCATGCACTCACGTCATTTAGAAGATAATCACTCTACTACGGATGCTACAAACATTGTCCAATGAAGTGCAAGTGCACACAGACAGTGTGAAAAGCAAACTGTATATGTGCTGGTAATGGTTGGGAGTGGTGCCGTTTGCATGTATTATCTGCACCTCTCAGACTTGGTAATTGAGGCTCAGTGCTGTTATGAGTCTGGGTGAGAGGCAAATAAATGCATCTCCTCACTGCTAATGCTGAAATCCGATCCTGTCTGCACATATTTACTGTGGGCTGCGTGCTGTCTGTGCCCGTAAGCCTGTGCATTACGCCTGATTCATCAGGCTGTTTATCTCGCCGAGTGAGCAAGAAAAAAAAGACCTGCAGTAAATTCCCATTATTAGATGAAGTGCGAGGAGACCACGGGTGGAAAGGAGACAGACAGCGTGGCTTTGATACAGCAGCAGCCCTTCAGACTGTGGGGCTTGTCAGCTGGGGCAGATCATTAGTGGTATCACTCCGAGATGATGGTTTACGGTTTGGTGAGAGTTGATTTACTCTGATCAATGAGGGATCTGACTCTGGCGAGTAGAAACACAGTAAATTTTAACAACAGTGATGTTATTAGCCTCATGGTTCCTGGGCTGTGAGGCCAACAAAGAGTTTACGACAAGCTGCTTCACATTAGACCTTGGCACAGATGGCCCAGGTTTTAAAACTGCAATCCTGGGGATGTCAAAACACCACTACACAAGCCTGTAGTGGATATTTCACCTTTTTAATGCTGACAGACAGACTACACATGCACAGTCTCAATTGTTTTTAACCACCTCAGTGAAGTTGTGACTTCTGGATGCTGCATGCAGATTGTAATAATCATATTAGACCTCAAGTTTTTGCTATTGTAGTCGCTGTCATTTTCCTGCATGCAAAAAACTATAAAACTGTTTTCTTGGACCCGCCGAGACAATGAGGCAATCTTGAGCATAAAACCGAAAAAATGTTTATCAAATTCTGCGGATGAAATTTTTCCTTTAACTCAATCTTCCTTTCGCCTCAGTCTGGTATGGCTCTATTTGTTATTGCTCCAAATTCCGGCATGTTTACCTTAAAGTGAAACTAGCGGAGGGAGAGACGAAGCAATAGTCTGCCTCAATCCTACTTGCTTAAAGCCAGAGTTAAAACTGTTTGCAGCCTCAGCAAAAAAACAACACAATTTCATCTTGCCACCATAACACCTTGCAGTCTCAGTTATAAAAAAAAAAGTGATAAATGTCTTTAATACAACAAACTCAGACAGCAGATGGTCACAGATTTTTAAGTTTGGAAAGACTACAACTAAATTCCACATTCACAAAACATGCAAAGTATTATACAGATAATAAAGTCTTAAAAGTTGAAGATTCCCAAGCCAAATCACCGTTGTTTATACAGCATAATTAAAACAACAGTGAAATTACCCAACAAATTCAAAGGGTTAGGGTTAGGGTTAGGGTTAGGGTTATTTCTCTCACGGTTATTATGCTTCTGGACAGGTTAGGACAGGTTGGTGGGAGCAGTAGCTGCAGATCAGACCTGAGAGATACGAGAGCCAGAGAGGAAAAGGCACAAAATACAGGAGAGAGTGAAGTTAAGTTAATAACATACAATAGTGCAAGTAAATGTTTGTGGGAAGTGAGAAGGATGAACACATGGAAACAACCATATGGATAGCTCAGATAGATTATATTGACTAGATTTTTCTTTTTTAAAAAAAGAGGTGAGACTCTGAAAGCAAAACTGAGGGAATTCAGGCAACCGATCAATACGGAACAGCAGGGTGATGAAAAGAAACTAAGATGAACACACGATGAAACAGCAACACTGTGCAGGCCTCAATTAGCACCCAGGAAAGAGAAATCTGCCAACAAATGAACACCATGAATGGTTAGAGAAATAAACAGAAAAAACAGAATCCAAAACGACATGTTTACATCAGTGACATTTTCTCACCCAAGACTTACTCCAGAAAGATATTTTATTTCGGAAACGGCACACTCTTTGTAAAAGACTGTCCCCAGAAAAACAACTGAAGGCAGCAGCTGACAGAGAGAACTTCATAACAAGTTAAACAGATAAAATACAGCACGGGGAAAATATCAAGGATGATGATACCTAAACACTACAATACAGGTTTACCCATATTACCAATGAACTGTTTGACTATAATGTCTGATCTTTGCATATGAACTCTCCTCCTTACATATCAGTAGCACCAATTTTGACTTTTTAATTCACATGATGAACAACATGTTGGATGCACTTACCTTTGGCATCAGAAAGCAAGATGGTGTTCCCTGGGAAATTTATGGGTGTCCTCCTCAGACACAACCATTTCCAGTGAGACTTTTCTTGTAACCTGTAATTTCCGTTACCGCAATCCACCGTAAGCTCAGTGAGGTACAAGATCGAACCAGTTACTTGACTCTAAATGAAACAGACAAAGAAAGAAAGAAAGAAAGAAAGAAAGAAAGAAAGAAAGAAAGAAAGAAAGAAAAGCCTATCGATCTAAATGTGTCTTATTTGTAATATTCTGCTGTATGTAATAAAGTCATTTTATTTATTTCATTTTTATTTATTTTTTTATTTTTTTGGAGAATATTAATCATCCTCTAAAGTAATCACAATCACATCACCTAAGACACTGGTTGCATTTTTACAGGATCTATAAAAAATTTCCATCCTTTTTAAGTTTTCCCCTTTTATTGCTTTTCAACAATAAATCATGGTCAATTTAATTTTGCTTTTTTGACAGGAATTTATATTTAAAAAAAAGACTTTCGCATTAAAGTGAAAACAGTTGTCTCCAAATTATTGTCAGTCAATTCAAAATTGTAAAACATACAGCAGAAGATTGTGCATTTTATTATAAGCGATTGCAAACTGCTACATGTTGAGCAATGATTTTGAGGAATTAAATGCAATTGCAATTAACATTTTTGCGTAGTACATTTATTAATCAACCTTGGGGGGAAAAAAATCTCATTTTGAGTGTATCAACTTCCTCTCTCTTGGAAAAAATGGCCTTTTTTGCAGGCTCCCAGAAACATGTAGCAAAAATCTGTCAGTTTTGCTGTAATTTCTTGATCACCATTGGAGACCAATAAAAGTCATAAGCGCTGTTGAGAAGGAAATTCATTTTTCACAGTGACGTGTATAATTAAACATTGGCAAAGCTTCTCAGCAGGATAAGTGGGCAGTGCAGAAAAGGAGTCTTTTCTGAAGTGTGACATAGGTGCACTGATGATTTCTGAAGCTGTGTTTAGATACAAAGGGAGGCTTATTTGCTTATTTTTCCCTCGATATGTTCCACTGCCAGTTCTGTACTTTAAGGAGGCAGAACTAATGATAACACTAACAACTGCTGAAGTTGAAATGTTTCGAACTGGATTGAGTATGTTCTTGCTTCTTATTTTATATAGGGTGAAATTGCCTCTGTTGACCTCTTTTACATCTTTCCGTGTCGTCTCTATATTTTGCTTTGCCTTTTTATAATGGAATAAAGAGACAGAGAGTGAGGAGATGGTTATTTGAGTGAGCAGAAAACATTTCTGCAACTCCACTCATTCATATAATAGGTTTGAATGTGAACCATGAGTCATAGGTGCCTACATGCTGTAAGCATCATTTTGGCGGATAAATAATTTGGTTTGCTCACACAGCAAGTCTCTAAAAGCAACATCAGCACTGAAAATATATCTAGATATTTGGTAAATTTCAATTAAATCGGGTGCCACGACTTTGAAATAGCAGCTAAATGGCAATTTCCGTGTGAAAGAACATTTGAATTAATTCATCTGAAAGCATGTTTAAATGGTGACGCACAGCAGATTATCTTCATGATTCACATACAGATAAAAATACAAGTTTCTGATTTTTTTTTAACTTTCCCACTTCTTTGCTACATTTGTAGTTATTCCTCTTTGCAGAAGACATAAAACACTCAAAATTTGTTTGGTTTAGAATTGGCTTATTTGTAGATTTTGACACCACACCATCCTTTGAATGATGAGTGCACTTTTGGTTTACATTGTTGCGTAATTATAAGTTGTTTAAATTGATAGCTTGCATTAATTGTTTTCTCTTCATAGTACTGTATCTTTTGGTTTGGGGAAACTCAGATGTGGCTGAAGTTGGAGCCTCAAACGCAAAGGTCCAACAAAAGGACCATGAATGAATGAACGAACTTTAGTTTTTTCAATCTTTTTCTGCCCCTTTGTGGTTTTAATAATCAGATGTATCTGTGTTCTTTCATTTGTGTTTCAAGCTTTTTTTTTTTTTAAACATATCGCTGGTCCTGCTTGTTCTTGGACCAGCTGATCTCCAAAGCTGTCAGAACCATGTGCAATATTACTACGGTCATTTCACCTCTGTCTTCAAACCAACATGTGCAATATTACAAACCAACAAGCACAATGTAACATCTGTACACAACAAAATATGTGCAATTTACTTCTCAGCATATCTATTTTTAACATTTGTACAGAGGGCTCTTTTTTCTAATGTGTGTTTATTTTATTTTATAATGTACACTTGTATTTTTTTCTTTTACCTTATTTGATTTGGTTTTTTTCCTGTATATAAAGCTGACTCGAGAAAACACACAAAATAGCAGTGCACCTGTACTGAAATGTACCCATGCAAATGGCAAAACACCTCTATTCTATTCTTTAATGGCTATTTATTCATACCACAATAACAGATCATCGTCTTCCACATAAATACACATGAAATATGTATTTGTTATCATAAAAAGGCACCAAATACACTTCCAGAAGAAAACACTCGTGATCCGAACTGCCAGTTTAACCTGAATCTAAAGTTGGACAACATAGAAAACCACCTGGCATTTAAATAAATCCCAAGAGAAAGTTCTCTCCCTCTCTTTCTCTCTCTCTCTCTCTCCTCAAAGTGCAGTGTGGTGCTTCAGTGCCATCACTTGCCTTCCCCTGATGTCACGTTTGACCTCTTTCTGTTGCCTCTCCTAAAAGGAGGCAAGCACGCAATGCTGTGCTGCAGGGAAGACGCGGCATATTATGTCATTTATAATGCATGGATTATCGTCTATGAGTTCATGAGTTCTAATTCCACAACACGTGTTTTCACATACAGTATCTCTGCTGTCAAAGCTTTACATGTTTATACAATAATCAGACAAAGAGAATCTAAGAAAAAAGGACAAAAATAGCATTAAAGGAACCATCAAATGTGAATCAAACCTCCTGTTCCTGAAATCATACATTTACAGAGAAACTGACAAAAGTCTAACTGTTACAGATTTTCCACGATTTATAATTAATTCCTTTAAATGAGTCTGTATGCCACAGTGCAAGCCATGAGATTTAGTATTTACTCCTGTTTACTGGACCTGTTTACCATTGTACAGTCCACAGGTGTATATGAAATGAGCTCTGGGAGAAATACTGTTTAGACAACGAAAGCACACAAACCGCTTTGCCGACACCATTCTGTATGTAATTACTTTTAGAGGTTGCACAAATAACAGATGGAAAGGTGACCTTTTCACAATATTTATTTATGCTTGAAATTTAATCTGTCCCTGTCTGGCCTTTGTGGAAGAGAATGAAGAATATGCTCAAATATCAAAAGGAGGCGGTGTTTGACAAAACATTCAGAAGAGCGACATGGAGTTCTGAGAGGCAGTCAGTTTGTTTTAACACATTAATGAGGTTAAATATGTAATCGACATGATGAACAGCTACAAAAAAAAATTTGGTTTCTAAACGGTATTTTTTTCCCCCCAATACATCAAAAGTCTGGCACTTCCTTCGCAATCAATAATACCATCTCTGCTGCTGGTTAGCAGACTGCTGGTCTAATTTTCCCCACATTTACCTCATTGCTCATTATTTTCCAGTCAACTGACCTTGCAAAGCCAGTTTGTAGCTTGGTAGCATGTTAATTTCTCTCAAGCTGGAACCGGCTCCGTAAGACCCCAACCACAGTGGAGCGAAGCCAACACAGCATGCCGCTCTGATGCAAGTCGTCACTCATGACATTAAAACCCTCCAATTTGTCACCAAAAGTCTCTCAAATTTCCCAACACTGTTCCTCTCCCACTGCGAGCGAGGGCTAATTCGAACATACTCATCAGCTTATCTCTTCTCCTCCTCCCACTCCTGTCTCCTCCCATCTCCTCAAGAGCTAACTCAAAGCTAATTTGCAATTCTCAGTGGCAGAGGAATTGATGTCTCATCTTGGTGCGAGGTAACAGAATTATGTGAGTAATGAGAGAGAGTCGGAAGAAAAGGAAGAGACATGCGGAGAGGCAGAAAAAGAGAGACACATTTTGAGTTGAAGAATCGGTTGCTTTGTCTTGATTTTGTTGCCACATGGCACGTGGGATTCCGCAATAACTTTCACAGCAGGGTTTCACTTCCTGACATGAAAGGTTGCTCACGCCGTAGAATTCCTTCACCATCCACACCTTTGCACAAAAATAATGAGCGTGTCATTGCTAGAGGGCACTGTTTTCATAGTCGCCTCCGATTTGAGAGCTTTGTTTTATACCACTGTCATATTACAGGTTTTAGAAAAAAGTTTGGGGACTGGATCAGTTACACAGTGGCTGTGTTAAGATGTGTGAACACAAACCTGAATCATAAAGTTGTCAAAAAACTGATTTTAGCAGTTATAGCATAGACAAGTAAAGCTGCTCTGGCCAAAAATATATATGAACAGAAAACACCTCCATGTGTTTTTCGAGAGAAGGAGGACAAAGAAAGCTCGGCTTATTGATAACATTTGAAAAGATTCTAAGACATGGAAAGTAAATTATGGTAGGTGTATGTGTTAGGGTTAGATAAGGTAGGATTATTGTAATTAAAGACTTTCTCTGTGTAAGTCGGCTTGAAAAAAAAACAAAACTATAACACAGTCAGAGATAAAGGATGCCACAAAGGAGATTTTCAACTTTTTTTGTTTACTCAGGCTTTCTGCTTCACATGAAAGGCAAGGCACGTTTATTTGTATAGCGTAATTCATACACAAGGCAATTCAAAGTGCTTCACAATGGCAAAGAAATACATTCAGAAAAATAATTCAAAGGTAGACATACATTAAAATCATAGAAATAAAACATAAAAGTCGACATCAAGATCATAAACGTGCATCAAAAGACAAGAAAACAGAGCATCTAAGAGAAAGCTCCAGTAAACAATATGGTTCTTTAACACATCAAAAGAGAGCCACCTTTGTGACACTGAAAGCTCTGACTTTAGGCTCAACATATCTGCTGACACACTAATCTGGCTTCTCTGAGCTCCACCTCCTGAAATCTAAATCAGCCCCACCTCCAACATGGTGCTAAAGGCAGGGTGTTGCTGTCTTTTCTTTGACCTTATCAAAGAGCCATAGCAACAGTAGGACCCATACTATTCCTGCACTGAGCACACTTAATGCGGGCGGCTCAGCAGCAGTAATTCATTATTCACATCTTCTGACGTGTGATTGTGATCGTATGTAGCCTCAACAAGCAAACAGCTGAACAGTTGTTTCTACTGTGGAATCATTTTGAACAAAGCAAATGTGTTCAAGAACAATCCAGCATTTTTATTTATTGTTTTCAGCAAAAGTTAAAATATTTACAGGTGTATCAAACGGATTATTACAGAGACTAATGCTACTTAAATACAATGAAAGTGGCAGCTGTGGTATCGAACAGGAAGTGAGGTAAACAAAACTAAGTCAACAGACAGTCAGCCTGGTAATAAAAAAACATATCATCCTGAGCCAAAAGTAAAAAAACCAAACAAAAAAAACCAAACAAACCACCAGATACTTTAGTTGGAACAATGCAAAGATATGTTTGTTTTTATCTGGCAGGTAAGTCAGTCCCCTCCTCCATCCGTTCAATGCAAATAATAGTTATATATCTATAAAAAAAGCAAGAATTAATAATAGTAACCCATCATGTTAGTGTAATTGGGTATAAGCCTGTATATTTAAGATGAGAGGCAAACAATTTTTTTGCTTCAAATTAATTCAACATTTGCTTCATCCAAATGATTAATAGATAAAAGATGAACACTAAAATCAACATTTCACTATTTTAGTGGATTTAACTGAAGACATCTGACCTGAAATGTCACAAAAACAATGGATGTAAAAATAATTTTGCATTTAGAAAATTCTGCAGTTTTCCTGGAATTTGTCACAGTCTCTTTTTTTATAGATACTTCTTGTGTGTATCTTAGTTCGGTTCATGTCTCTGTCATGTTTTCATTCCTGTGGTACCCTCATGGTTTCCGCTTGTTTGCAGTTACTTTGCTGTATTTAGACATGTGTGACTGTTTACCTGCCTCACGTCCAGTCTGTGCTCTGTTGTATTCTGCATTCCAACTTTTTACTCCATTGTACCTCCTTCCACCAGTGCACATGTATGGCATAATGTGTGGCAGGAAGAGCCAGAGATATGAAATCCATAAAGATATCATGGTAGTTGGTGACATGAAAGAAGATTCATATTTCATACTTTTATAGAAATGTCAATGTTTTTTTTTAAAATATATAGACAATAATATATTTGCAATGCATGTACAAATAATAGATAGATAGATAGATAGATAGATAGATAGATAGATAGATAGATAGATAGATAGATAGATAGATAGATAGAGCTGCACAGTGGATTCGTGGTTAGTACTATCAAGATCCTCGGTTTGTGTCCTGGTCTAGGATCTTTCTGCTTGGAGTTGGCATGGGTTTTCTCCAGATACTCCAGCTTTGTAATCATTTGGTCAAGGGTCTAATCCTAAATCTGGACGTCACCATAGCAACCAGTGACTGACAGATGATTGGTTGATTGATTCTGGACTAAAAGAACCATTCTGAAGCTTCACAGCACGGTGATAGATATTCTGATTGAAGCTCAATAACAGTCCGGTGTGGATTGGTTGGACTCCCCAGCCACCACTTATTCGTGTTCCTGTCAGCCTCTGTTAACTCTTCCAGTAGGTTTTCTGATTAACGTTTCCTTTTTTTGCCTTGTGTGTCTGCATTAGGGTTCCTACTTTGTCATCCTATGACGGAACTACTTCCTTCTGATGAAACAGGCTGTGCCCAAAATCACTCACTACATAGTGCACTTTAGAGGGCGTTCGCCATTTTGGAGTGTTGTCCGAATGTTAAGTGACAAATGTTATGCTCTGTATAGCGCACTGAAAATATCCCACGGTGCACAGTGAAAAGTAGTGTACAGCTGATGGACACTAACCAATAAATATGTACCATCATGCACTGCACGAAGGCGAAAGCGAACAAGATGAACGAAAGCACGAAAACCTGCTATTAAAATGTAAACAATTTCTTTCTTAGGTTGTATTGTTGGATTTGATTTTACCTGTTTACCTCTTAGCCGTGTAAAAAAAAAAAGGTAAATTTAATGTGTTTGATAGTTTGAGGGGTGCCCTAAATGTTACTTTGCCAAGATCTTCCCTGCAAAGTTCACTATATGGTTGACTAGTCCCTAAATAGGGAGTAGGGAATAAGGAGTGAGTGCATGATTTTGTACATAGCCATCGTCTCTTGTGGGATGGACCTGGTTGTACTGGATAGATCATGACATGCAAAATCATTCTAATATAACTCTTACCTGGTCTTCCACACACATTCTGCAGGAAAGAAGTAGCCACTAAATTAGAATCCTCTGCAATCAATGAACTCAGAAAATGAATGACAGTGCACTAACATTTACTCCAACCCCAGGTCAACTCCTGTTGAGAAACAGTGCTTTCTACGGTAATAAGATGCACCATGACTAAGCTGCGTGAAAAAGTCTGGGATGTTTTGCAAATATATTTAGTTAATACAACCAAATTTGATGTAAATGCAAAGTGAAATCCAGACTGGAATTATTGCAGTGTCAGTTCAGTTCAATGGAAATTCAGTGAAGGTCAAACTACAAGTCTACAGCTCATTTTTTTGTGGGTTTGCTGTTTAAAAAGTCAGATATTGTATTCATTTATAAATTATTAATATTAGTCATTTTTTCTGTTTATGGTTCAGGTTTTGGTTGTCAGTGAACATTGCAACTTTAGAAATCAATTCATACTAAACTCTCTCCTTCTCTAACCACACCGTAAGAGGCCAGAGTAGCCAACTATAAACCACTATTATATACTACACACTATGCTGCACCACATCTCTGCTACACTATACTTTAATTTACTATATCCTGCTACACTATACTGTACATTACTTCTCAATGATTTGCTATACTTACAATAAATTACAAGATTTTTTTTCCCACAGTTTTTTAATAGCCACAGTGCAGTGAATTTGATGTCCTTGTATGGGAGAGAGGTTTGAATGTGTGCATTTAAATATGTTCTTTAAAAAAAAATGTTTCAAGGAGTGTTCAGGTCAATGAGTGCCATATATTTTTCACAGCACAGAGCTGGATAACATTCAATACATTGGTAATGCTGGGTTTCTTTCTTTAAGTGACCTGAGTAACTAAAAGTAAGAATAAAAAATAAGTAAAGAAAAAATAATCCTGTCTCATATTTTACATACAAACATTTAGCAACACCGCTTTGCACCACAGACAGTCCCAAACATGCTGTGAAAAGCTTCTTTTGAAGACTACGGCATAATGGTAGCTTTCTCTGCATAGAAAAATAGCAAAACAAAGACAAGGTCAATGACACTGCAGCACAGGTTGACAGGTGTACCAATTAGTAAAGTGGTGAGCCACAGTCCCCTGTCGCTTTGCCTGCCACCACCAACAATGTGCCTGAAAAACATAAGGGTATGGAGAAACTGTCAACTAAACCAGTAATGCAACTGTGACAAGTATGACCGCTTGAACAGGCTGCCAACTAGTGTGTGCAACGAGGAGAAAAGTCATTATAATAATCATCATCATCACCCATCCCAATGTTTTCTGATTTTTTTTTTCTCCCCTAAAAGCCAGACACACAGAGAGCTAATGAACTGAAAAGAGCTACCAAGGGAGAGAGATGTGTCATGCAGCACAGTGTGTTACATGTCATAGTTACAGTGTGATACGGGCAAATTCTTGAAAAAGTTTTCCAGTTGGACATAGAAAAGTTATTCATCGACTGAACTGGTGTTGGCGCATCTTTGCAATAAAGCTAGTGGGGAGTAATGAATAATGACCAGTAGCAGGGAAATAAGAGACAAACTTCAAAAACAGAGGAACAACAACATGACTGGCTGTCCAAAGGCACATAGAAAAACACAGAATTCTTGGCAACTTTGGTCAGCGTGATTAACTAAAAAGAAATAATTCAAGCCACGGCAGGATTGGCAGGACATGTTAAAAAAGTAAGTTTTTCATCGCATGTGACTGCATATTATCAGTCCTAAAGAATGACAAAGTGAAGATCACATCACAGGTCAACAGCAAAGACTGATTATGGTGCAGTTTCAAGGTTTGGTCTGTGACTATCTCTTTGTCTCTTTGTTTGATGATTGTATTGTTGATTATTAGAGTTGTTGAGTGTACAGCTAAAGTCCAAAGCAAATTAAAAATGCCCAAAAGCACTGTTCTCTACACAAAGCCTGAGAAGATTTCTTTGTGTTGCTTCTTCAGACCAATCAACAGGAAAAAAAAATCTTCTAAAAAAACATATCATAATGAGCCACAGATAATTATGATGTTTTAGGCATTACAGCCAGTGAACTTTTGGTATTTTAATATAAAACATGACTTTGACAGTTTATCAGATATGAATCTATTTATTTATTATCTTTAACCACTGGATTAATTAAGTTTCAAGGCATGTTCTGTGCCAAATTTGTTTCCAAATTCCAGCCCTACAGAGAAATTATTATGACTTAGAGTTACTCAGTTTTCAGTGAACTTCACACATTATTATTGCATTCTGAAATGTTTAGCTACTAATTGCAGCTTAATTAGACTAGTATCACCAAACTAGTATCAGTCATGCATGTGTTTGGAGGTAGATACACAGGATGGCTTGCAAAAACAGGCGTCCTGATATGTGGGAGGACGCGAGTGTGCACCCTGGCATGCGTAAGTGTGTGTTGCTCACATGAATGCCTCCCGCTGAGGAGGCATCTGTCTGCATAACGGCCCTCAGGTAATAACAGTAAAAGTCCCCACCTGCTGTGTGAAATGAACTCAGCGCTGCAAACACATACTCCTCACACAGACAGGTTGTGTTTATATTGCAGGTTACGTCCAACAGCCACCCAGGAGGTCTCACAAGGCTCTAATTAGGTGAAGGGTGGGCTATCCAAACCCAAATCAACACACCCAGTGACTTGACAGGATTTTGTCTTGACCCGTCATTGGACTAGTTCATCTGGAAGCTGAACCTGAGCGGGGGGTCAATTATTCTCATGTGGCTGGGATGAAAATAAAGTGGTAGGGAGTCAGGGTTAAATGGGAATATCAGCTTAATTCATGTCAGGTGCTGCAGGCCTGTCAATAAAACCCTTAATGTTTTCATTTTAATTTCTTTTTTTAATGTGTTGATAGAACAGCACTAAACTGGTCTAAATCTAAAAAAAGAAGAATATTTTAAAAACCCTTCAGATGTTAACAAATTTTCCCCCAAAAGGGAGATGACAGAATGGAGCTGCGAGGAGGCGAGCCCAGCCTGCAGCAAGATGCACGGCTCCTCTGGCATAACGCCGGAGGGGAAACAGACTTCGGCTTTATCTGGACAGTAATTGCATCATCAATTATAACGGCTAAATGCTTTTTAAGTCACCTGCTGATGTGGCCGCCATTAACCTCGCTGCGCTTGACCAAGGTGACCATAAACACCTCACAATGCGTGTCAGACATGCCGTCAACACACACCAGCGCACAGGTACACGAGCCAGGTGTCTTTTTTTCCAGGTAGACAGTAAAATAAAGGTGCATGCTTACACCCAATCTGGACAAGCATTGCAGCATGGACACAATTTTTTCTCCTCTATCAATTTGCTTTAAAATCTGGCTTGGAATGCTGCGGAAAATAGTTTGCAGAATGTGGCCTGGAATGCAGTTCATGAGTTAATATGCCTCCCTTTCTCTCCCGCTGTATGCCTCTGTCTCTGGATCTCTGACTGGGAAATCAATACTGTCTCCAGCCCAGCATAAGTCAATATGTGTCACAGAGCTTTTTCTCTTGAACCATTCATATGTGTTGCATAGCTGTGACTGTGTGAGTGCAGTCACACTGCTTACTGAGGCCAATCGAATGTTAGACCTCCTTGTTTCAGTACAAATAGAGGAAAAATCCCCCAAAGCGAGGCAATTTACTCAAAAGGTTTTTGTTTATTGGCGCACAATTTAGCAGTACTGTTTTTGGTTTGAACATAAATTCTGCATCACCAAACTTTTGGATTGGGAACACAATAAAAGCAATAATTTACTGCTTTACTGCACTAACTGATCACAGTGCACCACCAATCATTTGCAATTTTTTCCACTTAATGTCAATCAAGCAGAAGTTATCACAGCTCCGGGAAATTCAAGTTTCCACTCAAATAAGATCCTCAGACTCCACTCTAGATATATTCTTCCTAATTTCTTAACTTTGATGCAGCTTTGCTTTATTTCTTTTATGAAATCTGGACCCATGTAGAGAGGAATATCATCTAAAATCTCGATCAAGTCTCTGCCAATTTAACAGAAATTAGGCAAAACTTGAGTTGGTAAAAATGTCAGATTTAACTTACTATTTGAAGAAACCATATGCAACACTACTTTGCACATCGTGTTTTTTTCTATTCTATTGTATTCAAGTGTTTCCATCACTCATTTGTGTTGCTGATTTGGTTTAAAAGGCCTGTCTAAATTGAGTTTATTGGATTATAAGATTGTGTTTGTTCAATCACTGACTTAAAGGAGCAGTAAGCTATTACTGAGAATGCTGTTGATATTGGAACTTAGTATCCAAACAAACACACCCTTCCCATCAGTGCCTCTTTCTGAAGCCCAAATACATTAACATGCACTGCAGTGATGACATCACTAACAGCTGGGCTAGTGGACCAAAATATCTTTTATACAGTGTGGAAGGAGACATCTCTTTACTAAAGTTGAAGCTAAACAAATATAGCATCTTCAAATAAAAAATACTGATGCATTGATTGGGAGATCCATACAGCTGACTGAGACCATCATTTTCTTTGTGGAGTTGTAGCCAGCAGCTGTGGCAACTTGTTGCTGTGGTTGCTGCATGGTGAAACCCAGCAAGGATTGTGAATCTCAGTCTGTATCCAAGAACAAAGAAACAGAGGCAGGTGCTGCTGAAAACAGCTTTCAACTTCACATGTTTCCTTAGAAATAAGGAGGAAAATGGGTTGTTGCTGTTTGTCACGTCTCGTCGAAAATCTGCTGCAGCACAAAAATCAGCCACTGCAGAGAACATGTGGGAACAGTGTTTTAAAAATCCTCTGAGTTTGCCCTAGCTCCTGGAAAATGTGCAGGGATCCAGTGCACATAATCTACCTGTTCACAAGCAGTGCCCTCTGTTGCTGTTTGGTTAGAATTGTGCTGTGTGGATCAATCCACGTCACTTAGTTTTCCATTCACAGAGCCAGGGATAACACTGGATGCTTTTTTTTTTTTTTCAATTCAGACACAGAGAACAAACAACTGCTGGACCGTGAAGAGATATTCACTGAATTTGACATAAAATGTATTGGATTAGAATGGCTTACTCTACCTTTAAGCAACTGCTGCTCACTTCCTTCAGTTGTGTGAAGGCAATCCGTGTGTGTGTGTGTTTACACTTGTTCAGATTTTGTGTCTGAGGAAATGTTGCAGGTGGTGTGTGCGTGTGTGTGCGTGCGTGTGTGTGCGTGTGTGTGTGTGTGTGTGTGTGTGTGTGTGTGTGTGTGTGTGTGTGTGTGTGTGTGTGTGCAGATGCCTGAGGCCGTCTTTTACCTTCTCACCCTTACTCTCAAACCACAGCTTGGTCACGCTACAGGCTAAAGCTTCATGCTGGGTTACAGCACACATAACACGCGATGGGGCTCTGAGACCCAACCACGGCTCCCAAGAGACTCATAGCCACTGTACATTTTCTGAGAAAATCAGCATAGATTCCAGATTTTAGTCTGCAAAAGGCCAACTTATGAGTTATTGTGGGAGGTAAAGTATCATTTAGACCAATCAGTAAACTAGGGAGAAAGTTGATAGGATGATATTAGACTTCAATTATATATCATATATACAAAATTAATATTAATTGTGCAAATGCAGGACATACTTCCCTGTTTTGTCTCTTGGTGGTTTGTTTTGCCATATCCTACAATATTAAGGACAGACCAGCAATGATGCTCACAGTGATTTGCCCTTTCTATAAAATGAAAAATAAAAATAAGTGCCCAAATTGTGGGCTTGCACTGGGAATCTCTGCATGCTTCAGTGTCAGTACTTCTGAACTGCACTTTCCACAAAAACTGTCAATCAAATAATGAGAGCGGCATTGTGACTCCTGTGATCTTGGATCCTTTATGTGTAAAGATGCCGTGTGTTCTGTGACTGTAACAGTTAAGGCATTCAGATGCTGACATATTGTCAGTAGAACAAAACAATGTGATGTCCATAATACTTCATTCTAAGTCCTGATTTTCTCAAGTATACTCAGGGATCTTTGTATATTTAGTGAGTAATGCTGCCTTTCTCTGTTATTTCCCACAGTCCACGAGAGTCCACGTACAGTCCAAAATTTTGCCCATGCACTCATTGCAAGAGCTGTAGTGTGTGCAGTAGTGTTCCTGTGTGGAATACATAGACGGTGACTTGATGTGCACACGGGGAACGAAGTCCTCCAAGCTGACTCCTCGAAAGTCTTAGAACAACTCTGCATCTGTGACGTCTCTGTACGCCTGGGAGTATAATGAAAGATTAACATTACATCCATAGTCCCTCTCACCATCTGGTAGGCATTCTGAACAGAGACTCAATATGTAATGTCCCATTTAGTAAGGATACTTCCCATGAAAAACCTCACAGATACATATTCAAACTAAAAGTAAAATGTAAAAATGTACCTCAACCAGTTAAAGTTGAAATGTGTCACAATGTGCTGTAAATCACTAAAACACTGTCTGAGGGAGGAAATAGATGCAGCAGAGCACTATTTCAAGGCACAGACTGTCAGAACAACTTTCCAGATCCTCTAATTTGCCTTTAACCTTTAAATACTGTACAGCTTTGCTTTAACTAGTGAGCAAAGATACAGGCCTGACTGTATAAATGTGGTAATCAACTTCATATTAGGGCGGCTTTTCAGGTTAAATAATTAAAAATCTTGTGATTAAATAGAGGAAATCAATATGCAGACACAGATAGATGAGGGAGAGAGAGACGGAGGGAGGAGGAGGGATAGAGCGAGGGAGCGGCCTCCTGTGTTTGTAAGCCTCCAGGCCCTGCTTTCAACCCAGAATCAATGTTACTCCACTTAGAAGTAAATTGAAACTGTTTTTCCATCGAGTCCCCACCATTTTAATTTTCACCTGAAGGGGTCAGGGAGAGGACACTTTAGTGATGATGAAAGACATTTTCCCATTTTCACAGCTTGGTCACGCTTTGACACATCATTATCCCATTTACTTAATACATGGTTTCACCTCTATCTCACTCTGCCTCCCTCGTCCATCAGCACCCGTGTATCTCTTGCACACTCTCTCCTTTTTCTTTCATCTTCCTCCATATACATCTGCCTGTAGATCCCTCTATGCTTTGCCACAATTCATCCCTAGTATACCTCCCATATTGGTCCCCAACCTTTCCATCTCTTAATCATCTTTGCCCATCACTTTGTCCATCTACCTCCTCTTGCTTCTTTGCCATTTCTTTCCCCTGGTCCAGATTCTCACACCTTTAATGCACTCCATCCATCTCGACGCTGAGTGCCTCTTCTTTTGTATTACCCTCCTCCTTTGTCATTCTTTCCCTTGCACCATCTTTGTTTTATCTGCTGAATTTCCTTCAGTCTGTAGCGTTTCTGTCACGCAACCAGGCTGAACTCGGGCAGAGAACCACACTACCGAGACCAAAACACACTTAAGAAGGTGATTTATTGGAGAGGAGGGAGGGGGACCGGGTGGTCCGAGTTCCAGCCGGGGATCGGCGGCGAAGGCTCTGGGAGGGAAGCAGAGTGTGACGCAGGGGGAAGAGAGATCCCTGGCGGCTGGGGAGGGAACGTAGCGTGGGTAAGGGGGCTGAACGTGGGCACGACAGGCTGGAGTTGGTTGGGGTGGCGTGGGTGGTCCGGAGGGGAGTGATGTGGTCCAAGGGGAGCCGGAGAGGAACGGTAGGCAAGAGTCCAAGCAGCAGGATTCTGGAGACAACAGAAAAACAAGGTTAGGCTTGGTTTCAAAAGACAACAGATGAGTAGCTAGAAGGAGACTGACAGTTTGAGTCGAGTCTAACGATCTGGCAGGGTGTTGCAGGAGAGACCGGTCCTTTATTGTCAGAGAGGTGATTAGCCAGATAATCGTCAGCTGCTTGGATTCTGGTGGAGGCGACTGATTGGAGACCAGTTTCAGCTGCCAGTTGTTCAGCTCTGCAGTCAGGGAGAAAAAGCGGAGTGATTACTAAGGATTGTCAGGCGAGGATCAGTGTGAGGGGAGGGCCCTGACAGTACCCCCCCTCAATGGGCACCTCCCGGTGCCCCAAGAAGCCGACCAGGGTGCTCCCGGTGGAACTGCCGGATGAGAGCCGGGTCCAGGATGTGGCGGCTGGGGATCCAAATCCGTTCCTCCGGGCCATAACCCTCCCAGTCCACCAGATATTGCAGACCCCTACCCCGGCGGCGGACATCCAAAAGCCGGGAAACAGTATAAATCGGGTCACCGTCCAAGAGCCGGGGAGGCGGAGGGGGCGGAACGGGAGGGGCCAGCGGGCTTTCCTGAACCGGCTTAACTTGGGAGACATGAAAAGTGGGATGGACCTTCAGGGATCGGGGTAACCGGAGGCGGACTGCGGAGGGATTGAGCACTTTTGAGATGGTAAACGGGCCAATGAATCGGGGAGATAGCTTCTTAGGAGAAGCACGGAGGGGAAGATCTTTGGTGCGGAGCCAGACCTGTTGTCCAGGAGCGTAGACCGGCGCCTCGGACCGCCGCCGGTTGGCTTGGTCTTGGGTGCGGCGAGACGTCCGGAGGAGGGCAGCGCGGGTCTGACGCCAGATGCGGGCGCACCGACGGAGATGGGCCCTCACTGAAGGAACTGCGATTTCCATCTCTCGGTCAGGGAAGAGCGGGGGCTGATAACCATAGAGGCATTGGAAAGGGGAGAGGCCAGTGGCGGCGCTGGGGAGGGTGTTGTGTGCGTACTCCACCCAGGGGAGCTGAGAGCACCAGGAGCTGGGGTTCTTAGATGTTACGCACCGAAGGGTGGCCTCCATCTCTTGATTCAGCCGCTCCGTCTGGCCATTGGTTTGCGGATGGAACCCAGAAGAGAGACTGGCCTTGGCCCCTAGGGCCTTACAAAAAGCCCGCCACACTCGGGAAGTAAATTGAGGTCCTCTATCTGAAACTATGTCTAGGGGAATGCCATGGGCCCGAAAAACATGGGTGATCAACAATTCGGCAGATTCATGGGCAGAGGGGAGCTTGGACAAGGGAATGAGGTGGGCAAATTTAGAAAAGCGATCTATGACCGAGAGAATGACTGACATTCCCCGAGAGGAGGGCAACCCAGTCACGAAGTCCAAGGCGATGTGTGACCAAGGTCGTCTGGGAATGGGAAGGGGATGAAGAAGACCTGAGGGGGGCTGACAGGAGGTTTTGTTCTGGGCGCAGATGGAGCAGGCCGTAATGTAACTGCGACAATCTCGAGTCATGGAAGGCCACCAAAACCTCCGGCGAAGAACCGCCAGCGTCCTGGTCTCCCCCGGGTGGCAGGACAGCTGGCTGGAGTGGGCCCATCGGAGGACATCAGACCTGACGGTCTCCGGAACAAAGAGCGTTCCTGGGGGACCGGCTTCAGGAAACACTTGTGTCTGTTGGGCCTGGCGAACGGTGCTCTCAATATCCCAGGTTAGACTGGCCAGGTGGCAACGGGAAAGAATGGGTTCTGGGGTTTCTAGCGAATCCTTCTTGGAATGAATTCGGGACAGGGTGTCAGGCTTTCCGTTTCGGGTCCCGGGGCGATATGAAAGGGTGAAGTTGAATCGGTCAAAGAATAAGGACCACCTGGCTTGCCTGGGGTTTAGTCGTTTCGCTGATTGCAGATACTGCAGGTTCTTATGGTCGGTCCACACCAGGAACGGCTGCTCGACCCCCTCCAGCCAGTGTCTCCACTCCTCCAGCGCCAACTTAACCGCCAGGAGCTCTCGGTTACCCACGTCATAGTTTCGCTCAGCTGGGGAAAGTTTACGAGAAAGGAAGGCGCAGGGATGTAGCTTGCCATCTCCGTCGGAACGCTGAGACAGCACTGCCCCCACTCCGGTGTCCGAGGCGTCGACCTCCACTATAAACTGACGACAAGGGTCTGGCTGGATCAGAATGGGGGCGGAGGTGAACCGAGACTTGAGGGTGAGGAAGGCGGAGCGTGCGGCTGGAGTCCAGGAGAATCTGTGGGCAGTAGAAGTGAGAGCAGTTAGTGGGGCAGCGATAATACTGTAGTTTTGAATGAAGCGGCGGTAGAAGTTGGCAAAGCCCAGGAACCGCTGAAGTTGTTTGCGGTCCCCGGGCTCCGGCCAATCCACCACCGCCGCAATCTTAGCAGGGTCCATCCTGATCTTCCCCGCAGCGATGATGTAACCGAGAAAGGGCACCGCAGACACGTGGAAGGCACACTTCTCAGCCTTAACAAAAAGGCGATTTTCCAGAAGGCGCTCTAACACTCTTCTCACGTGTCCACGGTGCTCCTCCAGGCTGCGGGAGAAGACCAGGATGTCATCAAGGTAGACAAAAACAAACCGGCCCAGGAAATCCCGCAGGACGTCATTGACGAGATGTTGGAAGACGGCCGGGGCATTAGTTAGACCAAAAGGCATTACCAAGTACTCGAAATGCCCCAAGGGGGTGTTAAAGGCCGTCTTCCATTCATCCCCCTCCCGAATCCGAACCAGGTGATAGGCATTGCGGAGGTCCAGTTTGGAGAAGATGACTGCGCCATGTAGGGGGGTAAAAGCCGAGTCCATGAGGGGAAGAGGATACTTGTTACGCACGGTAATCTTGTTCAGGCCCCGGTAGTCCACACAGGGTCTTAGCGACCCATCCTTCTTCCCCACGAAGAAAAACCCCGCCCCAGCCGGAGACGTAGAGGGGCGAATCAATCCTGCCGCCAGAGACTCTCGAATGTATTCTTCCATTGCTGTCTGCTCTGGTTTGGACAGGTTGTACAGTCCACCTCGGGGTAGAGGGGCGTCCTTCAGGAGTTCAATTGCACAGTCATAGGGTCGGTGTGGGGGTAAGGACCGAGCCCGATCCTTGTCGAAGGCCAGGGCGAGATCATGATATTCTGAGGGGACATTAGTCAAATCAGGGGGCAGGGGTCTAGCAGGAGGTGCAGGACTACCGGGGGTTGGGGCAGAGACAAGACAGGAAGCGTGACAGGCCGAACTCCAGGTTAAAATCTTGCCAGTTGCCCAGTCGATATGGGGATTGTGTTGCTTCAACCAGGGGAAGCCAAGAACTAGAGGGGTGTGCAGGTTGGGCATGGAACTGAACGAGATGGTCTCGGTATGATTACCTGAGATACGGATGTTGATGGGAGTGGTCTGAATCCTGACATGGCCAAGGCGACGGTTGTTTAAGGAGTAGGCGCAGAGAGGGGGCTGTATTGGTTCAGTGGGAATCTGAAGCTGTTTTACCAGGGTCTCGTCAATAAAGTTGCCCTCCGCACCGGAGTCCACCAGTGCCGGGACCGAACACTGGTGTTCACCCCACCGAAGTGAGGTCATCACCCGGAGGTGAGTCGTAAGGGAGGAGACCGAGGTACGGCTCACCAGGACCCCCCGGTCACTGGTGAGCCACCTCTTTTCCCAGCTTGGCCGGGCAGGTGTAAGAATAATGGCCGACCTCACCACAGTATAGGCAGGCGTCTCGACGACGGCGGGCTGCCTTCTCCTCCTCGGTGAGGCGGGCCCGACCAAGCTGCATGGGCTCCTCCCCCGACACTGGACGGGCCGGAGTCGGAGGCGAGGGACGGTCTGGATGTGTTGGCCGAGGGGTGGAGCTGGTGCTGGGGGCGCCGGGGTAGGAGCGGGGCTGGACTGGGGGGTTAGGTCGAGATGGTGGAGGAGCCTGGTTCTTCCTCTCCCGTCTTCGCTCCCTGAGCCGGTTATCCAGGCGAATCGAGAGATCGATGAGGGATTTAAAGTCCGAAGTTTCCTCCTTGGAAACAAGCAGGTCCTTTAATTCATCGTTTAGTCCACGGTGAAAAGCATATCGGAGGGCGGAGTCATTCCAGTCGCAGCTCGCCGCCAGGGTCCGGAATTCAACAGCGTACTCCGCCACACTCTGTCCTCCTTGGGTGAGTGCTCCCAATCTCTTCTCCGCTTCAGCTCCCTGAACGGGGTGATCAAAAACTTGCCTCATCTCCTCGGTGAAGGCGGCGTAGGAACGGCAAGCCGGCCCATTCTTCTGCCACACCGCCGATCCCCAGCGAAGAGCAGCTCCAGACAATAAACTAAGAGTGTAGGAGATTCGCTGTTCGTCAGTGCGGTAGGTCAGGGGTTGTAGACCAAAAACCAGTGAGCATTGCATCAGGAAGTCTCCACAGGCCCCCTGGTCACCGGCGTAGCGGGCTGGATCTGGAACGTGGGGCTCCCGGGGAACTGGGGGAAGTGGCACGGGGTCTGGAGCTGACGGCGGAACAGGAGGTGGAGGGGCTGGATCTGACTGGGAGGCGGTAAGAAGAGCCATGGCGGAGGTGAGTTGATTTAGCTGGGCATGAATGCTCTCCATCTGGTCGTGCAGATTTTTGGCTGTAGTTGCCAATTCCTGTAGTGCTCGGCCGTGTTGATCCAAGATTTCCGGAGCCGACGATACATGCGTGACCTGAACCGCCATGGTTTCTAGTTGGGCATGTAGCTGGCGTCCGGCTTCGACAAGCTCTCGGAGAGTTCTGCTGTGTTGGCCCAGCAGCTGTCCGTGTATTGCCACAGCATTTAGAAGGTTGGGACCAGAAAGGGGATCTGGTCCCGGCAGCGGGTTCTCCGAGTCCATATCTTTGGCCAGATCGTTCTGTCACGCAACCAGGCTGAACTCGGGCAGAGAACCACACTACCGAGACCAAAACACACTTAAGAAGGTGATTTATTGGAGAGGAGGGAGGGGGACCGGGTGGTCCGAGTTCCAGCCGGGGATCGGCGGCGAAGGCTCTGGGAGGGAAGCAGAGTGTGACGCAGGGGGAAGAGAGATCCCTGGCGGCTGGGGAGGGAACGTAGCGTGGGTAAGGGGGCTGAACGTGGGCACGACAGGCTGGAGTTGGTTGGGGTGGCGTGGGTGGTCCGGAGGGGAGTGATGTGGTCCAAGGGGAGCCGGAGAGGAACGGTAGGCAAGAGTCCAAGCAGCAGGATTCTGGAGACAACAGAAAAACAAGGTTAGGCTTGGTTTCAAAAGACAACAGATGAGTAGCTAGAAGGAGACTGACAGTTTGAGTCGAGTCTAACGATCTGGCAGGGTGTTGCAGGAGAGACCGGTCCTTTATTGTCAGAGAGGTGATTAGCCAGATAATCGTCAGCTGCTTGGATTCTGGTGGAGGCGACTGATTGGAGACCAGTTTCAGCTGCCAGTTGTTCAGCTCTGCAGTCAGGGAGAAAAAGCGGAGTGATTACTAAGGATTGTCAGGCGAGGATCAGTGTGAGGGGAGGGCCCTGACAGTTTCCTCCCTCGTCCCCATAGACACGGCCCTAACACAAAAAATCAAATCTCAAATTGAGCAAAGAGTGGCCTCTGCTATTTCTCTGCATTGTGCTTGTCACTGCCAGAGAAGTGTTTTCAGTTCCAAATCTTAATTGCCATAACACAAATATATCCGCGAATGTTACCGCTGAGCTGCTCTGCATTGGAGAGGAGCTTTAATGGCTCATTCTGGGAAAATTCCCAAAAAAAAGGAAACAAGACAAAGAAAAAAAAAACAACAACACATGTACCTTCATGTACACATTTAGGCACAATGTTGAACAAGCAGGGAAATATGTAAACACTACACATGTAATTGTGCAGACACATTCATTATGATAGACACAGACAGAACCCATTCTTCAGACTGCTGTCAAAATAGCTCTGTTATTCTGAAAGTACAGTTATTAACTCAAGCAGTTCTGTGCAACACTGATAACTTTTGTGCTCTTCTCAACACTGGTGTGAAATACGCCATGATATTTTTTTAGCAATGCTGAGAATAATTGAAAAAAAAAAGACAGAAAAGGGGGAAAAAAGCATCACATTTTCTAATAAACTCATCAATAATAATGTGTTTTTGTTAATGTGATAAGAGGAACAATGCAAAATCAACACACTTTTTACTAGATGATGACAATATGTGGTGAAAAGCATGGCTGTGATGGAAACTGAGTTGGACTGATAACCTAAATGATTATCTTTTTACCGCTATCATTTCCATTGTTTGCCTTTGTTTTGATTTTCTCTGTAGTCCACAACACAGTCAGCAACTGCATGTTATTATTCTGTTTGTCATGTAGACGACTGTGCTGAAAAATGAAACCAGAAACATTACCATTTCAGCATTTCCACAGATACACGCAACTTTAAAAGCCTCTCTATCTACCGTTGGGTGCAGATGTGTGGTTTAATCATGTTTTTGCCTCTCTGCACTCTCCGCACTACAATATCTTCTAGAGAAGCTGATTTGCTGAGCCATATTTGTCCCGCTGCTGTGTGGTAAGTGCTGTTTAAAAAGTATGAGACACATACTGTTCAAGATAATGATCTATAATGATGATTATCTCATGCTCCAATTGCTGCTCTACTTCACCAGGAATGTTTGCACACTGTTGCATCTACATGAAGATGAAAAGCTGTCAAACAAAAGGTGTCCTTCACTGTTATCTCCAGGCGACCTTTGGATAGATACTCTCACATCTCTCAAATTCCTGAACATTAGAGAACTTTCCTTACTAAACAAACAGCAGCAAGCTGTAGTACATGTAAAGTAATTTTGAAAAATATGAGAAAAATTACATAATAACCTATTTTGTAAGTGTTTGCATTACAATGTTTATACAATCATTATCAGCGTTTTTACATTATGTGCACAGTGACATGTAACCAGCTCTGTTGCTGTTGGTGCAACACCTTGATAAAACACTGATTAAGAGATGAGCCTCTGAAAAGTCCACCAGCCACCCAAACTAAAGCAAAGAAAATCCAATGACCCGGACAAATTGTCTTGTGAGTGTGTGAGAACAGAACAAAATCGCTACATTGTGGAAAGAGGGCAGTAGTGCTGTTTCAGCACCACGGACAGCTACTGCCCGCTGCCAACACACTGAGGACGCTTGTTAAGCAACACTGTCAGCATCCCCTGCAGAGACAACAGGATCCAGACATAATCATGGTGATGTAGTCAGCGTAGTTAGTTTGATTGACAAGCTCCTGCATTATATTATCATTATTTTCATTGTACGATGAAATGCCCAGAACATTGCCCTCTCAGTCAAGCCTTTAAGCCCTTGCAGTTGAGCATCACCGTACTGGAAAGTCATCTTTTGGCAGAGGTTTTCTCATTTGTTCCATTGTGCTGCACCCAAACTGTCAGTGCACAGTGGGGTCATAAATGTGTTCTATGTGTTGTTTGGTTGAAACAATTCATTGTAAAATCCATATAGTGTTTGTATTTTGTTGGTTATAGGTTGTACACAAACTCTGCATGCTGCAGTTCCCGGGGCCACTGAGACTTGTCTAACTTTGTCCTTTATGTCTCATCCATATTTTAATGGAGGGAAATGATGTATGGGTGTTGAGCAAGGGAGGGCCACATTGAAAGCTCTCTGCTCCCACGATAATTAAATCAAGCTTTAAAATGTAAATATACCATAAAACAATATTGAGCTCCACTGGTTTTAATTGATGCCCGTCCTGAATGCTCGATGAGGCTGTTAATTTTGACTGATAGCTCACTACAGCCGCATGATCACTGCAGCAGGCCTGGTGACGGAGCCTCTCATACTCCCGTCTCATGACTTGATCTTGTCAGCGTGTAGAACCAAAAGAGATGTTAGCAATTGTTGAAATGTCTGCAGATGAATTAAGAGACTTTTCACAAGGCAGACCAGAGTGACATAGATTTGACCACACTTATACACACACACACAACCACATATAAATGCACACAGTCACCTGTATGTGTCATAAAGTGTCCCTTGTGATCATTTAACTAATTCCAGCACAGCAGAGGGGGAGAGAGTCTGCCAGACTGACGCAGAACATGCCAGGTCTCACATGTGCTTCAAGTGTCAGCCAATAGCCCCAATCCTCCCCTCCCCTAGCACTCTACCCCGCCTTCATGCTTAACCCCCGCCACACACAACAAGCACTGTGACCAGGCTCTATGCCATGTACACAGGCTGCCTCCGACCGGGTGAGACAGACAGGCTTAAGTTGATGTCCTATTGCTAACCAGTGACAGTCCAATTTGCCGTGCCTCCGCAGAGCAGCAATGAATTGATTTGATTGTAACCTCCCTGATGTTGGTATTTTCTGCTCAGCTTTAGAAAATACCTTTTGACTGATGTGGATTTACAAAAAGTGATGTTTCCAAATCCATTCATATCTAAACTTTGTGTTTAATGTATTTAAATCTGTCAGTTTTTCAAAGACTGCTCCATACTACATGCACTAATCAGTTAGCTTAATTCCATGTCATTCATAGCTATGTAGATGTAAAATGTTAGATATACGCTTTTGAAAATGGGCGGAGCATTGCCTACAACATTACCGCATTTATATGTATTTTATAGTGCAGCAGTGTGCATGAGAAAGTTCACATTGTGTTTTATTAATGAAGGAAAGGAGGCCTTTTCTATTAAGCCCTCACTGCTTCAGTACTCTTCACTGACGCCAAAAAGGAAATATATAATTCATAAGCGCTAATACTGTAGCCATTTTGTCCTGTTCAGAACAACAGCATGATGTAACTTTTGATGATACCTCGTGATGAACCTGCATTAAGGAACACTTATAATGCTGTTACTGTAGCAACATCAATGAGAAACTGTTTCTTTTTATCTTCAAGAATATGCAGTCATTGCAGGAGTGAGCAGCGGCCTAATACAATTACTGCGGCTCTCGGGTTTTTAATGGTGTGTAAGCAACTGTAAACTCTCCAAGAACCCGAAAGGCTTCTTGAAAAATGAGAACTCCATTTTTTAAAATGCTGCAGAAACATGTGACCTTGCCAAGAATGCGGGAACTGAAGACCTTCCTCCCCAGTCTTTCCTCTCTTCCTCCATAACTTCCAGGCTGGCTTCGCTTCCTTTCGTCATCTCCTCTTATCTTGTCCTCCAGCCAACCTCCTCCTCACCTGTTCTCTGGCATCGTCTCGCTTTTCGTCACATATTTTCTATACTTTGTGAAGTCATCTGTAAGTCTTTCTCTTGTACCAGTTGTCTACCAGTCACAATTTTCCTCCCTACTGCCTTCCTAAATCAACCATCTCCTTTATGAAATTATATTTATTAATGGCAGAAAGGTTTTGCAGCGACAATGACCACAACTTTTAGCAAAATCAGTTGGTATGTTTGAAAACTGTCAGTTACATTTGATTTGTTCTAGTCTCATTGCTACCTGAGTCAGCTCTTCTCTCCTGGGAAACCCTCATTATTTCCCATATTTCCTCAATTACCTACTTCAGGCATAAAAGCAACACAAATTCTGTGTTAGTCACTGTGGCTATATTTGAACCTCAGCTGGTGTCTCTCTGAAACAGAAGAAAAACAGACAGGATTTGTGCTTTGTAAAATATAATCATCACTACATATTCATAGTCACAGTAGCATGTGCGACACAAGCGCTTCTTTCTTTAAACTGACATTTACAATTGGATTAAATGTAACATAAGGTGACCATGTTGCTGACACATATATAAAAAAAGAGCTTCTAACATTTGAACTATGTGACTGCTCTCATGTCTGGAGGATAAAGAGCCGTTCATTTGAACTAATTATCCACCGTTAATTAATGTGAAGAAAAAGCAATCAAAAAGGCTACACCTGTCTAATTACATACAAGTCAAAGTGTGTGGGGTTGGATCCAAGAAAAGGTGAGTGATGATAGTCTCATGGCTGGACTCCTGTGCTGACAACCTGTTTAATTAGATTAAATAGGAAGTTGTTAATTAATTGGTGTATCATGCTTGACTGGTATTGGATTCTTTATAGCCAGAGTTGATGGCTGCTATGAAGACCTGTGATATAAAAACTTCTCAGGAATGAAGAGACTCTTACAAGGACGTTTACATAAAACAAAAAAAGATTTTCCTTTGTTACCACATATTTCCAGTTTCATATCACATTATTAAAGGTGATGTCTGAAATGTAAATCAAAGGAGTAAGTGTGATGTAAAGTATTGAGTTTGTAAAACAAATGTTTTGTAAAAGACGAAGGATAAGATCTGCAGATTTGGTTGCATTTGTTCCACACAAAAATGCCTGTTAAAGTTCAACTCAAGTAAATATGAGGCGTCGTTATTTAGATATCTTCCAAAGCTACTGAGATTTTAGTGAGAAATTCCCTCTTGTATGCTACCATCTCTCTGCTGGATCTCAGCAAAGGAACACTGAGCACAAAGAATGAATTTCTTTCTAAAAAAAAAATCTTATTCAGATTGTGGCCCCTTTACAAGGTTGCACTAGGAAGGGATCACTTCACAGCCATTATGAAAAGATGAATGTAGATATAATTAAGATATACCTGTTCTGCGAGATAGATCTGTCAAACAATCCACTCAGATCTCCATTCTAAAATTGAACAATGAGCCTTATAAACTTCTAAGCAAAGATATTACAAAGTCAGCAAGTAATGATTCCCACTTGCATTACTTTCATTCTCGAACTTTAATTTCAAAACCAATGCAATTTCTACCATTGTGCATCAACACATTTGCCCTTCTCACTTCAGTCATCTCCATCTCGTGCTGAGGCCTGTCTTTCACCGCTCCAAGGAATCAACACGAGTCTCAAAATAAGTGCTCTTTCCAGTTTTTGAACCCAAGGCAGCATCGACAATAAATAGACCTGCTTTGTCCATTATCAGCATGGTCCAGGGGGAACGTGAAACCTGGGAATTGTTTCCCATTGGCACTTGTGTTGGCATATTTAGGCATCCTAAGAGCTGCTGTCTGGGGCCTGATAATAAAGTGGCTCGTGCGCTGTAAAGGAGGTGATTGAAATCAAGTGAAAATCAACCCTATCTGCCTCTCTGTTCACACTTCAGCAGGGCGGACTCTTGATGGTGCTGCCATTTATGTCTTTTTTCTTTTTTTTTCTTTTTTTAAACTTTGCTTTACTGGCACAGAGACAACTGGCACTGAGTAGAAGGAGGGAACGGCACAGTCCCACTCCTTTTTGAAGACACCAGGGAGGAGAAAAATGATCCTTCAACCACTGAATGCCAAAAATGTTAATGATATTATGTGATGTAATGTTCAGAAATAAGATGCTGGATGTAATACATACATGCATAATTTCTATGGGAGGCTATTATATAAAATATCCCAGCTCATTATCACTTTAATTATGATGGACAATTTACATCAAATGTAGATGATAAATGCCGGTGCAACAAGCTGCCTAAACCTAGACATGCTTTAATTAGATTTTTCTTGCCATATCCATGACCTTTCCCTGACCTTAACCACACTGTGGTTGACATGGACTAAATTTTTAAAAATATGGGAATCATAAAGCACTGCAAACTGTCAGTTCTGAAACACTCATTGAACTGAATTGATAAGATAGGGTTTTGATGGTCAGTATTCTTAGCTTTAATGAATGTATTTATAATATATATAAAAAAATTATTAAGAGAGAAATACTGTCTTCTCAAATTCGAAATATTAAATTATCAACAATAACTCCAAAGCAGATTTGACAGTTTATTTAATGTACTTTGTTAAAATGGGTTGCAATCTAACAGAATAAATCAGATTTTGGAAACAAATGCTATGCTTTTAGTGACATCTTGCAAAGTTTGGGCCTACTGTTGTCGAACTGCATACTTTATTTAATAGGAATCGTTTTATCTTAATTGTACATCTTATTTTCAATCAACATGGTGGTGGCACTGCTTGTATGCATGTACAAAGCTATATGTTCTTTAGAGTGTGATTTTAAAAACTTAACTACATCTAGTAAAATCAATATATTTAGTGATTGGATGTTTGTCTTTGTAATGTGACTGCAGTATAATTCTGTGCTCCTTTCACCTCTGTCTGTAAATATAGGGGAGCAGGATGAGCAGCAGACACAGTATACCGCTGCTCTGCTGTGCCTGTGCCACCCCTCCCTCGGCCCACATGTTGTCAGGGTGTTTGGTGTGTGTTTGTTTGGCGTTGTTTTGATCGCCGATGCTTGTGTGTTTGGGCTGTGCTGGCTGGGCGGCGAGCGTGCCCGGTGCAGAGCTGATGGCGTGCCAAGTGCTCCCTACGGGCCGGCTGTGCCTTCCACTCTGCTCAGCCACCGTGAACGCAGAGCCGACAGACTGCTGCAGGGGGAACACCACTTCCTTTCTCCTTCTCTTTCTCTCCCACATACACACTGAGAGGCTGAGTCGTCACTCCACATCAGCTTTTTTTTTTCTCTCCCCCTCCCATCCCCCTCCCTCTGTTTCCCAGTTTTTCCTTTTCTCTTCTTACCTTTTTTTTTTTCTCTTCTACTTTTCCGGTCCTTCCCTGTCTCTCCAGGGATGGACTTTAGAGCAATTAAAGTGAAAGATTTTTTTTTTAAATAGAAGAAATAGCTGAATATAAAATAGGTGAAACTGGGATTATTGTTATATTATGAGTTCGTCAAGTGCAGCAATTTAAAAAAAAAACTGCTAAGAAATGTCAAAATCAATGATGTCTGTAAATTGAAGCCATTTGAAAATAACCTCCAATATTACATGTATTTTCTATCCAATTGTTTTCTTTTGTCTATTCATTAAACTTACCTATAAATATTTTTTATTCATGTTTATGCTATTTATTTACATTACACCCTACAGCCAGAGTTCCATGTTGCTCTTCTTTATCCCAGTAGACATCCAGAGATCCGCTGTCCTGTCGGGTGTAGCTGGAAACCCTTGCCCAGGCATTGAATTGCAGTACCTAGCGTTCATTAACATTTAGCTCTAATTACCAGGCTCATTAAAGCATCGAATTAGCAGCAAAATTCTTTCAGTCTCCTCTCTGTGCTTAATCGTTAAGCAAATGGAGCGTCACAAGTTTGAAGTGATTACTATTGAGATGTAAGTGCCACGGCCCCGTGAAATGTCACTCAGTTGCCCTAAAAAAGGGAGGGAGGAAGGACTGGAAGCAATTTACTTCCACTTGGTAGGAAAAGATGTTTTGTGTGCACACAGTGGGGTCAGCTCTGGCTTCAAACATCACACAGCTATTATTCTAGTGCTGCACGCTGTGAGAAACAGTTTCTCCAGAAGGTCAACAACATTTACATCCAGAAAAAAAAGAAAAGCTGGCAGCTGCTTACCTGTCGAGTTGATGCAAACTTCTCCAGCATTTGGGTCACAACCACTGCAGACTCCCCCATTTTCTATCAGAGGAACATGCACACACAGATACATGCATCAACACCTTCCCTTTGCCTATATGTTGGCATGTTAGTAAACCACAAAATGCAAGCATACATAGGTTGACTTGTACTATGCTGCTTTGCATTCAGAAGGTCAAGATCAAATAGCCCTTTCATTTAGTAAAGCTCCCAGGTCATACCCTTGAATAGCTAATGTCAGATTAATTGATTAGGTAATCGTCTGAGGGAATATACATCAATTAGCCACAACATCAAAACCGCTTACCTAGTATTCCGAGTATCCTAGTAGCATGGACTCTACCAGACCTCTGAAGGTGTTCTATGATATCAGGAAGCAACAGAGATCTGAATTAGTTTTCCAGCACATCCCGCAGATGCTCAGTCAGCAAAACTGGCCTTCTTTGGAGACCTTGAACTGTTTTTTGTGTTCCTAAAACCATTCGTAAACCTATTTTGCAGTGTGGCAGGGTGCCGTATTCCACTAAAAGAGGCTACTGCTATCAGGAGCTCTGTTGGCATGTGGGGGTCTCCAGTAATGCTCAGGTGAGTGGTGCATGTCAAAGTAACACCTACATGCTGGTCAAGGCCCAAGGTTTCCCAGCAGAACATTGACCAGAACACCACACTTCCTCCACTGCCTTTCCTTCTTTCTGTAGTGCATCCTATCATTATCACTTCCCCGGATAAACGATACACCCGCACATTCACTGATGTAAAAAAACAGGTTTAATCAGACCTACTTTTATTATTGCTCCATGGTCCACTTTTGGCATCTATTATAGGTGCTTTTGGTGGCAAATAGTGGTCAGCAAGGGCACTCTGACCTACCTACAGCTACATAGCCCCACACCTTTGTGCTACAGTAGCTCCTCTGAGAGATCAGATCACATGGTCCTACTCCTGGGTCACTGCCTGTCCATCCTTGAACTATTTTATGTTGGTGTTGTTTTTGAGACATTCTTATCCAGTCATCTCCAGTCAACAAGCAACTGATGCCCGCCCATTTTCCCTGCTTCACACATCAACTTAAAGAACTGACTGTTTTCTTTCTGCTTAATGTATCTTGTCCCTTGTCAGGTGCCGCTGAGACAACATAATCAATGTTTTTCACTGTACCTGTCGCTGGTTTCAGTGTTTGTGGCTGATGGACGTATATCGTCGGGTGAATCAGGACAGATAATTCTGACATGCATGCAAACACACACTTGTATCACCGAGTCCCAATATACCTTAACAACTTTTCAAATGAAATGTGTGTGAAATGTGTATGATTTGAAGTGATGCAGAACAACACTGCATATTAAGCAAGGATGAAGCCTGTTAATTCATGCATACCTAATTCTTATTTGAATTATTTGCAGCAAGGTCTCTTTCAGGCTGAATCAATGAATGCACAAATACCTGCCTCGTGTTTTCCTATGTTAACTATGGACCTCATAAAACTATGGAGAAAAAAAAGGTGGAAAGTTGCATAGCAAAGTTAACAGTTGACTTTTAGTGTTTTTTGTGTGGAATTTTGAACATTTATATAGCAGGAAGCACTCATTTACAATGTAAAGTTGTAGTGGAATAATGATGTCCTTGGCAGAGAGTTCTTCTGTTGTAGTCTGAGCTTCTCTGTTCTATGTTTTGGTAACTGGGCTGGCTGCATGTGCATGTTAGTGCATCTGAGTCCCTGCCTTTGAAACTGTTTCCAATCCCAGCATTATAAATCAACTGAGACTGGCCTCCAACACTGGGTTGTGAAAGCGAGACGGAAGTGGAGTCTGGATGTGATCCCACCCTAAAAAAGAAAAAAAAATTCTTTGTAAATGCTATTTACCTCAATTTGTGTACTCATTTCAGAGCTTCTAATGCTGTTCTCTTTTGCTCTCTTTTCTGTGTGTGTCTGTGTCACTGTGTGAGTCTCCTCTACTGTGTGTCTTGGTCAAACAGACGCACACGACTGGAGCAGAGCGAAGTGAGACGGCTGAAGTGAAGGTAATGTCACTTAAGTCAACAACACGTCATAATGGCCATTCAGTGTAATTTACTGTTCTAATGTGGGTGAACAGTTGATGATTTGTTGTTGGCTCTTGTGTAGGAAAATTTTCAAAGCATGTTTTTGGACAGTGAGAAGAAGCCGGAGTATTGGAAAAAAAAGTCATGCATGCACAGGGAGAATATACAATCTCCACGCAGAAAGATCCCAAGCCAGGACATGAACTGGGACTCTTCTAGCTGCAAGGCGACGGTGCTCACCACCACCAAGCCCTGTATTTTGCATCTTTAATGTATTCATTTGTTTGCAAAGCTTCTTTTTTTTTCAAACGATTGTGTGTTTGAGTCATAGCCGACATAGGGCTGCATCTTACGTAAGTGTCTGGAGTGATTCAAAATCCTCTTTTGCCAGCCTGCCTGTTAATATGTTAAGAAGTGGGCTGCCCTGTTGCATTGTCTCATAAATGTATGAGCTCAAACAAAGGTTTATATTAAAGAAAATTATAAATAAAAGTAGAACTGTCAACAGAATAGTTTCTAAGGTGTGTGAAAGAAAACTTCCCTGGCTGGAGTTCCCTGGTGCAGTGCACAGGGTTAAAGATGCCATGAGTGTTTTACTGAATAGCAGCAGGAGACACTATGTATCACTATCCTAAAAGACCTGCTCTTATTACAAGCCACTCATCTCCAACAAACTCTCCCATGACTCTTTCTCTCTCCATACTTCTATCTCTATCCGTCTCTCTAGGTCTCACCTCTCTCCATTTCATGGCTGTTTTCTTCCTCTATTTGCTTGACAAGACAATGGATAATAACCCTGGAATAGCACAGAGACCGGCAAATGAGAGTAATCAAGCTGTCTTGTCCTGGTGGCGTTCAGGTTCACTCATCAAACCCTAATTATCACCCAGGAAACCAATGTTCCGCTTTAATTGTTCTGATGAATGAAATATTACAGTGAGGAGTCGGGCTGCAGCCGAGCGGAATAACAGCTTTTAGCCATAAAACACAGCGGAGTAGGAGGAGGAGGATGGGGAGGAGGAGTGAAGGTGACTCAGGAGAGAACGAGACAGAGTGTGAGAGAGCCGGCTAAAGTCACGGATAAAAAGAGTTTAGCATGAAAGATGTGAGAAAGAGAAGAAAGGGGGACATGGGGAAAAAGGGGATGGTTGAGACAAATTGGAAAATGACAGCAACGGTGTTCAGGGAAGCAAACAAATGATTCAGATGGAGAATGTTTAAGTGTGGACTAATTGTTTCAAGATAGCATAAAAGGAGGTCAGTAACCGAGACGGATTGCACCCAGAGGTCTTTTACATGGCTCTCAGGTGAGTATACCAACATGAAAAAGCACTGAATTATTTGGCCTGCATTTCCATTATCAATTACACTCCTGTGTGTCTCCCCAGTTAGCAAAGAACATCAGCAATCAAACCCCACATTCTGTATAACAGAGGCAGACATAATTGTCTTAAATGGAATACATCCCTTCGTCATCTTCTTGGCACTCATTGTAGTTTTAGATGTAGATGATTGTGTATTTCTTTATTTTTTTCTGATTTGATTTGCAGAGTGCAAATCAAAGCTCTAGATAAAAACAACCAAGAGGGCATGAAATGAGACAGTCGCACGCAACATCTGCCAACAAACCCTCTTTGTGCATCTGAGATTGTTCCTTAAGGCTGTTAAAGGAATGCATCCCCTCCACTGCTGCACTGCCACATGCATACAAACACAGCTCTTGTTCCTGATTACATATGGAGCTCCTAAAAGTTCTTGCCACCTGAATTTATACCCAGACACTTTGCTGTAATACCTTGTTGGAAGGGGAGCACACTGTCATCAATAATGGAGCGTACGGGAAATATCCACGGGGGTTTGTAGTTGTATTGATATCAGTTCCTCCCCAATCCCCAGTTGTGCCCACTGCAGTAACAGCGGGGGTGGAGCCATGGAGAGAACACAGAGACAGAGTAGCAGGAGGCTGGCAGTACACAAACACCTCCACACGCACACGAATAATAATCCATGCCTGTCTACACAAACACAGGCAGGTATACAGTAACACAAGTGAGCAAATCTTCATCCATCCTGTCTGTGTTTCCTCCTAACACCTCACTGGATGGATGGACGGACAGATGGAGTGTTGCGTGGCGTGTGTGCAAACGTATGTAAGATTGAACAGATGGTAGCTGAAAGGGTGGACGGAGTTCTTAAAGCAGCTCCACTGAAAACTTAATTAAGAAAGAGGATGTAAGAAAAACAGGCAAACTTTGACGGGACAGTAAAGCGATGCGGTGGAGATAAGCAGTGTGTGTATAAAAGAGTGTGACGAATGAAGCAGGAAACAAGAGTGGAGAGATAACTCGCCTGGAAGTGCTGATAAACACATAAGGCCGGTGAATAAGGTAATAATTTTGTACCGCAGCGCAAATAATAATAATAATTTGGAGAGTTAACTCTGGTAATTTCAAAAGTTGGCAGATTAAACAGGATGGTGTGGAGTTAGAACACTTTTCCCATTGCGTGACCGGCCTCCCTGAACATCTTTGCTCACAGTAAATTATGGAGCAGATGTAACTAGTCCTGTAAAACTATTCTTTACTGTGCATTATTCATGACTCGTAAATACATAATGGATTCGGCTATACTGACATGTGTATGAGACATACATACATAAATACGCACATACGGTATATCTGCATTGGTCCTCAGACAGTAAAGTGAGCATGTTAACCTACATGTTCGTTATCTCAGTTAGTCACTGAGAACTTCACACTTTTTAGCCATACAATCTTTGCCCTGTTAAAAAAAATAATTCATGTATTCAGATACATACACATACTTTGGCCATAGCTGCCTTAAATATCCATTTTAAATGCATTACATTTTTGGAAAGTGCATGAATGATACATGATGCCTTTTATCTTATTCTTTTATCTCCAGTAATAAATATACTGTTTTACAATTTAGCTGAATCTGAGTGGGAGTGGAAACAAAGCCAGGCCTGTATCTCACAATGCAAATTACCTTTACTGTACTATACAGTCACTGCACTCACTACGTGTTCAGCATTGGCCAAGTTGAACATGCACCACTTGCTGCAATTTGTCATGAACCAAAAAAAAACTAAAAAAACAACAACAACATAAGCTGCAAGTACATGGGGAGGCTGTTTCAGTGACCGGTGATAAATCACTCCTAAATTGCATATTCAAACTATTAAGCTAACAAGGCAGTCGACAGCGTGGGTTAACTTCAAACAACAGGAGCAGAGCTTGTAGGAGGAGCATGCACAGTGAGACGAATGCTAAACGGAAAAGATCAGAGAACGAGCGCGTTTGTTCCAAAATGAAACATTTCCCACCTAATGTCTTTTGTCCTTGGGGCACTATATGGAGGTTTGACAACTGTGTTATGGCTGATGCGCAATAAAAGAGGACAGATTAAAGAGCGCAACTCAGGTTCATCACACCTCTGGGTAGAAGTGTACACCATGCACAGCTGAGTGTAATAAATAATACACATTGTATTAGAGCAGCAACAATCGCTCTCTGACTGATATTGGTTTTCTGAGGCCGGTGCCATTTAGCGAAACTGACAAAATAGGTTGAACCATCCCAAAATGTTATGCTTTTCTTGTGATTTCAGTCATGGAATGCAGGAAATACCTACAAAAATACCCCAAAAAACAAAAAACTAAAATGCTCTAAAGCCTAGAAATATAACTAAAAGGCAATAAAGATATTATTACTATATAATAACTATCCTAATTATCTGAATAGATTCCTTAAAAAATATATATATGATGGAACAGTAGCAGAAATGGAACTGGAAAATCACAATACGTTTAGAAATAATAGTGTATGTTGTGTTCTGGCTGAGTGAGATTTTCAAATTTTATTAAAAAAGTGAATTATATTGCATCAAATGAGCAGAACAAGAAGAAAAAACAAATAAATAAAAACTGCATATAGATATGTATAGATGTATGGATTTTCTACCGCAATGCTGACAGAGAAATAGTGATGCTGCCACTGCTGAATACTGGTGCAAGTCCTGTAGAAATTAGAAGTCTTGTTCCTGTCGAGGGCAACAAGTCCTTGCCTCTTATCTGCAGTCCAGCTGAGTTGGTTGGTCCTATCAGCAGGCTGTTATCTTGGTGCCCTCATAAACCTCAGCACTGTATGAGCTACCCAGGCCTTATCACAGTCTGTCCTCCTAGAGAAGGATCCATGGCCGCCGGGCCTTCACCGACCCTGGATCGACCTCTCCTTGGTTCTCCTCTTCCAGCCTCGTTGGTCTGTTTTACCCTGAGCTCTCTCTCTCTTTCTCTCTCTCGCTGTCTCTCTCTCTTTCCCTCCATTCATTTTCTTGCCCTTCTGCTCTCACTCTCCCTCCCTCTTGCTCTCAATGTCATGGCAGATCTCGTCGGATTTAAAGGGAGCCTGCAGTATGTAGCTTCTGAATAAAAAAAACCCATCGTATTCCTCCCCCAAAAAGTTACATCTAGGTAAAAAAATTAAAACAACCATCCTTGATTCTGTGCTCTCAGGGTCTTTATGTGCTCAGGTGGTGGAGGACACGTGTGTTTTGGTCTCTCTCCTCATACTCTCAGTCTGAGAACCTAATCATAACATGATTTGACATTAGAGATCCTTGTAATGCGGCAAAAGCAACCATTTTATCTAATCGCTGCTTTCTCACGAGCTCAAATTGGAAACACTGAGTGGTTCCTATCTTATTTTCAATTACAGCCGTCTATCAGCTGAGAATATTCACCAAAGAAAAAATGCTTTTCGTAGTCTCTCTTTAAATCTATTTAAATTTTCCTAAAAACCTAATGCTTTGCGCCTGACAGCAACAATATGTGTGCATGTGTCTTCATGCTGGGATGCCACATTGGTATTCATGGTGTGCTGTAGTTAGAGCACCCAGCATCCAGCACATTACAGCCAACCAATTATTCCATAACAATTGAGAACATGCATATTAGAAATGTCAAATTACAAAAACTAAATGTGCTCAGTGCTTGCCTTGCAAGACAATAACTGGGTAAACAAGACCGCACACCTTTGCCAAAGTCGACAATAAGATACATAGATAAATACATAATTGCAGCAAATCTAAACCAGGGCGGAATATACAATAATAACCTTTCAGAAGGACGTCATGACTATACATTAGGACAGGAAATTTAATTTTCGGAGGGAAGCAAACTGGTTAAAGAAGTCATGTGGAGAGATAACATATACACACGTGGACAAAATTGTTGGTACCCCTCAGTTAAAGAAGGAAAAACCCACAATTCTCACTGAAATCACTTGAAACTCACAAAAGTAACAATAAATAAAAATTTATTGAAAATTAAATAATCAAAAACAGCCATTACTTTTGAATTGTTGATTAACATAATTATTTAAAAAAACAAACTAATGAAACAGGCCTGGACAAAAATGATGGTACCTCTATAAAAGATTGAAAACTATTTGACCAGAGTGACATGATTAACTCAGGTGTGTCATTTAATTGACATCACAGGTGTTTCCAAACTCATAATCAGTCAGTCTGCCTATTTAAAGGGAGACAAGTAGTCACCCTGCTGTTTGGTGAAAAGGTGTGTACCACACTGAACATGGACAACAGAAAGCGAAGGAGAGAATTGTCCCAGGACATCCGAAAAAAAATTATAGACAAACATCTTAAAGGTAAAGGCTATAAGACCATCTCTAAACAGCTTGAAGTTCCTGTGACAACAGTGGCTCATATTATTCAGAAGTTCAAGACCCACGGGACAGTAGCCAACCTCCCTGGACGTGGCCGCAAGAGGAAAATTGATGACAAATTGAAGAGACGGATCGTTGGAATTGTATCCAAAGAGCCCAGAGCAACCTCCAAAGAAATTAAAGGTGAACTCCAAGGCCAAGGTACATCAGTGTCAGATCGCACCATTCGTCGTTGTTTGAGCCAAAGTGGACTTCATGGGAGACGACCAAGGAGGACACCACTGCTGAAAAAAACTCATAAAAAAGCGAGAGTGGAATTTGCAAAAATGCATGTTGACAAGCCACAAAGCTTCTGGGAGAATGTCCTTTGGACAGATGAGACCAAACTGGAGCTTTTTGGTAAGACACATCAACTCTATGTTCATAGACTCAAAAACCAAGCATACGAAGAAAAGAACACTGTCCCTACGGTGAAACATGGAGGAGGCTCAGTAATGTTTTGGGGCTGCTTTGCTGCATCTGGCACAGGGTGTCTTGAAAGTGTGCAAGGTACGATGAAATCTGAAGACTATCAAGGCATTCTGGAGAGAAATGTGCTGCCTAGTGTCAGAAAGCTTGGTCTCAGTCGCAGGTCATGGGTCTTCCAACAGGACAACGATCCAAAACACACAGCCAAAAACACCCAAGAATGGCTGAGAGAAAAGCGTTGGACTATTCTAAAGTGGCCTTCTATGAGCCCAGATCTGAATCCCATTGAACATATGTGGAAGGAGCTGAAACATGCCATTTGGAGAAGACACCCATCAAACCTGAGACAACTGGAGCTGTTTGCTCATGAGGAGTGGGCCAAAATACCTGTTGACAGCTGCAGAACGCTCATTGACAAATACAGAAATCGTTTAATTGCAGTGATTGCCTCAAAAGGTTGTGCAACAAAATATTAAGTTATGGGTACCATCATTTTTGTCCAGCCCTATTTCATTAGTTTGTTTTTTTAAATAATTATGTTAATCAACAATTCAAAAGTAATGGCTGTTTTTGATTATTTAATTTTCAATAAATTTTTATTTATTGTTACTTTTGTGAGTTTCAAGTGATTTCAGTGAGAATTGTGGGTTTTTCCTTCTTTAACTGAGGGGTACCAACAATTTTGTCCACGTGTGTATACTGTTTACAAAAGCACAACTATTCGGAAAATGAAAGACAAAATACACTGGGCTATTAACATATAGTAAATGGAATTTTATGAATGCTATGAACTATATATTTTCAGAGATTTTTTTTCATTTCATTCCTTAGATATTTAGTCCTGTAAGTAACATCTACACTAGTAAACACAACTCCTGACATTACAACAGTGTTGCAATGGACTGCCGGCATATGTTGCTGACCAGATCATACATCCATACTTGACTTTTTTTTAGCACAAAAATAAAAAAAAGTTGCAAACACCAAAATTTTACAAGATGCAAAATCCTGATCCTGTAATCAAAACCATCATACGGCCATCGCAAATGAAAAATAATTGCTTTGTTGAACCCTTTTGCTTTACACAGAGAATTAGCAAACACTGTAGACTGGGCAACTTGCACGTTTATTAAGGCTGACAGGAAAATGAAAGAGCATCAAAGACCTTTGATGACCCCCTATTCGTGCAAAATTGCCTGTCTCTCACCAGGACATTAAAAAAGGACATTTCATGTGCAAGTAAACCTGTTGAGACTCATGCTAATTGACAGGCTCAAGAATTGGCTCTACTGCTGGGCTGCTCCTATCTCAGGTAGCTGCGTGCTGAGTGGAGCGACACTGGTGAGTTTACAGTGGCAGTAATTATTGGAGTGGCGACAGTGACAGCAGCACTAATGAGTGTTGACAGCCACACCCCCATGGCTGTTTGTTCTAATAGCCTAAACATCAGGCATAGAATGAATTAGTTTTTGCACTCAAACACACACACACACACACACACACACACACACACACACACACACACACACACACACACACACACACACACACACACACACACACACACACACACACACACACACACACACACACACACACACACAAACAAGTCAGCAAACTGACAGACATGTGAGCCTGATCCCTGCCACTAATGCGTGATGTGCATGCAAACAAAAACACAGGCATAACATGCACAATTACTGAAATGACAACTGTTCTAATGCAGAGGAAGTCTGCTGAGCATTCTGCCTCTTTGGGAACAAAACAACTTTCATGATGTTGCTTTCATTGTTGCCCTGTAAAACTGCAACCTGGTCCTGTTGAGTATCTCTGTAACGGTTGGGGGTTGGGTGCCTTGTTCACGGACGCCTCAAGGGTAACATTTTCCTGTGCTTTGATTTGTGTCCTTCTAGTCTAGGGGTTCAAATCTGCGGCTTTCATAAGATAGAACAACATGTTTCCTGGGTAAAATGTTTGTCAGTGAATAGTATTAGTTATATTATCTTCCTCATTTGTGGTTGACTTGGGTGACATGTTTTAGTACATTACATTTTAATGAACTGCACAAAAACTGCATGAGTTTAAAGCCTTACTGGTCTCTGCGTCAGATTTGTCAAACTACCCCTGCTTTAAACTGGTTAACCAAGTCAAGCCCAACATACATAAGAAAATCTTTTCACTGTTAACTGCAGATGTAATATATGAAAAAAGTTATATGTGGCAAATTGTTTAGTAGGTGCCTGTATAGCAGTTGTTGTGCGAGATAATTCCAATTCACCCACCCTGTGACCGCTGCATTAGTCGGCACCCTGTCACCTGCAATTTCTATGTTGAAAATGAATAGGCATGAGCAGTGGGATTGAGTTGCTCTTTTCAGAACAAGAGCAAGGCGAGGCCTAACAACAGAAAACAACTGCTTGCATTTGCCTGATCATTATATTGTGACAACTTATCTGCCTCTAATTTGGAAATAATGAATTATATTAGCCGCAAATCCTGTTCCCTTCTAATTAGTGGCTCTGGGACCAGGTTTGTCGTTCATGAGACGTTCGAGAATGGAGTAATTACATTGTATAAATCAATTAAGGCCCTCCAATTGTGTACACTGTGTTTTCCAAAGCAGATTAAATGGTGCTTATGATAAAGACAGAACCTGTCCAGTACACTGTGAAGTGGGAAATTAAAAGGAGGAACAGGGAGGGAAGGATAAGTAAGGGAAACGAGTCGGAGGAGAAGGGAGGACAGAGGAATCAAAACAGGGCTACAAGGGCAAGGGCATGCTGAGAGGATAATTTGCACTTCCAACTCTCACATACAGCCAGCGAGACCGATGTGTGCAGAAGGGCAGAAAGAGTAAGGGGAGGAAAAAAGAAGGAAAAAACATGCTCGTCTGGTTCGATGCCTTATTAAATTCTGGGAACAATTTAGAAATCTTTTGATTTGACAGCTCAATTTTCTAAAATGCTTTTTCTCATTTAAATACAGTGTAAATTACAAATGCTAAATCATCATTTTGAGGCATTCCTAAATGGACTTAAATATTTTGCTGCATAATTATCAGTAAACTAGTTTGTCTTATTTCATCAAGCCAGTTTCATTAGTCATAATTGTTTCTGTAATATTTATTGCTGTGAAATTAGTCATAATATTTTAAGCTATATGAGTCATCTGTCTCTGCAAAACTAACATTATCTAAAGATGCTCCAGTGGAAAACTGTCAGTAATACTACTCGATGGTTGTCATTCATGATTTATGCTGTATAATGTGAATTACTGTCGTGGAAATTGGGCAAAACACACATGTATGCAAATACTACTGAAACAGCTTTTGAGTATAGAAATGTATAAACTGAAAGTGAGTTCTGATTTTCACAACAATCTGAATCATTGCTTCAGGCATATTGTCATCTTTTAGCTTTTCATTTTTTTTATTTTGTACAGCAACAAATGAATTTAGAGCAGCGTAAATCTAAAGATCATATGACTGAGATTTGGACTGTTCTGCATAGAACGTTTTGATACAGTCTGGCATTAGTGGGGAGAATTAAAGGTGACATTGTATGAGAAATACACATGTTTGACATGACATCTACACAGTAACACTTAAAATGATACAATGACAAATGACACAGTGGTAATAGTCATATAGCTACTTTTTTTCTCCTATTCAACACATTTTATTCTTCTTTACAAGATATATTTTAATGACCCTGGATAAGAAATGTCATAGCTGTCGTTTGTTTCCCTCAATTATTACCCATAATCATTATATCCACCCTTCCTCTCCTATATGTGTCTTCCAAAGCAAATATAGAGCATTTAAACGGATGTGATGTGTATCCTAGAGCCAGGGGCATCTATGCCATGAGGTACTAACCATGAGGGTAATGGGGAAGAGTGATGATGAATAGCCTGAAGCAAAAGAGGTTCCGAGAGAGGTGTGAAGATAAGCTTTGTTTATTTATCCAGGAAATCTTATTGAGATTAATATCTCCTTTGCAAAACCGAGCTGAGAGCTAATTGATATTGGCTTGCAGGTCCCAACAAAGGTAATCCCAATGTGTAACAAGCAATTAGGAAACAGATCCAGTAACAGAATAAAATCAACACAATTGTTGGTCAAATTCACAAATAACCGGTGACAACGAAAACATCAGGAGACTGGACAAAGACAGGCTCCTGAAAGAGAGAATGTGAACATAATAAAAAGAGAGGAAAAGGAACCTTAGGAAGAGATGTACGAACAAATTAGAGGGCGAGATTAAAAAGATTTCTGTTTGTAGCCAATAGCTCACTAAACAGTGTTTGATGTGGTTTAATGTGTGATCCTCTTGTGCACAGATGAAAAAAAGTGGTCTAGTACTGTGGACCATGAAGACAGACGATGTTGTCAGTGGTTTGTTCAAATCTAACACCCACAGGGTCCAGCCTAGTTTCATCAAAATTTCGATTCTGTTCAACTAGATTGCAAAAGGAAATATTTGCAATTCAGTGCAATTAAGAAAGTTGCTGATTAACATATTTGGAAAGCTGCAAATACTTTGATAGTGACTGTGACAGTAATATATTCACTGACCACACTTTTTTTTTTCTAAAAGGGAATGGAAAACACTACAAAATTCACAGCTTTTATTGTGCAAACAGACTAATGTTTCAACAATACTATGTCTTCATCACAGACTGATAAAACACTGCGAGTTTAGTGTCGACTGTGCTACAGCCTCCTTTTGTACTCTGGAAATTTGTTGACTTCAAGCTGAAAAGCACCTGATTCAGCAGCAGTTTCCTGGAAGATGCACAGATGCACTCTATTTACACATCTTTTTTTTGTACCAAAATGTCAGATCATGCAGGACATTATTCATCTGAAATGATTATAGAATTGTTTCATTTCTTTGTCTATATTTAAGCCATCATAACGCATGGTTAAGCTTTGGATTTGGGGCAATAGAAATCCCTTGTGACTTGAGACATGGTGTGTTTACTTACATACAATGCGTTAAGTTCTGGGCTTACAGTATGGTTTGAAATTAACAACTGAAATATAAGACCCAGTCAGTAACAGCTGCAAAATTACAAAATGAGGCCAGAATCAACAACACTGGCCTGCACGGATTACAGTCACGTGAAAGAATTTTAAAATACAGAAAGTATCTCTATCCCCATCACCAAGCCACTGTGAGTTTCGAAAACTTTTACTTGTGCCTCATCAAAATTGCAAATGACAGAAGAAATAACACCCTTACAACAATGAGTCAGTGACACTGATGTCACTGACATTCACCTCAGCCGACTCCTGCTGACACCAATGCAGCTCCTGAATGTGGCTTAATTAATGAGAAGAAGATGAGGTCTGAAGGTGGCCTGGCCAGCAAATGAACCTAAACGCATCCCGGAAAATAAATTCAACAGAAACATCATTTGTAGGAGACATCGTCCTTGTCACATTCAGAGAATATTAAAGACTCGTGAGTCAACATTACTGAATTATTTTACTTCTTTTCTGCAAAGCCTTTTATCGGTTTATATTCCAAAGAATATTTCGTGCCGACTTGTCCAGCTATAGCGTTCTCTGTACTGAACTCAAAGAAGCCTTGTATACACATATGTCGATCGGTTTTCCTCTTATTTTAAATGTACAAAACCCTCCATAGTGACAGTGATGACAAGGGCTCACTTTCCAGCGACTAAGTCATAAATAAATAAAAAAGAAGTGGAGGCTTGCGTGACAAGAAGCAATTTAACAAGCTACTCTTTCCTCTTCGGGAGAGAGGTTAGTGTTTTGGCCTAACTCCTTGTCAAATGTCACAGTTTCTGATGGTGACAGAATTTTCTGGTGCAAGCAAAACAAACGTTAAATGAATTTGGTGTGAATCCCTTACAGACTGGAGAGGAGGAGGGGTGGAAATGGAGCGAGCTTTTAGCAATACACACCATCGCACACGTCACTATTATAAGATCAGGTCAGGTTGTGCTGAAAAAAGACATAGAGCGTCCTCTGCTGATGTCTGCGGCCTTCGGTCTTCTGGTGGCTATTTTGCTATGATGATAGCATGATTATGCTTGTAATATTTTTTTGAGACGTTCTCTTCAGCTGAAATTCTTTCAGTAGCAAAACAGGAAATCCTTGAAACACTTAAAAAAATGGAAAGGGGCAAAAAGTGAAAATCATTCAGTGTTATTTCATTGCTGCTACACTAAACCCATCCAAAATATATCCTCCAAAAATTACAAAACCAGTCGTAAAAAAGTCATTATACTATAAGGTCATGTATGCTGCTGAAATCTGTAAAAACAAAGGCATAAAAAAGGCTAGTCCTGCTGATTTAAAATTTTACAGATAAGGATAAAGACACCAAGGGAGGAAGTTGTAGCAGCGGGAAGAGATAAAGAACTGAATGCATCAAGAGAGGTTCTACAAGTTAGTCAAGACATTAAAGAGAACTTTGGAATATTTTGGATTAAGTCTGGATGGTGTTCTCTTGTCTGTGAAGTCTAAACAAAGAGAATTCAGTCATCAGTTCTGCTTGACTGTCGAGGCAGAAAAACAACTTGGAAGAGTGCAGCATGGACTTTTTAAAGTTGGATAACATTAAAAAAAACATTAAAGAAAAATAAAAAGGAAAAGAAAATTTTGTGATCCTGCCAATCACAGCTGCTTGCCAAATTGATTCTTAATTGGACCACCTCAAAAAGCAGTTGGGAAAACAGTACATTCGCAAAATGCCTCCAGACTATCCCGGCAGCGGAAACATTTCTTTCCTCCCCTGGTTTTTGAAGAAAGTCATCAATACAAAATCATTGTATTGCCCCTCTCAATGTGTCTGCACTACTGCTGGAACAAAATGATAAACTGTAGGTTTGAGATGCATTTGAACAAAAGCATTTTGGTGGTATGATAACCACAATATTGGAAATTTAACTTTTGACTTCAATCTGCTACTAAGCTGCATTTTGAACAGTTTATGTTGATGTATTTAGAACTCTGAAACCTTCTTACCAGCAACAGACTGTAACATTAGAACAGCTGTGGAGTTTCACTTTTACTTGGATGAGCAACTCCAACAACATGTAGTCATAAACCATAAAAGGCTCCAAACAGAAGGTACATAAAGTATGAGCAAATACACGAAACTAAGATTTCAGAACAGTGACGAACATGACCTTGTTCAAAAAGCAACCCTTCATCCCAAAAAAATGCATTTCTTTATAATTAAACTGCATCCTCTTTTGAAAGAAATGTAATTTTGTTTTAAAAAATAAAATAAAACAAAATTAAAAAACAGTTCCTCACCAAAAGATAAGACTGTGGGGTAAGTATTGAAAGAACCAAAAAGTCCATGTAATGAGGGTAAAGATGGAGAACTTTCACGCATTCGACTGTTGTTCACATACGTGCATGCTGAAGGTCACAGTCTGTTGAAGCCAGCAGTACCATGGCCTCTGGAAAAAGCAGAGACATCTTCCTGAGGTCCCCAAGACAGGCACCCTCATCATCCCGGCTGTGATTTGAGAACCAGTCCATGACACCACAAACAGGATTGGAGACAAGGACAGCTCTCACCTTGGTTGTACAGGGAGCGAATGGCTCGTACTAACAAGCTAAGCATCCTATGCTCCCACAGTGTGCCCCACAGAGTCCCTCAGGGGAATCCATAAAACACATGTAGACTGGTTTTTCAAACTTCCATGTCCCCCTAAGCAATTCTGCAGCTGCTCCACTGCCCCATGACCACAACAGAATCTGCATTGCTCCTCCTTCTCCTGGGGAGGCTGAGAGGTGTGATTCCCTGAAAATTGGAGAACACTCTCCAGTCCCCCTTTTTAAAAGGGGAATCACTACCCCAGTATGCCACCCTACAGGCACTGTACTCAATGACTACACAACATTATAGAGACATGTCAGCCAAGACACTTCAGCAATGTCCAGAGCTTTCATCTTGGGGTAAATCTCATCTACACCTGAAGTTTTGGCACCGAGGAGTGTCTTGACTACCTCAGCAACCTGTACCACTGATATGGGCCAATCTGTGGTACCTGAAAAGAGTATGGGCAGCAGCAGTTCAATATGATTTAAAGCGACAAACACTTAAACACACTTTTGTTTCTCCTTTTTCTTTTACACCTGAAAATCACATTTTTGGTACATGTGGGACTTACACTGGGATTTTGACAAGGGGTATATTATGGAACTTTAAATATAAATCTAATATAGCCTGCTTTTAAATATTAATCTAATATAGCCTGCTTTCAAATTTTGTAATAAAAACAAACAAGATATATCTGCATAAAAGTCTTTTTTTTTTTACCAAAGAAATAATAACATATGTTGCTCTAACTCTGTTAGCCCTCAGTTACTTTCATTTTTTATAATTAAATTTCAGTCCTTATTGGTTTAAGAGAAAAAAAAATTAAGCATACTGCACAGATTCATCCTAAATATTATTACCAGCAATAGCTGTCTTACAATTCAGCCTTTTCCACCACTGTGCTGTTACCAGATGCTGACTGTCCAAGAACTTACAAGGCTAATTTATAGAAATACAAAGTGTCACAACAACATGCTTCCTTGAAAAAGCATAATAAAAGACAGATCAATGACAAATTACAACAACAGGGAAACAGGGAAAGCTGAAACATCTTTGGAGATACACAGGGAATGCAGATGCTTCCACAAAGGTGCACTGCATGGTACAATTAAGCAATTATCATCAATCATGTTCTGTAACATCTATAAAAATGCTGAGAAGGCCCAGTTGAGTCTGATATTGTACCAACATAGCAAGAGAAAAAGATCTAAGAGACTTTAAAAGAGGCTCATTGTTGAAGCACAGATGGAAGGAGCTTTAGTCACAAAGACAGTCACAGCCAGTGGAGTTCCACTGACTAAAAAGATGTCTGCATTGAGATTTATTGGAAAGACAATAGCAAATAGGGTTGGATTTAGTGGTTGACCGTACACATTTGATGACTGTGATGGTTGTGCATAAATGAGACATGTTAGGAAAAACTAATCTCTTTCTTATCAATGTGATCAGACTGAGAACAATCTGTCGACAGTTACATAAAGAGGGAAATTATAGTTGGATTGCAGCAGATAAACCTTTGTGTGGAAGATAAATGCACACTTGAGAACTTGATGGTACTAAACCATACAAACCAGTCTAGAGAGGAGTGGAAAAAACATGATATGGTCAGATGAATCATCCTTGACCATATTCTCCACAGGTGGTTGAGCATGTGTGGAGCACACCAAGAGAACAGCCCATAGCTAAATACAGTGATGGCTCTGCTATGCTGTGGGGGGCATTTTGCTGGCATGGGGTTGGTCTTTTAGAAGAAAAGTCACTGAAAATCCAAATAAACATCATTATCATGTGAAGCATTTCTTTTGTGATGGGAGTGGTCTCTTCCAGGATGAAAATGATCACTTCCATATGTCATAAGGGGTCACTGACTGGTTTAATGTTAACTGCAACCATAAGCGATGGCTTTCAAAGTTAGCATCTCAGTGCAATTAAACATTTATGGGAAATTTTGGAGATTCTAAGTAAGACATTGTTCCCCATCACCATCATCAAAGATCCCATTTGGAAGAATGGTGTTTAATCCCTCCAGTGGAGTTCCAATAGAAACAATGCCAAGGCTCAATGAAGCTATTCTGTTAGCAAGTGGTGGCTGAGATTTATACGTAGACACTTTATGTTACCTTTAACTTGTCAATCATTTGTATATTCACATAATTATCAAAAATGGCAAACTGAAATATATACATTCTGCCAAGATGCTTTATATTAAAAAAATATAAAACCTACAAGCAAAAACAGCATAAATGTCTTCATTGCAGAGCATTAAAAATTTGTTTTAGATAGTAGCACAGTGTAGTTTTTAACACAGTTTTACAATCCAGTGTATTCTACTACTATTGTTGTACATGATAACTACGCAGTTGGTACCATGTGTTACCTTACCACTCAATTTGTGTGTGGAGTTAAGAAAGAGAGCGATTGTGTTGTTAAATATGTTACCTTCATACTTGCACCCCTCAATTTCTTTAGACACCTGCTATTATTTGGACAAGAAGATAGGGCTGTATTTTTCATAGCACGATAGCTCTTGCAATGCGACTTCACTAATAGTATTTATTGTTCATCGGTTTGCTTTTCTCTTGGGTAATGACCAGAGCGCAGAATTCAGGCGTATTCAAAGGCTGAAAGAACTCTTAATGCTTCTAGTTATTTTTAAAGAATGAAATAACAAAGCAATCGTTAGGGCCATGGTGATTGCATAAATCCCTCACTGTGAAATATCCTCTGGAGAAAATCATAGCGCATTAAGGCTTGAGGCTTGTCAAAAGCCAAGTCCAGACTGATGTAGCTGGCATCCTTTGATAATTGTCTCCAGTTAGGTAAAGCATGTGCTAAGGACAGGAATATGTAACAGCATGACTAGTGCCTGGCCAACCTTCATGTCTGTTGATATATGCCATCACAGTCAGATTGTGCATGAGTTTTCTGAAAATATTCTTTTTTCTATGCATTTGGCATTTTGTCCTCTTTTAGATCACTGAAAACTGGCCTTTTGGAAAACCTCTTCCATGGTGCAGGCTTTCAGAACTGCCATTTGCATTACTAAAGTGTGGACACTGAGAAACTGAAACTTCTGGAAACAATGGCACAGACACCCATGTTTACTTCCTTTCTTCCTTGGGTCTTCTTCAGTCCCTGTGCGTCCTGTCCTGGTTTGTCGAGTTCTTTTCTCTTGACTTGACAACTAGGCAACCAACTGTTTCCTCCTGTTTACAACAGCGTGCACCTGCTCAGTGTATGTGAATGATTAGGCAATAGATTTTTCAAGCGCTGTAGTATAATCAGAGATAAAGTTGTTCTAAAATATTCCTTGTTATTGTTTAAAATGACATTTTAAAATGAAAACGTATTTGGGCTGACATAGCCCAAGTCATCTCGGTCTTTGAAGTGGAACATTCATAGAATTTTTCTACACCACTATCATTTCTCGATGTTTCAATCCTGTTTTAGAGTGCAAAGCCAGGGACAGGATACCTCCATTTACTTAGTGAGATATGCATCCTTTGGGTCTTTCAGAGTATGATACCCTAATGAATAATTAAAATTTTGACGAGCAAAAAAATAGCTGGCAGGGAATGCTTGACACCTCAAATGACAACGTGTCACAAACTCTGTGACTGCTGACTTTGGTAGCCCCACTGACAGGGCAGCCATCTTGAGGCCCAGAAGTAGCAGATGACTTCTCAACCCTTTGACACCTCCACAACTTGTTTGTCTGTGTAATGATAGCCTGAAAAAGAAACATAAGCACAGGGGAAATGGGGCCAATAACACAAAAGCCAATGAATTTTTAAGTGTTGTCGTAGACATGAAAACAAAGGTGATTTATTTTCAGTTCATCCTGACACTTGGAACGACAACAAAGTCATCAAAATGTGAGTAAATGAGGTAGTCATGACAAATAAATAGAAAAATAAGCAAAAACAAAGCCCAAATGGAAGAATTAATTCTTGGAAAGAGGTGTCTCTAGACAGAAGTTAAGTACGTGCATGAAAAGTGTGACGGGTTTCCTGGCTTACTGAATCCCCCATATCCTACCACATACCTCTTTCTATATCCTTAAAGACTTTGCGTAAACCGTGCAATACAGCTCAGGCAGGCTGACAAAAAAGAAAAATGAGGAAGTGAACTCTTAAGCAATGCTCCTTTTGTTGACATTCCGGGGTGATAACCTCTTGGACCAGGTGAACTCAAGTTGGGTTTTATAAAGCGGTGAATATATATTGTCAAAAATACTGTTTGGATCTTTTCTTGCTTTGCATTCTTTTCTACCCAGTCCTCCATCAGCTTGTTCATCTGTGGGTTGTTTTGCCATAGCATGCTCTTCTGTGCTCAAATGATTAAATCATTAAAAAAAATTCTTTCTTATTTTTTAAAAGCAAATGTTTGTCATCTGATCTTTAATGCACTATTTATTCCACAAGAGTGCAAGTTAAAAAAAAAAACAAACAGCTATCTGCAACTAAAACATTTTTCAGTGAGCAGATGAAGTGTGAAGCAATCTATTCGGTGCATTTCCGAGCTTCGATTCCAATACCCACAACTCTTGGAAGTAGAGAGGGTGTAATTTTGTCGGCACATCTCAGACAATAGTTCAGCACTGGCAAAATGAAGCCGTCATCTTTGCTAAGTTATGTTCCTCAAACAGAAAGAAAAAGGCAGCAGTTTAATGATTGCACTACATATGAGAACTCCACAAGCTTTGACTTTATATCATGGAATGGAAGGAACTGAACAGACAGGGAGGGAAAGACACAGAGACAGATAATGTAGCAAGCAGGTATTCAGACAGTCTGAGTCATGAATCAGGACATCCTATTCCTGCTTCATATCCCTTGTTGTATTGTTCAGTTTCTATTTCTGCAACAATAGGTATCTGGTGAGCTATAGTTTCTCAAGCTCTGTAGGAGCTGAAAGTGTGCTTTCCACTTATTATATTCTAGGAAGAAATCAAAGATGGGAATTAAAAGTAGCAAAGGAAGCAAACAATAGAACTTAATTGCATATATTGAAAAACACAGTGACAACACAACTAACTGACAAGTTACGCTAACTTTAAAGGTATCACATTACCCTAGACTACACAGACATTTAATAAGGGTTCAGTGCCTGTGTAGTGTAGTCTTTTTAGTGTAGACCTACTTGGCTTGACCTGGTCCTTCATCCCAATATCATCATAGCATGGTCTGCACCCTGCACCCCACCACATCCAGGTCCCAGTCCTGCACCAAACATTCCTTCCTTAAGGTCACAGTCAAGACCTACTCACCCGTTTCAGACAAATGAGGTTAACACCAGTACTGTCCAGTTAATAACCCCCTAAACTGCAGAAAAAATTTTCATCTCTCAATTGTGTTTTCCACAGTTTCAGTGCATCTCATCTTCGTCACATCTTTGACTTTACGCCTCGTCAACTTACAAAGCTTTAATTAAAGGATCAGTGTGAAGGATTTAGTGGCATCTAGTGATAAGGTTGCAGACTGCAACCAGATGATTACCATACACTTCACCCTCTCCTACAGGGGGAGATAAAAATGTGGTAGATCATCTGAAGAAGCAGTGCCCACGTTGTGCTCATTTAGAAAGACGGTCGTACAACATGATGGACTTTATGGAAGAGCTGCACCCGATATTATGGATATAATGAAAACAATATACCAGTCTGTTATTAGATCCCTCTAAAATAGTCTATGGTAACTTGAATAGGTCTTAGCAACCACAAGTCACCTAGGAATTACCTCAGCACATTGCCCATAGCTATCGGAATCTTCTGGAAATCTTATCATCCATGTTTTTGAATATGATATTGCAAAACTATTCACATATTACAAATTTAAAGTTGGTCTGACATGTTTTTTCTCTACTTAGCAAAATCCCTGTGGTTGTACTCGTTCTCTTCTCTAACACAGAGTATATAAAATTCTCTTCCAGAAAAGTACCCTTGAGGTAAAGTAAACACAGATCCAAAGCAGCGAGCAGCAGTTCACCATTCTGTCCACAGTAAGGTGGAGATCAAAGGCAGCCGTTCCTCCTCAGTGCCTGGGAACACATGCTTTGATCCTCTATTGGCTTGACCTCCATTCGACCTCGTGATTTCAAACAAAGGCCTTTGTTCTCATTCTCAGACCTCAGGAAGGACCTAGACGAGTGCAAACTCAAAAGTTTGAAGAGTATGAAAGATGGGTGTAATTCAGTTAGGGGCGAAATGAGACATAATGTCAGGAATGGAACAAGAAAATTGCAGGTCCTAAGTGAAAAGCTCCATAGAGATGTATTAGAATATGTATCACACTAGATATTGCTCAAAGTATGTATTGTATGTTTCATAAAGTACTACCATTTTCCTTTATTAACACTTAATTCTTTAGAGCTGAATCCACAACATTACACACATAAAGTACTGACGGAATTACAAAATGTGTACATAATATATTTTAACCCAGACTTTACTGGGTTTCAGTGGCATGTGTCAAATGACAACCTCTATGTGATCAGGTATATGAGTAGGCAAGAACTGTCAGCAAGTGTGACATTTCAACTATAGCATTTCTAAAACTGATAGTCAAACATTGTTTTCTGACCAGACCTTTTGGGTTCTTCTCTAGCAGCAGATGGTTCTCTCATCTTGTGTCATCTCTCTGATATGATGGACCATGTTCCCATATTGACTTATGTTTTGATAACTACGCCTGGCCTTTTATAGATCATAAAATATTGTTGTCAGTTACATTTTGTTCTGCATTTAATGTGTCAGTTCTTGCAGAACACTCAGAAGACACTTCAACTTTGGAAATCAATCATTTCGGTTAACTCTACGTATCAGAGTATGTAGTATATAGAAAGGGTGTGTCATTCTTGTTTTGCACTTGTTTAGAGGTTAAGAGATATTGCTTCATCACAACAAGTTCTGCATCGACTGTTTTCTCCCTTTTTGATAGTTTTTTCTGTCTGGTGGTGCCACATTGTAAAGATTATTCCACTTTCTTCTGACACACTGAAACCAGATGCATGATGTTTTAACTGATGCAATACTCTGATGCAGAGAAGCAGACATGTGTACAGTTTGCAACAACAACCTCCAAACACACACAGAGACACACACACTCCCCAGTCTACACTTTCTCAGCACTAGGACATAATTTCTCCAGTCTAATATGAAACCCACTCTACAGCTGTGCTTCACCCTATATCCCATTACACTGACAATCATCATCTTCCCCCCCCTATGTCAAAGTGTGTCAGGGACTCTGTAGAAGGACTTTGGCCTTGTGTCATACTGCTCCAGTCAGAATGGAAGAGAAATATTTATACCTGCCAGACAGATAGACTGATGTTTAATTCATTGGTTTAAGACTGTGGCCCCACTGACCCCGGACTCTGGGAGACGGAGGTTTTCCTGGGTTTATAACCCCTCATTAACACCCAGTAGGGACACACTCCTTAAATGGGTTCACTCGTGTGCATGGGTTTGTGTGAGCAAGGTTGTGTAGGTGTGTTTCGGGTGTGACTGTTTATATGATGAACAGCGATTTTTATGCAAATGTCTTCCATATAATGTGGTGTTATTTTTTATTTGCCCAGCTGCTTCATGTATCTGTCTATTTGCTGTGTGTGTAGGGGTGTGCCTGCCATGAAAAATAGCCACTGCAGCAGCATTTGTTTGCCCCCTGACCCAGCTGTTGGCCTCCCTGTCAGCTAGTACACACCATATTGCTCCCAAGGCTGTATTCGATACAACCCTTACCATACGAAGTCATTGTTATTCAGGTAAAAGAAATGTAGCGAATGCTGGCAATGAAACGATAATTTATAAAATGAGAGTGAGACGCCTTGAGGGTAAATGATGGGGACGGAGGGAGGACAGGTGCAAGAGTTTGGACATAGTGATGACTCCTCTGGGATTAAGAACTGCTCCCAGCTTTTTATATCTCAATATTTCTGACCTTACCACAACTTTTTCACCCTGTTTCTTGGGGAATAACGTGTACATGAAAAGCTAAATTATCCGCTAAGGACTGATATCAGATCAAAAGCCTGTGCTGGCTAAATGATATAAAGATGAAGAAATAAGGACACAGTATGCTCTTTTTTCTGAATTACTTTATGGCTGCCTGCTCAAGTCCAAAACAAGTGTAAAAAAAAAAACACACGACATAATAGAGCAATCACAGAGGATGTTGAAATCACTTATAACATACGTAGAAGTAACGAAAAGGAATCTGAAGATAAAGGAACACCCTAACACTCTGTCGAGGGTGTGCTATCGAAAGTAAGCATGAGAAAACAGATGGGGTAGCTAAATTGGTATTCAGTCAGTCTTGGTGTTGTGTGCCATCTGTTGAGAATAAGATGGCACCTTCAGATTGCAGAGGATAGATGAGAGGGCCACTTGCTGGTTGCAATCATCCTGTGGAAGCCACAACTTCCAGACTTCACTAGGAGAGTTAAAGGGGCTAAAAAACTGATCTGAAATGTTCTATATTTGTCTGTGCAGTAAATATCTATGATTAAATAGGTTCAATCAGTTTATTCAGATATGCTTGTGCAGGAGTGGTTTGATCGGGTTTATTTGACCGTGGCCTGCCAACATAAGAACAAGCAGCCTCACATGCATCATCGTGTTTTTTTCATTTAAATGTTGCCATGCCTGCTAGGTGTCACTGATAACTGCTGGAGACACAAGCTGTCAGAAAGAACAAATGAGTGTCATGCCTTGCCAAACACACACTCAACTGCTGTCAACTTACTGAGATGCATCTCTCTTTTGCCCCATTAAAATATTCTCATTCCATGTCACATTGGTTTTGACAGTTTCTGACCTGACAGTGCCAACAAACTTTATTAAAGAGCAACATACATTTTTTACTCTTTGAGTTGATAACCAAATAAATAGCAGTGATTAATAGCAAAATTACAAATATACTCACATTTCAGCACATTTACACACAAGCACCTACACATGCACACACACAAGGGCTGTTATAATTGATACTGTGAGCAGTGCAGATGTGAATTCAGCAAGACAGATGCAGGGGTTCAACTCTGGTACCACTGCCTGATTTGCATGAGCTGCTACTTGCTTGTCAGTCATTAGGACGTGTTCAAACTCACAGCACACTGGCAGCTGAAGAAGTCTCCCAACAAGGGAGCGCAGTCATGCTCGTGTGTCAGAGGAGGAATGTGAGAGGCTTGTGTGCCACAGCTTGATTTATACATACGGCTGTATTGCACCATGATAAGGCTGGAACAGGCTTATCATGGTGCAATACAAAGAAAACAAGACAACACTGACTCAAAGCCACCAAAGTCAGTCAAGTGGATGGTTTAATTTTCTCATCTCTTGTTTATGAGAAATACTAAATGTGCAAGTTCATTCATGCTAAGGCTAAGTGGCTAATTTGATTATATAGTTCGGGAATCCTTAGGCTTAATGGAATGACTCATGCATCACTTTACATTTATCTCTGCGCATTCCCTTCTCATTTCTATAACGTTTTACTGCGTTTTGCGTGGATAAGCAGTGGTGACAAGAGCTGACAAGACATTTCATTATATATATATGTATGTGTGTGTGAGTTGTGTGTGTATTTGTGCACCCAGACGCACTCAGGCCCAACAGGTTTTTTTAATTCCTGGTCCTGCAAACCGAGCATCTTGGATACAGTTTCATGCATTCTTATTTATACACTTCTGCATGTTAGAAGCAGAAAACAGACCGGAGGTCACAGAAAAGACTGAAACTTCTCTGTTCGAGAGTCCTGTGAAGTCTCAGAAATGACACTTTCAGTACTTATCGACTTCACATCTCTCATTCTCAGATGTGCGCTGTTGTCTTCAAGAGGACATTGAGTGGAGGCTCATTCGATGTCAAATAATCAAAATTTTAGAACAACATCTGGTCATAAAGTTTTACTGCAACAAGTAGAAATATTTATAAAAACATTTGTGACAATTGACTGAAATTTATCAAATATTTTTTAAGATATACAGCCAAACAATCTTTTTGAGAATGTAATACTTGATTACAATTTTTTTTTTTAAATCTAAATGGTTCCACAAATATGACAAAGAACATCTACATACAGTTTCAATATAGGCAAATCCATTACTTTTGGATACCACTTTGAGGACATGCACTTCGGTTTGGAGCAGATTTGTTATGTAGTTTTGTAATTTCTTTGTGAATTACCAAAAAATCTTGGCCTTTAAGACTAATGTCACAAGACGGACTATGAAAAGACTGTTCTAGTCAAAGCACAGGTATATTTATAATAACTGCTGAAGAGTTTGCCTTCACACATTTTCTAAAAAAGTACATGAATTCAAGAGGGATAATAAATAACACTTCACTCTGTGTTTCTCCAGGCCAAGGATTTTTTTTTAACAATGAACATTTATCTAATCAGTATCTGTTGAACCTTTGATACACAGAGACCTTTACATCAGGAGATATCACATTTCTTCACCAAAAATAAAAAATAAAAAATCTTCTTGGGTTTATAATCTTCACTACAGAAAAAAAGTGCTGAAATCCCTACAAACCACATGCAGCAACAGCTAAAGGAAGTCTGAGGATTTAATTTCATAAGGCAAAACTGATTTCTCAGTTACAAATCCATCATTGATGATGCACCTGTGACAACAAATAGGAGCAATACTCAGCACTCCGTCCCAAAAGAGACACAGGGAGCCACAGTGAACGTACTCACACAAATGTATGGAGTGGAATAGGTGATGTCCAAAGTGACTGAGAACAACATTATGTACCTGAATTCAAAAATAGTTCTTGTCAATTATAAATGGAAAACAGTTTTCAAACCTCAGAACTGTGTTCTACATGGATTAGGATTTCTACCAGTACTTTTAATCTCTTTGTGGAACAACTTGTCCTACCTGCTCACTCTGAAAGTTCAATGAATGTAGCTTCATTTTGTGCCCAAACATTTAATGTAGAAAGTATTCTATATGTTTTCCTTTGTAGTATAGTGACATGCAACTTCATATAGTTCAGAAAATATAAGTAGTTGACTTGTGCATTAACTTTTTTTTGGGTTAATCTGTGCTCAAACATGGGACTTTTAATGATTATCTTCTACTAAGGCTGATTCTGAATCAGTGACATGATGAGCAATGACAGTAAAAAAAAGTTCAAACTTTAATTTTAATTAGTTCCTGAGATATTGTTATTTAAAATAGCCTCAAATTCCAATACGCAAAAATGTGGTGAAAGTGGGTCACCAAGCAATTTTTAAAAATGCCAGAAAATACTTAACTGGTCAAAGTAAGAACTGGAAATTTATACAAAAGTTACAGGAATCATAAAACACAGATTTTCATGAATGTTATCTAATAACTTCTAATAAGATTTTGAACCACTTTCTGATGATGACCACTTTTATAAAGCATTTACATTGTACTGTATTGCATTGTTTAGCTACAGGACAAGGAATTTAACCAGAGGAACATGTTTTCCCCACAGTTATGTGTGGTGATGGTTTATCTCCAGCCATTAGTTACAACCTGGAGCCTCTCTTAAGGGTGGCATTTTTAAGTGTGGAGCAAAAAGTACCATTCAACTGTGTGACTGTTGTGCCTATGAGTTGTCCTCACAGTACCTGTGATGGTCAGAGTTGTTCCAGATAAACTGCTCTTCCATTCAAAGCTCTGTGTTGTAAATTTCAAGTGACACTAGGCTGAATCAGTGTGTCTCAGGTCTCAGATTCTCAGAGTGGAGTCTCTTTCTACTTCAAGGACCTCAACACAACCTGCATACTGAGGATCCTCTCTATTATCCCAAGACTGTGGATGACACCACTGATGACTAAGTTCAGGGCTGAAACAGAATTTTGATTCAATATGATCTTCATGACCGTTGTACATGCAAGAAAAGTCCACCGAAGAGCCTTTAGCACAGCACAGATACTTCTGCTGATGTACATCACTCTGTTGCATGTGTAGTAGAGACATTCGTGTTCAGGCAAATTTAGTATTTCCTGATGACTCTTGAACACACCACCAAAGAATCAGGTCAACTCCTCCTATGGTCCCGCCCCTGACTGAGGGTATTTAAAACACCTGTGGCATCATGGCTCCCTTTTGTCTCTGCTTGATGTTTGCCACATGCTCCCTTGTGACTCTGAGGTAAGTGTAATCAGGATTGTTTAAAGGTTTTTTTTTGCTGTTTCGAAGAGTATTCATTCATATGCAGATGGTGATGAAGTGCATTTGTTTGACAGTCCCCCATTTGTCTCATGTTGGTGTCTGTTTGGCTGAGGTTTGTGATACCAAGTTTGTCTGCCCTGATGTAATATGGATGCTGCCAGTTCCCATCAATTCTTTGCAACCAAGACAGTTATACCAATTTATGGCTTCTTTTGGCCAGCAGTTAACAAGAGTGTGATGGTTTCAAGGTAATCTGTTGGATTTTATTGGCTGCTGTTTTGGCTTTGGTTGTACTAGCTTTGTCTTACTTTTGCTGTGTTTGCCTTCATTCTGTATTTTAGACTGAGCCAACAGTTTTTTTTCTTTTTTTTGTAAATATCCCCCTTTGGCAGAGCTGGTTGCTGGCTGGTGGTGGAGGTTAAGCATTACAATGTGTTTGTTTTCCTTCACGGGCTGTTGTGTAAGAGCACTGAAACACCTTATCTTACAGTTTGTAGTGATTGTGACTAGCCACCTGTCATCATTTCAGCTAAACTACTATTGATAGCATACAGTTTCAGTACATGTGATAGTCATTCCAGGTAAACTACTCATTCCAGGTCAACAGACATGTTGTGAATTTGAAGTGATTCATTGAAGCAGAGCAAATGCTCCATACTAAATTAGTATGTCTCATGTCTTTGATTGTCAAATACCTGAACTTGGCCTGCATACTGGGAGTCTTTGCTGATGTTCTCAGGTTCGGAAGAATTTGGCCACAGATGATGATTCGTATCTAAACCTGAATTTTGATGCGATGGATCGAAGCTGTGGTATGTGCGAGAAAACAGACTAACAAAAAAAATTCCCTTGCGGTGAGCACAGGCGTGCATTACGAATGCATAAATTAAGTATGGATAGTGAATTGCGTGACCAAAATATGTAGCAGGCCATATGAATTGATGCAGGCAGCTGACATACTGTTAACTTGCTGTCATAGTTACAGTGGTGCGATCACACTCTATCGCAATGATACAGAAATCTTTAACACATCCATGGAGCCAGACTATAAGCTGCATCACTGCGAAAATCTTTTGTCAGAGATGTTTTGTTATTTTGAGAGAGAATCACAGTCAGATCTGCTTCTAGACTCAAGAACCTTCATCATCACCGCCACATGTTAAAATGTGTTCATCTGAACTCATTTTAAATCACATTTAAAACAACAGAATATCAAAGTGGACATTGTTGTTCAGTTAAACTCAAACTGCTTTGTTCAGACCATTTCTGCATTAAATTCAGTTATAAAGTTGAACATCTCTTACTTACTTTCATTCTCATTTTATTTCTGAATCTGTTAATATTGTTTGCTACAGTATTTATCCAAACCTTCACCAGCTGTTTAAGCTGTTTGTCAACTTTTATTTCACAGGTTCAGCTGGTAGCCAAACTTCCAGACAGCTTTTTCCACCATGTATTCAGTTTTTCACCATTACTTGTCTTTTTTAATAATTGTGTACTCCATTGTTTCACTCAGTTCTTCTATAAAACTGCAATTTCACATGAGTACACTTGATGTTTCCATGTACCTCCTCACTACTGCGGGAGTTTCCTCTGATTGGGAATCACTGCTCTGAACAACACGTCTGTTTTTTTCTTGTTGACTTGTAGCAGTAATGCACATATTCTGAGGTGCTGTTTTGCAATTTAATGAAAGAGACTTTATTTTTGCAACATACAAAAAGTATGTAAAGTCACAGAAATAAGTGAAGTAAAACAATAAACTCAAAAAGCAAAACTAATGCAACAAATAAAAGAAAGTAAAACACTGAAAGAAGTAAAATAAAGTAAAAGCAATGTAACAACAAAATAAAAAACAATACAAAGACAAACTAATGAAAGATGGAAAATAAAGTAAAAGCAATGTAACAAAATGAAGTAAAAATAAAAAAACAATACAAAGAAACTAATGAAAGAAGAAAAATAAAGTAAAAGCAATGTAACAACAAAATAAAGTCCAATTAATGTAAAAAAGTAAAAGTAATATGGAGAAAATAAAAGAATAGAATCAGTCCTCCTCAGAGTGACGGAAGCAGCAACAAAGAGTCGCCCTGATTCTGCCGAAGAAATTTTGGAGCCTCTTCAGCAGCTTGTTTTTAGGACGACCAGAGGAGACTGTGGAGTTGGTTTCATCCTTTGAACTGCAAACAGACAGCAAGGAGAGATGGAACCACTGGTCTACGGGACCGTCTTCATTGGAGTCGGATGGTTTGACTTTAACAGATAATCTGGTGGGCAGAGTGCGCTGAGAAGACCCGATGCCTGACTCCTGGTCGGGTTCCTCTACTGGACAGACATCTGTCTGTATCTGGGAGGTGACAGAGGAGACAGACACTGTGGAGTCTGGAGTCTGTGAAGACTTGGATGCTGAATCTTCATCGTTTAAACTGCAAAGAGACGTCAAGGAGGCTGAGGTGTACGGGGCCCAGGACCAGGACACTCTGTCAGACTGGTCTGCAGGACCGTCTTCATTGGAGTCGGATGGGTTGACTTCAACAGACGATCTGGTGGGCAGAGTGCCGTGAGAAGCCCTGATGCCCGACTCCTGGTCGGGTTCCTCTACTAGACAGAGATCTGTCTGTATCTGGGAGGTGGTCAGGCTGGATGAAGGATGAAAAACACATTTGTGAACCAGTCAGTCAGCTATGAAAGACATCAGTTTATCATTTGTTCTGTACTAGTGTGAACATCACAGTCACTTACCAGTCTCTGCTCATCTTGGTCAAAGGTTGCCGCAGAGCCTTAAAAGGGGAGAGTCTCTGTCCCGCTTCAGGATGCAGCATCCATTTATGGACATCCTCAACGTCCAATCTGGCCTCCCATTGAACACGGTCTTCTTTTTCATCTATCTGGATCTGGAAACGGAGTAAGACCAACTGATCAGCTCTCACATCTCAGAAACTGATTAATACCTGCTACTGATTCACAGCAGAAAGCACCTACATCGATCGGGTCTTCCAGAGAGCTGGGCAGCTCCGGGACGCTGTTGCATTCCTCTGCTCTCATGCCTGCTGCTGTGTAGTCTACTGGCATCTGAAGGACCAAAAGATATGACAACTATTTAAGAGTTCTGATGACACATTGTGATGGAGTCAAAAACCTAAGCAGGGAAATATGATCAAAAGGAGTCCAAAGACCTACCTCTTGCTCAGGGTGGACAATCAAGTCAATGCTGTTCCTGAGGACAATCACAGCTTCTGTCTCTGTATTTAGTAAAACAGCAGAAATTAAAAAGAGGTCTCGGATCACACTGCAAAAATGCAAAATCTTACAAAGTCTCTTATTTTTAGTCAAAATGTCTCATCCTACTTAATTGAAGATAAATTCACTTGAGTGAAATTTCAGAAAGATGGAGGGACTCGTTTTAAGACGATGCATCTTTAATATCTTAAGTCAAACAATCTTGAAATGATCTTGTTTTGAGTTGTATTTCTCAAGAAACAAGGTTCATTTTACTTTCATATATTTTTCAGGCTGAGGTGTTATTTGCAGAAGCTACACAAGCTTGATTTAAGAAATAAACTTAACTTGATTCAAGTAAATGCGTTCTGTTGGAAAATCACCAATGAGTTCATATTGTCAAGTTTGCTAACTTTTTTTGCATGCAAATTTGAAAATAAATTGTTGGTTTCAATACTAGTTTACATGGTGTAGAGTTATTTATAAATGAGGCAGTAAGAACCACGGTCATATTTACAACAAATGTATTAACTGTATGCGGACGATATCTTAAAATGCTTCAATCACATTTTTAAATCTTGTTTCAAGGGCAAGGTGGTCTTAAATCTAGAGTCATGTCACTGTTATACAACCTAAAATAAGTAAAATACATCTTAAATTTTGTACTCAACATGAATGTTTATAAAGCAAATGTCTACTTTTGAGTTAAAAACAGCTGCTTTTGGGCACAGCTGGCTTACCCTAAAACACAACACCTCCAAATGTTGTCAAAACATGACTGAGTATTAGAATTTCTACCCAACTGTGAGAAGGCATATCTCAAAATGCTTCAATTAATCTTATTTCAAGTACAATCTACTGAAGTGCCACTATAATGCATCTCAAAATAAGTTTAATACAGGGTGCCCGGATAGCTCAACAGGTTAAGTAGGAGACCCATGTACAGGGCTGGTCCCTGATGCAGTGGCCTGGGTTTGTTTTCTGCCCACGGCCCTTTGCTACGTGTTTCCCCCCCACTCTACTCCCTCCTTTCCTGTCTGTCTCCACTACAGCTATCTAATAAAGGACAAAAAAACTATAAAAATGAATAAATAAGTTTAAAACATCTCAAATTAGGAGGGGGCATGAAAGCAAAAATCTATTTTGAATAAAAACATTTATTTTAGCATGTCTGGCTTCTTTTAAGACAAGCTTGACAATCCTGGTAAAATATAGCTAAAAATAAGTCCATTTTTCACTTGTTTTTTCACTTTTTAAAAAAATTATTTCAAGGCAAAAGTTCCTTGCAGTGCAGCTAAGTTTGAAAATCAACACTGGTCTCAAGTAACAAACACTGAGAAGGTTTATAGCAGGATTTTCTAAAAATGATCTTTTACTGTTCTCAAAGCCTGGACAGAATGTGACACAGAGCTGATCTGTCCTGTGTTACATTTAAGAAACAGTTTAACAGTTAGATTTCCAGTTTGATCCATTTTGTTGTCAGAGCAGATAGATTAACTTTGTCTGTGTTGAGTCGGTCTTACCTGATGCCTCTGAGCGATCTGAGCTGGACCAAGATGACATGTTGGTTCTCAGTTTGCTTGAATGAACCTCCAAAGTTACGTCTTCTGTAAGATCAAGGGTTGTTCTTCAGGTTGTCTCCGAAGTGTCTTTCAGTCTCTCGGTACTGATAGTTTAATGATCACTGATGCATCAGAGATGTTTTTCTATGTTGCCATGTCTGGTAACCTCAGAATGTCATTTGAAACTCACTGTGTTCCATTGCATTGTTTGAAAAGCATTTAAAATAAAACAGTTCAAATGAGTGAATTCAGCACCTTATAGTGTCAAGAATAAAGTTTCTCTGTACATCTGTAGTTTTACAATATTTACAGAATAAGTACAGTCAAAGCAGCACACAGTCCACAACAGTTGGTGTGTGTGTTCAGTTTTAGGGTCATTCCAGGTGAAATGACCAGATATTCCCCATTAGTCCTTAAACTATTTGTCATTAACAATGTTTTGGTGTCAAAATGCTGAACATGACACAAGCTTCTTTCTTTCAACTAACAAGTGCATGTTACAAGCTTCATGACATGTTTTTTTGTTGCTCTTTTTTAATTTTTTTTGTCATGACGTACTAGATGATCATTATAAACTTAAGTTCTTCACAAATCCTCCCTTACTTCTACCTCTGACTGCATCAAACACCTTTTGGGCATCTCTGCTAATCAGGGCTGATTCTGTCTCATTCTTGTTGGATTATATGTGATGTTCTTCTAAAGTCAGACTGTGTTGATCAGCATTACTTTACTTTGCCTGCTTCCCATTGTGTGGCTAAAGAAGTCAGTTTGGTTCAAATTGTATATGTCAAACTGTTTTATAGCCAACATTAAATACAAGTTGTTGAAACTGTTTTAATTGGCATGTGAGAAAACCTCCACTGTATATTTTATCCATTTCAAGGAATAATTTATCAGTTTATGAAACTGTTGGAAGTTTTCATCCATACAAGCTCAGCTTCTTCTATTCTCTGAATATTATCAAAAACATTAACAGTGCAAATATTAAACTTTTTTTTTTTATTATTTTCATTTTCATTTTGGCAACCTGCAGTACCAAATAACCAATGAGGTGCTGAGTAGACAAAGAATCAGGACACAGAGTTAAGTGAATGTGGGTGAGACGAAAAGCTTTAAGGATTGATCAAGAAAATAAGGTCAAATAATCAAAGCTGTATTTGTAGGCTACCAACAAAAGTGGAAAAGTGTCTGTAATTGGGCTTTAGTAAACCATGATGATATTTTTTACAGCCACGCTGAAATCAACAATTTTATCAACAATAAAAACATTCCTTTGTTGAAACCACATAGCATTCTAGGATTTTTTTTTCTTTTCTAAATTTAGCCATTCAGATTCAAAACAGAAAAGATTTTTTAGTGAAAATGATCTCATGTGGAAGAACCATAAGAATAAAATCTAGCATAAATAGGCTCATATGATGAACTGTAATTGTAATGTACCAAAAATGTATAAATTGTGTAGCAGAATTGTAGTCTCACATGGAAGGAAAAATTAAGATGTGGCATAACAGCCTGGCACGGCTGCAGCAAATAACAGAATATGTCAAATGTGTAACCTCACTCGACCGCACCACATATGTAGAAACCACACCTTGTGATCAAAATTTCACTCGTTTATCAGGGACATGACCCAGATATTTAAATTTGGCCATCTGAGAGCCTTCTGTTAACAATATTTCAGATCGGATCATCATAAATTTATCAAATCTACTGCATTTATCAGTCTCATTAACAAAAGTCGTGAACTCTGATTTCATTGACCTCCAGTTCCCAAAAAACAAATACATGCTTGAACTGATGACAATTGTACATAAACATTTATGAACTAAAACTACAAACAATGAACAACACCAATGCAACACTGTTAAAGAACAAGATGAATCCATCAAAGCTATGAACAGAGTGGCCACTCATATCAACTCGTAAGCTGCTAAACTGACAAGGGGGAGACAACTAATGTGGACAGAAACCTGGCCCTGCCATTCATTGTTAAGTCAGACCCAGCACCCACTCCAATGGAGCGACTGGCTGCTGTATTGTAATGGATGAGACAAAAGTGGACCGAGATGACCATGTGGCTGCTGCATATATGGCAGGAAGAGAGGCTCCACACCATGAGGTGCGTGTGCTCATGCCAAGGATGTGACTGGCACACCTGAGAAGCACACATCTCATGAATGGTTTCCACAATCCAGCAAGACAGCTGAGACTACAACGAGGGACTGCCCAGTTTGCGGAAGTCAAAGCGGACGACGAGCTCATCAGCCTTCATGACGGACCGTCCGCTCTGGATGTGCTCCAGCAAACCCGGACAGGGCATGGCTAAAACATACACTCTGGACTGCATACATCCATAACACCTAAATCAACTCCTCCTCTGGTCTCTTCTCCTTTCAGTGTTCTCTAGGATGCCAACCACCCCTGCTCCCTTCACAGGAACAGGAACTTACTGTCCCCTCCATCAAAATGTCACTGAGGAAGTGTAAGATGATTTGGAAATGAACTCGGCCACTCTCTCCTTCGCGCTTCCCAGAGGATGGAGCACCAGGTGCACCGTCATCATTCCTCAGCACCCTCCTATGAGCTGGGAGCAAAGGTCTGGATATGGACCAAGGACCTCCTCCTCAGGGTGGAGTCAAGGAACCCCACCCCTCCTCCATAAATGTGTGTGTGTGTGTCTATAAGCACACATACACCCACTAAACTTCTTTCATCTACTATGGGTCTTTGAGGTGCTCATGCATCTAGTTTAGTGTCTGGGTTAATTATTGCTCATTTGGGCATTAATGTCAAGGCTGGTGAGACTAATAGTTTGTTCATATTATCGGAGTGAGGATAATAGGGCTATAAAACTCAGGGGCTCCCTGTACTTATCGCATGCATGGCTACAGCCTCTTAAAATGGTTAAGTGGACACATGCCTGCACATATTTATTGTAATACGCATACCCCAGACAAAAAACAATTAAAGAGTTAAAAGGAAAAAAAATGAGCTTAGACTCCCACTCACAAACTTAGATTACAAACTATTTCTCAAACTTCTTTTGAATTAAATAAGGTTCCTTAATTTGAGAACACTCAGGAGACTTTTTTTTTTTTTTTTTTTAGTTGTACAAGCTTAATCACAATACAGTACACAAAACATTCACAGAACTGTTGTCATCACAGCCCTCCAATATCAAACTAAATGCTGCTCAGAAATAAACCTGTAACCCAGCTGCACTGTCATTATGTATATTGGTGCTGCAGTGAGAAAACAATACCACAACGAAAAAAATGTAGCAATTACAGTGTTGTCCATGACAATTATCATCCAGCATGCTGTTAGTACTATTATAGTACGTTATTACATACCTTGAATTGCTTGGAACCCTTTAGAATTAATAAATATCAGGAGCTTTTCTTTTGTTTTCTTATATTAGAATTTTTTACGCATGTTTTGGAGAGTTTAAAGAACATGACATGTTGAGAGCGTGAAACAAAGTAAATCATTTTCTCAAGGTATTAAATGGTTCAAGGTATCCATCTGAAGGTGAATAATGTGCTGTATCTAGCCTTGGGCATGTTTTCTTACATTGTCTTATTGTATTTTTGCCCCAAGAATCCAAGGTTCCCCATTGACGAGTGGACAACCTTCTGAGGAATAATCGATTACCTTGAAATTGGATAAAATGATGCAGATCAATCATACCATTGCCTGGATTCAGTCAGCGTGATCACATCTCCTGGCAGGGGACAAAATAGAAATAGATGAATCGAGTGCTTGTCAGCAAAACAAACAAGAAAAAATATATTAAAAATAAATGTCAAAAGCACTGCTAAAATGCATTTCTTAAGATCGCAGAACCTTACTATGCTTTCAAATGTATCGCACGTACTGTAACGGCATGCCAGTTGTTTTATTTGGTCCTTCAGATGCCATTTTTTTCTACAAAGTTTAAACATGGTTATTAAACTAGCTTTATTCCATATTTACAATCAAAGTCCTTTGTAGTACCAGTATAAACTCTCACATCTTGTATACTTGAAAGTGTACTTTCAAAATCTGGAACTTGCTGGTTGTGAAGAGTGACAGCTGTTCTTGTAGAAATTTTCATTTAAGACGACAGGACAGCAGTTGGACAGGTTGGTAACAAATGGAGTTTTAGTAGCTACATTACTTTACAAAAATTAGTCATTAAGTTTAGTTCATCAAATGGGTTTTCCAATTAATCCCAACCTGTCTTACTTTCACATCACGTGTTCTGCAATTAGCAGTTGTTGTGATCGAAAACAAGACATTATGATTTAATTTATTTCATTCATATTAAAAACATTCACAAACCTACTAGGCCTTCTTTAGTTATCAAACTGTCACCCTGATTTTTCATAATTTCCATCAATTTGCTCTTTTGATAAATACTTCCACGACATGTTGCTCCTAATGAACCATTTTTCATTCATACTTCCTTTTTTCTCATCAGAACTGATGATCTTGTAATGCTGTAAAATGAATAGATTTGTTAAGCCCCATGATACAAATGGATCATTTGCAATATTCAGCTTTATAAATAAAATCAACTTGGTTTCACTGCAAACAACACTCCAGCAATTCCATCTTCTCTGCCTTTCTGATGGAGGCTACCCATGGAGCCAAGGGCGTAGGTTTGCATAGGGACGGTAGGGACATAACACTACCAACTTTTCAAGAGGGTCAAATTGTCCCCACCAACTTTTAAGCAACCTTATTTGCATTATATAATGAGTTCAGTTATATAGGTAATTTTGATTGTCTTCCCATATGTTGTAAGGATAGAATTGACCCTACCATTATTAAGTGAATTATTTTCATTATGTTCAGACCAGGTTCAGACTTACATTTACCCCTTTTCACTTGCTGAATGTGCCGGTCCAATCAAACGTGCGTTTGATTGGCTGATGACTTGACCCTCCCCCTCCCCCCCACCACCCACACCCACACTCACACGCACACGCACAGTCACACAACCCCGACAGAAATACACAAGAAATAAACATGCCGCCTTCTCCGCCCCCTTCGAAGAGGAGGGATATTAGAAGTTTTTTTCGGCCAGCAGCAGCAGCAGACGACACTGTAAGTAATGTAAAAAGACGTCAATGTTGTGGACGTGGGGAACACACCACTAATGCTGCTACTGAAAGTCCGACCTGCATCAGAGTTAGCATAACATTAAACTGTGTGAACTTGCTAACCTGCAAAACTCGAGTAGGAAGCTGCTTAGAGAGAATTGTCCTCCTGTATGTGTTTTCTACTGTTAACGTTAATTAAACTGTGAGAAATGTAGTGAACTCTGCTGGAAAATATAGAACCAGAAAAACGTGAGCAAGAAGCTGCTTAGAGAGAGAGGTCCCAGTCTGTGTTTCACCGGAAAGTGTTGACAGACAAAAAACAAAAACACATGCTCCTGCTTTTCTTCTTGTAAACGGCCTGGTTTAGAAGGAAATAAGGCTAGAGCATGTTGTGACTTTACACTTTTGAAACCAAATGCCTATTAGTGCATTTATTTATTAATTAAAATGTATTTAATTACTATCACCTGAACCAATACACATGAAAGTTAGTATAAGTCCATACAGATTTATTTTGCATTGATCATTTAGCTTATCAATTATAATTAGGTTCATATTTGTGAGAAATGTAGCCCTGACCCCCATTCACCCAATCTGTTTGGTCTTATTAATGTCCCGTCCCCAGCAAAAAGTGTACATGCAGGATATGCTGTTATATCGTCCCTACCAATGTTGAGACCAAACCTACGCCCTTGCATGGAGCCTATGTATCAAACTTGCAAATTGAAGCTCAACTTCTTCACTAAAAGGACAGAAACTCTGATCATTGTCATTATACTTCGGCTATGTAAGCTTGTTTCAATCGTCTCTGCATTTTGGGGCTAAAAGCTTTCCAACCAGCGTCTCTGAGACTGTCTATTACCTGCTCTCCATCTAGAAAAGTGACCCTCAGTCAAACTGTATGAGGACCCACCACAATAATGCCCCCTGTCTCTGCATCACTCTCCTGCAACTGGTGAAAATGCACAAAACAGGAGAAAAGGAGATGCGAGAAGGACCAGCTGAGGTGGAGGATGTTTGAGATTGGTGATGCCAGGAATGATGCGATGCAAATGGATGCGTAAAGTGTTTGCACATGGCTAATTCCCACCTGTCAATCAACCGGGAGTCTCTGGAGATGTTAAAACCTATCAAAACATGGTGGGAGGGGGAAACGAAGAGAGGGATGGGAGGAAAAGAGGGCGGTAGAGAGCAGAGGAAAGAAAATTTTGTCAGAGTAGAGAAAGAGGAAAGGAAGATATTCAGGAGTTAGTTTGTCCCACTGCTTAACTTCAGTCATCTATTCATTACAGTGAGTGACATCAGGGAAGTACTATCCTATGCAGACATAAAAAAAATAGGAAAAAGAAACCACTTCTGGCTGCTCTAAATCCTGATGGCAGGTAAACATTCATGCCCAGAAGCTGCCCCAGAACAAGCAGAGAGTGGTGTATTCGCCTCGGAGCAGCCTTTCACTTCACAGCGCATCTGGAGATCGATCTTTGATATCACAAGTCTACACAAGCCTGCGTCCGTAACCTTTATGATACAGCTGCTCTATTTTTAATCCTTTATTTATCCAGGCTAGGTTTGCTGACCGCAAATGCTGTATTTTGTTGGAGAAATGCACATTTTTTGGAAGCAAGGAAGCATATTGGTGTACTTACGGTACAACAAAATTGCAACACTTATGATTCAAAACAATGTGCTAACATGAAAAAAAATCATAGCAGTTTGCACAGGACATAATGATCAATATATATAACTGAAGCACAAATTATACTAAAGGGTGATAAGACAGCTGCATTGTTTCATCTGGAAGTGTAGCTGAGAAATGAAGAGCTGAAACACATTAGTTCAGACAAGGTGTTAGAAGCTTCTATTTTTAATGTCTAGACATGTCCTCTAATATCATCTAGACATTTCCTCATTGCGTTTATTTATGACAGTCTTTCCTTATTTTACTGTCTCTGTTGGTAATTTGAGTCTTTTATTTATGACAGGGTTATGGGGATAGGAATGACTGGAGATTGTCACATTCCATTTGTATGAAAAGTTGTATACAAGTAAAGTCTGATTGATTGCTTGATTGACATCATAAAAGCTTGCCCAATCTGTCCGCATATTTTAGAACTAAAATAAACTTGATGAAATACTAGAGGTAAAGGGTTTATGTGCAGCAGTGGATATGGGACATAATCATACTTTGTTTGCTGGAATTGGATTTGTTTTCCACCACCGTCTTTGTTGCTAACTCAGATGTTTTGAGAACTCTTTTTGATTGCTACAGAGAATCACTGTAAACAGTTGAAGGGTCAGTTCCCTGATGGAAGTGTCTCTGAAGGAACTAGAGGTTCAAATCAAATATCTAACATGCCAAAGCAACCACAAGAGTTACAAGACCTAATAAAATAATTTTCAAAATGTGATCCAACATCGGTGGTTAGCACTGTTGCCTTGCAGCTAGAAGATCACTGGTTCACACCCCGGCATGGGATCTTTCTGCATAGAGTTTGCATGTTGTCCCTGTACCTGTGTGGGTTTTCTCCGGGTACTCTGGCTTCCTCCCAGAGTCCAAAGACATGCTGGAGTTAACTGGTGACTCTAAACTGTCCATAGGTGTGAATGTGAGTGTGCTTGTTTCTCTGTGCAGCCCTGTGATAGACTGATGACCTGTCCAGGTATCCACTGCTGGGATAGGCTCCAGCAGCCCCCGTGATCCTAATGAGGATTAAGTGATGCACAGATAATGAATGGATGGATGATTCAACATGTAAAGTCTTATGAACCACTATAAAAACTTGGTACCTCTGTTTATAAGACAGGCAATTTTTGCCATAGGGCTCCTTCACTGAGAGTGTCTGAGAACGGCACAGAAAGCAGGACTAGTTGTGTGAGATATTGAGGATGGGAGCAAGGGAGCCTGTGAACCCAGCGTGCTGATGAGCTGTCATTTTGGTATTATGCAAATGCAAAGCAGGTGGTTCACATGAGGGTCAACCTGACAGGAAGTCACTACAGCAACAGCCAATCACAAAGGCTGCTGGCTGTCAGAAAGGAGACAACCAGTCCTCCAGAAACAAGGTTTTTAGAAAGACAAACCATAATCCAAAAAGTGTGGTTTCTTCTGTCCTTTTCAATGACACAGTGGGTTTGAGTGACATCCATGTTATCCCTTTCTTTTATTTAAATAAACACACTTATTAAATGTTACAGAATGCCAATCACTACGGCATAAGAAACTGTAATTTTTGAAAAATTCTATTCAAGCAGGATCAAAAAAGATCAAAAAGTACTTAATTATGTGGGAAGGACAAAATATTTTCCTAAAGGCTGGGTTGTAACAAGTTGGGGCTCAGATCTTAAATGATCCTAAAGTTAAAACAATTTTATTGCTTTGTAATTTGTTTGTTTTTGTTTGGTTGTAGTTAAATTGGCAGCCAAAAGCATGTCATTTGACATCAGGCATGTCTCGCTTTGCATCGAGAACATGTTTGCAGTTGTTTGCTCAAGGTGTACATGTTGTGGTATTGTTGTGTACAAAACCTGCAGTTGTATTTTAAAGGAAGGGGTTTTAAGACCACTAGTGACTGTGTGCTGTCTCTTTTCTGCTATGGACTTTTACAGACTTTGCATAGGGAGATGGCTTGTGTAGACCATGCTGTGGCTGGTTTGAGAACCTCTCCAGAACCTCTTCAGCTGCCAGTCATTTCAGCTGCTGAGCTTGGAGCTGAAGAGCTGCTCTCCAGCCAGCGTTCTCCCTGCATCCCGATCGGTCTGATTGAGCCACCACCCGGTAACCTCCACCTTCATCCAATCAACTGCAGCCATCATCACACCTGAAAGGTATAAATCCATAACCAAACTCTCGGTTAGGGCAGCTGGGGTTTAATGTGAACAGTTCACCCTGGTGCCTCTTTGGTCTATATTTGTGAGTGTAAATTGCAGCTTTGGTTAGCTGCTGTCAGCTTAGTGATGGAGTTACTGGTCTGTGTGAGTTGTAACTTCGGTTGGCAGCTGGTATTTTAGTGTTGAAGTTACCCACGTCATGGTGTAGTATATTATGTCATTTGACAGCTGATCAACTCAGTTTAGCAGCTACTTGTTGTCCTGTGTGTTTTGAAACAGTTGTTTTAGTTTCTGTTGCTGGTTGTGGGTGTTCCTGTTGTTTAAATTTGGCTAAGGAGCTTAGTTGCTTTGTTTTTTTCTTTAACTAGTTTGATAAGTCTGTTTGGCTTTGTCTGATTTTATTTGATTCTCTGATGTTGCAGCATCCATCAGCCATGTTTTCTTTGTAATGTCATTGTTCGCTTGGGTTCATTTTGTCACTAAGCAATACATTGCTTTACCGTAACCAATAACGGTCGGGTCGTCATGTAAGGAGTTGTTTATCTATCCATAACCACTATGATTTAGGTCAGGAATGAGTCAGCCACCTCAACTTTTAACTCAACGTGGATGTGAAGTCCTGAAGGTCTTTAGAATCATGGGCATTCTATATAACTACTTCTGAAATTCCATACTGTGCATGACATGCTCAATATGTCCATGTTCTATACTTTTGTGTGGAAAAGAAAAAACAAACATAATCTGTATCTTTTCAGACACACTACTTACTTAGTGTAATAAGTCACTTCCTGAAATCCTGCACATAACCATTTTAAAACCTAACTTCATTCCCTATTTTCTCTACCGGGATCTGGCTGCCTGCTATCAGACAGATTTGTGGATTTGTTGAGCTCCATTTCTATCTCTGTAGTAAGTGAAATCTTTACATTTAGACTTAAACTGAAGAGTAATAACAGTAATGTTAGAGCTGAACTGTCAGTGTTTGCCAGTCACTACTGCATTGTATTGAGATATATTTCTGACGACATAGTGTCCAGGGCTTGCATACTGTGGTGTCCCTCTGGAAATAGTATCCACTTTGCACATTTTGGGTTCATGCTAAGGTTTTGGTCATACTAAAAAAATCTCATATACTATTTTAGCATGCCAAATGTCACATTAGTATTTATTTTTAGACACAGTGTATATATGCTTAAAACTTCCAGAACAAGTTTATGAGTGGAACATGGACTTATTATATCTCTCACACACAAAGTGCACAATTTCCAGGTTGCTAACAAGCTCTGCTCCCTTCTCAACCTTCTCTGAAGGCTAAAAAATTTAAATGAGACATCTCAAAGGAGTCTCCTCTCTTCACTTGTGATTCCCACCATCTCTCCTTCAGGAGCCTTTGGAGTGCCCCGGTCAACCTTTCCACCTCTATTCTCAGGTCTCTCCCCAAGGCCCCACATGGTTCTTCACAGCGATGAAGGCGTCTCTGATGTTGCTAATTGATGGGCACCTGGGAACAGACTTGAATTCGGCTGGCCAATTTACTGCCATTTTTCATTCTCACTCATTTTAATGGGGATAGTTTTTCGTGTGGACTTTCTATGAGTATGTGTGCTTGTGCGTATGTGTCAGTGACATTCTACGGGCATTCTATTCTTCTGCCAGAGCCCCTTATTCATACCCTTGTGGTATCACAGCAACATTTATTTTCCACACAGTTTTTGGGTTAGTTTCATGGTTTTGACAGCACTGACATCATTTGTTAGAAGGATCACTTCATGTTTGGTTTTGGCCTTTGCAGGGGACTTGTTGACTGTTGGTAAGACACTGAATGTTGCTGACCTTATCCATAACTATTAAGAAGAAAGGGGCCCATGCGTCCATATGAGGATAATTCTTATCTCTTACTGTTCACAATTTCATCATCACCACCTTCAGTTCAGAGCTGCTGTCCCTATTTGGTTCCACCCTACTAATGCAAGGACAGACTTTGGCACTCAGTGTGACACGTTGATGATAATTAGAAATGGTTGCATTAATTAGATATGTATCTGTTAAATTAAGCTGCCTTAGCATAGGCTAAATAGACCAGTCACCACGTAATCATTATTGATGATTGTCTCTTTCGCTCACACACTATACAGTAAGTCTCCAGAGTGGATAATGTGTGGCCGCTGCAAGCTGCCTGATTGAATCAGTGAAAAGCTTATACTTTGAAAATTTAGTAAGCGATGCTGTTTTTAAGCTATGAAATACACTACAACTATCTTTCTAAAAAAATATCCATCTTCTCCCCTTATTACCGAAACCACATCTGGTGTGTTAACTATGTGATTTGAAAACACATTGGTTTTTCTATTACACAGTTTGAATACAAAACCACAATCCAGAAAAATGTGCGTCAAGACATTTTATTTAAACATGTCAAAAAAACTGAATGCATTGCATACACACATGCACAAATTAAACTTGAAAACACACAGACAAAAGACAACAAACCAAAAGAAATCCAGCTCAATTACTCCAATTCAAATTAATTCAAATGACTGGCAAGCTTTACAGTTTAATGGGTGAAAGGGGAAAAATACTGCTGTGTAAAGTGATACATATGTGGGTGGACGAGAACCATGTTGGAGACAGAGAATGAGTATGAGAGTGTGGGTGTAGTGCACCACGGAAAGGTGTCGGATGAATATGTAAAATGAAACAAAGTAACAAAAAAAAGAAAATGAGGGTGAAACCTGATGAAAAATTCAGCAAAATCTATTTTGAAATATGCTACAGTATGTGGGAAAAGAGGATATGCTGATAGACATGAAAGGCGGCAACTATTGTATAGACGTGTTTAAAATTGCATGACGGGGCTGTAGAGGATTTCAAAAGAATTCAAATTCAGGGTTCAGCGAGAGTTTAAATTAGAATACTGCGCCACTGCTCATCTCACTCTTCCTCTGCTCAGTGTGAGCCATGGAGGAATACATGGAAACGATTCATCCCCTAAAGACAGAGTATTTTTTTGTTGATCTAATATCTGAGATAATTTTTTTTAGACTTAGTATTTCTTTCCTGTTTTATAAGCAATATTACCTGGTGATAAATTAGTATACCAATTGGAACAATGTGCAATCATAAGAGCGTGTTTAAGTGACTTGCACATAGGGGGTTCAAGGCCTTGCTCAAGGGCAAAGGATCTGTTGAAGCCCAACTGGAGGTTCAACATTGTACCACCCATGTTCAGTGAAATCAAGTACGTCAGCCCCTGGTGTGAATGACATGCCACAAAAGGTGTAAAAGAACTGCTCTGTGGTCCAAACACTGCCGTGGGAGCGCCACTGCTCATGTGAACCTCAAAATATCGAGTCATTTAAAGACTTCAAAGTTTGCTATACCACCCAGGAGGTGAAAACCTGGCACTTGTTGGAGGAAGACATAACCATAGGTTTTTAATGCTGTTCAGATTTGCATGAGGCAGACAGTCTAAGGAGACCACAGTCAGGACACAGTTTGCCACTCATACACAGCTACATGGATAATATTACAAACATCCCCCAAATAGCTGCATAGAGTCCAGAAAGGCTTGCAAGGGTCACTCATAAGCACTGGGTTGAAAATAGAACCATCCAAGTCAGTCAGCTTGTCAAAAACTACCACATCTTCTTTGCAGTGAGTGGAGAGAGAATCCCACTTGCTGAACAAACTGAATTTGAAGCCTGGGGCGTTTGTATACAGCGAGTCTATCTGACAAGCACATGGCACCTACAAAACACGAGACAGGTTTTGGAAGGGTTGGAAGCAGGAGACTGTATGACTAGTTTAAGAGCTGAGTCGACAGAACAGCGTATGAAAAAGACTGACCTACCCATTTGAATAGGAAAGAAATGGTAAGTTGAAGAAGCAGTCAGCCATTGGATCAGCAGCCTGAGACATCAGAAGACTGTCGGTAAGACCCACTCAGGCAGGACTGGGCTCATGTGGAACTGGGTAAAGGCAAACTGTGGTCCTTGATCCCTAGAAAGCAAAGAAGAAAACTGGTGTTCACTGACATGAACAAGGTTGAGGAAGAGAAATACAAAATCAAGACAAGCATCAACAACAATGCACCTAGATGTCCTCGGAGGGCTCTGCAGACAGAGCTACTGGTATATATGCTGAAGATGCCACAGGCAACATTCAGTTTCCTCATCAGATTTACAGTCTTCGTAGACCCAGAAACCTGACCCTTTGGTATGCCTAAGAGGAAAAGTGTCACCTCTGTGATACTCCAAATGAAAATGCAAGCCTCTTACACATCCTCTCCAGTTTCCCAAGACACAAACTGCTTAAAGCCTATACAGGCGAAGACAACCTATTTCTTTACAAACTAGCAGAGATCCTGGAGGCAAGCAAACCAGACAACAGCTGAATTGTGAGGTCAGACCTTGCATCTATCAAGAAAAGACCATCCGCGGTACCAGATATAAGCCTCTAATCTCAACTCCTGTATGCAGGTGGGAACTAACGATGGATCTAAGCTAACAGTTCCAGTTTCCAGCTAAAATCATCACACCGTTGCTACTTGCAGACAGCATGTTGTGGTTAGCAGCATCTAAAACAGCAATGGTTGGTGAGCTCATGATTTCCTGGGAGGATGGACTAAAGGCATCCTACAAAGGAAAAGTACACTGCTCTGTCCAACAGTCACCTACACTGCAGAAACCAGAAGCAGAGGCTTTGTGGGAAAGTTTACACCACACTTCCTGGGAAAGATCAGAGTCAGATGTGCAACACAGGAGAAGGCTTGACTGATCTGCCCGAAGGCACAGAGAGACAAAGCTTCCGGGTGTGGCTTAAATGAGAGGATAAGGGTTGTGAAAGGGACAGAGTCGAGGCCAGCTGGTCCTATGAGGTGTTGCAGGAAGAAAGGAGCAAAACAAAAGTAGCTTCTGGCCGGTGAATGTGCAGCCGTCCCAGTGTTTCGCCTTGGGTGACTGAGGTAGGAGGTTTGAATAATTATTTATTCATTTTTTACTGTCGTCCACTCAGTTGATACAGGAGTCTATACTTGTGTAAAATCGCATTTTTTTTTTTTACTAAGACTGTGCTAAGTCATTTTTAAGTTGTGGTGTTTAATCCAGTAATGCTGATACAGTTTTACAGCTTTCTCCTGCAAAAAAAAAAAAAAATTAGTCACTCTTGCTTGCTGTGCACTTTTACACACGGTGGCACTTAAATGTTGTAGCAAATTTGTGGCAATATGTCACCACTTACATGCATAGTTTATCACTACAAGCTCTTAAGGACTCTGTATGCGAAACGGTGTTTTAATCATCGTTTGAGTTTAGATAGTCTCATGCTAATCAAAACAGCTTGCTTCTTTTGTAACCAATATTCAGTAAATGGTTGACTCATTCCATTATGCAGCTTAACTGTTATGCAGCACACACAAACATCCATCTAAAATCATAGGAAAATCAGGCGGTGGTGTATCAGTGATAATGACTTGTAGTCCTGTATGAGAATGAAGGCATGTTTACATTTTTGCAAAATATTGAAGGACAAGAGAAATCCAAAATTAGGAAATAACCAAAAAAGGAAAATCTTCTACCTCTCCTTACCGGTCACAATACTTTTAAATTTACAAAATATAAAATAACACCAGTGCAAAACAGGAGAAAACAGCAACAAAACAAACATCTACAGCAATGAATAAAGTCAACCCCCTTTTAAAGGTGCACATCATGAACTGTAGCAGATAACTTAACACAGGATTTTTTGAAGAAAATGAAAAGGAGGCAAGAAGACACAATAAGGTGTACTTTAGAGCAGCAGTAGACTAAAATACAAGTAAGAGAAGTGTAGGGAAAACAGAGAGGAGAAACAGTCAGAGGGAAACAGCACACCTTAATTTCCTCATTGATTAACCCTGCTAATTTGCTAATCTAGCCTGGTACGCTTTCTCTCTGCAACACCAGCCTCATCAAGAGCCAATTAGCTCCTCTGCAGCCCACGGCCATCCATCATAACAGGACAGACACACTCATCTTTTCTCCTTAATGTTGCAACACACAGCAGCCATCTTCAGTCAATATACTTCCCCATGCAGAACTACAGTAAAATAGTGGCCTTCCTATGATCAATAGGCCACGGGAACTGGTATAAGTTGAATTAAACTCTTATACTTATTCATAAGTTGGCAAAAACAAATATGTGTATGGGTGTTGTTTTCAAAAAGCCAAACAAAAGTTGAGATTGAAGCTCCCCTGTGCGTGAGTTTCAAAGACTAATATCTGACAGTTTGGGCTTTTAATTCTGGCACAAGTTCACTCAAATTTGAGACCAAACTTTGTAGATACAAGCACACTTGCACTTAAAATAATCATATATAGAGATTTTACATTATTACTGTAAAAAAAAACAAAAAAAACAAAACAAAACATAACAAGACCAACTGGCTTTTCAGTCAATCATAAGAAAACTACACTTGGTTCCAGCTGCGATATTTGCACTGCAGAATTTTTTTTTTTCTGGGGTGTTAGTACATCTTTTTCCACATAGGCCTGCTTGATGGTGTCCTGGCTTCAACTGTGCCCATCTGCGCTGAGCTAGATGGAGTGGCACAGCTCAGGTAGTTAATCAGTTCCTGCAGAGAAATTTTGGTTGGGCTAATGGTCAAACAAATGACAGGATGTGTTGTCTACACCTCGCTTGTACCCACTGGTGCTGAGAGACTTTACTTGTGTCACAGGAAAACAAGTCTTGAAAGTGCATGGCTACAAAGCACAATTTAAGAGGAGAAGTAAACTTACTTTGGTCTACATTTTTGCATTATGAATTGTCACCACAATGTGGTATTAGTTTAACCAGAGGACTTCTTGTAATTGGTGTTCATGACTGATAGATTACAGACAAATCATCATATAGAATAAACATATAAAAGCATATCAACTTCTTGGTAGTTATTTAGTTGCTGTGAAATCACTGAACAGCCACGGCACTTTGAGCTTTGCTGTCATGCCAATATACAAACAGCAACTGCATTCTTCAGTCTGTTCACCTTTTGCATTAAAGGTTTTTGGTTTGTTAATTTGGCAGATTAGCAACAATGAAGCAGTTATGAAAATGAAAGCAATCCAGTTACAGTAAACAATAGAACTCTGTCTGCTTTCACTTTTAATATTTGTAATAAAACTGGAACGTCTTAACACTGATGGTGTTGGGATAAAATCATTCACTCATTCATTTGATTTAGATTATTTAAGCTTTGAAATACTGGATTTGTGTCGGGATTATGAAACAAAAATTAACAAAGTTTAGATAGTTAATTTTATAATATGATTCAAATACATTTTCAGGCATTATCTTTTTTTGGCATCAGTGCTGATATGACTGTAAAGACTAAATTCTCCTGATTCTAACAAGCTATTCTCAGCATGATATCTATGTGTTAATGAGAGACTTACAGCTCTGAGTAGAAACATCGATATTTGTAGTAAATTTTGTCAGTCAGGGGTTGTAACACTAGTTCTTCTAACAAAGGAGCTTGTAGTGTTTCCAAACCATGCAGGGAAATGGTCCTGAGGCCATGAGAATAAATTTGATGTGTGAAGAATATGAACCCTTTTATTTGAGGGTTTGTTCCTCCCAGAATAAAGCAGCTTTATTTATTATTATGTGAAAAAGCAGTTTACCTTCCTAGTATAACATTTAACCTTCAAGGATTTCATTTTTCAAAGAAACCTATTGTGCATCCATGCTTGATGTCTCTCCACAAGAGAGTATAAGCCCAATGAACTTTTAATTCATGCATTGCTTCCATTCTAGCAGTTACACCATCATAAAATCAGAACAGATTTGTACTGGGTAATAAATGCATTAGGGCAGTGATATATAAAATATTTCAAGTAAAGCTTTGATGTTATGGGGCTGTGTATGTGCGCTGACCTGCCAAGGTATTGCTCTCATCTGCACATTTCACTTACATTAATGCATCACACCTAACAAACCTTTTCACACACAGTCACACACCGTCTGGTTACAATGGCTGCTGCACAAATTATCACGGTGAGATGACTGGCATTTTCCTCCTCTTCGCCCACAAAGCGCAGACTGCAACAAGTTTCACATATGAACATTTAAACTGTTATTTTCATATCATTGTCAGATGAAGAGAGAATGTATAATTCTGAGCAGTCAACCATTTATTATATCATATTATTCTTGCACAGGGTCACTGTCGGATGCAAAAGCAGGGTGCACCAAGACAGTTTGCCTGGCTGAAATGTTGGCTAGCAAATACAAAGTGACACCCTGACTGCTAAAAATGTATTCAGCTCACCTGGCATGCATGTTCTAAAGCTCTGGGAGGAAACCTACACAAACAGAGCAGAGCCCATGAGCCCAAAACAGAAAGGGTTCAAATTAACTGCTGGAGTAAAGCCATCAGCTTCCTTCTGGAAGGTAACGGTGCCAACTGCCATCACCCTTGTTCAGTGTAGAATTTTATAAGATGAATTATCAACGTACATGCCCCCAGTAAAGTAAATTCTCTTGAGTAATACATTTAAGTGCATGCAAACTGGTTGAAGAATTCCTCAGATTTTTAAATGCCATTCTCCTGGGTGTATATGGCGTCCTGCAGGCAACAGAGGGCCTCCAGAAGAAGCCCAGATGTAACTTTTAATCAGTCGCAGACCCTCAAAAGAACATTTTCATGAGACCAAGGCAACATTATCCGAGGAGCTTTGCATTAATTCTTGAATGTAAAACTTTCAGATCCTTTTGCTTTAGAGGGATGTCTGTTTACTTCTATAATTCATCTAAAGAAGCTCTCATGAATATGAGTGGGTAGTAGCTGTCAGGGCCATTCCTGGACATTTTGGTGGTCTTGATGAGATGTCTACTGGGGCACCGGAGGAGGTTAATCTTTTCATCACTAACATGTGATAACCAATGCAAAACTTTGAGGCTTTTATTTAATATATTAAATACTTTTTAACTTAAGCGAGTTGCTGTTCATGTCGTCTTGTGAAAATCTTTTGATAAGGCAAAACTTTACATTAAAACTAATTGCTATTAGGACGAATCTTGTTTTTTATTATGAGGTGAAATGATTTTAATTCTATTTCTGTTTTTCTTCATTCTAGAATTGAAAACGCACAGTATACATAAATATTACTAAAGCTGATTTTATGTGTTTCATAGCTGAACAACTACATATTAAGAGAATATTGTTTTATTATACAATTTTGTATAGTATAATAGTGTCACAGTGTGTCCTTCATTGTGTGGCCTCTTTTAGAAGGATATTTTTCAACTTCAAAATTGACAAAAACTGAAATCTTCAACAAAGCATTTTTAGATGTGTAGTTAACTTAAACATTATGATGCTGTTTGCTGCCATTTAACTAACTAAAACTGACTGTATAGACTCTAAGGTGCTGTATTAATGAGTGAGAATAAAGCATGATTGTCATTTTCAGAGCAAACATCAACATATAGCCTGTAACTATAAACAAGATTATTTATTATTCAGAACAATTTTAGGGTGTACATACCTGTTTACAATGCTTTCTTTAGTTAAATCTATTTATTTGACCACTGCACACCTAGTATTCATCTTATTTGTCTTATTGACACTGTGAATTATGCTTTATAATTTTGTCAAACATAGATAACCTATTAATTCTAAAGAAATCTTTTTCATATGGCCAGAGTAAGCAGTGTGCTTTTTATATTAGAAATCAAATGTGCTCACTGGAGTACAGAGACAGACTTTTAAGGGTAGAAGGGGAGTCTGAAATTATTCTCAAAAGATTTCTTTCTCCCTTGTGGCTAACGCCAGCTGGTGGCACCCTAGGCGATTCCTTGCTTCACTTTTTTCCTAAAGTTGTTCTGGTAAAAAAGCTGTTGTACTTAACTTAAAAAGTTAGGTACAGTGTATGGGCTTTTACAGAAAGCTTGAAATGCCATAAGACAACGAAGCCAAAGTGAGACACCACCTTGCAAACATACTGCAGTTTACTTTGGGTGAGTATTTGCTGCCAAGACATGTCATTCTGTGCTGCACGTGCCTTTATGTGATTAATTCTAGGCAAAATTTCCAATACACTCCCATCTCTTCATTATATTATTCATAATGCTATTCAAAGGGCTCTAGTTGCTGCATATCTTTTATATGCCATGCCATCAGAAAATGAGCTGAAACCCTGCAAAATTATTCCATTAACTGAAGGTGAGAGTTGATTCCTAATCTTAAGACATAGAGGAAGTGAGATCGAAAAGTTCTGAGACTGTGACAATACAAATCAAAAAACACAGCTGATTTAAATTTGGCGAACATCTGCTTCAAAGCAGTCTACTTGTGCAGTAGCATATCGGGGGCTGCTGTCACATTAGAGCATTCTCTTGGTGCGTTCTGGAGACTGTCGGCTCTTCTGATGTTTGGTCTCTGGTTTGGAGCATCAGACCCAAACTCTCCAATGATGGTCCTCATCGGAAAGTTGGCTCATCTAGGGCTGCTGACTGACAGAGAAATGTTAGCTCTCTGCTCCAGCTTTTGGTCCATGATGGAATCTGCATCAACCAGCGATCACAAAAAACCTCCACAAAAAAACACATGTAACACATCTTGCTGTTAAATGCACTGTGTCATGCAGCCTCCTGACTTTTGAGTTACTGCTTGCATGTGAGTGTGATGTGCTTCAAGCATGTGTACCAGGGACATTCTTTGATCTCTGTGACTGCACCCCATATCTCATAGTTAGTTTAAATATAGACATAGCATTTAATGTACAGAGGGAACCTGTTCGTCATAGAAAAACTCTATATAAGTATAAAAAAATCTTAGTGACACAAAGGATGTGAGTTGTTTCCATTAATACAGTTGCAACCTAATTCGCAGCAAGCACTGTGACTTGAGCTTAATGTAAACTTAGTTAAGCTCAGTGATGAGATCAACAGCTGAAAAGTAGATCTTTTCGATCTAGGCCATAAAATATCACTTATTGGTTGTCTTGATATGCACAAGACACCTTGAGGTGGCAAATTATCGTAAACTTCCCGGTGATCAATATGAGTGGTGCAGCACAGGACCAGCTGTGTTATCTATGCGTTTCCCTCTCCATCTGCTGACATTACAGCTGAGCTGACACACTCCCACTTCACTGGCTCTTGCTTCCCGAGACACACACACACTCACAGTTTTGCACAAACATCACAGCTGTGTTTGCGCTGTTTATTTTTAGGACATCACTTGTGATTGATGTGGCCTCAACACCTTTCATATTCTGACAGTTCATCTGAGCTGAAAGTTGAAATATGTTAAGCTGCACTGTGCAGTCTTTGAGTACAGTTAAGAACACACTTCTTGTTTTTGCTGTGCTTACATGGAATTCATGTAACTGCACCTACAGCTCATTTCAGATTCTTCCTGACACGCCTGCAGTGTTGGTCTGAAAATTGGTCCTCCATTTTGGTCCAAATTGGAAAATCTCCAAAAATGATTGCACCTAAAATGAATCCTACTAACTGGCTGACTGGTGATGACTTTTCTTTCTGAATCAAATTGTAAATTGACAGCTTAAACCCTAGTTAAGCTGTATTATACAGTGCCACAGTGCAGACATATTGCTCTAATTTAATAATATATACCATGGTAATTTGTAAAACAACTGTGGACATAAGTGTCGCAGTAGATCTGTGGAGAGCAAACCTTTGACAGGATTTCATCCATCATCTTTTTATTTTCATCATTAACAAAATGACATAGAAGGGAAAGCCTTGCATGCATCTGTGTCTAACACCTTGCCAAGAGAGATCTGCTTGCATCAGGAGGGAAAGACTGTTTGTAGTAAATCAAGATTCATGTAGCACAACCAATCCATATTAGCTTTTTCAGGAAAATTATGAAAAGACAGACAATAGTAGCAGTAATAGTAAGAATAACTTTAGCTATTGTATACACATTAAGAGACAAAACAAGTTAGAATAAAAATGGTCAAAGTTTGATTTTGTGGACTTTTCAATAAGATGAATTCTAGAACCCCTTGACTGAGAATTGTGATATGCATGTTCCCTTTCATCCAATAATTTCAACAAGTAATTAAAGTAAATCCATACAAGACAAAAATATTTGTGTACCATTAAAATGTTATTCGTGTATATCATATATCAACCAAAGGGAACACTTGGCTCACTTAATTGACCTTAGCATCTGAATCTTTTTGTTTTTCAAGGTCATACACACTATCAATCAGATGCATCTGAATATGTCACTTTAATAAAAGCAATAAATGACAATAAAATCTTCAGTGTGCATTTCCCCAACTTTTCTTTTTGTGTTTTCTACCAGCTTGCAACATCGTTTTACATTTTTAAGTTGTGGCAAAGTAACTGTTCATAAAATTCATTTACTCTACTTTAAAATGATCTAGTCCATTTCACTCGTCACTGCTTTAAAGACATGAAGAGGCTTAACACAGTGGCAGAGAAACCCCACAGCAGAGCAACACAGACAATACAAAATAAATCTGGCTTTAGTGGGCACTCTTGCTGAGGTGTGTCAGTACTCCTTTTGAACCTGTTGTTCCTTGCTTTCGTTTTGCAGTTTTAGGGCAAAAACGGAAAATAACACAAAGGCATGGTGCATTAGAGAGTTCACAGCCCCTACATATGGCAAAGAGCTGTAAATGACTGTAAATTCTTGTGAAGTGTCTGTTTACCTGCCATTGTCTCAGGGGCACTGTCAAGTCTAATCCTGCCTGAGCCTTGCCTCTCATGTTCCTCCTTCAAGTTGACTGAATGTAAATTAGTTCTGCTTCAAAGCAGATGGAAAGGGTGACTGTGGATGTATGTAGAATCAAGTGCAGAGACAAATGTGCAAGCAAGCCTGGGACTAGCGTACATTACCATGATTCCTGGTGATACTATGTTGCTAATATCTGATCATCTTTGAATCAGACTGTTGGATATGCCAGTGTGTTGAGACGCAAAGCAGCTGCAAATGACAGATTTCCTCCCACAGAATGAAATGTGCTTTACAAGACTCATCTACAATATAATTTGTCTGAACTGACATGAGCAGGGTAGCTTTTCCAATTGAATATACTGTGTCCCAGTGTATACTCAATGGCTTCATTTGCAACCTAATTCGCAGCAAGCACTGTTACTTGATAGATTATTTCTAGCAGCAGTCATAACTAAACATGTTTTTCACTTGGGAAATAGTGTGGAATTAGATGTTGCAAGTGGGAGAGGAGACTAATCTAGAAATGGATGTTTATCGACAAGCCCTCAGTGCTACAGAAGAGCAACCGCTGCCAACCACAGAGCACAATACTTATTCTTGGTCTATCGACACACACACACACACACACACACACACACACACACACACACACACACACACACACACACACACACACACACACACACCCCAATATTCAAACCCATCTGAGGCTGTTTGCCAGCTGTCATACACTCAAACATGCGCCAATTTATCATCAAGATAAATGTGAGTTTCTCTGTACTGTTGTCAACCCGTCACCCCGACAACACAGAACCCATGGAAGTGATATCATCATTGAAGCTATGAGCTTGATTCACAGCAGAAGTGCTCACTGCAGGGGGACTGGAGCTTTTACTGTCCTTGGTCATGCCTGTAAAAGAGTGGAGATCAGAGAGAAAACAAGAGTTTGATGGACAGTCTGATGAAGTAGCCCAGCCAGGGGTTCCTAATGGAGATGTCCATCTGCTGCTTTATGCAAAGTACTTCCTCAAACAGCAGCAGGAGATGGTATAAATTACTGGATGAAGGACTGTTCAGGGAAGAAAACTAGGGGACAATGGGTTGTAATCTTGTTTTGTCAGATTGGTATTATGCCATTGTCACTTTTGTTTCCAGGAGATGTGTATAATCTTCTAATTTTCATGGTCTGTCATGTTCTGTGTTTAAAGTCAGCTTGTTGTGATTAGCCTGTTGTTAATTTAATGAAGACTTTTAATTCATCTTGCAAATACATCAAGTTACTTGTAGGTATATACCTGAAGAAAACAGATGCTTCCTGTCTTGGGAAAATTTAAGTGATGTACGGCACATACTTGTGCGTGAAAGATGGAAATGACTTCAAGTGTAAAAATGCCAGGACCTCTATAGACACATACCATGACTGAATATAAATAAAGACAGGCAGGTCCATGAATCACTTCAGTTTAGAACTTCAGCCCTGTCCCTTTTATTCCCTGCAGCCTCGGCGAACAGCAATAACAGCTGCAAGACTGTGAAGACGGTGATCAATCTGCATTACATTTACAAACTACTAAAACAACGCTCACCTTTTCTCCTTGCTGCACAGCTATTGCACTGTGGCTGGGGCCTGAAGCTGAGCAGAGAAAGCATTAAACTAAAAGGTCAGCCCTCAGTTATTAGGCATGGCACTGTTTGCTAATAGCTCTGCCTGGAGAGGCAGCTATTGATCAGGATCTGTCGCTTCTGTGAGGAATACACACATTTTGTTTGTACTTCCTAATTGAACAGGGTTCACCTTGTGCTCAGTCCTTTTGCATGTGCAACTGCATGCCAGGTTCAATTCTTTACAAGTGTGTTATCAAGCAAATAGGCTGACAAACCACAGTGTAAGCACACAAAAATACAAGCACTGACATAACTGGGATGAAGTAGATGTAATAATAAGCTAAAACATTAGTGTGTGCGATTGCATATCTGTACTGTTTCATGTAGACTGAGATGATGGTTTGATATTTTGCTTTTAGCTCCATAAAATGTCTGTGATAATAACTGTAAACAGAATTGCAGTGAACACATGAATGATGATCAAACATCTGTGTTCTGGTTGTTTTTACACTTTTAGCATTTGGAATGGCAAACTGCAGCTACAGAAAAAAAAACCATACATGCAGTAAGCTATTTGTATTTAATCACATAGTAAAGTCAGAATTTAGGAACATGCAATCTTACAAAGGTCTGCCATTAAAAATGAAAGGGGGAGTACAGATGTGTTTCACTAACAGTGATTTAATTGAACATGTACTATATATCTACGGAGAATCATATTACACAGAACACTACAGCTGCACAGGTCACTGCGGGTTGAACCTTTTAAGGGTGTTGCACTTCTGACCACACCCCATTCAGCTTTATCACAGGAGGTGTCTTTGATACTGTGTGGTAATAAATATTTGATAATGTCAACTCTATTTTCAGGAAGAACTTCGATTCCATAGTTGATAAGATAAAAGCAGTTGTCTCAGAAAACCGACTCTAAGGTGATGTGATGTGTACTGGAAAAAATATAAATTAATTCTTCAAGTGCAACACTCCATTTGAACACAGCTGCAGAGAAATTCTAGAAACAGACAGAGGCAGGTGCTCTTTGTTAAAGTTTGGACAAAAGCACTTTAGGAGGTGCCCAAGCAGCAAACTTGCACGTATGATCTGTTAAAATTCAAATCCAGCATGCAATGTTTTCTGCAGAGTTCATTTTATTTAGTTTTTCTACAGACTGTTGTCTCTGCCCCACAGAGAAGTTATGGGAGGGGGAATAGACTTGTTTTTGCACCCACAACAAAGACATCAATCAAATGTCAGTCAGCCCAGCTAGATTCTCAGTCAAATGGACGTCTGTGCATGTGACATGGTCATGCTCTGAACTGCACTTTGGTGAGAACTGCAGCTTCTGGAAAGAGAAACTACATTTAAACTGGACAAAAAATGGAAGCCAGAGATTCCTTCATTTCTTGAATTCATGTCTTGTGAGAAGCCTTTTATCAGCAGCCATGAGGCATATGATGAATTGCTGCAGTTCCTCTAAAGCCTCTGTTCTGTGGGAGGTCAATAACTCATCTATGATCACAGAGTGTGACCATTGTGACGCACTCTGATCAAGAGAGTATAAGACTCTCTAAGATCAACTGCAAATCTGTCATTGCTATGCCGAGTGACACAACCTTAAACAAATCTTCAACAGCTTGATGCCTTTCACACAGTTTCTCCACTGATGCTCTGTCTCCGTGAGTACAGTTCTATAGGGTAGTTGCTCTACACATAAATCATTTCGTAATTATGCATTGTATGCACGGCCCTGGCATGTTGACAAATTAAGCAATCTGGAGAGGCAACAGTATGCAGGGCTTTAAACGAACCATTAACGGATAAGTTGGACCACAGAGTATTATATGTTATCCTCAAAACCTATGGATTGTGAACATCCCCGCATCTAGAGTACATGTAGTGTACGCTGCTTTGTATTCCCATAGACGTTTAAGAGATCAAATGTTGGGGAAAATTTTGTTTTGTTTTCTGACCAAACCTGAGCAAAGAAGGAGGCTACACAACCTTTGTCCTTTTTGGCAGGAGAGAGAGAAGTGTGAAATAGACAAAACACCGACTCACATTTTTTTTTACCTTTTTATGGCTGCTTACAGCAAGTACTGTAGTAGGAATGCAGTATATTCTCTGCACCAATGTCTTAAATCTGACAAACCTTGTAAAACAGAGTTACAAAAGCTATATTCAGAATTTGGCTGCATTTCTAAGTTATCATTTAGAGCAGGAGATGACTTAATGAACAGCTGTGTACCACTGCAGCGTATCAGCTTATGATTTGACATTTGAGCTGTGAAAAATCTCCCCTTCAGCGGTGTGACAAGACATATGCATGCACAAAAAAAACAAGGTGGAAACGAGCACAACTGAAGTGGAGGCAGAATGTTTCCAAACCCCAATAGATTATTAATTTATTTTAAATTAATTGAACTGTTTAGTTCCCCCCCTTAAATTGATCTATACTCAGAAACCAATAATGATGAAATGAAAATATGTTTTTGGAAAAGTTGTCCTATTTTTTAAAATATCAAAACTGACACCTCTCATTTAAAAATGTATTCAGACCTTTGGCTTTGGCTCCAAATTGTGGCTTTATTTTTCTTGAGCTGTGTCTCGCAGCCGACTGTCAAATTAAGTTAATTGGACATAGTTTAGAAATGGAGACACCCATGTAAATAAAGGTCCCAGAGTGTCAGGGAAAAGCCAAGCCATTAAGTCCAAGACCATTAAAGCAGAAGTACTAAAGCTTTTCTAAAATCTGAGTGTTTCCATGAGTACAGTGACTTTAAAAAAAATCTGAAATAGAAGATCTTCTGAAATTCCAGGACTCTTGACTTCAACCTGATTAAGTTAGTTGTCCAGCCTGTGGAGTAAAATGACTCTTTCCCCTTACTAAGGTATTTCCTTGCAAATGTTAGTTGAAGACATGTCAGAATATTATACAAGTTGCATCTATCAACTGCAGTCACATTAAATCATCCTGTAGATCCTATAGGTCACCTCAAATTATCCTACAGGTATCCTACCTTTGAACCCTGTTCCTATTTGCCTCTCCCAAACTCAGACTGTGGACATGATCAGGCTTTCTCTCCCCTTAATATAGCTCTGAGAAAGACCGATGTTGCAGAAGAAGATACATGAGAGAAACGACTGCTTTAGGAATAAGATATGTCAGGACTCCCTGGCCTGGTCAAGAATAGATATTGTCTAGTCTGACATGCTTGAGCAGATAAGTTTTCCCCATGCTAGGTTGTATTCTAAATATGGCTTTCCTCCCAACCCAGTATATATCCAAAGGTTGAAGAGAATCCTCAGAATTGATGCAGGCACTGCTCACATGAATGTGCTGCTTTGTTCCACCACTTCTCCTGATTTCAGAAAACATTATTTTCAACCTAAGCCATCTGAGCCTTCTGAGTGTCTCTGTGTCTGCCTCCTCATCCTCTCTTGACATCGCTTAAATTCCACAACGCAGCTACTGATTAAACAAGCAAGTTCTTCCTTGGGCATTGAGGTGATCCAGTGGTCACTCTAAGAAGGATTTAGAAGTTTTCTGCAGAGGTAGAAGAACAAGTGAAAAGTACAACCATCTAAGCAGTGCCTTATAAATCAGGCCTTTAGGATACACCAGTTAGACAAAAGCCAATCTGAGTAAAAGACACTGAAATGCAGTTTAGTTGTATTTCAAGAACTCTGGTAGCATGAGGAAGAAAATTTCAAGCCAGATAACACAAAGATTGAACATTTTTGCATACTCCATACACTAGTTATGGTGAACACCAGGCACTATCCATTTGGCAACATGGTGTTGGCAGCGTCCTACTGTGAGGCACTCCTCAGTGGCAGGGACAGGGAGACTTATCAGAGTTGAAAGAAGAATTAATGCAACCAAATACAAAGTCATTGAAGACAAAAAACAAACAAAAAAAACCCTCTTGGACTTAAATTTCAGAGAACAGCTGTGGACAGACATGACGATCATTCACAGATGGGTTTCTGCCATTCTCATGCAGCTTGATAGGATTGTTCAAATCCAGGTGTGCTAAACTGTACAGACTCACTATAGAAGACTTCACTGTTATTGCTGCCAAATGAGCTTCTACAAAGTACTTATTTAAAGGTATGAAAAACATCTTCAAATGAAAGATTTCAGTTTTCAATTTTTAGTAAGTTTGCAAAAAAAAAAAATCTGTAAACATGGTTTCACTTTGTCATTATGGAATGTACTTGAATGGCCTAGGCTGCAATTTTTTTCCATTTAAAATTACATATAGAACACAATAAGGTGTGCAACCACTGCTTTAGTCACCATGGAATTTAACGATTAATCGGTTAAATCACGAGGCTGTGTTGTCACTTAGCTGTGTCACAGCACAAATAGAAAAAAATGTTAATGCAGGAAACTTCTGAATTTGGTTTCATTAGCATATAAATGACCAGAAACTAAATTAAAACACACAGGGTAACTAGAGGGGTTGTGACACAAGAGAGACATAGTAACTCCAGCCCCCTTAAGATTATTTTTGGACAACAGCCATGGAGTTGTTTTGTTTTTTTTTTAATATTTTTCTTTCTAGTTTCAGATTTTATTTTTGCTTGTTAAATTTAATAAATATGTAATAATAATGCAATGTGATGAAATATCTAACATTAATCTAATGATTTTTTTTCACTTGCCTGCAGCAGTCCCTTCATCTACCACCTGAATGTAATGCAGAAATACTGTAAAGAGTAAACCTTGTAGCTTCTAATTCAATTTCAGTGCCCTATTAGTTGAATGTTTGAGTTAAATGAAACATAAGGACTTTGACTCATTGCAGTCTGAACTGTTGAAATGATCACTACAATAAAGCAGCACATGATCTATGAGTCATCGAACCACTGTTATCATTATGGGAGAAGGGGGCTTAAGCTGGATTTATAGTCTGTCCAAATTATATCTCAAATGGTCTGAAAATGGTGGACACTCCCCCATACACCTTTTCTGACATTTCTGTCTGTCTTGCCCATCATCTGTAGCTTTCCAAAACCAACGATCCAACATTCACGCCCACTTTACACCATAATCGAACACCTGTGTTAGGTGAGAGGGGTCAGCTGCTGTACCTCTGTTTTTCTTCCAGTTGTTACTCTATGCTGTGTGGCACTTTTTCATGTATGCAAACCTATGAATAGTAGCCCATTTATCCCCACTTTCATGAATGTTGCGTTTTTTCCCCTCTCTGTTAGTACAAACACATTTCATTTCCAATTTATTTGGAAGCATGTCTTACAAATTACAAGGTCGGATGGACTTTTTTTGTCAAATTCATCAACTATATCCTCGCTGCTGGCTAGCTGTCTGTTGTGTTTTCTTTAAAAAAAAAAATCAGGTGTTCATATATGGCCTTGACTCTGTGAATGAGACACAAACAAAGAGGCTTGGCCAATTCACACAACACTATTTCAGTTCAGATCTGAACTGAACAATTTGGAGGCCAAGACAACACCTTGACCTCTTCATCATGTTCCTCAAACCATTGTAGACACCATTCTAACAAAGTCAAGCTTAGTATTTTCAGTTCAATTTGTGCTACAATAGCTCTTCTGAAGGATTGGACCACATGGGCCAACCTTCACTCCCCATACACATTGTTGAATCTTTGATGGTCTTTCCCCTGTTCCCAGTCCAGTTGTTGTTCTACCTTGGACTGCTGTTGGTAGGTACTAACCACTGCATACTGTGAACACCTCAAAGTTAATGCGGGGCATGCTCTGATACCATTGTAGGGTAATAAAATCAACTTCTGGCTGTTCACTTGTTGCCTAATATGTCCTACTTGACAGGTGCCATTGTAGCAAGATAATCGGTGTCATTCACTTCATCTGTCAGTATTATTATACTGGTTGAAGGCTCTAGCTCTCCAGGACCCATTTGCCAAATTACCTGTAATCGGTAATCCAGATTCCCAGCAGTAGTGTGACATAACATTTATTTCCTTTCTGATACAATACCAAGTAAAAGCCAGCCTAATGTTACTGACACCAATAGCAAAACCAATACTAAACATATACACTATTGTGTTATGAAAAGGGAAATAAAAGTCAGCTATACCCATTCAGTTTCCATCTTCGAAACATATAGAAACACAGGGCAAACTGGTTGAGCGCCACACTAAACCTTATTTAACTTTAGCTATGTATGAGTATGTATGTATGTATTAAAGTAAAACTGACAGTATATTGGTAATAAAACAACCATTTTAGAATCACAGGCTTTGAAAGTAAGGATGCAGTGTCAAAATATTTTATTGAATTGATGTGAGGTGATTCCAGAGACACAAATCTCCCTCCAGCTGAACGCAGAAACTACAGCCACAATCAATTGTATAAACCATAGAAATATATTTTTACTCTCTGCCAGTGCCAAATGACTCCATTGCCATAGTCTTTTTCAAATTTCTTCTCCTCTTTGGTGTCTCACGCACTTATAGAGCAATAGTTTGCATATGGCTATGACAGAAGATGTAGTTCCTATTAACCAGGCACTATTTAGACCAGATCCTGATGAAGTGTCACCTGGTGACGTTTACCCCAAGTTACCAAGTTTAAATATCAGTCTTTTAAAATAAGAACTGATTCGTGAGGAGAAACATTGGGATCAGAAGTATTGATATTTCAGTATTGATCTGCACACTAGTCTCCAGCCATTCTTGTTTATAGGTCTTTGTGTCTTCCTGTCTCTTGTTTGTTTTCTTCTTGGATAACTATTGCCAGTTTTTTTTTCTTGCTCTTGTCTGCTCTTCATTTTTAGAAATCATTTTGATTATACCTTTTGATTTTTGTCTTACCTTGGATTTTACCTTTCTGCCTGCTTCCTGTGGTTTGTTTTTCTGTCTGGACCTTGTTGTAATCAATGTTGTGCCATGCAGTTGGGTAAATAAAATTTGCTTTTTGTTGTTCTTTTTCCTGCCTGCCTTCTGTGACATGGGCCTAGGTCCTCTCCTCTTTCAACTCACTGCTCACTAAAATCTTGAGTTTTGTTAGGTTAAAAAAATAGACAAATAACCATCAACATCTCTAATACTGCAATAAAAAATACATGAAACCCACATGAAATCCAATTCAAATTGACTACACTGTCAATATAATTGTGTATATGGGCTGCTCTACCAGTCAATACAGTCTTTATGTATTGTCTGTAATGAGTGTGTCATGATTGATGCTGACATGTCCAGGGTGTCTTAGGCTTATGAGCTGCTTTCAAGTGTTATTTTCTACGTCTGTGCGTAATTATTATGGATTTAATGATCGTTGATTCTGTAGTACACCTCCCAACGGCACTTTCGGTTTCGTAACCACTCTTATGGTTTCACACTGCATCAAAGCTAATGTTTACTTTGACATAATTGTCAGCCGTGTTTCTTCTTTGTCAGCCACAAAAACAAAATCTCATAAAAGAATGCATGCATTAAACTTAGTGACTTTTCACACAGTGACAAATTAGTTGTAAATCAACTTAACTATGAAAGCGGTTGAAATTTGTCGCTGTGACACAGCAGTGATAATTTTTTGTTGTTGTTAATGTTGTCATATTTGGCATTAGATGCAGCCACATCTGAATAAGCTCTCTGTCTGTGCCTCCTTAAACTCCCCAAGATTGTAACAGGTTTTATGACAAACGTATGTATAACCTGCAAAACACTTATCAAACCACTGAATAACCTTGACTAACTTGATCTAAATGCCATTTTTCAGCTGTATGGACCTCTCAGCTATGTGTGGTGCAGTTTGGGAAGTCTTGGTGTCTGTTTTGTGGAGTCTGGGCACCTGCACTGCAATCTTGCTTTTTGATTGGTCCAACATTACCACCTTGTTGTTCGTTAAAAAAAACAACAAAAAAAAACGGGTAAATCTCAACTAAATTGATTAGGCTTTGCATCCAGTTTTCAAGTCATTTCTGGAAAGCACTGAACCCCTGCTGATTCCATCAAATCTATTTTTATAATAATGTTCTATCATGTAATGACATCAACAAACGTCAATCAGAGTGCCCTCATTGCATGATCACTTAAAAACATACATATCAGATATGAGCTGTGAGTGTCAATCAATGTACATCGTGAGCTCCTATCACAGAAAAGCTGACTCTCCAGTGTAAAAATAAAGAAGGGTTAAGCTCTGGAAAAGCTGGAGTAACATCTCAAACCATCCACCAGACCTTCCCCACAGGCAGCAGTTTTGGGAGACAAAAGAGCTTCCAGGTATGAATGTACCTGATTATACCAATGCCCACTGGCAATTTTCCTCACAATGTCAAAGACTGTCACAAACATTCAAATGATGAGGCAGAAAGTTCATTCTTTTTTTCTCAAATGTCTACAACTAAGTCAAAATGGCATACCACAATTTACATTGTTCAGAACCCCATCTGTTCCTGGCACTAAGTCACTAAAGTATGGATTAAATCTTACCAGTCTCATAAGATGTGTTAAATTAAATAATACAATTTAGCGTGAAAAAAAAATGCTTGAATCCATCTGTTTTATTTATAATAAATCAGAAACTTTCTGAGGTTCCCTCAAGGATCTTTTGTATTTGGCTACAATCATTTTCCATTCAATTCCGATCAGACATACAGTGTGAGCCTTTCTCAACTATGTCCCCTCCTTTCAAATTGCCCCCTTTGGACTCCAGTCAAGTTCTGGATGGAAGAATGATTAACGCAAACTCAACACAGGAGTGCCACATCAAATAGTCTGAATACCTTTGCAAATGAGAGATTTAAATTGTTTTAGATAAATTTGCAAAAAACTACATAAAAACATGTTGACTTTATCCCTATCAAATCTACAACACAACAATTGCACAAAAAGTAAAAGAGTCTGAATACTCTCAGAAGTGACTGCAATATTGCACCCTTTCAGAGATTCTCCCCATCAAGTCATTCTTCAAGTTTGGTGCTGTACTTATTTTATTGATGGAAAATGTCAGAAATTGATGTGTAAATCATGAAAAAGATAGCTGGAGATGGACAGCCAAACCTTGCTTACTTTGTCACCTTCACTCATCTGCCAATCACTGCACGAAGTGGGTGGGTTGGATCGTGGATGGTTGGTTTTGAAAAGTTACACAAGTTGTCAACTCATTTGGCAAAGCTGCAAGTTAGTCTTTATGTTTCACTTAAATAAAAATGTAAATGGTTGTATTTATATAGCGCTTTTATCCAAAGCGCTTTACATGATACCTCACATTTACCCATTCACACACTGATGGTGGAAGCTGCCATGCAAGGCACTAACCACGACCCATCAGGAGCAATTAGGTGCTTGCTCAGGGACACCTCGACAGGCCGAGGATCGAACCGGCAACCTTCTAGTTACAAGACAGCCACTCTACCCACTGAGCCATGCCGCCCCTTTTTGTATGTACTTATTATAACTGATATTAATGTAAAAAAAAGTTGCTAAAATAGTGAAGCTTAATGGGGTTTTGTAACATTTACCCTTAAGAAAAAAAGACGAATAAAAAGCATCTTACTGATGTTTGTGGTTTGTGGATGACTATCTGAATCATGAAGATTTTAGAATGCATACATGTCTCCTTACTTGCAGTTACAGTCAAACTCTGCATGTTTTCGCCCACATCAAAGATACTTTGCTGCAGCACGGCTTGAAAGAGATTGAAAGATAACAAAAGAACTGCTATCGGGGTCACAACTAACAATGCCATTGCATATATGTGCAGTATATAATTTGTACAATGTGCTTTTATTTCTTAGGAATCTATTAGATAATGAAACCAACAAAATGTACAAATGTCCTGATATATGTATCAAATTCTGCCCAAATACTCTGACACTTGTGCAACAGCAGGGTTGATTTGGTATTCATTGTCAATGATGAACATAACACCAGCGATAAAAATATTTCATCATCACGCTTTTATGGCACATAAATGAGGAAGAGACAGAAATCAGAGTTTGAAAAGAGAGTGTGTCAGAGAAAAGCGAGCGATAAAATGAGAAGGAAATGAGAGAGTACACAGGGAGAGAGCAGAGGCAGCACTGTGGAGCTTATTAGGATTGACTCCCCCATGCTGCAGACACTTTAATAACTGTTCTTTATGTTATAATAACACGGGGCTGTCCTGCCATAGACGGTTTCAATTTCTCCACCAGTGTCCATCATGTGCTAGGCAGATTAAGGGCCTTGTGTGGCCTAATCGCAGACGGAGTCAGATTGCCCACAGTGTGGCTTCGTTGGCTGTTAATGAGGCCATTTTCCTGGTGCGAGCTCCACTCAGGGAGAACTAATCTCTGAGTGGTGTGAAGTACAGGGTACAGAGGGAGCAGAGAAAGCCACTGAGCATGAAAATAGCTGCAGGACCACTTGTTTTTTAAGCTTTTATGTTTGATGTTTTCAGGGGGATCTGAGGATAGCAGATAAAAGCAAATATTTAATGTTGGACACCTGTAGCTGTCTTAAGCTAAAGGCTAATGCCATAATTAATGCATCCACGTTTTTTTAAAAACTTTCACGTAAATGTAAAAATATGTGAAGAGTAGATTAGACTGTTTACATGTTAATCAGATCAGTTTAAAAATACAATTTTACAGAAACCAATTAATTATGGTAAATAAAAAATAGGATAATACTCTCACAGAGCCTTGTTGAGATGGATGGATTATGAATATTAACCTTCATCGAGTAATTGGTAAAGTAGCCTGGCTTAATGTTAATTAATTCCTGTAGCCATAACAACAGATTATTTCCCTACTTCCTGTGTGACATTTGCATAAGCATGCTATGGTGTTTCAAAGATATCATTCTGAAAACATTGAACAATTCTGCATTTCACATTATATGTCAAATTCCAACATTATTTGTAGCTAGGTGGAGAGGCACAGGGTAATGTTCTGGCTATCGAAGGGGTTGGGAATATGACCTTCATGAAAAAGGCTGCAGTTCAAAAACCTAAAATTTTTACATTAAAAAAAACAACAATTTTCACTAAAGTCTGACCTCATCCACACATATCTATAAAGCTACACTGTTTCTTTAATCATAGCCACCTTGTGGTCGTCATTTGAATTTTAAAATTGGATCGGAACATCTTCCATTAACATCTGTTAACATCTTGTGGTTTCATCTCATTTCACATTTCATTGCACATCTGTGGAGGCTGTGCACTATGGAATGCATTCCCTTCTCTCTCACCCCGACCTCCATAATTACAACTACCTGCATATTTACAGGGATGAACCTTGCTTAGACCTAAATCTAATTCTAACTTCAACTTACCTACTATCAAGCAACTCTTTCAGGGAAATTTAGAAAAAAAAAAAGGTCTGGTCAAAATATTGTCATTCTAAAAAACATCATCACTCTCAGGGTCTAAATCTCCAAAAGGCAAAGATGGGAGTACAAGAGCACACACTGACTCCCCGTATACACTGATGTCTTAAATAGTCAAAAACATTACAGGCTTATTTCCCTCTGCTCCCTGTCAATAGACAATTTATTGGATTGACTAATGTACAGAAATATTTCAGCTGTCTGCAGATGATTAATAGGAGCTTTTAAGCATCTAGATTTCCTTTATTAAATTTATACCAAATTCATCTTCAGCAGCCCAAGCCCAGTGTGGCTTTGTCAAATAATTTATTGACTGCAATGTATAATGACAAACACAGGTCCAAATATTAATGACCAATTGGGGGGTGACAAAATGGAAATTGGTGAGCGGGAGGGAGGGTTCGAGAGAGTTCCTGGAATGAGGGTATGAATTTTATGTCCACACAGTTACAGATAACAGTTTCATTGCAGATAAACTCACCGCACAGTCACTGTGTCAGAACAGAGACATGAATTATCCTGTTACACTCCATAAATTTTGCACATGATTGAGGTCTGCCAGTGTTTAAGAGGGAAAATAAACATTATTACAGTGTATTGAAATAGATAAAATCAGATTTTGCCTTTCATTTGGCAACTGCTATAAGGCTGCTGACTCAGAAGTCACAGCTTTTTGCTTGTGAGTCTATATTTGGGCACAATGGTGCTGCTTAGTTTTTGTGAATGGTAGCATGCTAATGGATGCTAATGCTAAGCAGCTAGGTTGATGGGATTCTACAAGTTTGCAGGTACTTACATAGGTGATTGAGGGAAAAAGCTTTAAAAAATTGTCCTGATTATGGTTTTTATTACAGTTTAAACTATTGTAGACAGAAATATTTGCAAAATATTTAATGGTAACTCACTCTGTAGTTTTTAATGCCTCATAATCAAACAAATGTGACCCTCATAGCGGAACAACAGGAACAGTCAAGGGATTATGAATCATCAGTTTCACCATCTGTGAACCATGAATGTCTATGCAAAAGCTGAGATATTTCCCTTAAAAACTAAGTGCTGAAGGAAAAGTCAGTTTAAAGTTGTCAGAATTTATGCTCCAGATATTTAACACATTTCACTGCAGTCAGTTTGTTGCTGAGATATTTCACTAAAGGCCAAAACACTCATGGCACTGCTGAATGAAAAGTCAGTGAATCACCAAAGTCAACCGGCCTTCTAGTCTGAGAAATAAGAATTTCTGCTCAAACAAAACTGTCAATCTATGTTATGGACGATGAGGTATTTCATTCTGAATCAAGGTGGTAGATCAGCTGACCAACCTGGCAGACTGACATTGCCACTGCTAAAGCCACGTCTCTACCACTGCTAACAATAAAGTTACATCAGAATATCAAGTATATTAAAGTAGTGTGGTACTTCATCAAAATACCATGATATCACATTGTCCTAACGTGTGTGTGTGTGTGTGTGTGTGTGTGTGTGTGTGTGTGTGTGTGTGTGTGTGTGTGTGTGTGTGTGTGTGTGTGTGTGTGTGTGTGTGTGTGTGTGTGTGTGTGTGTGTGTGTGTGTGTGTGTGTGTGTGGTAGTCGTCGAGATGAGATTTCCCTTCTTTCATGTGTTTGTGTAGTCTGGTTTCTTTTCAGGTTTTCATGGCGGATAAGAAGTCATATTAATTAAGTCAAGTCTGTTTGGTGGCATGTGAAAATTACTACATATCCTACATGATCACTTTCTTAATGCATGTTTATAATTTATTCATAACTCTTAACCGTCACTGTGACTGTAAAGTCACTGTTTCTCTATTCTGTACTCACAACATCTATTGCTTATGTGTCCATTCTGGAAGAAGAATCCTTCCACTGTTGCTAACCCTGAGGCTTCTTCCATTTTCTTTTTGTCCCTCCTGTTTTCTCTCCGTTTTCCCCCATCTTTGATATGCTTAAAGAGTCTAAGTATAGGAGGGGTTATCTGCTGTACAGATTTTAAAGCTCCCTGAGGCAAATCTGTGAGTTGTGATGATACTGGGCTATATAAATATAGTTGACTTGACATGCTGTGACCCTAACATTAGCATTGTGACCTCTTACCCTCAGAGGGCAGCGTAAAGCCTCATTACAGTCGCAAATTGCATCGGCACTGTGGGAAAAGAGGGGAAGGAAGAAAGGAAAACAAGACTAAAAGCCAGGGAAAGAAGCAGCAGTGAGGCTGAGAAGTGGGATTACAGCAAGACTGCGATTAGTCCGTGCAGCTTCCAGGGCTTAATTAGTGCAAACTGGATGAGTCGAAAGCTACATTTACCTGTAAATTGAAAAGATTTTCAGTCTAAAAAAATCAGAATAGGTGGATCAGAGAGAAAAAGACAGACTTCATAGAGAAAGCGAGAACACTGGCAGTGAGACAGGGTGATGTACTAGTGACACAGACCTTGGCAGGACAGGATGTGTCTTTGTGTGACGGATGGCAGTTTGGACACTTAACAACTGGCCACTTACATCCACTGACCTGCTTCTGCGGTGTATTTTGGGAAATCTCATTTCCTGTCGCTTATAAAAGGTTACCATCTACATTTAGGAAATGTGATTTTGATGAGGCATTTATTAGTGATGGTACAGACAGGCCAGAGGGAGGATAAATGTTGAGAACAAATGGAGAGGGCTGAAAAGTTAAGGACTTGATGGTTCGTCTAAATCTAAAATTGTGAGTCTAATTAAAGGCAGATACGTACTCTAACATTTCAGCTTCTTGTGTACTGGTTTCATGTCAAGCTATGACTTCTTTTGTTCCCTTATGTTATGATCCATTTTTAATTTTTACATTTAAATTTTTTATTCATTTTGTTTGCTGTACTGTTCTTACTTCAAAGTGTATGTACAAATTTGCAATTATTTATTTTACCATTTTACTTTGTTGAAATTAAATACATATTTACATTTTTTGGTAAATTTTTTCAGCCTTATTTCAAAGAATGCCTATATGTTCTCATAACGTTTTATTGACCACATCATTGCTGACTAAATAAAAGCATAGAAGCCACCAGTGGTACACATTTTAAACCACTTAACAGAACTGTCGATAATCACTAAAGTGTTTTAGTCACACTATTGACCCGGTCTATTGACTAAATTATATTTTCAGACTGAAATGCATCATATTTATTGAAAGGACTGCCATGAACTTTTGCAGGGAAATCCATGTTCCCAGAGGATGAAGTCCAATGTTATTGGTGCTCCTTTGGCTTTTCCTCTGATGCCTCCATGAAGGTGATACATTTAGCACTTGTGTCCTTGCAAACATAGCCATAAAATTTTGTTCACATCTCCAACAAAGCCAGAGGAAGGGTCTATATCTTGTATAACATGCCACGACAAAAGATGATTATTGAGATTCAGTGGTCGAATAAGTTTGGCAACTACAGTTCAAGGAGACTGAATTATTTTCCACAACTTTGTCAGTTTTACATCATGATGAAGACACTGTTTAGATGCCATCAGAAGGTTTTTCATATCATTAATTCTAATGCCATTACAAACAGCGCATCAAATTAGAAGTGTTTCCCAGCACCTCTCACACTTGCGTAAAGCCTATCATTGTTAAATGTGTGCTGCCTTAAACATACTACTGTTCACCCTCACACTGTCTCAGATCATTGTTTTGCCCCGGTAGGTGAGTGAAGGACAGTGTGCACCGGAGTGAACTCGTAGTTGATGAGAAAATCTGCTCTGGTGGTGGAGGCTTGTCCCAAATGAGCCAGTGCATGAGCAGGTGTGAATGAGTCAATTAAGAGTTTTAATGAGGGGGAGGCTAAGATGAAGGAAGGCAAGGAGATGATGGAGAGAGGGGTGCCGAGGAGGGGAGGTGGGACAGTATCTGCATACCTAAGTGAAGGCAGGATTCTGATCTAAGGAGGCTCTCATGTGGATCGGATCTCTGCCAAGCTGCAGCTCTCAGTAGTCTGAGTGCCTGTCTGTCTGTCGGCTGCTGCCAGTTTGTGCTCGCCCTGTTTGTGGAGTCTCTATTATAATTGAGTTGAAGAGAGGATGAAGATACAGAGTTCTTTGGTGGAGAACTTTGCTGCAGCATAAAGCTTCTAATGTTGTTTTTATCTTCATCTGAGCAAAAAAAAAGCCCATCTGATGAGCACTGCTCTTACACAGTACACTGCATCTGCATTTCTTAAGCAACTGTTTTTCTGACAACTTCTTAAACTATAAACTTTCTAGGAACTAACAGTTGAGACTACAGTTGATTTGAAGTCATTGGAGTGCATTCCATTTTTACAAGACATTTTTTGTCGGAAAAATCTATTCATTTTATTTAAAAAAAAACACATTGTAGATTTTAAAAAAGCAGGCATTGAATTAACTCTTTCCACATTTTTGAAATCATTTTACCATCACCATGATTCAAACAGCTCTCCTAACTTTGACAATTCTTATTCAGATTAACTTAAATTTACATTTTTAGTTCAAGTTCTGTAAACTGAAACAAGCCAAATGAATGATGTGTTCAGTGTTTGCCAGATTGCTGCAAGTATAATTAATCAAACGAAGCCCAAAAGAAAAAGTAGGTCTTTCAGTTCGTCCAAAATGGCAAGGTACCGTGCAGTTGTTGTTTCATAACTGTCTGGGTCAGTCATTTTTGGGCATATTTTTTCTTTCCAAAAAATGAAGCTATAGAAAACACTGACCCACTTCTGTTGTAAGTTCTTTACATTTCCTTATATTTACTCTGCGTCTTTCTCTGCAGATCTGCTGGGTTTTTGTCTGCTCCATTTCCATGTGTGACCAGCTTCTTTCTCTTGCTCACTGAGTGGGCCCTGTTCCCAGGCCAGTTGGGATAATTAGATTTGGGAATGCAGAGAATAAGTCGGCGCTCATTCCAATACACATCCACACACACACACACACACACACACACACACACACACACACACACACACACACACACACACACACACACACACGGTACATTCTGGATTATGCAAATCAGTGGCTCATGCTTCCTTTGAAATGCACAGAATGAGGATGGAGGAGGGTTTGCTGCAGAGATAAACACAGGGTTCAGATGGAGGACGCGGAGAATGAGTTGAACTTCGCATGATGTAACCGCATCCTCCAAAAAACGGGCTGTGCATAAGCAGAGACGCAACCTGCAGGCAAAAGACTGTCATATCATTAAGCTTATCATTAGGTTTTGAAAGTTTGTTGATATGCAGAACTGTGCAAAAGTTTTAGGCTCTTCAGATCTTTAGATGAATATTTATCCACTACATAGTGCCATCAGGAGGAGGCCTGACTGCTTCCAAATGTATTTTGCAACATGACAGTGACCCCAAACATACAATCACAGTCATAAAGAACTATCCCGAGTTGTACGGAGAAGTCTTGTAACGGATGGTATAGTGCCCGCAGATCTGAACTGATCATGAACTCTGTCTGGGATTGCATGAAGAGATGGAGGCAGCTGAGACAGCCTAATTAGAGGCAGAGTGTGGACAGTTGCACAAAATGTGAAATGATTTATGGGTTTATTGCACCTGAAGTTATTTGATTAAAAACTATTGAAAGAATCCTGACTTTGCTTTCTGGAATTTAAACCTTTACACAGTACTGTAGCATTAAATTCCTGATTTTACAATGAGCTATTTTCATTCTTTCTGCCCTCTGTTGACTGAGATATTTTCTGTTCTGCAAATGAATACCAATCATAGTCAACACACAATGTGAAGAGAATGAATTTTCTTTTTGCTTGCCACAAATCACCTTCCCATTTTCATAATGTTAAAATCGTTAGAAACTTGCAATAGCTGATTTTTTTTTTTTTTCCCAGGTTCTCCTGTTTTGAGGTCTTCAATGTCCCTGTTAAGTATCTACCAAAAAATCTCTGTTCTTTTCTTCTCGATTTCTTGCTGCCTGCGTGGTTGAGCAGCTCCTATTCATTATCTCTGCACGTGAATATTTTTTGCCTCACAACATCTTCCCCTGTTTGTAGGCGATAATGTGAGGTCCAGTCTTACAAGGCAATTACCCAATGTATGAAAATTGCTGCAATTAAACTGAAATTGCCAGTAGCAATGAACGAAAAAGAAAATACTCTATGTTCTCAGTGTCAACATGCGAGAACAGTTGGTACAGCGCAAAATGATCATCCATATGAAATATTTATACTGTTACAAACTGTTTTGTTGTCACAGCTTGGGAAACCCGGCTTTTGGTGTTCAATAAATATTCTAAAGCTAACTGCACTTAATTAAAAAATACGGTTAAGGGTACAAGCAGACTATGTTTAATGACATTTTAAAGCAGCGTTTTTAAACATGAATGCAATTCGGTCTTTGTTTTACTCTCCTGGGTAACTGTTTGGTAATTCTAACAATATTGCTTTTTTTCTGACGATACTCTCTTTTTAGTTGATATGAAAAATTAATATTACTGAGAACCCGTGTGCTGATGCTGTACATGGAAATGAATCTGTGGTTCATGCAGGCAATGAAACATCCAAAGAGACCAAAGCGAAACCACAGACCTGGCAATGCCGGGCCTATTGTTGCCATGAAATGACCCATATCAGAATAATAGCAGTTTAAGTATGCATGAATTCCGAAGAATACAGGTAGAGTGAGACAATGAATTAGCATGGTGTGTAATTATTATTCATATGTTTGACAAATAGGAAGGAAACTGCTGATATGCATCCAGCCAAAACAGAGAAAGAGCCAGATGAAGAAAAATAGAGTGAGGGAGAGAGAACGTTATTAATCTGTGTGTCAGCACCTCTCAGCCTTTAGCTTCGGGGAGGAAATCCACGCTTATCTAAGCTCTACTTTCTCAGCCTAAAACAACTATAGCTGTCTACACTGAAGGATGAGGGAATTAAAGGCAGAAACAGATGGAGAGATAGACAAAAAGAAAAGACTAGAGAACAAGATGACAACATGTATCCTGTCAATCAAATAATAAATTACCATTTAGCTCTTCTTTTCAGTTTTTTTTTTATAGCTTCGGTGACTGAAGGTGAATCTAGCTAATTAAGAAAAAATGTAGCTGTATCAAATGTCTTTATGTGTAAAATCTGGTTATGATATAGTACAGCGGCTCAGTTACTCCTTTGTGTCCAACAAAAGCAGCCTGGAGATCTTTTATGCTGCAATTTGCTCCCCAGCTTGGGGAAATGTAGCTGGTGAAGCACACTGTTCTCTCCCTAAGCATCCCCTGACAAACTGCCCTTGAGCTGGGCCCAGAAGTGTTTCAAAGTGGATGATCAGGGTGTTGAGAATGCTGCTGTGGTTGGTGGTGCAGCTCCCAGTGCAAAGCTGTCGTATTTTACAAATATGGTGTCCAGCGTTTTTTTTTGTTTGTTTGTTTGTTTTTGGGGGGGGGAGGAACACATTGCTCTGTCAGCTGTCCCTAGAATAAAAACAATATGTTTATAACCTCCAAGGGAGTTTTCAGTGTCAAATATTTTTAAGTTGAACAATATATCTTGCAGCTGATCTTGTATGGCATCAGGAGACAAGAAGATGTTTGGCCTAAAAATGTGTTGCTGAGGTGCTTCTTAGTAGCTGATGATAGCCTGGTTTCTGTCATCTATTAGGCAATCCTATTAAGCGAAACTCAAACATCATGCTTCATCATTAGGCCATTACAACTCCGATGTAATCTTGGCTTATGAATTTAATTACCTGTGTCCTACATGACATTAATATACTCTGAGCAAGGGTTTATGCCAGCAGTGGGGCTAACATTGATAGGAAATGAGTAATTCCTCTGGGGATTGCAAATGAAACAGCCTTAACATTTAAAGCCGTCTAGCATGCACGGCGGGACATTTTATCCTTTAATGAAAAGGGGGAAAAAAGATGACTAAGCAGACTTGATGGCAAGGTGTGTGTTTTTTGCCAAAAAAAAAGCTTAGTAGCCTTGTTAGACTAGGAGGTCATTCTGGATGTTGTTACACTACAGTAAAGTGTATTTTAAAGCACAATATATAGAATAAACCAGAAGTAGTCACATTAACTTTACGTAACAGTTCTACATCTCAATATCGAGAAATCCCACTGATAGCTGTTTGCTTCTTACACACCTGGGTTTACCACTGCAGACATAGGGGGGAAAAAAAAAACTACACAAAAGAATCCCTCAACAGACTGTCTTCTCCAACTGACATTACCAAGAGTTCACGTAGAGGGCATGACAACTTACCCAGACAACAACATATCAAACTATCAGAGAGCTGCAGCAACACAGAAGACATTTTGCTGCCAAGTGTAGAGGCGGTATAAACAGCCTCGAGGCGTCAGTTGATGAGCCTTTTTACCTGGGTTAAACGAGGCCTGGTACACAACATTTGTTTTTCACCTGCCGCTCTGTCTGGGAACCTACAGACATCTGCCTTGGCAAGAAGATGGATTTCTATAGGGTTTGCAAGATAGTAAGAGCTGTAAAGTCTCTGGGGTGGCTGTTTTGATAGTTTAGAAGGTTTTGATCATTCTCCAAAAGCGTTAATACAGGTGTTACAAAATACTCAAGGCAGGAGCAAGAAACAAACAAATGAAAAAAACTTTGATAAAGTAATGAAGTTAGGTAAAGAACTTCACAGGGATTTGTAGAGATACATTATGCATAAACAACCTAAAGTATGCTAAGAAAAAGTTGACTTTGGGATGGATCAGCATCCTGACAGTAGTCCATCAATTCAAGTGTATTCATATCTACATAGATGGTGCTTATATTTATGAATTTTAAATTGATTAAAGTGTGTTTATTTAGCTTTTAGTTATTTATGCAAACTGCAATCTTCAGGGATAAAACAAAATAAGCAAATTGTGGAATAGAAAAAAACGAAAAGTTTCTTGATTTCCTCATTTTGCATCACAAATACACGTTTACAGTCTGTTTTTGGTCTCTATGGCTAATTTTCCCATTCATGACAGCTGTATGGGAGATGTATTTTTATATCCTTTCAAATTATATTCAAGCTTAAATGACGAATACTTAAGGATGCAGCTGCTTTGAGTGACAGATGAGATGCTGACAGTTTACCTCTCTAATTATTTTGGAACTGTCCAGGAGTCTGGAGCACTGCCAAGATGGCAACAGCCAGAACCACTACACTGAGCTCCAAAACATCTCCTTAGGAAATCTATGGGTGATGTCTGGAAAAGTTCTTATATCTTGATATACAGTTGTAGCAGGACTTATTAAAAAAATACATCAATAAAATATAAGTCTGACATTATGCTTCTGAGAAGATACACATGAACATTTCTGAGGATTTGAGCAAAAGTGAGTGGCTGCAGGGGCTAACAGAGGAATCAGCAGCATCCTTCTCTAATCTCAAAAGAGGAAGAGCATGAACATGTCAGCAAGCTGATTGGTTGATATGACTTCTCTCCGGTGACAGGTGCAAAAAAAAGTGCAAAAAAGATAATGCAGGCACTTCTCTAGCACACTTTGGAGTGATATATGCATGAGCACTTAATCTGGGTACTTTCCATGCTGTAGACACCTGCTTAGCTTATGGCTAAATCATGCTTTCCGCGAGTGCAAGGGACGTAAATCTGCACTGTAAGCATGCCAAATGTGCATGTGCCCTGAAAACAAATGCTTGTCACAGTCCTATTTTAATTAGAACGGCATGCAAGTCTGCTGTCCACCTTTAAAGTTTGCGTCAGTCACACTAAAATCACGATTTGGTCATTACTCAGTACATACAGACTGCGTATACTGTAGTATCTGACCATGACATTAAGCATTTTTCTTCTCATTCTGCCCTTAAAATTGGGCAACTCCAGTGTACCAACAAATGTGGTGAGTCAACACAATCTGATGATGGCTGTAACAAATCATGGCATCATTTTTATTATATTTATATGTTGATGTTAATTGTTCAAATTTTTATATGTATATATCTAAGCAATCTAAATAGGAGAAAAGCCAATGAAATTATGAATATTCTGCTTAAGCTGACATGTATTTTATTGCTATCAGGTACATTTGATATATGGTCCTCTATCTGCTTCAACATTAGTGTCAAATAGAATTGAAATCTTGAAAAGGAATTCATTTTTTAAAAAAGTATTTTTACTTAGAATAGAGGAAATTCCACTGAAGCTTTTGTCTAAATCACTCTTTCTGCTCAATACCAAGGCCACCTTTTGATAAAATGTCTGTGTGTGTCAAAATGTACACTTACAATTTAGATTCCAGTGGAAATGTAAATTGGAGATTTCACTTTTATTAGCAGTGTGTGGGCTTTGTTTAATTATTTATTTACTTTTTTGACCTCTTCCATAGACAATTCTTGACACTGTCTCTTTTGTCCTTGCCCACCCTGACTCTTTGGTTGTAGTCACTTCGTCAAAAAGATTATGTATTGTAACTTTTCCTAAAGTATTTTCTTTGACTCTGGTAAGAAATGTGAAGAAAATATGTAAAGGAAAATGTATGCAGACTGAGGAAAGGATAATCATGGTGATAAGAGAATCTAACACAGCCTAAGAGAATCAAACACTTAAGCGACAGACTGCGTCACCCCAGGTACGTGAAGGAACGTTACCGCAGGTCCTTCCTTCCTGCTGGTACCAGACTCTATAATCAGCACTGCTCCCAATAGACCACACATACACACACAATGACAGTCAGTCAACTGTCAAGTGCAATAAAACAAGTACAATTCATTAATTCTCGTAAATATTCTTGAAAATGTGTTCTTATTACCCTTGTGTTATTCTGCTTTCTTATTTATATTGTATATGTTGTTTGTATACCTCACCTCTTTAATATATAATCTGCTGCTATGATGTTCCAAATTTCCCCTTGTGGGACTAATAAAGGATATTCTGTTCTATTCTAACTGCACTTACACTAGGGTACATATTTATGTGATGTGGATGTTGTTGACATGAGTCTGCTGTGGATGTTGCACCGCTTTAAATATTGCTGTGTCAACAACAGAAATTGTGGGACATTAATCTCCTTTCCTTTTATAAAAAAAAAAATGATCCAGTGCACCCTGTGCTAAAGAAACACTGAAGGTTCTTTCTAAAGCATTTAAAGATTTTAACCAGCTCTTATCATTGCTGCCACTTAGATATTTGCAGGTCATTTCATTCAGTTTGGAACCTCGCCAAGCAAAAAAGACTCTCCGGCTGTAACCTCGCTCTCCTCAGCTGTGTGTTAGTTGAAGAGTGGTTAATTTAGAATTGCTGAGTTTCAGGGTGGCAAACTCAGCTGGTTTTATCTTTACAAAACCTACACTGTTGATTGCAAACCCACACCGAATTTGTGCAGCACCAGTCATTACTGAGGTAAGATTCTCTATTTATTCTGCACTGGAACTGTCTCACAATGACAGCCTGGCAACAGTCCAGTTCTTTGTGTGTCCAGCGGAGCGCAGTGGTGCGGCACTTGTTTGTCACAGACGTGTATCATTGAAACAGGTGCCTGTACATATCTGCATCCAGACTTGTGCAGGGTCACTTTGTTGTGGGCATGCACTATTTATGCAGTGATTTGTTTGTGGAGGTCATGCCACATCCGTGTTGTGCTTTGATTGCTGAGTTGGGATGATTCCCAGTAAATACATGCACTGTCCCTCTCTGCATTGTTTACACCTGTCCAGGCAGGGAGATCAGCCTAATGATGATAGATCCTTATGGATATCTGTCTGTTGAGCTCAGTCTCATAAAAACACATGTTTAGTGTTAAGTCAGGCCACAACAGAACAATGGTACCACTTAACTGTATCCATCAGTTCATTATGTGGGCATACATAAGGATAACTGAACCAGTTAATGTCAGGTATGTCCAAACCGTCGATAATCTTGATGAGACTTCAGAATTATAATCTGAGGGAGTAAGTAGCTGTCAGTCAAGCACAGTCTTCACTTACACAGTAGTTAAAAGAGGCACAAAGAAAAACCCACAATAAGTGAAAACAACTGTGTGGATGAACTTTGAAAATTGGAAGACCTGAGTAGATTGTTTACTGGATGCTATGGAAGAGATCCTTAACTCATGACAAATCAATAAAGACTATGATGCTATGGGTAATTGTAGGCTGCAAAAGCTCAGAGAGAGTCAGCATTAAGACGTCTGAAATCTCAACCATGAACCCAATCTGTGCATCTCACATCTGGTTGATTCAACCCCTATCTGGTAATGGTTCTAATGAAGAAATTAAGAAAGGTGTGTACAAGCTGCACCTGTAAGTACTGCATACCCCACAACACCCACAACCTCATTGCATGTTCACCCTGCAGTCTACAGAAGCATGTTTCAGAGTTTAGGAGTGCAGCATGATTCCACTTGCATTGTATGACGATTGATATGAAAGGAACAAATGCAGAGTGAAGAAATCAGCAGTATTTAAAATTATAGTGTTATCAGTTTTTATTGAGAGACGTCCACTCCTTTTTCTTCAGTTATTTCCATTCATTGAATCGCAGTGTAAGCTGGGTTGCGGCTTGGTGCTTGAATGATGCATGTGCATATTGCAGACAAGGGTATATGGAAAGAGAGACTGATTTTTCCACCTAAGTGCCTTCAGAGGTGCAAAAGGGGATGTGAAGGCCCTTGGCATCGGCCGACGCGTCTAACGGACTGGAAACAAGGCTTTATATTCAGCAATTTATGGTCTCAATGCAGGGAAAGGAGTGTAAGAGGGAGGAGAGGGGAGGGTGTACAGGGGGAGACCTTGGGAGGTGAAATGAAGGACATCGTCCAAGACAAACTCTCATCAGCAGATGTCGATGAGAGACGCCCAGCTAACAGGAACAAATGGGATTGCTTCGATCTCAATTTGACATGTCATTTTAGAAAGCCGCTCCCTGTGTTTTGCATTCACACTTTTTTTCCTCACTCCCTGACATCCATCCACTATGTACATTATTGAGCAAACCTACAGGTCTGTCTCAGTGACAGGTAACAAGACAGATGCAAAATATGTTGGGCTATAAAAAAAAAAACATGCCTTTCTTGATTTATTATTTTTTTTTTTTTGGACCGTCCTGTAATGAGATCAAAATACATGCCCCTAGAAGTTGAGGGATAATGTAAGACGTTATTTGTTTACGTTTGTCAGATTTTTTTTTTGTGGCATATGGTGGCAAAATGTTTAGTGGTAGTATGACAAAATGAATGTGGATAATTTCTCTTTCCCACCAACTCTCTCTGTTTCGCCCGCTGTCTCCTGGTTTGCTGTTGGCAGAGTCTCCCCATCTCTCCAGGATGATTATGTTGGCAGGTAGTTATGAGACCAGGTGATTAATCCCCCAGGGAGGGGAAACAACATTAACCTGCCTCTCCACATTTGCCACCACATCACCTTAGGAAAAACACACCGTTCCAAAAGTCCTCAGTATATTATCCAATAAAGGTTGGATCATAAGCACCATGGCATTTTCCCTGAAATCCCTGGACTAATTAAAACAGTAGTTCTCCGCTTCAAATGCGCGGCCAGTGACAATAAAACTGGCATCAATGACATCTCCGATAATACCTAAAGCTTCTGTGTCAGTTGGATTTAATCAATGAATTAGTAATAAAACTCAGTTTTTCTCATTCACTTCATGACTTGGAAATGCAATTGTCTAAACATAATGAATAAGAGAAACATTTTCTGGTCATGTGTAATTTGAACTTGAAACAACCTTCTGACTATGAATTAAGTGTTATACTAGTGAGTAAGGTACAGTATGCACCTGTCATTGGAAAGCCACATGCTATTGTCTTATCTGTTGCTTGAGTCCAGCTAAATAAGGGAAATGATTGCTTGGGAATATGGTTCAGATCTCCTAGCAGTAATGGTAGATCACTGACCTGGAAAAGACTGTAGGGATAGAAGGGCCTCAGCAGAGAGGTCTGTGCAGGCAGATAGAGAATACCCTCCACAGTAAGTATGCCTTCCAGCATCTACAGCACTTAGGTGGCAGATACGAGTGGCCTTTTGAAGTGATATGGTCACTGTTAACAAAGCTTGCTTTCACTGGCAGGAATGTTAGGTTCAGCATTTCTAACAAGTCATTTCCAGAGAAAAAGGTTGAAAAAAGGAAAATACATCACTTTGTTGTAAACAGTTTCAATAAGATTTTTTACAAGAAGGACCCAAGAATAGATTTACATTAAAGGAAGGGAAAGTGATGTGTGAAAGTCACTGATAACTCCTGTTCATGCCGTTAAAGGTGTGAAGGCCACCTACAAAGCTGATTCATGCGCTGATGCCGTTTGAAACCATCTCATCCACTAAGTAGGAAACTAGATGTGTTTCTTCTCCTTGAAAATCTTAACTCCTTAAGACTGATTTGCTCAATTAGGTTGTGAGTAAAAATGATCTTTGTATGATTTTTTTTTTTTGGCATTGGTTCTATTATGCATAATCTGGAAGTGCAAAGCATCAGGATTCAAACAATGGCAACTATTTTAAGATACTTGCAGCACTGCTACAAGAGCAGCAGTCATTCCTTGTTTTGTACAATGGTGTCTTATCTTTTCTGTCATCTGTGAGGAATCACTGTGTTTTGGGGCTGAGGTGAATAAAGTGCCTGTGTGGTGCTGTTTATCCTTCTGGTTTACCAAGTTGTACCAGACTGATTACTGTAACTTAAGGCCGAAGAGCAGAAAGCCTCTGTTTGTACTGCATTGCACTGGTACTGGTGGGAACCATAATTGTACTGGGTTATTTTTTTCCCTATTTTATCTTCAGAATACCCTGCAAATGTGCACATTGAAAACATTTATTATTGTTGGAAATAATTTTTTATTTTTTTTTAAATTGTCATCAAAGATAAATTCACTATTGAGATTAACCATTTTTTAAGGGTCAACCATTCCATACTCAAAAACAAACCTGGACAAGCAACACATCATTCAAACTTGGAGCAAGTCAAACATTCTACGTTAAATGTTATACCTGAACTTTGCTTGTTGGGTTTCATAATGGAAACACTCATATCTGGGCACATCTTCAAGTTTGATCGCTTGGCTTAAACTTAATTTGAATGCTAGAAATGTTATGTTATATGATGTGACACCTCCAGTGTGCTGGCTCTGTTTAAAATGGACTTTGCTGCAGCGTCGACCAGAGCTTGTATGGTCCAACAAGCCACTCAGTGGTTTTCAGTAGCATGAATATAAAGATAGCCTACTAGCACCAAACAGATGGATTTATGAATGACTTGTTTATTTACAAAAGACACTGCCTCAGGTTTTATTTTTACTTAATGTAATTTCAATTCATCACTGTCTGTCATCTCCTACCTGTCTGCCTGTGCCACCCAGCCTTCTGCCATAGAATCCATCTGTCTTCCTCTCAGTTTGGTGCAGATGGAGCAACATGACAAGGGCACGGGAGCCAATCCATTCCCACCTTGTCATCTGCAGGCATTTCGATCTGCCACAGCACTCTTCCATCTCGATTAGGGGTGTCCTGCTGGCGGGAGACAAGCCTGTGAGTATCTGTGTGTGCATGCCTGTGTGTGTCTGTGTGAGTGTGGGTATTGGGGAAGTGAGGGCATGTGGTCTGAGGCAGAGCCTGTACTGCAATATCCGCCTCCCTGTCAAACACTTGTCAAAGCCAACGCCATTGTCATGGTGTGGATCGTAGGAACACTGACACTTAACCACACGCACCACCACAATGACAATTTCTGTATCCTGGAGATGGGAAATGGCAGCCAACAACAGACAATCTCAGATCTGGCATTTCTGATAATTGATGGAATGATACAGCCCTTTGGTGTAATAGATGGTGGAGAATCTTGACATAAATGCAGTAAGCCTGTGGGCACATGTGCTCCATGTGCTATCATTGCCCACCTCTGAATTGATTGATTAATGGACTTGATCAGAGTTGCACATGTTATTTGTGAAAGCTTTTCTGTCCATGTGTACCCACAAGGATGTCTTCAAACCGAACAATACACTGAATATTTCCAACTTTTCACCTTGTCAACTCCATTTTTGTTTGAAGGCATCTAATGTTGTTTGTATGATAACAAGAGGTCTGTGTTAGGATTTGTCTGTGCTTTGAAGTTCTTTCTTTTGTCCAAATCATCAAAATAAATCAAATGGAAAAATGGCTCAAAACTTTAATTTTTCCCTTTTTTCTTTGATCACTTCAAAACTGGATACATGTCTCTCAATTTAATCTTCAGTTGTTCACGTTTTCATGATTTATAATGTGATTATTGAACATAAGCAAAATATATTGAAAAAAAATTGCAAACTACACTTTGTGTTTGGACTGTACTACTGGTGATTGGAGAGAAGCCTAAAGGACACAGATGTAGCTACATTATATACTGTGAAGTACATTTAAGCATACAATTAGCAATCGTCTGCACTGGCATTAATAATGTGTATGTGTGTTTGTCATTACAACCAAACACACCTTTGCTCAGGTGCAGGGTTTATAAAGAAAAGCAAATTACAAAAATGTATATTTTTAATCTGCTATTCAATGCACTTTTGTATGAGATTAAATCTGTGTATTCTTTCTCTCTGGTGTACTTTGTGCTTTGTCCTCTCTGTTCTTCGTCCCTGTTCCACTTTGCAGGTATTTCTGGCTCTGGATCTGCACTGGTTTGATCTACGGTTCCTGATCCCGCCAGTCTGTTCAAGGTTATGTTTTCTTGCTTGTTGTCTGTCTCTACAGTCGTCTTCTCTCGTATTTTAACCCTCACCCCGACCAGTGGAGGCGGTTAACCACTCGGTCCTTGTTCCACTGTACTTCACTTCCTGTTTGAAGGGGATTCTTCCTCTGTGCTGTTGCCAATATGCTTGCTCATAGGGGATATTTGAATTTGATGGGTTTCTCATATATCATGTTGTAGGGTGTTATTCTAAATATTTTAATTAGTCAGACAATTTTATAGAATATTTGATAATGTAGGGTCTCTATCTTAACAAATTAGTTTTTCAGGTAAATTTTCATAATATATACTGCTGTATGATCTTAACCTAAATATTTAAATCAGGTAAATCTGTATTTTTTGATAATGTTGTTGGGTCTCAACTGTAATATTTAAACTTATTGGCTTAGTTTACAGCACTGATCTCGTTTCACTTTCGGAAAACACTTTGGCTCAGTGTCTGTTGCTTTAAATGTGCTGAACAAATAATGGTGACTTGACTTGACTCAACAATGGGTAATCTGAACAACAAACATCATAACAGTACATTGACCTGCGGCTCTAACCTATGAGTAATGTTGACAAACATTCTTAAAATAGTTTGAAAGATAAATGATTACACGCATTGCTGTACCCTATCCTGACTGTGATCCTAATGTGAATGCCTCACTGGCTCCATTAATAGTACAAAACATTAAAACAGAAATTTTGAATACTGATTTTTTTCTTTTTAAAAAAATAACAGTATTAGAGGCAATTATCGTTTTGTGAAGTAACTGCAAAAAATGTCAAATGAAAGTTTCATTTTGATCGTGCAATTTGGAGAAAGAACTCCAAAATCCTAGCCTAGCCGCGCTCGACCCAGGTCTGAAGACACAAGGGTCTAGGACAGGGGTCGGCAACCTTTAACACTCAAAGAGCCATTTCGACCCGTTTCCCACAGAAAAGAAAACACCGGAAGCCGCAAAATCCTTTTGGCATTTAAAATGAAGACAACACTGCATATATCACTTTTTTACCTCTATGCCCTTGTTAATCAGTTGTGATTAATTAATTACAAGGACTCTAATTAGATTCATGTTTTTTAATTGTGTCCTACCACTAATATTTATCTTACTTGGTTAATGTCATTTTTGCTCCTGGACCTCATATGTTACGTAATATTAGCTGGAAATCAATATTTTGCAAATGTCTATTTAACTTGTAAAATCTATTTATCTATTTATCTTAAGCTAATAACTTTTTCTCCGGTAAGTCGCTGCCCTATTTTCCAAGACGACACTCCTCTGTCTCTCTGGCCTGCTTCCCAGATGCTGGGCGTGTTCTTGCGAGTGACGTGTATTACCCTATCAAAGAGTAGATACTGAGCAAGACAATTATCCGCAGTTTACTTTAGTACTCATGAGTACTTTTGACTCAAAGACAAGACGTGTCTTTCTTGGAGTGGAGCTTTAATATACAGGCTTGCCATTCTTGAGTACAAAATGATGTGAAATTACAGGCATTGCTTCTCCATCTTCTCTGCATCAACTTTGTGCTCTCATGTCCCAGGGGAAAACCGCAGCACATCCAGCGGAGTGACATGTCAAAATAAGAACGTTAATTTCACAATAAAACTCTATTAAAATGCATTGAAATGCGCCTGAAAGGCAGAACAATTTATTTTCCAGAGCTACAGGGAGCCACAACAGAGGGCTGAAAGAGCCGCATGCGGCTCCGGAGCCGCGGGTTGCCGACCCCTGGTCTCGGAACTCTCGACAGGGAGGAAGGCGGGCTAAAAGGTTGTCTTTCAGATCACTCTGCAGCAATTGGGTAGGCATACAACCAATCAGCGCCACGAATAGGCTGACGTAGTTCCTAGAGCGACGGAAATCAGAGGATGAGGGAGTTCGGTGAAGCCTTATTTATACAGTCAATGGGTGAAGCTCAAGTATATTACAGACATGTTACCAGATTATTCAGAGTCGGTGCTAATGGAGCTCAACGACTGTTGTCGTTTTTGTTGTCGACCCTGGCAAAGAATTAAATTCGTTGCTGTGGGTTGTCTAGCGCGGCTAGGCTAGTTGTTTCCGGTTGTTTCTGTCAGAATCGTCGCGCCTCTGTCGTCACTTAGTTACGCCCGCCTTCTGACTCTACACTTCATGGTGATTCGTCAGCCAGTTTTAGGAGCATCCAACCTCGAGGCTTACTGAGGGTAACTAGGCCCACCCTGGCAGAGAATTAAATTCATTGCCGTGAGTTGTCTAGCGCGGCTAGGCTACCAAAATCCTTCATGGACCATGATTAATTCACAGTTTCATTTAATCTCCTTTTCAGTTTCCTTGTGTTTTTTCAACTCCTCTATCTGCAAATCATCTTCTTCTAAAGTAACTTCAGCTCATCCCAATCTCCCCAATGCCTGCTGTACTGTCGATGCATTGTCTGAAAGAACATGGGACCCACAATACTGTTATGCAGTATTTATAAAAATACTCAATCTATTTGGCAAACTTAGGCAAGTAAAACTGAACTTTCACTGTCCAGAAAATTTATGAAGCATGAGTCTCCACTCCAAATGATACTTTCAGATTTACTTTAGTTTAGTCTTTCCATCAATGTGGCAAATGGCAATGACAAAAATACAAGCCTAATCTGTAATCAGAAAACATATGGACTTATTCAGTTATTCTGAAGGGCACAAATAATCTATTTGCCCCATCTATCAGAAACAACATATTGAGTAAATTCTTAAGCACACTGGCATGCAAACACACATGTACATTTAGTCACATTCAACCCATAGATACTCCATCACTGTCCACACGCCTTTCCGATATTTAATCAAGAATTAGTTCTACCATATCCTGATGATAAATATTTATATACAGACATGTGCCTTTTTTATGTTTCTGATGTTTGCTTAGTTCTTTCAGTTAAATCCCTGTTAGAGCAAACATGGAGAGGCAGAGTAGCATCGTGGACCACACACACTCAGTGAGCTGACCTCCACTGTTTGTTCTGACTAAATGTGTTTGCTCATCTCTTCAGGTGGACACAAATTCCACCAGTACATCCTGGATATATCACATCAGAGTTGACTGTCATACTGCTGTCCTTCAGAACACTCTGCACTAATACACTGAACTACAGTAATGGCTGCAGGCTGGGCTGGAAAGGTTGATCTCTGTAAAGGTAATCTCTGTAACATTGCATGAAATGGATGAAATGGAAATGTGCTCAAGGAATCCTCTAATCACTTTCGAACCATTGTATTGGTTATATTGATTATTAATAGTTGCTTTAACAAGACTTTATAGATAAGATATATAATCGTTACTATATGATATTTGGCAGATTGCAGCTAATCCTCCTAAAGATTTTAACCAGCTCTTTAATTCATCACTTCAAAAGTGTTTCATCCGGAACAAAATAAACCGTTAAATACATTAGATAGCTCTCTAAAAGACAAAGAAATTGTCATGAAAAACAAGAATTTCCAACAACTTAGCAAGTTCTTCTTAGCAATGGCCTGATGGCAAACTGATCTTGAAAGAGTTCGTAAATGATTTAATAAAACCAATCACTGCAGCTTAGAAACCTTTTGTCTGTGGTGCCTGATTAGAACGTGGTAGTGGTGCTTTTATTTGGACATCTATGAAAAAATGAGTTTGTGATTAAAATGCACCCCAGTGCCATTTTCACAAGGTTTTCTACAGTGGCATATTTAATGAAGAGGCCGCCAGGCATTACTCTGACTATAGTGGGTGTAGCATTGTTATGCCTCACTTTTGTTGCTTCAGTTTTTTTAATGATGAAGTAGAAAGGTCCGGATGACTAAGAATCTGAGCTCAAACTGCAACCCCAAATTGTTGCCATTACAGTTGAGAATTTTCAGAATATGCTGGTCAATAATGTCAGTTAATAACATCTTTATAACTCATTGTTCATGTTACTGACTGAATTTTGGGATATTTTTCAGGTGGAACGTTCAAAAAATAGCCTCGAGCTAAAGGGGCTAATATAACAACCCACACTTGTCATGCAAATTGGTGCCGATATCTACTTTGGTCGGGCTGCTGTAGTAACACCTATTTTATTGCCTTGTTTTGGTCAAGCAGAAATATAAGAGACAAAAACCACAGGCTGTGAGTTATTGAGGAAAAAAACATGGCAACAGTTAAACTTTGAGAAAGTAAGCAAAAGTTAGTAATGTATCATTCTGTTCAATCTGTAACACACGGTGGGTTTGGTTCCTACCAGTGTTTCCAGCAGTGCGGCCTCCTCCCTTCTTACACAGGCCAGAGGATGATATAACAGCTTCATGACACTAGGGGGTGAAATGACCCATGTTTGAAGTGCTAGCTTAAACAGAGGAGGAGAGTCCAAAGCCACACAGCTAGACACTGTGGAATGTGTGGAGCTGCAGAGTTCCATCCAGACTCTCAGGAGAGGCCAAGACCTGCTGCTTTTCATTTCAGCCCTTTCACGAAAGTAAGGGCTGATGGAAGTGTGGGTTACAGGGAGGATACAATTAATTGGCTGCAGGGTCTACAAACTTGCAGTTCTTAGTTTCCCAAAGCCCAAGTCCATTAGAATAGAAAATGTGATCAGACCAGTATTTAGTATTGCAATTTTAATCGAATTTCTGCTAAAGTACCTTTTCTTTTTCTTTAAAACACTCAAACCTTCTCAGCAGGGACCCTTACCATATGCACATGTGAAGACAGCTAATTGAGTCTAGGACCTCTGACATATACAGGCTTCTGTATTCTACGTTTCTCGCAAATCATTTCACTTGAAGAATCTCCTGTTTATTTTTACACTCATTTACACTAGCTCACTCTGGTGTCAATCCAATTTACACTTGTGTTCACGGTCATTACCTGTGAAGATGACTTTGTGTCAATATGAAATTTAAAATGACTTATCTGAATGAATTCATCACTGAAGCCAGAAAACTGCAGAATGAGGCTGCTCCTTTCTTGCTATATTCATATTTTCGGCTGACCCTGTGATACTGCTAGTGCAAAAAAAAAAGTGAACACTCTGAAAGTGGTCGGGCTTGTGTAACAAAGGGAATTTTGGCAGGGTAAGCAATTAAAGTCAATGCTGTTCAGCTGTAAATTAAAATATAAATGACCAAGACACAATATAATACAGCTCCCAAAGGGAACATTTAATAACCAGACCACTGATTGCCTCATTTTAGTAGGCAAAGCCACTGACCCCAGTATCAATCTTTCCGATTGGCTTAATGACAATGGTTTTGACCTCATTATCCTTGCCCCTCTGACCATCTCTCTCCCCTCTCTCATTTATCTCTCCTTTCTCCTTCCTGCTTCCTCCTGGTGTATGACCCATATATCAGGCTGGTATTGTCCTTTGTTTTTTTGTTGTTTTTTTAAAAGACGGATATTGCGCTGTCATGTCATCCACATAGGATATGGTTTAAGTTCCTCTGTGGCTGCTGATAATTTAAGTTTACACCATGGTTCAGTATCACGTCATGCTTACAAAACAGGTGCCTGAAGATGTATAGGTAGTCATGCATTTGACGACAGAAATTAAATATTTTGAGCGATAAAGAATGTCACTGTGGTGTAACACCTTGGTTTAATTATTCTGTCAGTGAGAAAATTTAGCCGTTTATTATGATGCAACTTCTGTGTTCAGACTCTGTCCACTCACAAGAGGGTTATGGATCAACAGTATATATTTTTTTTGTCTTCGTTTTGCTTCGATTTTTCAGCAATGGTCAACTTCACACATACTGAACATGCTGTTAGGTTAACAGTAAGTTAACAGTATCTCTGTCAGTTTTGGTATTCGCTCCCTGTGCCATATCAGTTTCATCTAATCCTTGCTTTATGCTGCCCTCAGAGAGAAAACACTGCATATATTCTCTGGCAGTGTTTAAATATCACTCTCAAGGTTGTGTCTGAGAGGCTGTTTGGGAGTTGTTGTCTTCCCTCCTTCTCTCTCTCTCTCTCTCTCTCTTTCTCTCTCTGGACCCTACAGTGAAGAATATCAAAGCACTGCTTCTGACATCCCTTCAATTACAGAAATACCCAGAGAGCTCTCCAGCAGCTATATTGTGAGACAAACTCCACTTGATACAGTGACCAAGACAACCCGACTCACTCTTTCATATTGTGTGTATCTGAAATAAAGCACCAAGGCGATATTGCATTTTAATGCTTTCAGAACGCTTCTTTTATACTTACTTTCTTCAACTTCTGCCTGCTTATGTTGAAGTACTGTCTGTTCTTTATTCTCTGCTCTCTTTTAAATTGCCCCATAACCAGTAATTTCTTTTGAGCTCACCTTACTTTTCTTTCTGCTTTTCTTTCTGCTCTGTTTGGCAATAGATTTGTATAGAAATTGCATTATTTATGTTGCTTTTCACAATACATTGTACAACAGAAATGAGTAGACTCCTGTTCAAGGTCACTTAAATATCAAATAATTTAAAGGTGTATCCCAAACATTTTTATTGCTTCTAGGTTGAACAATAGGGTACTTTCTCTTATGTAATATCAAAAAACTAATGATTTAGATGTATTATATTAAAATGAAAGGCCTGACAGCATCTCAATGCAACAAAAGTCAGAATCACATTCTTTATTGAGATTCCAATCTTTTCTTTTTTTTTCTGTATTTTGCATGACCATTTGTTTTTAGCAGCATAGAGGATTCCCGTGTTGCTCTAATTTCTGGAGATGTTACTTCAGTTTTTGCATGAGTGCTGGAGGGGTTAGGTTGCTCTGCCGTTCTCTTATATCCGAAAGTGTTCTGTTGGTCTCAAATCAAGCGACATATTTGGCCTAGTCATAGTTTTCTTTTCTGTCTTTTGTCATCTTTAGAAATTATCTTTGATTTTGGCAGTGTGCTACAGATCTTTATTGTGCTGGAATATTCTTCTTCTTCCAAACTTAATGTCAGCATTCATCTCCCTAACCGCCTTTGCACTCCTCCAGCCCCATATCATCACTCTCCCTCCTCTCTGTTTCACTGTCAGGACTATGCATTCACTGTGGTGGTCCTGGTCAGGTGTAGCGATCAACATGCTTTTCTGTCTGAGCTGAACAAATTTGTAGATGAAGGATAACATTATGCACTGCCCTTCCCAGTGTCTGAGCTCTCATGGTAACTGAGACTTCCACTTTAACCATTGTGCCTATCCTGAAGCACTTTCCCACCTGTATATCAGACTTAGATTGTGTAAAATGTAGAGATGTATTCACTGTTTTTGCACTCCGTTGCTACTTTGGGGCCTTCATCTTCGACATAGACCTTCTAAAGTATTTGCTTCATGAGATAAAATGCTCTACCTCTCAACTTGGAAGCAAACTAATTATTGAGAGATGATAGTTTTGAATCATTTGACATTTAAAGGATATTGCCCATGGCTGCATACACTTCTGTTGATGTAGTTATCCTATTCTTTAAATAACACATTTGTGGTATTTGTAGATCAGTTCCCTGGTAACAAGCCTTTTTTTAAAAGGTATGGTTAAAAAAACAACACAAAAAGGAGACACTTATCGGTAGTCTTAATACTAATATTGATTTAAACAAAAGTGCATCTTGATATATATTTAAGTCCAATATTCACTGTTCTTTCAGCTCAAGTTTGGAATCCACCAAAATATGAAGGCAACACTCTACTTCTACTGTACAATGCTCAGAGAATTTCTGTTGTTGTTGAAAAACAGTCTATTGCTATTAATTCATCTACAATTGCCCACTTTCATATTACATAGTCATTTGATTCCGTTTTTTGATATTCCCTGTATCCTTGACCTGATAAGTCAGGTTTGTTTTTTGGGTGTTTTGCACTGGAGAGATTTGTTCCCTGAGATGAGCCTCTCATGCAGCACTTTGTGTCAAGTAGTTTACAAATGCTGGCTGTGTACTTCTGTGAGACCCAATACTAACAATGCATAACCGAAAACTTCTAATTGGAAGTGCTTTTTGGGTCACCTGGCGCCCTACGACTTTGGCAAACAAACACTTGTCTCACTTAGCAGATAGTTATTATTCAGTGTTTTGATTGTATCAAATTTTACACAGAGTAGCAATAATTAAGATATGGTGAGACCAGATCAACTTTATCCAAAGGTTGGCAGGGGTTGTGATAGAGATGCAGTGTGTTCATGTGAAAGAGAGATGGAGAGAGAGTACAAATCCCATTCAACTCTGCCTCTTTAATCAGTAATGCAGAGGTAAGAATCAAGGAAAAATTATATGATTGATCATCTACAGGAACCAGGTTCACACACACAGTACAGTTAACTTGTTTCCTGTGATGCTGACCAGTGCAAGTTCCCACACTCAGAAAACCTGTTTTACTTTGTTGTCATAATATCTTGCCATTAGGGGTGAATGACTCATGCTTTACATACAATTGCAGCATTATTACAGACATGGAGCAACTTCTGGTACAATAGAGATGGAACTTTGATAACAGGATTTTTCGTAGTCATCATGTGGTAAATGTGCTTTTGATTTTTTGGTTCTTTTATTATAGCGATGCACCACCATCCAATTGAAATTATTTGTTGCTGGTGACACTACTATTGTCATCAGTGTGCCCGTTTCAGTGATTTTAAATCTTTAGTTAAAGGATTAACTGGATTAAACTGTCTTCTTTTAGTTGAAAAGAAAAGACTCGCAGGCCGTGGAGTGTTTTCACACCATCCTTGGATGAACTCAAAAATACACTATGGGGAGTATCTGAAAATTAACATAAGCCTCAGGTGTGTGCTCATAAGTCATTAAATATCTGACACTTTACCTCAAGTATACCCTCTGAGGCATCTCTGATCACCACTTTAACAACACAGTTGCTAGATTTATACAGTGAAAAGAAGAAAAAAACTGACAGTGATTCTGCAACCAGCCTCCAAAGTTTCAACTGACAAAAAGTGAACTCTTGTCCCCACCAAACTCTTCTCATCCTCCAAACTTGCCTCCCCTCTCCTTCTATGACGCTGTACTTCAAACAGCTTTGCACAGCGTGTTATGCTGCATAGCAGAGAGTGACTGCGTCCCTTCCAGTGTTGAAAGGGCTCCTGGGTTTTAGTGAGCTTGTCAGTAGAAATCTGTCAAAAGTACTCAGTGGAGTTACTGGGGCCTAATACTCACAGACCATGAGGGCTTACCCCAGGAACCCAGACACTTCACATAGAAATTAACTTTGCGGATCAGAAACCCAACGCCCTGGTTGACACCCTAACCACAGTCCCCATTGTTTGGCCTTAGCAGTGTACACAATGCACTTGTATTTACTCTGCTCTATTTTTCTCTCCAGAAAAGAGCCTGAGGGTAGGGTTTATGAGTACACTGTGCTCACAGTGCTGTCTCTCCCTCCTCATTTACTTAATCACGTCACCGTTCAATTCTTTTTATAAGCAAATCTGCTCCTTTCCTATTGGCCCTGTTCAGATCTTTTCTCTAAAGAAGGGGAGGAGACTGAAACTGACTCGACCAGACTTCCTTAAAACTTTTCCTGCTTGTGAGTGTAACTGTCCTGATAAACAGTTGGTGGTATAACTGTTTTACAATCTGTAGCCCACAGCTGATGAGTATCAGGTGAATGGCAGGAGATCTGAAGGTGACCTGATGATGGGGAAAGAATGTCTGGAACTGCATTCCTGGTCTGAATGGAAATCCTTAGCAGATGGAAAACTAACAATATTAAGGTAAAGTCTTTATTTCAGATTAAAAGCTTGTTCCAGAAATGTGTGTAAGCATCTAATATGAAATTGTACAGTGTTTATGTAGAAATACATTCTCAACTTTACATTTGTTTTGTGGTTGTTCTGTGTTGTATACTATTTATTTTTTTCATCAAAAACCGAGCAGGAGTTATAGAGAAATACCATAAAATAGAACCACTTGCTTTACCTAATCTACAATCTCTGTAACATTTTAAACTGGATTAATTATTTTATGTGCAGTCAAAAGACTAGCAAACATCATTCAATCATTTGACCTATGAGAAAACACAACATTCGGGCCCTTGTCCTTGTCTACCTGCATGGAAATGTGAAAATGTCAACACAAGATTCCCCTTCGGAAACACAGACAAAGAAACAGATGGATGGCAGGAAGAAAATATTTACTTGTTTTAGAGGAACAAAACGTTCTATCTCCGAGAGAGGCTGGACTCCTTGAACTATGCTCCACTTTCTTCCAGGTTTTTAGGCTAAACGCGGGAGAATGTGCTCCCAAATCCTTTGAGCAATTTTTTAATCGGCTCTTCTGTGTCGAGCAGGTAGGGAGAGAAAGGGAGGAAAAGGGAGAGGGAGAGGGGGAGGGAGTTCAGGCCAACAGATATTTTTACATTCTTTGAGCTCTGACAAGTTTGCAATGGTTACACCACACACACATACACGGGAGATAGGATCTTTCCTGTTTGAAATCTACCCAGCAATGGGATAGTCTGTGATTTGAAATGCTCCATTTCTCAGCAGCCAAACACTCTGTTCCCCCCACACAATCATGTGCTTGCAAAAGATTATGTTACGGCCTCTAAAATCCAAATCCCTGTGTTGCTAAGGCTGTTTCACATTTTTGGTATGCCTGTTTGAATACAGAGTTTTGTGATTGAATGCACCTTAGTTGTCAAAGGCACTCAAGAAAAAAAAATCTGATCTCATGGTTTTAATCATCAACTCATTTATTTGTGTCAGCTTTGGTAGAAGTAAGCATGCTGGGGCTGAAAGCGTCAAAGTGAAAAGTGATTAATACTTAGCAGTGAAGCTACCTCCTTTCTCACACTAGACACTCAGATTTGACATGCTATGTTTGCACGTTTTTATGTAGTTTTACTTAATGTGTTCGTCAAGGTCACTTTTTCGACACTCATCGTACTTAAGACGTGACCACCTAGCGTCAGCCTTCTTCTCCTGTTTTTGTTGAGTGTGTTGTGGAATACAGCTCAGTTCTCATGGGAAACTGAACTCGTATCCATTTGACTGATGCCACGGATAAACTTTCTGCTTGTTTTTCTCGTGTTGTTTTTCAAACAGCTAAAAATACTCTGTGGTTAGCAGAATCCAGATATGGCTCATCAGTTATCTTTACATCAAGACAGATGGAGTTTGAAGGATTAAAAAATAAATATTTATTCACCCTGGTTATACAAAAGGACACAAAGCTTGACCTATAGATATTTATAAGGGAATTAGATTTATTGACATTGATATGAAGATCCCCACTATCAGTCATGTTCAAATTAAATGTATTTACTTCTAGCTTACTGTGTTTTTAAAAATGTCATTTATCAAATCAGGCAAGTTTCCAAATGCTGATACTGAACATATTTGTAAAATATTTACTGATGATATATTTCAAATGTTATCTTCCAACAGAACTGGAACATTATTAAATCTTTTTGTGGTTGTGTTAGTCAGGCTCTCTGCACTTTGTGAAAGATAAAACTGTGATCCATTTTAGTGTTATGTGTTTCAATAGTGTGTCAAAAAGAATTGTTAAAGTTTTCTGTTATTTATTTTCTCTTGCATTCTCTTGTCAGTGTTGGAAACATCTGTAGATTCTATAATAGGTGAATCCTGAGGAGAGCACTGCTCCACAATGAGGGACCGATTGGAGGAGCTGCAGAACTGGGCTGAAGAGTTCTCCGAGGCTGGAACTGAGAATGCGAATCCTTTCTCAGTGGAGAGTGATGATGAAGATGTTGGGGTCATCACGCCTCAGGCTGTGATGTTCGAGGAGGAACCAATCATAGAAAATTTCCTGAGTGAGGCTCAGCAAATCCGAGATGACATCACAGCGCTGGAGACAGAGGTAAAAATAAATTCACTCCAGTAGTTGTCTTAATACTGATGCGGTATGTCTTGTTGATCCTCATTTTTGTATCATGCCAGCTCTTATCAATTTTGATTCGAGATATTAGATGATAAAGATTTTAGGATCATGCAGTTTCTACAGCGTAAATAAAAGGTTTCACCTTTCATTCAGTGATATAGAGCTGAAGCTTTGTCTGATCTTTACTACAAACAGGTCCTAAAGTTCACTCAGCAGCAAAAGACCCTGGTGGCAACCATGCGTCGGTTCAGTGTCATGAAGAAAGAGAGCAGCATTACACGAAGCATCAAGCTCCAGGCCGAAAGCCTCCACCGCCGTTTAGATGCACTTTCAAAACAGGCCCAAAGTACTGAGGATCAGCAGGGACCAAATGCCGCTACAACGAGAATACAGCGCTCCCAGCATGCAGCACTGTACCGCAAATTCCAGCAGGTTGCAATATGATCCTACTGCTTTGCTTTGGATACTTGAAGCATCATCTATTTCTTCTTTTTCTCTTTTTTCATAGAATAGATAGGTTAAATATGGTTCTGAAGCCTCATTTTGCATGGAAGAAGTTATGTCAGCATATAGATTCATTACCACAGTTTGTGTCTTTCTATGCTAACATGTAAAGATGTATAGCAAATCTACAGTGCACAATCTAAAAAGGATCAAAATACCAAACATAAATTATTGTTGTGCTAAAAAAGAGAGACTCATACTTTCTCATTCCTCTCTACCTCCCTCTTTCTCGTTCTCTCTTTTTGCTGTAATTATTGTCAGGTAATGTGCCAGTATAATGAAGGTCTGCTGAACAAGCAGGAGCGATGCAAGCACTTCATTATCCGGCAGCTTGAGGTATTGGGGAGGGATGTGACAGAGGAGGAGGTGAATGAGATGGTCGCCACCGGAAACTGGGAGGTCTTCAATGAGAACCTGCTAAATGATGCCAGAATCACACGGTCGCAGCTATCTGAGATTGAACAGCGACACAAGGTAACGGTAACACAAACATCCCACTAAACCAAGGTTGTGACAATAATCAGTTCATTTAGGCAGCTGGAATGCCCATTCAAGGCAAATAACCTCTAATTTAATACCTTTTCAGTGAATGCACACTTCTTTTTTTAATCATAGCTGCTTCCATCCATGTCTAATTCGCACTTATTACCCTAGCAAGTTGTCTGATGAGATGAAAGCTTGCAGATCATAAGCATAAGAATCTTTCCCACCATTACCAGCTATCCTACATGATAGAAGTGTGAAATGTCTCACACCCTATTGGGCAATAATTTGAAAAACAATCAGTTTCCTACTAATAGAGACAAAAGCTTGGCATTCCTGTCTTAAAAATATTAAACCAGTCTTCCTTTAGCAGTCATTGAGACTGAGTTCTGCTGGTTTCAATTCTAGGCTCTATTAGGGAGTCGTGTAGACCTGGGAGACGAGGTGAATGACATTAGCTTCTTGAGAAAGAAATAAACAGTGCTCTCAGTGTAAGGAACGACTTAACAGCCACCTCTGAATACAAATACATTTCCAAGTGAACCAGAACAGTAATTACTTAGAATCAAAAACTCATGGTGATGTGGATGATGATCTTTCCGTCTGTTCCCTCGTTGCATTCTAAGTCCTTGTGTCACTTCACCTCCATCATCTGACTAATGTCCCTCATATCTCAAGCAGTAATCACAATATCATCCTCCACTAGGAGCTGTTGAGTCTGGAGAACAACATGAAGGAGCTGAGGGACCTCTTCATGGACATTTTCATGCTGGTGGAGGAACAAGGCGTCTACATTGAACACATCCAGACCAATGTAGAGAGGACACAGGATTACGTGGCTGCAACTAATGAGAAGTTCAAGATGGCCGTCAGGTATAAGAAGAAGAACCCAATCAGACAACTGTGCTGCTGCTGCTGCCCTCCGTGGAGATGCTGCTTATAAAACGCAAGAATTTCAACCTCAGCATTTCTGGCAACCGTTTCAAAAGTCTTAGTTACCTGTTGGAAGTAAGCAACACTGGATTCAAGTACCATTTAAGTGAAGGTAATGGTACAGCAATTTTCGCTGTTGGACAGAGCGATGGTGAAGACAGATTCAGCAGAGCATAGAAAACAATTAGGGGAAGAGCCAGAATTGGTATGGGAGGCACTTGTTTCTTTCCAGACGATGTGAAGCGACTGCTATTGGAAGAGACAGTTCAGTGATCGCTACTCACCAACACCGTTGCTTATTGGAGACCTTCACTGTCATCTGACAGAGGTCACAAACAAGGGGAGGCCATTGACACTGCTAGATCAGCAAAACTGATATTTCACCATTTTTCCAAAAGAACCTCTCATCTTTTCCTCTTTTTTTTCCTGTCACAGGAGCTGTAGATAATGAGGGCATATTTTTTATACCATATATGCACTTTAAGACTTCTTTTCTTTTCAGCACAAACTTAACATAGTGGAGAAATTTATATTTCAAAGATATTGAGCCATTACATATTCATTTCATTTTTAGTCCACATGCGGATGAAAAAGAAGAACTTGTTTTACAATTAGTCATTAGTAGCATTTGCATTTCAAAGTCTAATCATTTTCAATGAAAAAAATAGTGTTATTAATTTTTGCGCTTTCACAAAGGCCGGGATTCAAGCAAAAGTTTGAATAACGAGACTTGATCAAAATATTTCTGTCATGATGAGAAAATCGCAGGAAATCATTGAAGTCATTTGCTTAAAATGCGACGGAAGATTATTTTTCAGGATATATTAAAATTCTCCATGTGCTTTGCATTTCGGAGCGCAATAACAATTCACAATTCTGTTGGAGCGGTTTCATTGTTCACATGAAATATTCTGGCATTCACGTGTGTCATTATTATTTATATAATTATGGTGCACAAAAAGGGAGCAGAGACTTCAGAGGAAATGCCAGAGCAGTGGACTAAAATCCCAAGAATGTGGTGTTTTTCTGACAAATAGAACCAGCGGACTCACAGCTGCTGACAGATAATCATCCTCTGTTTCCACATATCCTTAAGTTGACTTGACAATATTAACTCATTATGCCTGCCAGGGTCATGGCAAAGGGAATAGTAAGTGATTCAGTCAGTAATTCATTCACTGTTGATTTCGCTCGCTGGCAGAATGGCTTACACTAGGCTCTAATCAGCAGTGACAGTGATGTTCCGCAGTGAGTCAGTGACCCATGGTGTCTGGTGTCCGGGACAAAATACGGGTGAACTGGGAGTGTTGGAGCCATTCTGGAAAATCTGGTTTGTCTACTATTCCAGCATAGATGCAGGACCATCACTCTATGTTCCTGTGGGGAACAGTATGTCAATAGAGCTTTCAGCAGACTGTAAGAGGATCTTCCTTAGTTAAATAGTCTTCTGTTCAAACAACCTAATCCTAAGTTCATAAAAGCATATGAACACATCCACAATAGCTTCATGTGAAGAGAAAAAGTCTGACGCATCATATAAAATGCCAGAAAACGCTGTTTGTTAGTCAATTTAGATGCAAATCTTTTTACATGTCATGTGATCCCCGAAGAAACACTAACCGTCAATGCAGCACTTTAATTACCCCCGCTATCATTGCATTGCTTCCTGTCGTTTAATGGAGGAACAAAGTGCAAATGAAATGTTGGATGACTTCTGCTCTCTGACTAGAAGAGTGTTTTTGTGAATCAGATCTTCTGTGTTGTACATCAGTCTCTTTAAAATTAGAATGACATATTAAAACCTAGACATAAACACATCAAATATTTAAATTTGAATATGAAAATCGAATAACTAGTCAGAGTAATGCGTTGATGATCCCTCTTCCCTGACAGTGTGGAAAAACGAGGCACTGCTGCAAATTGGAAGGTTCCTGAACAGCAACAATGCCATCCAGTGTTCAGTGAGATAATTACCAGTTAAAAGTGGGTTATCACTTAATGTTTAAGGGCATACAGTCACTCAGCTATGTGATTATGCACAGCAGGAATTTCACTGCCAAACGTTCTCAGAATAAAAAAAAAACATACATGTTGTCCTGTTCTGTTCAATTTTTAAGCCATTATTTGCAGCTCATTCCTCAAATTACTCAAATATAACTCAAAACAGACCAAGAGTACTCACTAGTTTGAGGTCAGTGACAACTTAAACAGCTGTCAGCAAGTTCTAGACAGAAAATAATCCAATTTATTTCGATGCGGATGAGGTTTCTGTTTTTTAAACTGTGTGACGTTTTAAAATGTAACAGTATCAAAAGACAAAAGACAGAACTCTTTCCCTCAGACGGCATTCTGTTTCTGTTACAACCTTTTTCATGTCCTTATTGTTCACTATCTACATGAGTATCTAGTCATATGGCATCAGTGATTATGAAACGGGTCAAATATCCCTCTTGATCATGTCAATGGGATACCACAAGCTAATTTAATACAGACTGAGCTGCCATAACACAGAAATATGCAGTATATTCATAGTCGCCATCAAAGAAAGTGGAAAATCTGTAACATGGAAATGGATTTTTTCCAAATACACCAACGACAGAGATGCAGGTATCACTGAGACAAAGATTCTGGAGTTCATATGAGATGTCCATGACAACACAACCATGTCCCTCAAAAACTGTGTTTCTTTAACTTTTTTGAATGAATTAATTTTGGCACCGAAAGGTAAGACCGTGACATAGTAGGGAATGTTTTCAGTCTGGAACAGTTTTTCAAGTTTCTGCACCAAACTATTTGATTAGGTTTAGGAAAATATGGTGGTTTGGGTTCAAATGCAATCCTTTCACAGGATGTTTGAAACGTAATTTTTCGCAGACTGGGCTGGACAACAGCAGGCAGTAAACATCAGACATATTCACTGGTGTGCGTGCTTACTGACTTCCACAACAAGTGTTCAAGCTGTAAAGGCTGACAGTCGCACCTCGACCTGGACGGGCAGTCCAGGTCTTTACTTGAAAAATTTGCCAACTTTCTTGTGTAAACAGTGTCACAGCTCATGTCGGTCAGATTTATTTGTCTTTTTTTTCTGATAAAAAGACAAATAAACTGCTGCACATCAGACCCCCAGGGAAGTCACGCAAAATCAGCTCTTTTCACTTTCTCTCTCTTCCAGCATCACATTCAAAAGGTTGCTCACTCTGGGAGCTGCCCGGCACTACAAAAGTTTTCAAATGTTTAGAGGCTCCGCCATGGATTCAGCTTGTTTACGTCCATCGGTGAAGTTGTTATCCAATATTTCACCTGAAACCGCACTGCCTGCAGTCATTCAGACATTTAATCCTGTTTCTGGCCAAATCCGATTTTGTCCGACTGTCACCGTTTTGATTGTCTGCACTGCCAGCCCTGCACACACGCACAACAGCTGTTCCTAGATGTGATGACCAGAAGGTGACAAGGCATTTGTATCCACTTTGTGTCAACCAGCTATCCATCCATTATCTATACACCGCTTAATCCTGAATAGGGTGACAGTGCTAACCACCAATCCACTGTGTCAACCATGGTAATATGGTTTTTTGTGTAATACTGTGGGAGCCAAACAGCCCTTTTGTGTTTTTTGAAAAAAATATACCTTCTTAAATTGAAACATCAGATGCATGCTGATGCAGGAATGGTACTGGCCAACCTGCTGGTTGGTCGTGGTGTTTCTTTGTGAAGTTTGTATGTTTTCCATTGACTTATGTGGGTTTTCTGTGGCTGCTCCAGCTTCTTCCCACTATTACAAGACATGCATGGTAGATCAGTTGGTTATACCAAAGTGAGATGGAAGCTGAGGTGTGAATGTGAGCGTACATGGTTGTCTGTGATGAACTGGAGATCTGTCCAGGGCATATCCTGTCTCTCGTCCAATAGCAGTAACCCCCTACAACCTTCCACAGGACAAAACATGTAAAGCACATGGATGGATAATGTAATGTATTGTTCATTTATTGGGCATTGTTGCAGATAACTCATGCACCTTTTAGTTTGGTGCATGTACTTGCTCCACATACACACAGCAACCCATATTCATTACTCAATCCTTCTCCCCACGTTCCTGACAAGACCCATCAATCATGTTTGATTTAACAATAATGTGAACAGAGGAGACACGTGAGAATTTGCAATGCTGATGATGTCTGACAGAGTTGCCGTGACGTCTGTATGTGACTATGTACAGTACATATTTCTTCTATCTGGCCTGTCAGTCACAACACGGATCCCGATGACTTTCTCAGAATGTCTATGGAACATCAAAGCAGCCCTCCTGTGAGTAACACCAGCTGTGGTTATAGAGAGCTGACATTACTTTACTGCCTGGTTTTATCACACCCATCAAAATCTGAACGCAGAGATATCAGGACCATCAGAAAGAGATAAATCACAACTGAAACTGTGCAGTGAGTTGGACAGCTCTGGAAGCAGTAAGAGCACCAGAAATACAGTGATTGTCTTCACTGATTTAGGAGAGTGAATACACATGGTATAGTATTTTTTTTTAGTCTAAACAGGGATGGAAATTTAAGAAACTATCAGTTTTTGTCAGATTGTTTTCTTGTTGGAAAGTGCTGTAATTTCACATCAGTTTGTAGGCCTCTGTGATATATAACAAGAGTGGTTTGAGTTGATGTTAAACATAGCTCTACAGTAAATACGAAGTTGGAATCGGCAGCGAAATAGAACACTGACTGTCAGTTTGAAATGGGAAATGGACAAACTTGACCCATGTTGAAGTTCAGTGTTTTGTTTGCCCATTCAGCCACCTTGACCTTCTTCTTAAATTGACTTTGTGACTCTAAAATGTCACATCCTGTGCTTACTAATAATTATTACAGCCACTAGAGGGCAATGATTAAACTGGGGAAACTCGTGGGGCCATTTTTCGATAAAAACAAAACAAAAACCCTGTCTGTCCGTCTATCTGCAGCTAAATAGACTGAAAGATCAAAACAAAATGAATGTGCAGGAGTGTTGTTGGTTTTGCAGCAAAGTCTCTATTTTGATTCTAGCCATAAACTTTTGTTGTTTTTCATATCCCTCGCCCTCTCTTGCCATGTTTCCCATCTATATCCACACTGTCAAAATGTAATTAAATTGATATTTGCACCATATTAATCTCAAAAAGCTCATCCTACCTTACTTTCAAACCTATTGAAAAGAAAAAAGATTAGAGAAATACAGATTCCTAAGATTTATAAGGAGCTTTAGTCATTTCTCTTTAATTTAGTCTTTACTTTCAAATATCAGAGTACTCCAAAGACTAAATGGCCCTTTTTGAAAATACATCCAACATCCAAAAAACAAGAAAATAAAGAATCTCAGCTGAATGGCTAATGTTATGATTTCTTTTGTCTGTAATGGACTTAAAGAAAGTTTTTCCACTCAAAATTATTGCACTCAGATTGAGAGAAGAGGCATGATAAAGGGCACAAATGTTCTAAGGGCAGTAAGGCCGTGGGCTCTCTGCTCTCTGTGACTTCTTGTAACTTTTACCATATTCTTCATTCTAAGAAAGTCTTAATAACAACATGCCTGAGACACAGATTTATAAACCAGCTAATGTCAAAAGTTTACCGTTATTTATTACCCAACAAAGGACAAATGTTCCAACTTCAATATTCTGTCAGAGTGATATATGAGTTTCAGTAATAAGAGCTTTGGGAAGGTCAGCGCATGATTTCCTTGTGTGAGCCAGCTGTGAAGAATCCATGCCGATAGAATGAATGGTGATAGACACATCTGTGTGTAGCTGCTACACTGACTCAAAAGATGTTTTCATCTTTTTTGACAGGTCGGTGGATCACCACATGTGAAACTGCTGTAAAACAAAAGGGAGCAAGTTTCGTATGTACATAGCTCACTGTCACACATAATTGCTGTTGTGGCCACTGTTCTATGCAACGATGGCAGGACGGGAAAACTATTCCTGAGCTGTAAATCCACTCTGGTCTTCTATGAGTTTCTCAATAATTCTTTTTGGCTTGGTCATTGTATCAGTGTTTGTTTGTGCTCAGTTAAATCTTTGTTTACTTTCACCTACTTGAGAGATATTTGACACACTAGACTCGTCTTCCTACTGGCTTGGGTTCATGCCAGATGTTTCCTCCAGAATGCTTCCATTTCTCGTCTACAGATGACGTTGTGATGTCGACAGATGTGCGCGATATGAGAAGATTTGGGATCGCATTGAGCGGAGGTGATACATGCTCACAGGCCACAGCTGCAGCTGTGAATAGAACGTGCAATCATCTTGCCAATCAGATCGAGTGAATGGAGAGACTACTCAGTGTGCATTGTACTGCGCTTTCTTTTCTGAAAATTAGGAAATGAGAATTTATGAGATGATCCTTCAAGATTTTGAAAATATAAGTGTTAATAAAAGAAAACTCTTGTCACATCATTGGATCATTGTAATGTACAACGGCATTGAATAGATCTGAAAGGAGCGTGAATAATGTCCTAATTTAGACTTCAGGTTACAAATATTTGCGGAATCAAATCCTTCATAGTCATTACTCTTTCAGATGAATAGTATAATTTATGAAATCTGACTTATTATTCAGTGCCTGTAAGTTTTTGATGGTTATGGATAGAAGTTTCTATTACAGCCTTGTGTTCAATGAGAAAACTCTGCACGAGCATGTAATCTTAATGACTAAACTATTAATCTGCTTCCTGTTGGAGCCTTTGGGAGGTGGGAATTGGCCAGCAGAGGGAGCTGACTTCCAGGAATTATAATACCTCATATGCTTTCCTGCTCGCTACTTCTCTCCAAACTAATAAGAGTTCTCCTTGGGCTTTGCGCTCCAGTACTGAATATTTCAGGTGCTAATGGTTTTAACAAGGCAAACACCTGCATTTAGTGTTCTATCGATGTCTGATTATTCCAACATCAATAGCGTCCCTTTCCTGCTCTTCAGTGTTGAGTATTGATTCATGAGCTGAACAATGAAAGGTGAACAGTGGGAGGACCAGCCAGGACACAGCTGACACACACACATCAGGACAGAGGAGAGGTGAAAATTAACTGAGACACGAGTGAATAAAACATGTCTCTGAGGACGTTGCCTTGTTTTACCACTCTGTGGGCTCAGAGGGAACTGCGAGCCTCCCTGATGGTTAATCCTCTCTGTAATAAGAGGGCAAACACACACACACACATTTAGAGCTGTACGAACAACATAGTCGCAGCACATCAGTCGCAGTATGTTGTACAGCTGTCCTTTCAACCCTGACCGCCTTTTGCTTTCTGCAAGCTGTACTCAAGCAGTATACACTCCTCTGAAAGTGTATGAGAAATTATTTTATGACAGGACAACTTATTCACACAAAACTGCAGCAAATTATTGAAGATTAAAATAAATTTCCAGTCTAGTGTTACATATACAGTATCATATTCATTTGAACGTAGAAAAAACATGCACAGTTTTTCTACAGTTAATATTTTTTCTCTTTTTTTTTTTCACAAGACATTCCTTCGACCTTGTGAAATAGCTATTAAGACCTATTGAGCTAATGCTGTCTTAGTCCAGTCCATTCCATGTAATAAGTAATACGATCTTGACTCCATGCTCGGCTCGGCTCGGCTCTACCTTGTCATCAAACTCTGCAGAAAGTGATTAGATTTCTCCTATAAGCTTCATAATGTTATTTACTCAATTGGATAACTGTGCAGGGAAACAGTTGTGCGGTCCGGTGCAGAAGCGGTAAGTGCATTCAGCACAAATTTCTGCTATCATAATCAAAAGTGGAAAGTTGCGTCTAGTCTAGCAGCCAGACTGAAGTGCGCTGCTGACGTTAAGATAAACCGTAAACTGCGTCCATGCTTGTGTGTGTGTATTAAGAGCCCATACTGTACCAAAAATAGCACACTTTAATGTGATCTATGTAGCTGTGTGATTGTGATTATAGCTTTTCATTGTAAATCCAGGCTGAAAACATTTTTGATTTGGCCAGAAAATTGACTTGGATCATTTCAAGATAAGACAAAATTCCACACTATCTAACAAATTGATCACTCAAGCCCAATTAAAAAAGAGTGTACACTGTCTCTGAGCTTATTTTGATGAAAACTCAAAACACCTTTTCCTCCCAAGTAACCAAACTGATATAACATTTGTTTATTATGGGAAGTAAAGCTTGGGATTTCAAATGATGAGAGTCATGTTCTTCTGTGCAAAGAAAACTTCTGGGTTTCAGTAATTTCTGCATCTGTTGCATCGGTAGCATTTCCCTCAACGTACCAGATGCGTTATCTCTGTGAGGAATCTTTAATTTTCATTGCGGAGAAGACACTACAATAAAGGGAGTTTAGAGGATAAACGTTTGAAGGAGCACGCTGCAGAATGATTTTTTTTGTTATGCAATAATAAAATAATTCATTAGATCTGAGTCTAATGTAATTGTAATATAATACACTGTAATGTAGAGTGAAAAGTTGTGCGTTTGTCTCTTCTCAGTGATTATCAAATTTACTTCAAGCCCTTTAAGGCAAAAGCTTGGGCACATTAGTGAGAGAAGCCATTTACAATATACAGGAAATGTAGTGGAACATGCAAAAAAAAAAAAAACAACTTCACAAATTAATGTCAACAAATTAGAAGATACTTTTAAATCACTGTGGTTCCCCATATAAAATATATAACCCTTCATTTTGTAGTTAGATATCTCCATGTCTGTGTGTGTGTGCATGAAGTTTGAATTCAAATTATCATTTATCTGTGTAGTCTACTTCCTCTGTCTGACACTGTCCCACTTTTTCATCTCATCAATCCGCCTGAATACACCACAGCACAAAAAATGCCGAGACACTTTTCCATTGGTCAGCTCAAGACAATGAGGCAACATTTAAACCAATCTAAAAACTGCACCTTGTACTAAATAGGCTGAATTGGCAGCAGCCACAAAAAACCTGGGTTTTCTAGTGTTAAAGACAAACCATGAAGTGCTCTGTAAACAAAAAAATGATTCATACGATTATAATCTCCTCTGTGTTTGTTTTTCTCTCTCTCTCCATGAAATAAACTCCACAGCTCCAGTAAGAAAGTTGAGCAGCCAACAGTCATAAGTGTCACAGGGTTATGGATTACAGTGGTTTCACCCAAGTCCAGGACTCACCTCAGGGACTTCATAAAGCTCCTGACTCCTGGCCAGACTCTCATTAGACCCACACATCCCTCTGCCCTCTATCTGACAGCCCTTGGCAAGTGTAGTAGTAAACGTGTGTGTGTGCGCTAAATGTCTAGATTTGTGTATCCAACCCGTATACATCACAGCTCAGTGATGACGACATAAACACTCTTTAAGATGCAGTGCTGTGCCTGGGATGATTTACAGCAGTGAGGACAGCCTCTGTGTGAAGCATGTCACTTCAGAAGCATAATCTTCCCAAATTCTGCCAATTATTTATTTATCACCTCTCTTCGTTAGGGCAACGAGGCTCCAGGGAACGCGGAATATATACAGTCTGGTGAGGAGAGATGAGGAGACTTAAGGACTGCCTGTCTTATGATTATTTTTCCAGACACACACAAAAAACCCCATTTCTTTCACTAGACCCATTGATTACAATAGTTTTTAGTTATCCTCTCCAATTCGTTTTTGAATGTGCTGACCCCATCGGCAAAATTTAACCCGCAGGATTTCAATCTCAAATCACTTTTATAATAAATGACTGTTGCACTTAGAAAACAGTTCAAAATAAGTTGCTAGATTTTTGTTTAAGGTTTGTTTAGGCAGTAATAATTAACCACTGCAAAGAAAATATCACAGTATGTGTAATAATGCAACAGAGAAGTGATTTACTTTTTTTATATCAAGAAAAAATGAATTATGTAGAAAAACGTCAAATTTATATGATCAAAAATGTCAGATTTTCCTTGTTGTCATGCAACATGTTAAACTTTAAACCTGCGAGTGTAGCTACGACATAGAAAACAAAATAATGTAGCCATTTATGTCTCCTTTACCAAACCAAATACACAAACGCATACCGAAACACTTTGCAGTTTCAACAAGTGGCACGAATTAGAGCTTAAAAAATGCACTAGTGAAAAAGTGCTAAAAATAACATGAAGTTTAATATTTAGATGTGAACAAGATGTTTTTTTACATAAATTTTAATGTCTTGTGCTTTCTTTTTGCATTAAAAGTGAGAAAAAAGTTTGGAGCTTTTACACTGCAGAGTGCACCTTTAGAAATTATTTACTGACTTTGGTATGATACTTCTTTAATTTGCCCAATTTATATGAATTCATACCTAAACTACTTCTCCTCAGTACTTGTCAGAATGGATGTCAGTATAAAAGTAATGTCATTCACATTCACTTTTCATAATGCATTCCATTTCTCTCTGTCTGTGAACAGCCCCTTGTGTCGGTTTAAATGGAATGTATTTAGAGGAGATACTGGGCTTCACCCTGAAAATGACTGCTGACACTTTACAGACACAAACTCTGTGCTGGGAACGAAAGTGGGAAAAAAAAGACTAATCATGAATAAATTTTCCCTCATCCACATGGCCAAGATATTCTATTTACAAGCCATTTCTTTGGGTCTTTATATCCAGTTAATGAGATTTCAAATAAATGTGAAGTGAACTGCATTTAAATTGCTATTCAGTCTGGAGGCATGGCACTGGAAAAGGGAGGGATTCCACCAGATGACAGAAGAGCTATTACTGGACTTGCTGCGTTCGGTGAACAGAGCAGGTCTAGGAAATGCAATAAATGGTAGGAGCTGGTGAGGACTGTTTGAGAGTTTGAGACTTTTAATCTGGTGAGGTGTGGAGCAGGAAAGAAAAAAAGAAGCGGTATGAAAGCAGAAGAAGAGCCGTGTTTAAGAGAGAGTATCCCAGTGCTTTTACTCATTCTGTCAAATAAAACTACAAAATTTATTTGAATAATTTTAACTCTGACTTCTCCGATGTCCAACTAAATAGTACTATAGATGGTATATTTTAATTGAAATAAATAGATAACAAACAAATGATGAGGTGTTGTTAATAGCGTCACATTCATTTCATGTCTCGTATCACTTTCAAATGGAAGAACTGACATTCAACCATTTACTATATGTGAAATGTACATTTGTGAAGTAATGTACTAAATGTCTCACAACATTAGAACAAGAGCTTAGCCAGAAAGACATCTGACTTTAATTCTCAACTTTTCCTGATTCCAACACTTCCAACACTAATCGGTAGCCAGAAGCATCAACATGAATTTTCTCCGCATCTGCCTATCTATGAGGACACCACTTAGTCCTGATGAAATGTAGAGCACTAGACGACGGACGCGCACACATGCAGCCCCGTTTGACATCTCTCTCAGCTGTGGGAGTGAGACCACTAGAGGGATGAATAGTGATGAGCCTGAAAGGACATTAAGATTTCTGGAGGCTCCACCGACCCTGAGAGCAAGAGACATGGTGTGAGTAAGAGCCGAGTGAGAGACAGCGAGAGACAAGGCAAGAGCGAGGGATCAACTGTATGTGAGACGTGAAGGGCCGGGGTCTTCAGGGCCCATCCACGGGGGACCTGCCAAATGCTGACAGCACCCTCCATGACACCCCATTAGATTTCAATAGGGACTGTGAGACTGTGAAAGTCAAAGTAGGTTCTTGAATTCAGAGTCACGGGCAACAATTTTCATCCAGTATTATTAGATATATTTTAGAAGAGATCATAGTGCAATGTGTTGCTGCTGTAAAGCAAGCTGTTTACATTGTTGTTATGCTGTAGTATATATAAAGCTGCACAGATGTCACTGTGATTGGAATGCATTTCTTTGAGAGCACCATTCATTTTGTTTTCTATTACTTCTGCTTAAAGATCCCCTCCAGATATTTTGGAAGACATATTAAAAATACTCAGCTGCTCTGAATAAAAATATGTGTCTGTTAGGATTTTTCCATTTAAAAGTTTAATTCCCTGGTTAGAAAATTTTTAAAATTACATCTACATGTCTTCAATCAATGAAAATCCAGAATCTAATGAATATGCAAATGGGTCTGGGGGTAATCTCAAACTTTAGGCATGGTGAAAGTCAAACATCTGACAAAATCAGCACTGAAACACATGAAGAAGTATTTTCATATATTAAAAAATTGTAATAAAAGCATTGCTAAACTAAACAAACGGAGCATGTTGAAGGCTTGGAAGTAGCTTGCATATATTTTTTTATTCTTATTTTTTAAAGGAAAAAATCATGAGGAAATATGATACCTAAACTTCCCAACGAGTGTTTCAACAAGGAACGTTCCACCTCAGTCACATTTTAGTCATCGCGATAGCAGGTGGAAGCTAAACCTTATTCTTTATTGAATGCTGCTATTACACTTCGATCCAGATTTGCACCTCTGACGTGTTTATCCACCATAGCAGTGGCAGCTGAGCCTCATGGATATCATATTTACAGCCATTTTTCATACCAAGCTGAAATGAAACGGAGCTGCAATTATTAAAATCGGCCACAGTGTAAAATTCTACAATTACCAAATTGTCTGAAAGAATCTACTATTTGTTTAGTTGTGCAATGACCATTAAAAGACAGACTAATACGGTAAGAACATCTCCGCCACATTATGATGCCATGTACTATAAAGCAGATGTATTGTCGTCATATGGACAACAAACCAGTACACTGTAAAATGAAGTGAGTTATAGTGGATCCGGGTACAGTCATCCCTGCTGTACTTACTGCTCTTCCCCTTCCTTTAGGAGCTCACACCCCACCCATCCCCGACTGATAGAAGCTGTCATGTGTTTATGCAGGTTCCACTGATGCCGGATGAAACCAATACCTATGGATTCCATGCAGCAAAATGTATGCAGACATCAGCACAAGACATCAAAATGACACAGCTGCCACAGTTGTGCTTCTAAAATTTCCTATCTGAATAGCACTCATAAATACTCACTGGACATTTTGACTTTTGGACAGCTGGTTTTGTAATGCAGCAACATTCTTCCGATGATGGTTTTAAGGGATTTTGGAGTCAATGTTGCTTTTCTTCACAGTGGACATCAGGAACCAGGTAGTGGTCTAATCCATCTTGTCAGGAATCCCACAGTGTCCCTCGCTGTGGGATTCCTGCTCCGATACGCACATAGGACATTTATCATGACTGTTGCTGATAAGTTGTGCTTGTTCTCATTGTGACTCAGCAGTTACTGTTCCCTTTTCAACATCTTAGCACAGTCCGTATGCTGTATATTCACACTTTCAATCACTGAGAGAAAATCTGTTGTTCAGTTCTCATTTTTCCTTATATTTTGAAACAAAAAGTTCAACTTTCTTTTCTTTTCTTTTTTTTTTGCAGTTTCATGCAGAGCAACAATTTTTCTCTATTCAAAGTGGAGCAGATGTTTTTAAAAGGGACCTTTTACACTCATTTCCAGCTTTTCTATTTCTATTCTGGGACTTCACTACAGTAGCTCTGCAAGATTCACAGTTCAAAGATTTTATTTATTTTAATCTAATACTGGTTCTTTAAGCAGCCCCACAGTTCATTATATGTCTGTAACGAGCAATTTTATCTCCTGTTCCTTTAAGAGCCGCCTCTGTAAAGAGCTACTTCCTTCTGATTGGCCACTAGCTGGAAGCCTGCTGATGGGCAGCACCCAGTGCTCCTGAGCTCTACTACCTGTAATTCATGGAGGTGCTGCCACTGTAACAGATGATCATATAAAGACATCTGTGATGAGCTACTGAAGAAAAAAGTAATGTTGGAAACTGAGTTTAGAGCCATCTGACATTTCAGCTCTTGGCTCACGGCAATTACTTTAACTCATTATTTGAAACTTTGGGGTAAATATGACAAAATGACAACATCTACCCTTTAACGTGATTTTAACCATTATACAAAATCTTAAGCTCATGTGGATATCATTCATTTTCAGATATATAATCATAACATGAAGTACAGGGCATGTTAGAATTCTGGCTTCACAGTGGTGCTATTGGAAAAGTTATCATGTTATAAGGTTGCACTGTGAGAGAACAGTAAAGAACACCGCTGCCAATCCACTGATGTTGAGATTCATGTTAAGATATTTCGGGGAACACTGTGGATATCTTTGCTACACGCCAAGACAAGCATGTCACTAAAATCTGAAAATATTCACCAAACGATGGTGCTTCAATAAAAGACAGCTCTGACAGAGTTTGTACTAAAGTTTTGCAGCTTACAGTTGCTTCACATGGCTCGTGTTGGTGTCTTGATGACTCAAGCCTGTTGTTGTTTCTGTCTTTTAGAGAATCATGTTGTCTGTCTTTGTATATTTTATCACTTAATGGTTCTCACAACATCTTGCCAAAGGATTGCAGTTGATAATTAGCCAGCTGGCTAATACTGGCACATTTACAGGAATGCTGATTAATGTGTGTTGGTCTTATAAATGAATTTTCTTAAAGAAAAAAAAAGAAAAAGCATCACTAGACTTTACTGTCTGGGGACAATTTATTTCTGTATAGTCCAGCAGTGACTATAATCACGGACTGGCCAAATGTGTGTCATATGGAGCTACACTGCTAGTGTAACTGAAAAGAGCAATTTAAGACATTCAATTTAATTTCATCTCATGCTCAGTGGTAGTGTATTGCTGCATGAACTCTACTTGTTTCCTGTGTAGTGTACATGTGTGTATGTTACCAGCATATTTCTATTAACTATATTGCCAGTTTTTCAAAGAAACTCATGTACTCCACTGACCTCAACTTGAACTGTGTCGAGCTTTGAAGACAATCAAAGGAAAAAAGTGCGAAAATTTTCAAATAAAAAAGAAATTGCCATTAGGTTTGTTTTCATAATGTACCCTCTCACTCCTTCTCATCTTTTATTTTACCATATTTTTTCTGTTTTTGTTTCCCACCCTTCTTCTCCCCTGCTCTCCTCCGGTCTCATGGGTTTTCCTGACATCTGGTTTCACTGACATGTGTTTGCCAACAACAGGCTGGTGAACACTGATCACTCAATTCTCCACTGTCCAAATATTTCAGACTGTTTCCATATCAGACCCCGAATCATTGGAAACTCCACAGCATCTCTTATTCATGGTCGCCATAAATTATTCTCCCTGATATGAGCTCCAGTCACGTAAGGCAAAGCTGGAGACGGTGGCACACTTTGACAGAGAGATAAATATGGATAGAAACGGAAAGGAAAAGGGAAAGAAAGACAAGGGTCAAAAAAGAGATTAACAAAGAGTGAATAGAAATGAAGAAGAAGAGGCAAAAATAATGGAACACTTCCTTTTGGAGCGTGCATTCACAGTCAGGGTTAAACTGTGCAGTGCATGTATAACATGCTGTGCATTCTGTGGGTTTACAATATGAATGAGCAGGTTGACTTTTGAACGTGATCCTCAAAGGACAATCTAACTGAAGACCTGAGGGACTTAAACCTTGAACCTGTGATATTTTAGTTATACCAAGAAATTCTGCTGTGTATACAGTATGTTCATTAAAATAATCAGTTTTTATTCATTTTTTTGTTTGTTTGACTTAATCTTGTTACATTTTCATTCTTTTATTACTGCTACCAACCAAAGAGTAATATCCTTTGCTATTATTTTTACTCTTTCAACCTCTAACATGAATACATCTCTTAATATTATATGTTCTGCTAGAGATCTGTTTATATTTAAATTTCATTGACCAGTTTGACTTGAGTTTCCTCAGTCCAAATGATAAATAAAGCCTTAAACTGAATTGATTTCTGAAGGAAAATTTATTTTTTTTGTTATTATTACTGACTCCCCATAAGCCCCCAGTATCCTAATTTCCTCTTAGCTCACTGTAAATATTTTAAGTCTTTTCCAAGCAACAATAAATTATATTATTGCTCTTAATATGTTGTAAGCAATAAGTGAATTATTTGGTGGTGAAAAGCACTTCAGCTCTAAATGTCATGTAACAGCTGGACAAATTTTAACTCGTTGCTCTTTTGATTCAGTAATATTTCTCATGTCTCCACAGGCACAGACGTCAAACATTTTTGAATGAAGTTAATTCGATAATTAATAAATTAAAAAGTACTAAGTGTTCATTAATATGCATATAGGAAGGGGTTGCATGTTGGATTCTAACATCTTTTCTTGATTATAGTGCAATAAAACTCTGTTTACCATTTAAAATGCTGCAGATGAGAGATCCCTCCTACATGTGTGTGTGCATTTTTACTGCTGATAGAGTACAATCTACCATTGTTGCCTCCATTGAAATATAAAAATTACGTTGTGAGTTGTGCTGTGTTATATTTTAGTTTATACTTTGGTAAAGCAGATGTGTAGCCAGAAAATGTATTCAATAATGTACAAAACAATAAAAACAACAGCAAAAAGTTCTACAAAACACTGCAAAATTCAGCTTTTATTTAAATTGTCAACTATTAAAATGAATCATTTTACTGTCCAAGCAAAACTTAAGTCACTTGAAGTTGCTGCAACAGTGTATATTTTTTTCACTATTGTTTTTTGCTTTACTCTAATTGCACATTTCCCATGAAAATAATTTACTTCTCACATATAATGATGTTTTTTTTGTGGCTGAGCAGCAGGGAAAAAATTATATGACTGCTTTATGACACAGAAAACCTTTGAAATGGTGGCACTGGTTTGCTTGATCTTTTATGACGGAACATTTAAAACGGCAAGCAAAAAAATGTTGTATCCTGGTAATTTCCTTTTTTCTTGTTTTTCTAAAACAAACAGAGACATGGGTACAAGTGAGTCACTGAAAAAAATCCTGTGAATAAGTTTTCAGTCTGGACTAAATTTACATCTCTTTTTATGGGGGTAAAGGAGTAAGTGATTACATTTAACTTTGATCTATTTCGTGACTGTTTAACACACTTAAACATGTTTGCAAATTCTATAGTTGAGAGAAAGTGAGAGCAGCGTCACCCCTCTACAGTCAGAATCATTATTGCGTGAGGAAATGCTATTACATTTCATTACCAGTTTTATTCAAAGAAGATCTCGCACACAAATGCACACACGTACTGTAAACACATTCAAGGTTATGTTCCTACAAGCGGGGGGCAGATCAGCTCCACCATAAATCAGCTCCCTGGTTGGTATTGGTTTGTGTATTATTGTTGAACTCGCCGTAGCTCGGCACTTAAAGCCTCTGATCCATGAAGAGTGCCGGTGTGTGTCACAGTGATGGATATAGTCATTACCATGTCCTCCTTGTCTCAGTATCTGTCCTTCTGCTCCATGTCTGGCTTTGCTTTCACTCCATATACTCCTTAAAAGTCCCTCTTTGTCACAAATCCGGCAGAATTTGAAAAAAATACACAGAAAAACAGGGATTTGTTTTTAGGAAAACATGATCTAATGTCTGATCATTGAAAAGAAGTTGTCGTATATGGAGTTAATGTGTTCTATTGATGGTAAAAAAAAAGAAAAAAGAAAAGCATTATTAATTAAGAAAGAAAAATGCATTTTACAGAATATATTTAATGTTTTTTGTTATTTTAGTATTTTTTTTCCATTAGAGATTTGGATAAAAGTATTACTTAAAAATATAACATCAATTTAATGAAAAACATATTTCATGTCATTCTAGCTTTTATTAAAATGATTTTTTGATTATTTTTTAATGTGTCTAATTGTCAATAAATCTCTTAAAAATTAAATACATACCTTGCATTGATCCACCGGTCAGTATTTTCTATCCGTACTTACCAGGACTTACGTCTTGGGTTATAGATATATTTTTATTTTAAAAAACAGATTAAAGCACCTGAACACTGCAGATTTTAGCAAAACTTACTCAAACTGAAACAAATATTGTATTTCTTGGGGAACATTTCCATTTGTGGGTGGGATAGTGTGTGTGGGATCTACTGACTGCACACTGCGGAATCAAGGGACATGTTTCTATCTCATTCTATTTCATTTTTTTTAACGTTGATGAACCAAGACAGCAAATTCAACAAATTCCCAACAGCCAACTGTCATTGTGATTGCCTGTATCCAATGAACTAAATGCCACGTCAAAGGAAATTCCGTGAGTTTTAAGATTAAACTGAGTAATTACAATTTCAAGTGTTGGTATCAGCTTTCACATTTTATTCACAGTCTCCGTGTATCTGTAGATTGTCTGCCTCTAACCCTACAGCCGAGTGCTTATTTGAACTTTCACACCGCCGTGGGTAAGAATACCACATCAGAAGGTGTAAAACCACAGCAATTCACCCCCTGAAGGCCCTCAAGTGATCTCACAATTTCCTGGGTATTGTGGTACACTTATTGTCTAACACATTTGTGAGCCCTGTAAATTAGTTTCTTTTCTTCTACACCGTAAGAGAAAGATGGATAGCACACACCGCATCAAGGAGTGGTATTGACCAAGAGGCACTCCACCGCTAATGATCTCTACAGGGAGGCCACACACATAAACACACACCTCCATCTGTACCTGGGGAGTTTTCAAGTAGCCAAAGATTATGATTGATCGTGAAAACTCGGCTATGATACAAATTAAAAAATACAGGAGAATATGTGTTAGTCCTCATACTCCTGCAGAAATTTCACTGCTCTCTTCATGACTGCATCATGCTTCTGCAAAGATCCATGTGAAAAACTATATTTAGGAAAGAAGGGCAGCAGCTCAAGGAGGCTCTCAGAGGAGCTGCTGTGCAACCCCTCCCCGAAAGAAACTCAAGTACATGCATCAAACAAAGGCTGATAAGCCGAGCAGGGAAGGATATGTGGTTGTGCTGGAGTTGGCCCATCGCCAAACATGGAACTAAAACAAAGATCCAGAATGGAAAGCACACAGAGGAATTGTTTAATTCATTTCCCCTTATATACAGTATTTTAAATGGCTTTTCTGAGCTAAATAAGGATAATTAAAGACCCCCTCCGATGAAAGCCAAGTTTTTAACCTACTTAACATGTCCTAATGGGGTAGGTTTTTTTGTATCCGAAGAGACACATTGTGAGTAAAATAAGCAGTCAGTGCCATGGCTGAGCATTTCTTCCTTGAAATTGCAGTGCATGAAATGACACAGATACAAACAACTAAAGTTCATAAGTGATGCACCTAAGGAACCAGTACATCAATTTGTAGGGCGAAATGTTGCACAAAGTGGAAAGTGCAAAGCTGAAAAATGAGAAATTTTGAGCCTTTAACTGACACTAGTAACATATAATTAGCTATCTGATAATCCAGTCATTCCAAAGGGTGATATTATCTACTGCTGCTGCAACATTAATGTAGAGAGCAATGCATTAGACATACATTACATTAAACACATTAGTATTCTGATGCATCAACTTGTAGGTGACTCTGTATAATTTCCTGTTTGTATTCCTCTTCGTCAGCTGAATTAGTCAAACATTAAAATGTATCATTTTAATAATAATAATAATAATAACAATGAGAACAGGAAGAAGAAGAAAAGAAGAAGAAGAATACATTTTATTTGTAATGTACTTTTCATTTCAGCAAAAAACTCCAAATGCTACATCAAGGATAGAAAAGGATAAAAACAAAACAAAATTTTAAAAAAGTTAAAAAAAAAAAACTTCAGTGATTTTCACAAATCATTGTGAGAGATGAATGCACTGTAATTAGTACAAGCACATTTGCAATTATATTGTAAAAGCTCAGAAAAGTTACAAGGTCTCAAGAAAGAAAAACAGTGATTATCTTTGTCCAAATATATGAATATCCTACACACCCTTTTTTTTTCTAAGGATAGGTTGCATTGGACAGCTTTCTTTGTCTTCTCATTATTCTGGACTGATAATTAAAGGTGAGATTATATCAAAGATCTGAAGATGGCTTCAATTCTTTTGTCATCTTCTGTTAACATTACAAGATGACAAGATGATATAAAATGACAAGAAACTGACAGTCTGTCTCCGAAGTGGGCTTTATGAAACATATGATTTCATAGTTAAATCATTTTTATGTTAAAACGTTCAAATCAAATTATTATCCGCATGATTTGGGATTCAGTTCCAAACTATATGAAGTGAACACACAAGCAATGTGATTTTCCCATTACACAAGGGATTCAGTCATTGTTGTTTTTGACTTTCTAGATTATGCAGCAGAGAAAAAAAAATACACAGAAGCGAGGGAGTAATATCTTTTATTCCATTTCATTAGAAGGTGGGCCTCATTCCCATGCATATGCGGTGGAGTTTTTAATTGAAAATGGAAATTTTTCTATTTAAGTCCTGATTATCATAGCAGGTGGAGAGCAATTAAAATAAATGAATGGTGATAGTCCCCCTGTCTCTGTGTTACAAAATGCTGCAGGCGTCTTAACACACATTTATACACACCTACGTCTTAGATCCTCTTTCCACTCTTATCACAGATTTCATTTAACATTTGGTCTGCATTCAAAAGAAGGCAAAGGTGGTAATCCTATTGCACTTTTTGTGTGGCTTGTGTGTGCCTGTGTGTGCGCATGTGCACATCTGTGCACGTTTGTTCTGGGTAAGAAAAGATGGTTTACATTCGGCTTTTGAGTATTGAACAGCTGAGAATGCAGGAAACCCAGAGCAAGCGCAGTGCGGAGCCATCTGCCATACGGAAAAATGAAAAGTTCACATCGTACATCATTATCATCATCATCATCATACAGACAAGAGGCACACACCCATGTACACACACTGCAGGGATGACAGGATGTAGAGTCCCAGCAGGGAGGAGGAAATATCTGAGAGTTTTATAGGAAAACTCTCAGATATTCTGTGGCCCGGATCTTATAAAACTCTTATGAAAACTTTGCTTGCATTGATTTGACCCTGTGGGAGGTTCACCACTGATACTGTACAGAATCATTACTGTGGGACACAAGTAAGTCACTGATACCATCAGTATATATTATATTTATTGTATTTATTTCATTCATTCAACATAATTAAAAAAAACAAAAAACAGACATGCAGGTGTGTTGGTTTTCTTCATACTTGTAGTCCAAGGCCTCAAGTAAAAAGCCAGAGTGCCAAATGTATGTGTTTCCAGTCAATGCCCAAAGAGTTCACACAGTTATAGTCACAGATGTTAAACTCAAATTTTATGTTAGAGTCGTGTTTACAATTGTCTTTGAGTTTAAGATGTGCCATGGCCTTGAAAAATGTGGCGAACTGCAAATAAATAGAAAGGTTATCTTGGTCAAATTTGCCCTCCATCACATCGGTATGTGGAAATGTCTAAAGTGAGAATCTAAACTGCATGATGTGTTCTGTAAATTCTTAAATTGCAGATAGCTTTACAGAAAACCTGGCTGTGGTTTGCACCAGATACTTGTCGCAGTATCGCTTTACCACAAAAATGAAAGCATGCGAGGCCTGTTTCATGTAGACGACAGAGTCAGTAACATGGAGGTCGGTTGTCTTCTGATTGGAGCATGTCTTGTTGATATCATTATACCCCTTCAAGGAGATGCCAGCTGCTGAGGGTTAACTTAAAGTGATTCTCTAAAAATAGTCATGATGCATCGCTGCTTCATGTCTTTACAAAATGCCTGTTCAGATAAGTACATACATTTAGATTTGACATATAATAAAAATAATATATGCTGGAATGTGCTCTGTGGTGTTTCGTCAGACTGGATAGGATTACAACAATAAAAGAAGAACAAGAGAGATGTGAAGCTAACAAAGAGGAAGTCTCAACAGAAAGAGAGGCCAAATGACAAAGAGGCACAAGAGAATGAGCATAAAGAACAACGCAATGATGCACAGAAATGCTGTGGTGTTAGAAAGAGATCTCAGAGGTGTGTTTGACAGGAAACACAGCCGCGGTGTCATGCTATGCCCCAGTTGGGTGTCGTCTTCAGCTCCAGCCCCCACTGATGGATGATGAGACACCAGTGGGAGCCGAAGGGTGAGGCGGGGGACGGTGAATTGGAACCAATGTCTGGAGCTGCCTCCATTGTCATAAATTAAAACAAGACGGCAAGGATTGAATAGCACAAGTTTCAGTGTGTGTGTGTTTGTGCTTCTGTCTTTGTGCGAACCAGTTTGAGATTTAGACATTAGGAGTGGAGACACGTTTGTGAAGTGAGATCAGCTTGGAAGAGGTAGGGTTTTGTGGTGGGACATAAAATTGTATAAACGTCAGGATTTGATTTAAGAAATCTTATCATTTATTACTATACGGATAAAACTGGTGAGAAGTAGTAGAGTGATTGTAGCCGATAGAAGGTCCCTTACACAGTGAGTGGGTGTATGTGAGAAAGCGGGAGATGAAATAGTTTTGTTAGTCGTGTGAACATTAATAGTCCATGTATATGCATTTGTGCGCGCTTGTCCATGCATGACCATCCCAGCGTATTGACTAGCATGTGTTTGGAAGCTCATATTGCATCCAGATGTCACGGCAAATCAATTCAAGTCAAAGAAAGCCAAATGTGTTTCATGAGGCTCACAGGCCCGCGGCAGTTGCAGTCCTTTTCACAGCTTTAACAGTTTACAGGCTGGTAACATGGGTGGAATAATTAATGCATAAAATTGAAGTTTTATTAAAATATCAGTCTTATATTCTTATTATAATGATATACCACAAAACGTGGCTTCGCACTACTATTTTGAAGGGTGTTAAATGTATCACTTCTCTCTAGATTTTGCTGGGGACAATCCTTAAATAAGAGAATGAAGGTTGAATATGTGTTCAAGTGTAATATTTAAACAAAAAAAATTAACAGTTCTTAGTAAGAGCCCAGTTTAGTGTTTTTGTATTCTTATCATTACTATAAGTCACTACATACTTTCTCTAAATTTGTCAAGCCCCAGACATCTGTGTTCAATTAGTTTTAAAATGCAGAGAGGACTGAATGCAATCAATCCCCAAATATAGCTGCTAGTGATTAAATATAAAAAATGAGCAGCCAGTCATTGTGAGAAAAACTGATTTGTTCATACATATATTAAATTATAGTATATAAACATTGTCTAGCTGATAAAAATGTTTAGTTACTCCGGCAGAATTATGTGACGATCTTCGTTGGTTTGTTTGTCTGTCTGTCTATCTGTTTGTTAGCAACATTATTCAAAAACAGATTTGGATGAAACTTTTTAGGGAAGGTCAGAAAATAGACGAAGTGATTAGATTTCGGCAGTGGCGCGGCCTACAGTCTGGATCCATGGATTTGTTAAAGATTCCTGTGTCATTGTGAAATAGCAGCACTGTAACAATGAGTACAAGTGAACACTACGTCAGCTGCCTGCTGACGGTCACATAATTGCAATCCTAGTACAAATCGTCCACTGTGGACTTATCGGGACCTATCTGATCGAAATGATACATGGAACAATGTATTAAATTGAGGGGGTGCTTCCGAGTCCTATCAGTTCCCGCTACCTGCTGCATGTTTAGGTATCCGTACATAACGTACATGCATAACCCACGCCTGTGCTCAGAGCAAGGTCATTTTTTTTGTGGGTACATCTATATTATTACATTATAATATTATATAGGTTGCCATGATTTGTGATCATCAGTAACTAATAAGCAATTGCTGCATTTCTGAAAATAAATGCTGCATTTCTGACAATAGCATAAGCGGGAATGAACAGCCTTGATGGAGTACAGTGCTCTCTGAATGCTTTTCTAGTTTATATTTGTATTCATAATTACACTGGGGAGCATCATGATTCATCAACATGTCAACATATCTGTCATGCATTGTATATAATATATAATTTATATAATCTGCTTCTAACCTCAAATGCTACTGTACTGTGCGTTCAAAGGGAATTCAAAGGGATCTTTGAATTGTTGGGTTGCTAAGGCCCCAGTGATTGTGTGCCGTCTTGCTGACGTGGTGGACTTTTACGGACTTTGTATAGGGAGATCGCTACTGTAGGCCCTGCTTTGGCTGGTGTGAGAGTCTCTCCAGAACCCCTCAACTGCCAGTCATCTCAGCTGATGAGCCTGGAGCTGAAGATCTGCATTCTAGCTCTTGTTCTCTCCACCACCCAATTCCCTCCATCTTCATCCAGCCATCATAGCACCTGGAAAGTATAAATCTTTAACCAAACTCTCAGTCAGGGCAGCTGGGATTTAATGTGAACAGTTTTCCATGGTGCTTCTTGGGTCTTTGTGAGTCTAAATTCTAATTTAGTTCAATTTAACTTGAGAAGTCGTTTGTGTGAGTTGTAGCTTCGGTTGGCAGCTGTTAATTTAGGGTGGAAGTTACCCATATCTTGGTGAAGACTGGAGCTTCAGTTGGCACCTGTTCAACTCAGTTTAGAAATTACTTGTTGTGTTAATGTGTGTTTTGAGGCATGTTTTGGTTCTGTTGTTGGTTGTGGGTGTTGCTGGTGTGTTTAAGTTTGGCTAAGGAGCTCAGTAAGTTTGTTTTTTCTTTAGTTTGATAACTCTATTAGCCTTTGTCTGGTCTTCTTTGGTTCTTTGATTAAGCAGCATCCACCAGCCCTGTTTTCGTTGTATTATCATTGTTCTTTTGTGTAACTTTTGTCGCTAAGCATTAAATTACCTAACCAGTAGCTACAGTATATATCTGCTTTTTTTGTTGCCTCCAGCTGACCCTAGAGGCTGGGTCGTAGCTGTTTTCCTTTCCTTACTATGTTAAGTGCTGAGATAATATGTTGTGAATTGGTGCTTTATAAATAAAACTGAACTGAATTGAATTATTATAGATGCAGGCTGTAGGTAAAAGTCTGCTTTTGGTCTCTTATTTCAGTTGGTTTTATCCTTTCAATCCCGCCATCTGCGTTTCGTTGTTTTTCACATCCCCTTCGGTATTGGATAAACAACAACAACCTTCAAGCAGCAACCCACTACACTGGGAATTTTTCTGGTGAGGATTTGAATCGAGCAGTAAGGAAGGTGTGTAGTATTTATTTATTTATTGTTCATTGGATTATCAACTTGAATTATAGTTCTCCCTGAATGCAAATTTTCTCACAGAACAATTTGTGAAATACAAGGCCAGAGCTTATTTTCCCCTATAGCACAATGAAAATGCAGTGCAGTCGGACTATTATGTACTACAGAATGGGCTGGCTAAGCGAGACTACTCTTCTCCAAATGACTTCCCTCTAAGGCAGATCACTGGAACAAAGATTACAGTCAAAATAAGGACACAATTGTTTCCTTTAGAGAAGTTCATGGGAAAGTCTCATAAAAATGTTATACTATAGCAGAAATTTGAGGTATAAGTGAGTTATGCTCCATGCCACAGTCTCCCTCTCAATCAAACTCATGTGCTATGATCACACTCCCCAAGGTCTTCGTTACCAACACGATCCTATGACCTGCAGACAAACTGGACATACTTGGAGATAGACAAACCTGCTCATGGAGGTATACTGCACAATGACACATTTGTGAAAAAAGTATCTGCAACAATAATAGCTTCAACATGTCAACTATTTCAAACCTCCAGTGTTGAATCCTCTGTTACTTCACTACAACATGATCCATGATCCCAAATGTGCATGACAAATAGTGTTTGGTGAAGAGAATAGAGTGAGAAGTGAGAGGGGAAAGGATCTCTGCTGGAGAGAGGAAGAGAGAAAGAGGGGGACACTCTGTCATCTGTCTGCTTTGGATCGTGTTGGAGAGAAAATGTACTCGGGGTGCATAAAGAAAACACTATAAATTACTCTCTCTGCTCCTCATTCATAACCCAGGATTATCATCCCCAATCCATACATCACATGGAGAGAATCGTTTGCAGTTTGCACACATGCACAGCCATATGGAAATAGGCAGGACTAAGGAAACACACACATACACACCAAGTACTGAATCTAAGCCAAAAGCCATTAATCCACTCTGTGACTGGGAAAAGGTCCAAATGAGCTTGCGTTTGTGTGTGCCTAGGTGTCTGATGTTTTGGTATGAGGCATGTAGCAATCAATCCCCCATGTATGCTAACATGATTAGCTCTGTGTCATCTGTAAATGTACCTCTGAGGGCTATAACATCAGCAGTGAGCTGATATTAAGGTAAATACAACATATGCTTTAAAAATTAAACAACCATAAATGTTTTTTATTGCATTTCTTTTCACAAATATTCACTTAATGAACTAATACACATATTTTAAATATATATGTGAGTCTGAAAATGTTGGTAGAACGTAAATGCTGCCCAGATATCATGAAGGCAGCTTGTTTCACCGACATGGTTTTGCTGTGGCACTTACACTAAAACCACTGACAGGTGAAGTAAAAAACATTGATCATCTTGTTACAATGGTACCTGTCAAGAGGTGGGATGTATTAGGCAGCAAGTGAAACAGTCACTTCTTGAAGATGATGTGTTGAAAGCAGGAAAAATGAGCGTAAGGATCTGAGCCACTCTGAAAAGGGCCAACTTGTGATAGCTAGATGATTGGGTCAGAGTATCTCCAAAACAGCAGGTGTCGTGGGTGTTCCAGTGTGCAGCAGTCAGTAGCTACCAAAAGTGGTCTGAGAAAGGACAAACTGTGACTGCAGGGTCATGGATGCCAGGGGCTCACTGGTGCATGTGGGGAGTGAAGGCTGGCCCATGTGGTCTGATTACAGAGAAAAGCCACTGTAGCACAAATTGCTGAAAACCCCAATACAGGGTATGAGGCAATCTAACATAGCCACATCATTGTGCAGCACAGAGTGGTCTAGCTGCATCTCATCATCATTCTGCAATAAATTGAAAAAGGGTTCTCCTTGTTTGCATTACTTTAAACCAATTACGACTGTATCAGGGAGAGCCAAGAAAATAAAAACAGCCATGATGTTCCACTTCATATACTAATGGGGGAATTATTTTTTCGATGGAACTCACCAATACAAAAACTAGCTTCCTGCCTTCCTGCAGAATCCAAATACTTAATCAAACCCACAATCTACATATGGCAAGTAGGACTATATAAGGAGCTGCAGAGACACAAACCAGCCAGAGCTGGAGTGTTTAGCAAGCAAAGAAGCTCTGATGTGTCATGCTTTCTTTACATCATGTGGACAGTCAGTAGTGTGTACATCATTTACCTTGCTAAGACATGGCAGCAGGATGCACTGCGGGAAGAAAGCAAGCCGATGGAGGCATGTGAAGCTCTGGATAATATTCTGGTGGGAAACATACGTTCCTGACATTCATGTGGTTGTTACTTTGACACTTACCACCCACAGAAACATTGTTGTTGTCACCTCCATGACAATGGTATTCTTGATTGCAGTGACCTTTTTGCAGCAAAATAATGCTGGCCCACTTCAATTTTTTTGGAAGAGTTTCAAGAACATAATAGAGAGTTCAAAGTGTTTACTTGGCCCTGAAATTGCTCAGATTTTCTTCCACTTCTAATGTCTTGGTTCCTGACACCCCAGAACAACTTATCAAGCGTTGTGGAGTTGATGCCTCAGGAGATCAGAGCCGTTTTGGCATAAGTGGAACCCACACTATTAGGCAGTCGGTTTTAATTCTGATTGGTGTATAGTACTACTACAATTACACACTTTCCCTCTTCCAAACCTCTTTCGCGATGACAAAAAACAAACAAAAAAAAGCAGCAAATTGTCCAGCCAATGTTGGCAAACAATTTACACATTCAGTGGTCAGAAATGATTAATTAGGATTTCAATTCATTGAGATTCATTTGAACATTGTGCTCTGTCAACCTGGCAGCTAAAAATCCAATATTCACTCTCCTTTCATCTGTTTTTATTTTCCCGCAACTTCTGAGCAAAATAACTGGCTCTATACCTACTAAATGTGCCACTGTGACCACTAGCCAGTCACTAACTGTGTCTGCCGGCTGGTTGGTGCTAAAAAGGTGTAGTGTAGAGCAGGATTACAAGAGACGGTTTTCACTGAAAACAGTTGCCTAGTGCTGCTGCATGTAAGGTTGATTAGATCAGTAAAGCAAAACCAAACCAAAACTAAATGTTCTCAGATGTAAAACCAAAATCATCAGTTGAGAGAAGTTGAAAGGCCTCCAAATTCAGATTGCAGTGCCACTGACATACCTGATATTCATCCTAATTTTTCTTCCATGATAAAACAAAGTAGAACTTCATTAATCATGAGGCAAACTCTTACATTTAAAGCAGAGAGACTTTAATTGACTTCATGCAACACTGTCCGTGTAGTTATTCCTGTGATTGAAATCACATGTTCTTCCAAATATTCAGCCAAGACCAGTCAGAAAGTGAGAAGTAAATAGGGTTACAGGTTTGTACACTGCCAAAAATTGTTACTGCAAATTATGCCTAACATAAAAGGAAATAAAGCGATTGCCTTCAGTTTTTAGGTTTTATTTGAAAACCTTGCATGCTCAGTTTGACAGAAACGCACAAAGTCTGAGAAGCTGGAAGACCAACTTTGAATATGGAGGAAGCAACAAATTTAGACGTGAAACAGCTTGATGTAGGAAGGTTAAGTTCATGAAAGAACAAAAAGCACAACCCACTCTGACACTGAGTCCCATTTCTCATGTTTCTTCATTCTCTGTTATGGGGTTTGGCATCAAGAATTGGTTCCAAAATGCACATTCCAAAGGCATCATTAATAACATTAAATTTATGTTCTTCTTATCAGCTCCAAAACAGATTTTAATTATTCTAGTTTCAAACTGACACAGTGCACCTGAAACTGCCACCATACATCTCCCGTTGTTTCTCTGCTTTCCTGTCTCCTACGCATTAGTCTTCATAAATCGTGAGTCGATCATTATTCTCAATGTACCTGCTCAAATGTTGCTGAGATGCTTGATTAGCAGGTGAACGACACAAATTGGGTTATTGTCTTGTATCAATCATCGTTATTTAGCAAAGACGATGCTACGAAATGCTTAGCAAGAGCGGGACTAATTTTCATTACAGCAAAGAATCTGAAGTAAACCACAAAATATTCAAAAGAAAAGAGGCCACTGTTACTGCATTTATCTATGCTTAAATAGTGTTTCACATGTGAAGAAGGCAGGGGGACACTACAGAAACAGGGCTTTATTTCTCTTCGGTGGCAACAAATAAAAAAAGGCACACAAACTTTTAATAACTATTCTGCTAATCAAGGCGCATTATATCTGACTAAAGTAACTTTACTAGCCTGATGATGTACTGGTACTTCTCTCATACATCAACAGAGATTCACTCCCCACAGTAAGCCCACTCGTCTGTCATAATCTTCCCTAATGGGATATTTTTTTTGATTATACTTCCATACTGTCAACTATTTTATATCATCAGAAAATAGATATTAAAAGCAAAAGTGCTCAATGCTAAAAACTATTACCTGTGGATTTTATACTGTAATGCAGTATGTTATTCCTCATGCATTAATTCAAAATTCAGATTTTCCTCTCGTCGAAACCATAACCACCTGCTCCTCCAAGAAATGGAATCGAGAATTGTTAAGAACTATAACTGACGAGCAGAACTGGAATCAAAAGTGGAAACAACACCGAACCCTGCTCTGATGCCGCTGGGAAGGAAAATGCAATTCTCCTTTTCACACTCATTATTATTTACCCTCCCCTTGGCCTTTCTCACGGACATAAGACATTTCAACATGTGATGGTGCCATGTCATTCCATAAATGTGATGATGGTGACAGGAAATCATGCTGTCCCACACCTGTAACACATCATTCTCAGCTTGCTGTCTGACCATCTGCTCCCAAACTATCTTTCTCCACCCACCTACAATCCAGACCAACGCGTACGAACCTTTGTTAGCTGTTGAGTAAAGGCAACCAAAAGGAATTTGAATAGGAAATTAGTAAATAAAAACGATGCTGATTGTTTTAAACATAAGACTGATCAATTAAAAAAAAGAGGGTTTGTCTTCGAGTACTTTACTCAGCCAGTCACTGTCACATTTCACATGTCGTATTGTACCACCTGAACTCTCCTTGGCGGTCTTTGTTCTCTATCTGTGCGATGGCCTTGTCTTTTCATGTGTGCTCTGTATCTGAGGACTACTGGAGCAGCACTTTAGACACACCTGCTGTCGCTTTACGTACCTTTCAGTACAGATGGTGCATGCATTTGATGCTGACCTTAGATCCCCAGATCTTACATCTCAGTCTCTTTGCTGCTGTCTCTGATGATGCAGATCTTTCCATCTGTACATTCCATCTGTGATTCCACCTATGCAGGGTGATACACATAATAATTTTCTTCTTCAGTTTGTTTATGTTTATTTTTGTTGCCATGCAATGACTTCCTGCTCGCCAGTTGCTTACAAAAGCCCCTGTGTGTCATCTTCTCTTTCCCGTGCTGGATTTTCGCTTCTGTCAATTGGCATGAATAGCTGGATAACCACAGCTCTGTGTAGATGTAGGCAGACAAACATTGTAAGTGGTCTTGTGTAAGCCACTAAATCTCAGTCTTTGAAATGGTGCTGTTTTGTATATTGTTTTAATCTTTGACCTCGCTGTGCAGGGAAGAAAGACAAGTCAGTATAAGCAGCAATACTACCTCTTTTTCCATGGGTATTTAATGTAGGATTTCAGGACCAGCAAAACAAATTATCCAATCTCCATAGAAAAAATGGAAAAAAAAACATCCATAACTGAATGCACACATGCACTGGGGATGCAGTATTTTATTGCTACCACAACTAGCAACACAATAATTAAGATAAAAGGTGTTTTGATGATAGTACCCAGGTAAAGTGTTAAAATGGAGGGTTGTGTCTGTCCACAGTTAAATAGTGAACCGAAAACAAGCTGCATTGGAGCAGACATTGGTATGATGCAATCATTTGTGACACTTCCTAAAGCTCTATATTACTCAAATTTTCTTTTAAAGTTACCATTAAATCGCAGTTAGCAGTAAGCTAAGTATTGCCACTACAAGCTTTTCCTATATGATCTGGAATCCAATTTAACAATTCAGTCTCAGAAAAACCAAGACCATATTATTTTATGCCAAAAAATAAAAAATAAAATCCCACAATGCGGTGTGTCACATTTTGCAGATGTAAAAACTACCTTAGTGTGACAGCAGCTGTGAGTGCAACCCTTATTTCTAGAATGTTTCAATTGAGCTCCCAGAGATTGTGGTTCACAGTCAGAGTCTCCTTTGTGGTTGGTGTAAGGCAACAAAAGCACTTTGGTTAGAGGAGGCCGTTTTTGCTTTTCTTTATTTTCTGACGTTCATGCGAAATGTTGCCAACGTTTTAAATAATGAGGCAATAGCATGCAAAAGTAATCCCTGGGAGAATCAATCTCAGGCTTCAGATTGCTCTGAACACAGAGTTTCCAACAGTTTGACGTCAGCCCATCATGGATTCCTTTATGCAGTCATCTGACCCAGGAGCAGCTCACTCATTAAGCCAAATTATGGCCTTCTTCTAGAATAGATGTTCTCACAAAGCAATCTATGGGTAGTACTCCCTAAATTTTATGAATTCCAGCATGCAAATAACCCAGTGGTGTTGAGAGACACTATGCAGTAGTTTAGTGACAGCAGAATAATATTTTACTCGTCACCTATGGTATTTCCTGACAACTCAGCTGATATTTTAGCGCATTTTAACAGATGCATGTAAGGAATAAAGTAACAGACAACTTAGTACTGAGAGACAAAATCCACTGTTGTGTCAGACAATCAGCACACATTTTTTGCTGCAATCTTTGTTGCTACAGATATTCGTGCTGTTCATTGTCATGGTGTGGATGGCATAAGGGTACCGATGAATTTTAGAAGTAGCCCTATTCAATCACCTAATAAGAAATTATTTCACTATGCATTTATTGTTTACTTTCAGGACTTTCATTCTAGAAATAGGGTGAGGTGTTGCTCACACGAAGAAGCTTCTACAAATTCTGCCAATCAGAAGGAAGCAGGTTTTAAGGAAGGGGGTCCTCAAGGGTTGGATAAACTCTAAGTATAACACAATAGATTCCTTTCAGTTGTGTCCCAGAATAAAATATAGATAAATATTAATAAGCATCCTCTTTAAAGATATTGAGGATATGAAAAGACTGTGGTCCCAGTCAAATACACTGCGTCTTAAGTCACGGTCTTTATTTAAACCAGTCTATGATGTGCTTTAACCATAACCAAGTTTTGCTTCAGCAAGGAAAATGACAGTATGGCTGCTGGTATCATCTATGATTTCTGCATGGAAGCTTAGACACTATTTCTACAACAATGTCCAAAACCAACTTTTCCTTATTCAACAAAATGAAAAGAAAATAAATACATCCATGTATGTATCCACAATAGCTGAATTAGTGTCCGTTTGTACACAGAACATGACATCAACTTTAGTTTGATTGTTGTCCATTGCTAAAAAGTATAGACAAAATAACTTTTGTTTGAATGAACTATCAGCTGTCCATAATATTCCACACCCTTCACCTTTATTGCCTCTCTTCTGTACACTCTACTTGTAATTGTAAATCTTTTCTTTCATCTTGCCTTCTCCTCTGTTCTCCTCTTGTCTCCACTGAACAGACATGGTAGTTTAACAGCAGATGAGATGAATAGTCGGGGACAGTAATATAGATGGTGACTTTGACCTGTACTAGCTCCTCAAACTCGTTCCAAATCAATCTACCATTCCATCACCGTGACCCAGATGTCCATCCTTCTTCCCCCTCTCTATCTTCCTCCCTATCTCTTGCCAATCTCCATTCATCAGAGTGTCTATCTCCATTCTCTCCTCTCATCTTCTCTTCCAAAATTACTCGATTCAGATTGTCTTGACAGCGAAAAAAAGTTTGTCTCTGTGCGCAGTACTTTAGAGAAGAAAGGAATACTTGAGAATGAATTGGACTTTCAAAATAAGTTTGCCCTGAAACCTTTTGTTCTATTGCTCTCATGCAGTATTCATGCATCTGGATGAACTATCCCTGGCTTTGCTTTCGTTTTTTTTTCAACCTAACTCATCAGGCACAGAGTTAATGACCTTAAGGCATTAGCAAAACAGTGTGACTCAAAACCTGCTGCTTCTTTGTTGAGTGTGCGATGTGTGCACGGAAGTGAAATTCCTTCTCTTTTAGATCCTCTTTTCCAAAGTCTTTTGAAAACCTGTCGAAGCTGCAGTTAGGCAGATATTAGGCTCAAACTCATCATCACTGATATATTTTATATCGCACATAGTAAGGAAGGGACTTCTGTTTTGCAGCTGGACAAGAGTAACAAGATGGTGTTAGATTTGTTTTTTTTTTTTAAAGGCCATGTCTGATCCCATATAAGCCTCTCAGTACGTCTGTCCTCAGTAGCAATGGTGACTTTTACACCTGCGATATGTCAGCGCTGTAATTATTATAACCATACCTCCGGTAATACGGCCGCTTGACATGTCATTGTGGTATTTTGTCAGGAGCAGAATGAGATCAGGCTAAATCCCTTCTTGTTCCTTTTGTAATCCTGTGTCTGCTCGCTGACGGGCTATTGGAACCGTAGCCGACATGTGAATCGATGATGGTATTTGCACAGTTCTTATCACGTTGGCTATCTACTGTCAAATAAACCTAAGGATTACATTCACCTCCAGCTTACTGCTGACAGTGATGGACGCAGCAGGCGACTTCCATTATTTGTTGTTACTTTCTTTCTTTTTCTCATTTCTTTGTTTGTTTGTTTCTTTCATTTTTTGAATAAACAACACATGCTATATGCCGAATTAGGGAAACATATGTATGAGGATTTATTCATTGTCTCAACAGAAATGCATCCAAACAGAGTTAATGGATGAAGGTTTCATTTCAGTCAGCTGATGACAGAACAGCCAGATTAGGTTTGTGGGCATTATAAGACATCAGACAATAACAGTGTCAAAGGATTACACAGGGATCGCAACATGCAACAAAGACCAAGGTAAAAAGAAAACAGTAGGAGGTCAACGCTGAAGGACACAAAGCAAGTGAATGATTCAAAACTTTAGAGAAAAATACTGTATGTTTTAAATGTTTTATTAAAAGTATGCGTTCTCAACTTTGCTCAGTTCTGAACTCCTTTGTTTGTGTGCTTTTCTTTCTTTTTTTTATAGTGTGAGTAGGGTAAGCACTGCAGAACCAGAACAAAGACTTGCAGCACACATCTGTCCTCTCTGCTCTGCATGCAGGAGACCACCTCCAGCTGTCTGCATAATAAACACTCTCTCCAACGCACACACATCGAAAACAAGGAAATGTTCAAGCCTGCAAATGTGCACACTCACATGCTCACACATCCTATTGAACATTGCTGTGAGCGCAAACATTAAGATGTTGTAATTTTTGGGATAATTAGTTGGCCTGTCAGTTTTATGGCTGTACCTTGCTAGCTCCAAGATTAGGCCTCTGAGACCTCCTGCTCTGCTGCACACACAGTTTTACGCCATTGTGTGCGTATGCATGTGTGTGTGTGTGCATGTGTCTGTCTATGTGTGTGTGTGAGAGTGTGAGAAAAAGTGAGAGATAGGAGGAGAGAGAGAGAGAGAGAGAGAGAGAGAGAGAGACCGAGAATGAAAGCCACAGAGAGGAAATTATAATGCCGCTATTTAATTAGCAAAACCCCATTGAACTTCATCTCCTCCATCAGTGATTCTCAGCTCCTATCACCATTAATGAGATTGAGATTTCTGTCATATTTTCTAATGCGTCTCTGCACATACAATGATTTTAAATTCATAGCTGTCATTTACATTCAAATGTGCTTTGAAATCACTGTAATCGTAATTCCTCTTTGGGCAATTATTTCAGGGCGAATGAGAAATGCTTACAATAAGTTTGAAATTCGGATAATATTATGATCCTAAAGATTAAAGAAGAGAGGAATATGTTCCAAATGATAAAACATGCATTCCTCTATTTTGACCTACAGCTCAAAGCATTCTCTGGCCTTGTTTAATATGTAAATTAAAATAGAAAATGTGATGCAGTAGGCATGTCAAAATACATCATTTAACAAACTAATTCAGAGGCAGTTCTTTGTAAAACTGTTTAATCAAACAAGAGGCACAAGATGCATTATATTCACATCTGATGGCGTGCATGAACAGAAATTGTTGACACCCTTGATCCAAAAGTCTGACTTTAAAGTTTGAAACTCGCAAGTATAATAAATACTTGTAGAATAGCTCAGTATTTTCTTTTCCCACGTAACATAGAGAATAAGACACGAGAGGTAAAGGTCGCATCATCTTATTTAGCACACTGCTGCAGCTTGTGGACATCTTAAACTCTGTGTTTACTGGCTGTAGTCCATTAGCTCATACAGTCTGTTAGTCATTCATGTCGGCAGATATACACTCACACACACAAAGAAACACTCACTCACATGCACAGAGCAATTATTCATGACTTGAAACAGGAGAGGACATGTAATTGAATTATGTTCCCTATAAACAATAAACTTAGGAGAAATAAACCTACCGTTTCATACCTTTTGCTTTTTGGCAAGTAGCCTCTATGTAACACACATACACACACACACACACACACACACACACACACACCTATACACACACACACACACACACACACACACACACACACACACACACACACACACACACACACACACTCGTACACACACACAAAGTCATAGCGATGCTGTCTGATTCACCAAGCTACAAAAATTGCCTAAAGTAAGAGAACTTTTGCAGGTCAAGAATGCATCTAGAGACGGCTCTTTTCATCTGCTGCATAAGTGAAGTCCTCTAAGTCTTACTTCATCTTACACTTGAAAACACAAAACAAAAACAGCAAGTGCAATGTCAAGACTGAGTGTTACACATTAAAGCCTAAAAATGCCGTTCTCTGCTTACTTTCATCTCCTCTCTGTAAACGACATTTAATGATAGCTTTTAATTAGTAGCAAAAGGTCTCTGGAAATCTCACCACGTATATACAGTACGGAATAAAAAATAAACAGTTTGGTGTGTGTCGTCTATAAGTCATTATACATTCATTCTCCACACTGAAGGTGTAGAGTAAGAATTCAACTGTAAGATAAACACCTTGGTCAATGATACCATTTCTTCCACCCGCATTTAAATTTCCTCTTCAGCATAAGGTCCTCTTGATTTGTTATCGTAGAGACATTGCTATTTACATGATCTACAAGTGCAAAAGATATTTATGCCACAGTTGTGTCTCATTTTGCATCTGTTCAGTCTCAGCACATGTCACACAGTTCTGATTATGTTAAACTCCTTAATTTAGTATTCGTGCCTGTGCAACACATAAAGAGAAACTATGAGGTGATCGAAGTAAAATATTGCCATAATGATTCCTGGCAGAGACAAAATTTATGTAGGATTTTACATATAAATAGCTTTTAAGAAACTAAATATGCACCAAATTCAAAAGTGATCAACCATAGTCATACTCTCTATGAAAAGCTGGAGTGCCATTTAGCAAAAAAAAAAAAAAAAAAGATAACCAGGGATGTCAAATTTTTGTTGCCAGTCAGATCAAAATCCTTTTCTGATACCATTTTCCTACATAATATACACTTTAAGTACATCGTATCTATTAAAATTAGTCCAGCATATGTGCTTGACAACTAAATAGCTCTGCAAAGCATTAGGTGGAGAACGCTTCTCTTCATCTAAACTGTTCCCTAATGTTATGTAGCTGGTTAAAAACCTTGCTGCAAAGCTCCAGTAGGCCACTGTCTGGAATATAGAGTCAAAGGGTAGAATGTACTGTGGCTCAATAAGCCCCAAACGACAGAAAAAAAGGGTATTCTCTACATGGATGTCAGAAAATGCATCGTAGATTAGCTGCAGCACCTGATTGCACCACAGGGTGGAGCCTCTAACTGTTTTATTCTGTAGTGAGCAGAACAGATGGACTATGGGCACTTATTTGGCAAACAGAGAGCATTGTGGGGGTTCAGCTAGCAAAGGGCCAACATGACAAAGACTTCTGTGCTGCTTAATGATGTCAAGAAACAGCTCATGTGTTCAAGACAAGCCAGAATTTTCAGAGATAGCATTCTTCAAACCTCACGTCATATCTTGCAGAGCTTCTTATGTGACCCAGAGCAGCAAAGCAGTAGTATCAGCACAAGCACATGAGAGATCAATTTGTGTCATTGATGAATCCATTGCTGACTGATGACGCTAGCAATTATTGATTTAGAAATCTATTCTAAAGGTGCATCCCTAACATCCTACCACAAACTGTGCTCTTCCTTACAACACCTGTGCTACAAAGGATCAGACTTTGGCTCATACCGATTGATCAGTTAAAAAATGGATCTGGATCTTTGTGAGCGGATTACCGCATTTACTGGAAGAAGATTCACACACTGAGCCATCCATGCATACATTAATCCTCTGACACACACACACACGCACGCACGCACGCACGCACGCACGCACGCACGCACGCACGCACACACACACACACACACTGTCCATTATGTTGGATGCTACTTTGTGTACTGGTTTCCATTTTTTGTCTTGAATGCAACATGTGAAACTCACAATTTGAGCAAAACGATTCAATATTTGTGCAATAGGTCTCAAAATTATTCTAAAATAATGTTAAAATGCTCATAATTAGTCAAAACATCTCGAACTGTTCGCCCTGTTCCACAGACAGCAGTATCGATACGCTCAACTGGACGAAAGCATCGAAAGCATAAAGTCCAAAATCTCTGTTCCTTCAGTGACCAACTCTATGAAGGGCATTCTGGAGAAATGGTCCTCAGTGTCAGATGGGGTCTCAGGAGAGGCTCCCCTAGCCCTCAGCAGCACTCCCTTGGCTGAACGTGTTGCAGCTGATATTGTGGCAACGATACTCGGTGATATGCACATATGTGAGTCTGGAAGTGGAACTGCCTCTCCTGAAAAATCTCCCAGTATTCATTTTAACATGGGTCTGATCGCCAGGAAGGTCAAAAACTTTTTTTCATCAGCCGGCAACAAAAAAACTGTTCGCGAAAAACAACATGGTCGCTTTTTGAAGGCTGCCAAAAGGCAGTTTGAAAGAATAATTTCAGACCTGAAGAATGCCTGGAAGAAAAAAGATTCAGAGTTCCTTGTGGATCTAGAACAGAGGTCGGATTAGTCTCTGATCCGAAGCACTGAGGAACAATTCGGCTTTACCTGGAAGTGTTCCAGATTCTCCCAGGCAGACTCCAAGGGCAACACCTTCACCGAGCTACCTGGTCGTCATACCAGCACAGTCCAGTAAAGATCAGGCTTCAGTGGAGTTTGACTACATCAAATCTGGTCTTGACAAACTGTACAACATGTCTGGCCAGACAGGAAAAGCTGGAAAACAGAAAAGTGCAGGAAAGACTCAACAAGCAGATCAGGGAACTCTCAAGGGAAATGACTGATAAAATCTACGATAATCTGATGGTTGATCATAAGACATATTACATTCCTGTCGTTCCTCCAAGAAGATGTCTGTCCGACTCTAAAAGCTTTCACGTTAATATTTCACTTTTATCTCATTTCAAGGTGCAATATTTAACATTTATCCAATTTTCAAATCTCATTACCATACAGTCTACGGTCATTACACAGTTGCAATATTTCATTTCTATCTTATTTTTAGGTGCAATATTTTACATTTATCTAATTTTCACTTTTTATTCTCATTTCACTGATTGAATATTTCACTTTTATCTCATTTTTAGGGGCAATATTTGACTTTATCACAATTTCTCACCATAATATTTCAATTTTATCTCATTCAGTTGCAATATTTCATTTTTATCTAAATTTTCAGGTGCAATATTTCACTTTTTTTAAATAATTGTTACATTGCAATATTACATTATTAGGTGCAATTTTTAATTTCTATCTAATTTTTCGGTGAAATATTTCACTTTGTCTCATTTTTCTGTTGTAATATTTAATTTTTCTCTCATTTTTAGGTGCAATGGTTCATTTTTTATCTACTTTTCCAATTGCAATGTTTAGTTTTTCTTTCATGTTTAGGTACAATTCTTCAGTTTTTTTTAAAATTTCCAATTACAATATTTCACCTATGTATAATAATAAGGTGAATTTTTTCACTTCTATCTAGTTTTCAGGTGCAAAATTTCATTTTAATTTCATTTCTAAATGCTATATTTCATTTGCATCTCATTTATCAGGTTCAATATTTCATTTTTATGTCAATTTTAGGGACAATATTTCACCTTTATCTCACTTTCAAGCTGATATTTCAATTTTATCTCATTCAGTTGCAAAATGTTATTTTTATCTCTTTTTTAGGTGCAATATTTCATTTTAGATGCAACATTTAATTTTATTTTCATTTTTAGGTACACTATTTTCATTTTTATCCCTTTTTAGGTGTAATGTTTCATTTTAATCTAATTTTTAGATGCAGTATTTCACTTTTTTTTTAAAAATTTCAGCAACAATATTTCATTTTTATCTAATTTAGGAGCAAAATTTCATTTTCTTTAATTTGTCTGTTGCAATATTTACTTTTTTCTGTTGCAATATTTAATTTTTCTCTCATTTTTAGGTACAATATCTAATTTTTCCTAATCTTCCAATTGTACTATTTCACCTTTATCTAATTTTTAGGTGAATTTTTTCACTTTTAGCTCATTTTCTTGGTGCAATATTTCATTTTTATCAAAATTTACAGGTGCAACATTTCCTTTTAATTTCAATTTTAGATGCAATATTTAATTTGCATCTCATTTATCAGTTTCAGTATTTTAATTTTATCTTATTCAGCTGCAATATTTCATTTTTATCTCCTTCGACCTCTATGGCGACCAGACGAACCCACAGGCAAATGTATATTTTAACATATTGTATTTAACACACACACACAACACACACACACACACACACACACACACACACACACACACACACACACACACACACACACACACACACACACACACACACACACACACACACACACCGAGTTAGACACACTTTTCCCCTGGCTCTGTCCTGGGCAGCATATGGCAGACCTTGAAGTTCAAGGACACCAGTGTTTCACAGATTTAGGAAATCCATCACTGACAAACACACATTCAGCTAAACCTTACCCTGTGGAAAACACACACACTCACAGGCATGTTCTTGTGCACAAACACATGGACACTGCACATGGGAGAAATGTCCAACAGAGGCAGAGGAAGCCACCAGCTCGACACTGATTAGTTTCTGCCTGATGACTGGAGGCTCATGACAGTATCCCCTGAGGGAGAGCTAAACGCAGACACACAATCTCTTCATTTGACCTGGCAAATCAAAGATTTTAGTTTACCGTGTAGCAGTTTACACACTGAAAACTGTGTAAATCCTTGTGTTTACTTTGTCCAGCACCAAAGCCAAATCTACAACATGTTTGTTTTCCTTTGTTGAGATGAATAGGATTTAATTTAAACCATCTACACAAAGACTGAAATATGGAGCCATGCTGTATATGATATGGAACACTGATCCAGGGACACAAAATTCAGCTTTAGTGACATATGATGATAAAAAAAAAAAAAGAAGAAGCGTTGGTCAGCTTCTCTTATTTGTCAGCTGCCTGGCCTTGGTGTCTCAGCCTGACATGTTTGAATAATCCAGGCTGTGCTTGAATAAGCAGAGCTCCTATCAGCCTCCCATAGATCTGATGGATCATATCTGTTGGACAAGCGTATGTCACAACAAAAGAAGGAAACAGACACAATGGCTGTAGTAACTTGCATTACTGCCAATACATCACCTATCATTGTTATTTATAGTGAATATACAGTGGATATGCAATATTTTTAGTGTGAGTGTGGTGCTCTTTAAAAAAAAAGGCAGATTTGGATGGAGTTAAATTAACTGTTCTGCTACTGATACTCTGCTACAAATTCTATTAATCATCCAAAAACTCTATTAAAGGAAAGTTTTTTCTTAGCTCAATCATTAAAGACAGTAACATTTTTAGTGTGTTTTTAGATACTGAGAATTTATGTAGAATATGCGATGCATTACCTTAAAATATAGATATGCAGATATAGATAGACAACAAGCTTATTTTAGGTTTGACCACCGTTAAGTTCATACAATGACTTTTAAAGGTATCACAGAGCAGAAATGTTTTTAGCTTATAGTCGTGAGAGTTCCATATGACGCTGATTGCTACAAATCTGAGACATGAAAGACTGGGACATGACTTTGTTTGTGTGTGTCTGTATGTGTGTGCTAGTGTGTGTGCATGTGTTCACGTGTGCATGTGTTTGTGTGTGTGTCGGTAGAGGACTAATTAGCCTGTTTGTTCTACATGCTTTATGGGTCCGGGGGGACGACAGGAGATGGGCACATACACACCTTGCTCCCTACAGAGGCCATCTGTTGTGCAAACACTCAAACATACACACTAACTTCACCTACACACTGCCATGGAAACATACTATAAAAGCGCTGATGAGGGAACACAGATATTGATGGGACCACTCATTTGAGCTGCACATATTGCTCCACTGACTGCAGAACTGACACAGTAACAAAGGACAAAATGTATTCTCCTAAATTCTTGTTTTTTTAACCATCAAAGCTAATACTTAGTGTTGGAAAAAAGATGCTTAACTAGCTGGGAAATAGCTCTGAATCACATGGGTTTTTTTTAGCTCTCATATTATCATCTCTTACAGTCATTCAAACAACATCATACCCACTGTGGAAATACACATTCTAGTATAATGCTTTTAGATAAGGAAAACTGAGTAATGTTGATGACATTGACTCAGATATGTTCCTGTTACCTACCTGCTAAACCACAGCTTCAGTATGTCATTGATTGCACTCGATTGTGTGATTTCACAATGCTGCTCTTTTCAGATAATGGATTCAATGACACATGCAGGACATCAATTATCGCAGGTTCAAACAAAGAATCATTTTTCTCACACTTTTGTGTCACGAGCAAAGGTGTCATAACCCTGCTTCTTTTCCTTCCATTTCTGTTCAGCTTCTTTGAGCCCCTTTGCAGTACAATGAGGACAATCTCTGAGTCGTACTGCATGATTTTTCATAAACACAGTATCTATAGTTATGAGAAAATGCATTTGTTGAAACAAACCGATCCATCCCCCTCTGAAGTCTTCCAAAAACTGCCAACCTCGTGGCTGTGTACATCCCAGTGAAATTTATTTAATTATCGCACCACACCAACACCGCTCGCAGAGGCTGAATACATAGAAGCTCAAACAACAGGGATCCCCCACTGCACGCCATCAAAAACTCCCCAGCAAAACAAAGAGAGGGAGAGGGAGGGAGAGAGTCAATATTCCACCTTTCTCTGAGACACATAACTGAGGCTGAGTTATAACACATCGTCTGGTAAGCTCTTTCTCACTTGGCTAACCTTGAATGAAGCCTCAGATGAGAAGAAAATACTATTTTCACCTCACTCCTAGGCCAGAAGTGGCTCGCTATGGGCTATTTTTTTTTCCCTCTGTGTATGTGTGTGTGTAGGTGTGTGTGTGTGTGTGTGTGAGAGCATCCATGTCTTTGTTCTATGTTCAGTCAGAAATTGCTTTTACAATTCCAAGACAATCTAATCACTAAGTTACTAGTATATTTCTTCACCTTTACCATCAAATGCTTGCAGTGCTGTCATTGTTTAGGGGTATATCTAGAGTCATGATCACTAAATACCTATATAGATAAAGAGCAAAGAACATCAGAGTCACCTCTCTTAATTATAAAACACAAAATGTGACAACAGTGCAACAAATTGCCATATCAATTAGACTTTACAAAATAATACTTATGGCAGGGCTTTTAGAATACCATAGTTTTGGTTAGATTGCACAGACAAGTATAATAAGATGATAAGTTCTTAGGTTAGACGAAGCAGGAAACTAGAAACAAGACAAAGCCAACAGCCCTGTGTGGCTGTACTGAGGCAGGGATTTTTTCAGTTGAATGCGACGGTCAAAACCTTCTCGTAATGTTGATGTAAACGTTCATGATAAACAGGTAGAATGGGGTGTTTCACTATCTTAGCTTATTGTGTCTACTTGCTAACATTGGGGAGGAGAAAAAAACTGGCATAGAAAAACAAAGTACAGCTCTGGCTGATTAGTGTTGGACAAATTAACATTTTGGCAATTCATCAAATAGTTGTTCACTCAAAACATCAGCCAGAGCTCTTCCATCCCAAGAGCCGCACTGCTAACATATGGCTAAAAACAACACTGCTTTGTATTAAGGGTTCTCTTCACCAGCCAAAACAGTTGACAAGCACTGCCTTAGAATAACCAGACGCGCAGTTGAGATTTAGTCCAAATTAAATGGCTTTGGTCGTCTTTCCCTACATAGTTAAAGTGCATTTTGGTGTAGACAATGTTGCAGACAATATTTCAAACCTTTTTTAACTGTGAGGATCTTTATTTCTTACCTTGTGTTCGAAGTCAGTGTTACTGCAGTGCTTGTGCCATTTCGATTCTCTTTAGTAGTTCTGCTTGGGAGAGCAATACCTCAGGATGGTAGAAATATGCTCATAAATGGTTCATTCACAGGAACAGCAAGATTTAATCACAAGGTGTGAGGAGGTTCCTTAAACAACTCAAGTTGAATAACACCAAATTTGTGAAAAATGCATTTAACTGAAGTTGGGATGACTTCTGAGAATGTACATGTGTGAAACAGATTTTAAATAGATTAGAATTGATTGAACTGCCAATGCAGCATTTTATTTAATTCATTTTGTTGTCAGTTAGGGAAGCCAAATAAATCATAATCTTATATAACACCATTCGCTTTTGCTTACCTTTAAGCTTTTAGCACGTGCAAGCTTAAAAAAAACACACACACACTTTGAATAATACATTTCATCCAGTATGTAAGTAAGTGCATGTTTCCCTCTAACAGTAGGATGTTGTTTTCACAAGTTCAGTCCTCTTTCCAACACGCAACCCTCCTTTCCTTTCTGTTTTTTCTCCTATATATCAGACCTCCATCACTCGTTCTCCCTGCTACCTCTTACTCTCTCTCTCTCAGCGGGATTCAGGGCCCTAAAGCTACTTTCTCTACGGCCTCCACTACCTCTCAGGTCACATCCTCCCTGTCCCTGACCTCCAGAGTCAGAGCAGCCTTGGGAAAGCATCAGTGGACTGATTTACCGAAACACAGGGCGGTAGAGCATCAGGGAGGTCAGCAGGGCCTCGCATTGCTTCACTATCCCACGAACCGGGCCTGTACCCTAGGTTACCCGTGATTTACTGATGGGGTGTTCTGGATCTGAAGAGTGATGTCAAAGGACATGTGGGAAACATGTAGAAATTTGAGAAGTGTGTTGCAACAGAGTTATGTGTCTGTTTGCAGCTCCATCATCTTAGACAAGAGGAAGGGAGGGAGGCGGCTTCTGGTTCAGTTTGTCTATGGTCTCTGTGCAGTGAGGATCATATTTCCGAGTTTCACGGTATTAAAATGCTTTCAAGTTATTTTGTATGGGGTTTCAAATATTTTAGATATTCAGAGTGGTAGGTTGAGAAGGTTTGCTGTTTTTGTTTATCAGAAAAGAGAATGTTTTTTGGTTGATGCAACAAGCAGTGTGAACAGTGTGATGAATAGATTTCTTCAACTTTAAAGAAAGTCAGTGCCTCCCTAATACCAATTTTTCTCCATTTTTGAAAACAATTGACGTTCCTTGCTGTGTGCAAATCTAGATTATGCAGAGCCTCCTAATGCCTACTATACTTTACCATTAGGTTTGTGCTTTTTATGAACTCCACCTACAGCCAGCATTTAAAAATGTCTTTAAAGGCTGAGCTTCACAGACAAGGATGGAGACTATAATTTTTACATGATACTTTATTGGTCCCTGCAGAGAACCTTTATACCCCTTAATGCCCCTTTTAAAGATGAGGTCAGAGGTCAGGGTCAACGACAAAGCAGCACGACTGGAAGTAAAAAATGGACAGGTACATCTAAGTGTTGTATAATATATGTGGTCAAGTTGGAGAATTTTGGCATTGCACAACTGTTTTTTTTTCTGAAAGGAAAACTGTGACTGAGAACAATAAAAGGTATATAGCATATTGAACACTGAAGAAAATGAAATGGAAAATCCAGAAAAGGATGTCCCATAACTTTTGTTTTATTTACATATGTGCATTTGACATCTTTATGCACATTTACATTGCTATCCTTTGGCCATTTTTTGGTTTGTTCTCAATTAACAAAAGCAAATTTGGACAGAGTACAGTAAAAAAAAACTACAACTTACATAGAAGGTTAAATATCTATGTAAACTACGAAGAATACATGAACTGAAAGTCGCTGACATATGCTGCCAGAAACAATCAAGTGTTTTTACTTCGTTTTAAAGAAAAAACATTATATTAATAATATTTGTTCTCTATCAGCAAAAGCAAATCATGACAGAATACAAAAAATATAGTTGAGAAGGCTTGCAGTTCTTGTTTTAGCGAAATGTTAGAATAGAAGCTCTTTATTGTCATTGTACATGAAATTATCTGCAAACCAGCAAAGTGCATCAGTCTGAGGAAAGAAAAGCTCCTTTCTCACTCCCCTCCGGATAAACTGTGATTAAAATTGACTTTAAATTTAACTTCAACACAAGATAAAAACCTTTACTTTCATTACTGATGTCAAGTTTTAATAAAGTTCATGCTACTTTTATAAAATGATGAAAGTTAATAAATTGTATTTCTGTGATCTCTTTGATTTCTGTCTTTTCTCCTGTCATCCAGATGTTCAGAGGGAGCTGATGCCACATCTGGTCCAGCTGATGGAAGGTCTTCAAGTTCTGACTGAAGATGGTCCTCTTATTGGATTTAAGGTTCAGATGCTCAGTAACAAACTCCACCAATGAGTCAACAGGGAAGCTTTAGGTTTATTAAATGTTGCTATGAAGGTATCGCTGTTTTTCTTTGTGAATGCAATGTGCTCCAACTGAAACTTGAACTTGAACTTAGAAGTAAATCCTTCCATCTGACAGGATTTAGTTGCATTAATAACGTCATAACATTCTAATTTTTATTCCAGTCTTGGTTGGAAAAAGAGTCTCTGTATTGATTCAGGTAAAAACTGAACTTCACAGCATGTTGGAGCAAAACAACCAGATGAAAACTGTGATGGTGTTGAATTGTCAGACCGTAATGTTGCAGCTCAAAGCAGCTTTTCTATCTTGGTTCATTCTGACATTCAGCTGTGAATCAGCAGCAAATCCAGTTGATGGTGATCCATGCTGTGGAAGTCTCACATCTCCTCATTTAATGGAGCTTCTTTGCACTTTTTACACTTTACTTAATAAAAGTTACATCTAGTTTTTACGAGGAATGTGACGTTTTTAATTTCTCTGTGAATAACTACAGTCTAATGGAACGGCTGGAGTTGTAACATCTGTCCTGATATTGATCATGAAGTATTGATCAGAATACTTCTGGTTAGCACTCATCCCTGAAGTTTTACATTCAAATCTTTACTTTTGTTGTGAACTTTGGTAAGAAGCAGAAACTTTAGCCTGGCCATGGATACATGAGTGTTAAATTCTGTCCATGTTTCTGTTTTGGGAAATGCAGTCCAGAAGATGAGTTTGTTTTTACTGCCAGCTACCATTCAGTCTGAGATATTAAGAATAAATAAATGTGCATAATGTTGAAATGAACAGGTTTTATTTTTATTTATTCCTGTTAGACTGTTCCAGATAAGTACAAGATACTTTCGAGCCGTTCTACCACCAGCCTGACAGGAAGAACTCCAACAGCTACTGAATGTTCCTGTGGTCCCCTCAAGGCTACAGGAGGAGTCCTACGTGGACGAGCCGGTCCACCTGATGGCAGCCAGTCGCTGTGGTTCAAAGCCAACACCGACTACGTGGACTTCTACTGGACCACATGAGACCTTCAAACCGGACCAACAAGTTCACCGACTGCCTGACTCCTGGGTCTGAGGACGCCGCCGAGCCTCGGCCCAGCCGACTGCCTGTCTGTGTTTGAGTGGTGAGAGGTTTGTGGATGCATTTTATTTTAAAAAAAATAAATTATTTTGCAAGGTTTGTGGATGCATGTGAACGTGTCTGTGTTGAAACAGCAGCTTTTAACTCAGTAACTCCAGGAAAAACCAAGAGCTCTTTAATTTGTGACTTCCACTAAAAAAACTGATGAAAATAAGTTTGCCAGGGTTCTGACTGATAACAGATTATTAAATAATGAAAATAATAATTTAAATGTTCCTTTAAACAATCCTTTAAGATGGACATTTCCTTCAAACTGACTTCTTGGGATATGTAGAAGTATTTTGGGTGGAATATACCAATAAGCCCAATGTTCAAAGGTTCTTAAACCAACCTTTTAGGTAAATGTTCCAGAATGGTGGGTAGAATATACAGCCCGATCTCACGAGGATTCGTGAAACTGTCACGTAAATTTTTGTTTCGGCTTCGTGCGCACCAACACGATTTCGTCATGTTTTTCGTGCCGCTCACCACGAAATGCACACCAATGTATTTTAAACGGCGGACTTTTCGTGCCACTCAGAACGTATTTCAAAAGAATGTGTATATTATATTTTTAATGTAAAACCGCGGCGAATCCAACGCTATATTTTGCATGACATCGTCCCTAAACATAACCCTAACCATAATCCTAACCATAACCTAACCATAACCTAACCATAAGCCGGTGGTACACTTACCAATTTGCATAGGAATTTCAAGAATGTCCGGCGGCCGGCGGCCGCAAACGCGATCACACAAGCAGTATACGCCGATGGACAGCTTAGATCGTCATGAATCCGCCGGTATAAACCACTTTCAGATGTGATTACCACAGCGAAAAACATTTCGTGGTGAGCGGCACGAAAAACATGACGAAATCGTGTTGGTGCGCACGAAACCGAAACTAAAACTTACGTGACAGTTTCACGAATCCCCGTGAGACCGGGTTGGAATATACCATCAGGTAAACCTTTTAGGTCTACATTGGAAGATTTTGGAGTAGAATATTACTCCAAACCATTCTTTAGGTTTGCATTTAAGGTGAAATACTCCTTTACACCATTTTTTGGTCTACATTGGAGGATTTTAGGTGGAATATTCCTTTGAACAAACTTCTTAAATTTATGTTCAAGGATGTTGGGTGGAATATATCATCAGAACCAACCTCCAAGGTCCACAGTAGTCAATTTTAGGTGAAATATGCCATTAAACTCACCTTTTAGTCTACATGTAAGGTGGTTTAGGATGGTATATTCTTCCAAACCAACTTTTCTGGTCGACATTTCAGGTGTAATATTCCTCCATACTAACTTTATAGGTCTGCATTGAAGGCTTTTTTCTAAGCCACCCTTTTGGGTCTATATTTGAGGTTTTAGGTGGAATATTCCTTTTAACCAGCCCCTCAGGTCTCTTTGAGGATTTTGGATGAAATACTCAGTTAAACCAACATTTTAGGTGCATGTCCAAGGACTTTTGGTGGAATGTTCCTTTAAGGTGGATGTGTGAGGACCTTGTAGGTGGAATACTTCCTGAAACCAAGCTTTTAGGGCAACATTCAAAGATTTAAGGTGGAATATTAATTTAACACTTGTGTGGTGTTCATATTTTTGTTACACAGCCAGTGTTAGCGGGTCTGGTGAATCCGGTGCATTTTGGGGTTTTCAATTCAACACAATCAAATAATTTTATGTTTAAATACTCAACAGAAGTTTTCCTCAGTCCAATTACAAGCAATATAAACAACATAAATGGTAAATATGTGTTCTTTACTGTTGTTAGATCACATTTATGAATAAAAGGGCTGCTCGTTTTTTGTTAGTTTTTTTTAAAAAAAGTACTTAAAAAAATCAATTATAATCAAGATAAGAGTGGAAACCATAAACAAATTTAAAGATGAAGCAAGGATTTTCATAACTACTGACTTTTATTTATTTGAATTTTATTTGAATTTTAACCCATTCCGATCAGTTTAAACATCAGAGGCTGAACACATGCAGTAAACGTGTCTGTCTAGACAACACATCAGCCTCACTGAATACATTGTTTTTTCACACCTATACAACACATGAGGGGCACAGTTTTACTGTGTGTGTGTTGCATATGTATTTCTGGCACTTGATGCATGTATATTGTGTTTTTCTGTCCATCTTGGGTCCACACACTTCGCAGCACTTCTTTTTGCTGTTGCTTGCTGCAACCTAGAATAATGAAAAGATCAGGAATTTTACTAACTGTCTCTCTCTCTCTCTCTCTCTCTCTCTCTCTCTCACACACACACAAGACATGAATGTCAGACCAACTGCAATAGCATCACACACTTACTTCAGACTCTGCAGGTGGTGGTTCTGTAGGTTGGGTGGATGGAGCCCCAGCATTCTCGTCCTGAATCCTCCTCATGATTGCTGCAGAGGCTGGGGTTCTTGGAACACGTTGTCTTCTTTGTATTTGAGGCCTCACCAGTGCCTATCCCAGTTCCTCAAGAAAGAGTCGCCTCCTCTGGAGCTTCCCTCTGCTCCACTCTGGGTTCAGTGCCATCCAGATGACAAAGGCATTGTATGCTGATATGTCCAACATATCAAAGAATATCACCAGTGGCCAGCGTAGGGTTCTCCCTTTGCAGCTGTAGGCAGTCACCAGCTTATCCATGTTGTCCACATCTCCTTTTGTGGCATTGTAATCCATGATGATCTCTGGTTTTTGATGATAATGGGATAGATGGTGCTAAATGTTCTCTTTGAACAACTTTTTCTTTTTGTCTTCTTAAAATGAGAATTCTATTTTTCCCGTTGCAATATTACCTTACACTTTTCCTTCTCTTTGTGGTCATTTATTTATAACTTTATTGTTTAGAGAATTCACACATACTTGCAGACACACACACCAAACTGAGCCAGACATGTCTTAAACACTTGTGAATTTGTGTGACATTACTATGACTATTAATAAACGCTTTTTGATACATCCAGAAAACAGACTTTCTTTCTTTCTTACTTTGTCACACCTCGAGACTTAATGTTTGTAGTATTTATGAACACTGAAAAACCTAATTAAAGAAAAAATCTATTTAGTCAAGTGAAAGATGAAGTCGTTGAGATGATCATCAGCAGCAATACTGCCTTCACCTTCCTCAAAGTCGTCAACATGGAGATTGGGACCACCTTGTTCAATGAGGAGGTATCCGGGATCGTCAAAGACCTGATTGCCAAAGGTGAGAAATATGGCTTTAGAGCTATGGCGGTTTTTTTTTTTTTAACTTTAGACAACATGGTATACTATGACATTTTTTTATCAAGTTTTGGAAGGCATGCTTTACTAGAACATTTTTGGTCACTTTATGGACGACAAGCCGGCTAGCAATGACTTTTTATGAAGTTTTGGACGACATACTAAACTGACTTTTTTGGTGGCGTTCTGGACGACATACTAAACTGACGTTTTTGGTCTCGTATTGGGTGACATAAACTATGAGGATTTTGGTCACGTTTTGGACAACATACTAAACTATGACATTTTATCTGAAGGCTTGGACGACAAACTTTGACGTTTTTGTCCATTTTCAAACGACATACTATACTGACATTTTTGGTGACATTTCGGACGACATACTAAACTATGACATTTTTGTCCATTTTCGAACGACATGCTGTACCATGACGTTTTAGGGGACTTTTCAGACGACATACTATACTATGGCGTTTTTTTGGACAAAATTCATGATGATTTTTTTCAAAGAAAACTGCTCTATAGTGTTTCTCACGGCCTACTTTACATTATTCCATCATATGGCATGTTTTTACGACATGTTGTGAAAATTGCATTTTTTTTCGACATATTATACTACGGCAATTTTTTTGGGGCAAAATTCATGATGATTTTTTTCCAAAGAAAACTGCTGTATAGTGTTTTCCACGGCCTACTTTACATTTTTCCATCATATGGCATGTTTTTACGATATGTTGAAAAAATCGCATTTTTTTCGACATACTATACTATGGCGTTTTTTTTTTTGGACAAAATTCATGATGATTTTTTTTCAAAGAAAACTGCTGTATAGTGTTTTCCACGGCCTACTTTACATAATTCCATCATATGGCATGTTTTTACGACATGTTGAAAAAATCGCATTTTTTTCGACATACTATGGCCTTTTTTTTGGACAAAATTCATGATGTTTTACTTTTTCAAAGAAAACTGCTCTATAGTGTTTATCACGGCCTACTTTACATTATTCCATCATATGGCATGTTTTTATGACATGTTGAAAAAATCACATTTTTTTCGACATACTATGGCCTTTTTTTTGGACAAAATTCATGATGTTTTACTTTTTCAAAGAAAACTGCTCTATAGTGTTTATCACGGCCTACTTTACATTATTCCATCATATGGCATGTTTTTACGACATGTTGAAAAAATCGCATTTTTTTCAAGGAAAACTGCTGTATAGTGTTTTTCATGGCCTACTTTACATTATTCCATCATATGGCATGTTTTTACGACATGCTGTGAAAATCGCATTTTTTTCGACATACTATACTATGGCGTTTTTTTGGACAAAATTCATGATGATTTTTTTTCAAAGAAAACTGCTGTATAGTGTTTTTCATGGCCTACTTTACATTATTCCATCATATGGCATGTTTTTACGACATGCTGTGAAAATCGCATTTTTTTCGACATACTATACTATGGCGTTTTTTTTGTACAAAATTCATGATGATTTTTTTTCAAAGAAAACTGCTCTATGGTGTTTTTCACGGCCTACTTTACATTATTCCATCATATGGCATGTTTTTACGACATGCTGTGAAAATCGCATTTTTTTCGACATACTATACTATGGCGTTTTTTTTGTACAAAATTCATGATGATTTTTTTTCAAAGAAAACTGCTCTATGGTGTTTTTCACGGCCTACTTTACATTATTCCATCATATGGCATGTTTTTATGACATGTTGAAAAATCGCATTTTTTTTGACATACTATACTATGGCGTTTTTTTTTGTACAAAATTCATGATGTTTTATTTTTTCAAAGAAAACTGCTGTATAGTGTTTTCCACGGCCTACTTTACATAATTCCATCATATGGCATGTTTTTACGACATGTTGAAAAAATCGCATTTTTTTCGACATACTATGGCCTTTTTTTTGGACAAAATTCATGATGTTTTACTTTTTCAAAGAAAACTGCTCTATAGTGTTTATCACGGCCTACTTTACATTATTCCATCATATGGCATGTTTTTACGACATGCTGTTGAAAAAATCACATTTTTTTCGACATACTATGGCCTTTTTTTTGGACAAAATTCATGATGTTTTACTTTTTCAAAGAAAACTGCTCTATAGTGTTTATCACGGCCTACTTTACATTATTCCATCATATGGCATGTTTTTACGACATGTTGAAAAAATCGCATTTTTTTCAAGGAAAACTGCTGTATAGTGTTTTTCATGGCCTACTTTACATTATTCCATCATATGGCATGTTTTTACGACATGCTGTGAAAATCGCATTTTTTTCGACATACTATACTATGGCGTTTTTTTGGACAAAATTCATGATGATTTTTTTTCAAAGAAAACTGCTGTATAGTGTTTTTCATGGCCTACTTTACATTATTCCATCATATGGCATGTTTTTACGACATGCTGTGAAAATCGCATTTTTTTCGACATACTATACTATGGCGTTTTTTTTGTACAAAATTCATGATGATTTTTTTTCAAAGAAAACTGCTCTATGGTGTTTTTCACGGCCTACTTTAAATCGCATTTTTTTTGACATAGTATAGTATGTCAAAAAAAATGCGATTTTTCAACATGTCATAAAAACATGCCATATGATGGAATAATGTAAAGTAGGCCGTGAAAAACACCATAGAGCAGTTTTCTTTGAAAAAAAATCATCATGAATTTTGTACAAAAAAAACGCCATAGTATAGTATGGCGTTTTTTTTTGTACAAAATTCATGATGTATAAGAAAACTGCTGTATAGTGTTTTTCATGGCCTACTTTACATTATTCCATCATATGGCATGTTTTTACGACATGTTGAAAGCATTTTCACTTTTATTGGCCCCGGGTCCAGTGGACCCGAACACCCTGTATGTAACATAAATGCGTGGGTGGGGGGTGGGGGGGGGGGGGTGAACGGTGTGTGGTCATTGAAAATGTGTTGTGATATATGTTCTTCACAGAAAATGAGCTGAGGCCAGTGAATCTGAGTTTGAAATAAAAAATGATCGTATTATTTTTCTTTGATACAAAATTGAAAACGGGTCCCACAGACCCGAACACTATACAAGGATTAAACCAACCTAAATTTCATGTTTTGATCATTATCAAGTGAGAAACTTCAATCCAGACTCCTCATAAAGACGTTTGAGATTTATGCTGCTGTTATTTGTTTAGTCCAGACAAAATGACAGAAATCCACAACTGTAATTTTATTTCAGGACTCAGTTATTAAATGTCAAAACAATCCATGTGACTCTAAAAACTCAACAGTTTTACAAACTCTAAGATTAAACTCTCCTTAAGGATCCAAAATAAGTTGGACTTCTACATGAGAGCTTTAATTATTCTGCATCTACTTCCTGAAAAGTTTTGTCAATAAAAAAGACAAAAACTAATATTTTCAGCTTAACTAAAGACAGACTTTGTGATTTTTCTGCTCACATGTTGTGTTGTTGTAAACTTACTCTATCAAATAAATAGCCTCCAAACCCCCTGGAAACCAGTGTTTAAACTAAATTTACTTCACTAAGCCAGCCCTCTGTACTTCCAGTAAGCTGTGTTCCTATTGGCTATCCAGGTGGCTGCTTGGTGTTATCAGGAACACCTGAGCAGCTCAGTGTCTTCCTTTATTTGTGTGCAGTCAAACATTTCCTCTGTTTCTCTTCACCGCTGAACTGGGTTTGGCTCTGTTGCTTTAGTTTGTTCTTTAGGCGTTGGCTTGCAGCTTCCAGCAGTAAAATCAACTTTAATGTGTTTCTTGGTGTGTTTTAGGGCTTTGTCCTGGAAAGTTGTCTTGGTAAATGTGGTTCTTTAGCCACAGTTAGCACATGGTGCTAATGTGTGCAGTGATTAGTGGATTTGGTGCAGCTGAGTTGTGTCTTTAGAGGTTTTTGGTCAGACACATTCTGTATTCTTGTTTGTGAACCAACGTTGGTTGTCCAGAAGGTAAGAGTTCCTGTCCTGATTCTGTTTAAAGAGCTTCTCTGGTAGGCTGCAGGAGACTTTAGCGTTTAGGTTGTGCTAGTTTGGTTTTTGTATGGTTTCATTTAAACAGCTATCTTGAGGCTCCTCCATGTGGTTTAGTGAGGTTTTCTGTAACAGTTCTACAAAGCAATCTGCAGCTGAAGAGACTTTGAGAGTTTTAGGAACTTCTGGAGACCAGACTTGAGAGCAGTAGAAACATTTGTCAGCAGTTTGAGCAGGAGAAGGTGAGCTTCAGAGTAGAAATGAGAAGGAAACCTTCTTGGCCCGTGTGGTGAGGTCCTGTACCAAGAGTTTGAGCAGGTTATGAAGAGTCTGTAGTTCTTTGGTCTGAAAGCACAAGAAGAATTGACTCATTAAAGGAGAAAACAGGAGATGTTGTTGGTTGTTCTGTCGCTCTGCGATTTCCAGTTTCCTTAGACTGAAAATCAAGTTTGTATTTTAAATGATTTACCGTGTGAGCCCAAGAAAATAAACTGCATCCATCCCCCGGACACAACACATTTGATTACCATGTTAAATCTTTTTTTAATGTTTCAGTTTTAATCATAGTTTTAGCATAGTTTTTTCTCTTTGCTTGCTTAGTTTTGTCATCTGTGTGAAAGGTGCTAAACAAAGTTGAATTGATAAACTGAGTAACTGACTAACTCATGATTGTGACAACAGAAGTATTTTTTATTGTGATTTAAGGGTTTGTTTCATTTTTAAGGTTGGGGTTAAAACGGAAAAGAAAAAAAATACATTAAAAAGCAATTTAATCTAAGGAAAAATCTAACTTATAGAAAGAAAATTAAACTTCAAATACAATTAAATTATATTAAACAGACAAAATATTTAATTAGATAAACAGAAGATATGAAACATGTAATTATGAAATTAAACATTTTAAAACAAAAATATTAAACATTAAAGATGAAATATTTTAGATTAAATGTTAAAAAAAACAATTAAACAAGAATATTAAACATTTTAAAAATACAAAACATTGAATTGGATTATTAAACTGTTAAAAGGAAAAATATTTAATGAAAAAATGAAATCTTTAATTAGAAAATTAAATCTTAAAGACAACAAAACTTTAAATAGGAATTAAACAGAAAATACAATGAAGCTTTAAAAAAAATGAAATATTAAAAGGGGGTAAAACATTTAAAAAGAGAAACCTTAAAGATTTAATCGAAAAATTTAACATTGGGAAAGAAAAGGAACTTTTTCAAGCAAGCCGATAAAACATTTGAAAAAACAACAATTAAACATTAAAAAGACAAAACATTTTGAAATCAAATCAGACATTAGAAAAGAACAAAAGGTGAGAAAAGAGCAAAACTAAACATTTAAGAAGAATCAAACTAAAGACAAAACATTTGAAAAGACACCAGTTAGACTTTAGATGATCAAATTAAACAGAAGAGACAATAAAGCGACCAAAAAGAGCAAAAACAGATAAAGGTCTTAAAGTGTTTTCTAGTCTGAAATGAAAACATCAAGTTGTTTCTTCAAACATTTTCTCTTTCTATATTCTTGGGTTGACTGTGGACACTGGACAGATTTACTAAGAGCTCATTTCAGAAAACTGCTTTCCACATAAAGTCTACTAGTAGTTGAAGGCATCAATCAAACTAACGTTACCTTCTGATCTCCACAAACTTTACTGTTCAGTGAAGAGAATCAAAGTTTGTTCAGGATTTCTAAAGAACCCACAGGTGAAGGTCTGAGAAGAACTTGGATGGTCTAAATGTGAAATCAAGACTCATGGTCACAAGTTTTAAGGCTTCGGTTAACTAGAAAGTTCAAACTAACAGAGACATACTGAGAAACTTTAAAGATTTCAGCCTTCGGACTGTCAAAAGGTTCAAACTAACAGGGAACTACTCAGGAACTTCTTAAATTTCAGCCCTCAGACTGTCGAAAAGTTCAAACTAACCGTGAATTACTCAGAAACTTAGAAGATATCAGCCCTCAGACTGTCTGAAAGTTAAATTTAACAGAAATCTACTGTGAGACTTAGAAAACTTCAGTCCTCAGACTGTGTGAAAGCTCAGGTCCTGAGGACTCGGGAGGTGTGGAGGCTTTGGAGAGTCTTGGAACTGAGGGTTCAACCCTCCAGCACAAAGGCTGAAGTCCAACCTCCTGAGAAAAACGGTCAAGACAAAATGGTTTTAAAAAAAAAACTTGAAAACGACCAAAAATCGATAATAAATGCGCAAAAAATAGATAAATTAGCATCTGAGTGAGTAGTTCAGGGGGATAAGAGGAGAGACTACCAAGCAGAAGGTAGTAGGTTCAAAACCCACCACTGGCAATTTTCTTTCTTTGTCTAAGTTTTTCAAAAAATTTAAGAAGGGTGTGGTCTTGAACCAGCAACCTGCAGTTCTGTAGGCTAACCCTTAACTCACTGAGCTACAGATCAGACAAAAAGAAATAAATTTGTCGTCCCTTTGACATCATAGTTTCTAAGTGACCACATGGGTGGAGTCACGGTGAAGTCAGGGTGGCGAGTAGGCGGTGGCCTCCCCCATCTATCCATCCACCTGCCCCCACCGCCCACCACACCCTCCCCCGCCCAACGAGTTCTTCGAAAATCCTTGTCTCATGGAGTTTTCCGAGTTTCTGGAGTTTCCACCAGGTCAGAGGCAGAAGCAGAAGAACTTGTCATGAAGAGGTGTTGAAGTCAATGAGGATGGAGTGACTTTTTACAGCGACGAGAAGAGCAGGTCTTAACCAGCATCCCAAAAGTCCATGGAGTTGCTCCAGAGAAATGAAGGGAGGTCAACTTTTATCAGCCTCCATCAAGATGTTCAACTTGATATCTTTACTTTTAGATTTTTAGCACCACAAACCTTTAGTATCACACTTTATTATCATTTATTAGGACTTTAATGGAATCCACCAGCAGATTTAGTTTTTATTAGTTTTAGTGGAGAAAGATATTTCATTGATTAGTTTCCGAAAAACTAAATAATAAATTGGATTAGTCAAGAGGTTTAAATTTCTTACTTTGTCATATTTTAAATGACAAAAAATTATAAAGATAAAGCGTCTTGAGACAATTTGACCTGTAATTGGCATAATTAAAATTTAATTTCAATTACATGTATCTTGTAATGTTGGAGTAATTCAGCCATATATGTTGGAAAACACATTTTCTTTGTTGATTATTCTGCTGCTTGTTTCCTCCAGTAATTCACTTCTTGTTTTGGTTTATAAAATGTCAAACCCAAATATATTCAGTTTACTGTCATAAAAACCAAAAAGATTTACATTCATGATGCAGGAATCAAGCAGTTTTTCACTTTTTTTTTCATCTCAGTTTAGTCAGAAAGATAGTTGATAATGTGTGAATTGTTGCAGCTTGTGAACCATAGAAGGTTTTAATCTTTGGGGCAGAGTGTCAGAAAATATTTAGAAACCAACATCAATAAAACACTCCACAAAGATCTAAACGTCATTACAGGGAAATCCAACTTTTGCATGACAATGTCTAATTAAAGGACATTTATTTCCAACGTAAATGTGTGATATTCATCCTCTGGAGCTTCTCTTCACATTGTCTTCCACCTGGACTGGTTTGGTCGGGAGCATGTGCAACAAACATCTGAAAAACGGCACTTTAACATCAATGAATAACACTGAAGTTTAATCTCTACATAAATGAGACCAAGTCTGGACGTGCTGTTCTGTCATTAACTCCTAAGTTTAAGGAAAGTTCAAACAAAAGAGGACAGTTCAGGTAAGATTTGAGAATGAGCTTATTTTGAACAAACATCTCAGACTTTCTGAGCTTCAGCACCTTTAGCAAGATATTTTAACCAGAAGCAACTCAAGAGATCCAGAAGTTCGAGAGAGTTAGCTTTAGCTGAGTCAAAGAACATGTGGGACGCTAACCTAGCAAACATTTCAGACTTTTCTCTGTGAATTCTGAGAAATAATTTCCTATTTAATGACAGCGCTATACATCTGAACTCAGTCTCATTAAACAGACTCTAATTCAGTGTTATCCATCCATATTGAAGTGCAGTTACCCAAAATGTTTGCTGCATGAGCTCCAACAAAACCTGTCCAGGTAGAAGGCCACTTTGACAAACAGGAAGTGGAAGATTCCAAGCAGATTTATAGAAGGGGGAACCGGACTGTACTAAGTGTGGTCGAGTATAGAGGGGTGTTTTGTGGGAAGCTGGATTGGAACAGACCAAAATACAGTCCAATCACGATGCCAGCTGCTTCTCAAAAGGCTCCTTCATCTGGCAGCACTTCTTCTGAGGGGAAGCTGAGCTGGCCTGGCAGAACTTTGGAGATGTGTTCCAGTGGTTGGTGGATGTTTGGGGAGACAGAGAGGAACCTTTGAATTGTTCAGAAAGGAAAACAGGGAACCCATTGGTAGTTTTAGTTCAGGGTGCAACTGCAGTGTGTTCTTGGGTTTTGAGAGGTGAACAGGAAGAGTTTTTCTTCGTGTTATCTTTATCTTTGTTCCTGGTTGGAATGCCCATCAAAGTCAACGTGAAGTTCACTTTTAGTTCTGTTTATTTATTTTTATTTTACTAACACCCATTTGCTTTTAACCCCCTCATGTAGTATATTGCTGTGAACTTACTCTTTCAAATGAATACTAGTCAAACCCTTTGGAAACCAGCGTTTGGAATGTTTTTGTGTTGCTCTCACCTACTTCAGACGGCCTGAACATAACAAAATTTTTTGGGATATATATGACATTTTTTGGATGACATGCTAAACTCTGACATTTTTAGAGCGACATGCTTTACAATGACGTTTTTAGCGACATGCTATACTATGATGTTTTTTTAACGACATGCTATACTATGGTGTTTTTAGAGCGGCATGCTAAACTGTGACGTTTTTAGAGCAACATGCTACACAATGACGTTTTTAGAGCGACATGCTATACGATGACGTTTTTTGGACCACATGCTATACTGTGATGTTTTTTGGACGACATGCTATTCTGTGATGTTTTTTGGACAACATGTGATACTATGGCCTTTTTACAGCAACATGCTATACTATGACGCTTTTTAGCGACATGCTATACTACGATGCTTTTAGAGCAACATGACAATTTTTGGACCAAAGGCTATACTATGACGTTTTCTGGACGACATGCTATACCATGACGATTTTAGAGTGAAATGCTATACTATGACGTTTTTAGAGCGGCATGCTATACTGTGACGTTTTTTGGACGACATGCGATACTATGACGTTTTTACAGTGACATGCTATACTATAACATTTTTTTGGACCAAAGGCTGTACGATGACATTTTTTGGACAACATGCTATACTATAACGTTTTCGGAGCGACAAGCTATACTATGACGTTTTCTGGATGACAAGCTATACCCTGACGTTTTTAGACTGACATGCTATACTATGACGTTTTCTGGAACGAAAGGCTATACTATGACGTTTTTTGGACGACATGCCATACTGTGATGTTTTTTGGACGACATGCTATACTATGACGTTTTTGGAGTGACATGCTATACTATGACGTTTTTTGGACGACATGCTATATTGTGACTTTTTTTGGACCAGAGGCTATAATATGATATTTTTTGGATGACATACTATGATGTTTTTAGAGCGACATCCTATACTATGATGTTTTTTAGCGACATGCTATACTATGACATTTTCAGAGCGACATGCTATACTATGACGTTTTTTAGACGACATGCTATAACATGACGTTTTTAGAGTGACATGCTATCCTGTGACGATTTTTGGATCAAAGGCTGTACTATGACGCTTTTTGGACAACATGCTATGCTATGACGTTTATGCAGCGAAATGCTATACTATGACGTTATTATTTTGTGCCGCAAATCTACCAATCACTTCATGTTAAACCAGTATCTGGCTGCTGCTAATTTCCCACTGTGGTGTGCCAGCTTGCGGAAATGGGTTGAAATGTTAAATAATTAATTTCAGAATAAATATTGCCAATTGCAGTGTTGAAAAATGTTCTACAAGCTGGAAAAATGCAGCTTTTTAGTAATTGTCACTGTCTCCCGCAATTTCATCACAACAAATTGAAACTTTTATCGCAAGTTTTTAGAAAAGCTGCTGCGAATTCAGGCATTTTCGGCTGCAACAATCACAAAAAACGCCTGCGAAATCCTGGAGGGACTGTGTACTATAGGCTTTTTTAATTGGCATATTGCTCTGACATTTATTTGTTTTAGTTTTTTTTAGCATACATATTATAAGAATATTATAAGAATATTATAGAATTTGAACAGTCTTAAAAATTACTATACTTTTACTTGCGCAATAAGTATAATACCAAATATTATACTCTGATGTTTTCTTGAATAACACACTATTTTGACAATATAGTGCACTATGATATTTTATGAACCACATATCATGCATGACAATTTTAGGCAACATCCTATCATTTTGCGCTTTTTGAATCACATAATAATCTATGGGTTTTTTTTAGCTGACATGCTAGACTATGAACTACAGGCCATACTTTGTTATTCTTGAAAAGTATACTACACTTTGACATTTTCTGGACTACAGAAAATGTCATGGCTGTATGAAAATATGTCACAGTTGTATCTACAAAATAATTTTTTGTCAGGTTGGACTTTCACTGAGAATCCCTGCAGACATTGATACACCAAAGAACAGATAGAGGGAGTTGTGGATTTAGATAAAACCCAATCTTCATGGATTAGCCTGACATCCCGCATTCCTCCTGTACATTATCAGAGTGCGGTTTTAACCGTAGGTGCGTGTTTGTTTATCTGGCAGGGGGGGGATTAAACACATTGTGTGCCGACAGAACCATGTGTCCTCTCCATCACTTCTTTCCTCTTAGATTTCCAAAGAGCCAATTAGCATCATCCATCTGCCATTATATTTTTAGATGCTAAGCCCAGTTACACATCAACATGCCATCTCACTCACTCACTCACTTAGGCTACGTTTAACTAGCTTGGGGAAGTGGGGGGTTACAAACTGGATGTAGACGAGATATTAAATGGGGAAAATATTTGTGTTGGAATTATAATGATCATGGATGAAGGATTTGACTAAAACTGCCCCATGGCACAGCGAGAAGATAAAACTCATACCATATGGTTTCTTTTCAAATCTTAAAAACACAGATTGCACATTTAACAATATGCAATAGTTAGCTCTCACTGACTGATTGATTGATAGCTTGATTGAACTGAATTTCCACTGAACCCTTTTACCCTTTAACACTCTTATGCAGCTATTGGTCATGCTTGAAGGTCAATGAAAAAGTTGCACTTGGCATCTATAGCAATATATGTCCTCATTGTAGACCAACATGTACATAGACAAATACACTTTAGTTAAACATACTGTACATTTACAGCCATGAAACATCCTGAAAAGTTGTTTAGTTTATATACTGTCAGCATATTTAAACAGTTTAGTCATACGTATATAGAGTAAAGTATCAAACTCAAGTTCACTTAATCCATATAGACTGGAAACACATAGTTTAGATTGAATTTAAAAGGAGTGAATCTTCCCACCTACTTCTGGTATAATATTTAGCTTCACTGTATAATTTTACTGTCAACAAAAAATGACTAAGAAATATGCATAAAAAAGTGTTTAATATACTGTAGTTTCATCCCTCCCTTCTGTGTTTCCATCTCGGTGGTCCTTCATTTATTGCCTCTATTAATCATATGGCAGTCATTAATTCAGCGGGGCTTAAAAGCACATGGATTTACCTCATAACAAACATGAGACATTTTTGACATGTTTAGAAACATTGTCAAATCACCTAATGACAGCTCACGCTAAACAGGCAGCCGAGTGCATGGCATGTTTTTCAGTTTTGCGCATGTTTAGGGTCTTACTCAAACAAACATCTTCAGTTTTATTCCTCTTATGATTTTCCATTTCCATATGAAGGGAAAACCTCACACACCACACAAATGCTCTGCTGGGAGGTTCCTTTCGAAATGTAATCTGCGCTATTTATGCACACTAAAAGAAATATTATACTCCATTAAGGTGAACTATTCACTCATTCACAGCTCTACACTGACAACAAAGTCCAATCATATCCCTTTTTGGTAATGCTTTGTACAGGTATGTTTACTTATCCTCCCCCCAGCAAAAAGAATGTTAGTTGGAATATTGGAATTCATTATATCAGGTTCAAATCCAAGCTATGCTAAAATTTCAGAGAAGGTTTGCACGCCTAATTGTGAAAGTTTAATTTCCCAACCAAGGTTTTTTTTTTCTTGTAAATTAGTAACTTTTATCAGCCCTCACGAGCCTAAATGAGCACTTTTACTGAACAGATATCACATTTCACACAAAACTGGGAAATGAAAATGAGCCGAGAATTTCAGGTGTTTTTTCTGTTGCTTTTAGTGTTTGTAGCCCTTTCCTTCAGGCTGTATAAAGCTCCTATAATCTCCACTAATAAAATAGGCCAGTCTGTCTGCTCATTAAGGTTGCTGTTCTGAAGTTCATGATAGGAACTGATGGTGACTCAGACAAGAATTTCAGCATTTTATTAACAACTTGGATCTTCATACATATTATGCAGTTGTGTGAGAAAATGACAACAATTTAGAAGATGATGTGATTTGGTAAAATGACAGGAGTAAACTATTTCTACTGCTGAAGGGACTTGTCAAAAATGTTGTTTAGATAGATAGATAGATAGATAGATAGATAGATAGATAGACAGATAGATAGATAGATAGATAGATAGATAGATAGATACTTTATTAATCTCCAAAGAGAAATTCACAGTTCCAGCAACATGAAAGGCAGAGAACATGAGAGCATGCAAGTTACAAATAAGACTATAATAAAAATATAAACATCTAAACATCTGGCAGTTCAACAGTGCAGCAGTGCAGTTGTGCAAAATGACCGTGTGTTCCAGTCTGTAGCAGTCTGTTTTTTTCACACTGTTTTTTGTTTTGGGGCTGCGCTCTTATTTTAGGCACTCATGAATAAACACCCAATCTGCATCATAGTCCATACAAGTATAAATGAGATCAAATGTGACTATTTACATATAAATCTTACATCTATCACTCTCAATATTAAATACACTGACAGGTCAAGTAAATAACATTAATCATCTTGTTAAAATACAATAATATGCTGGGAAACATGGGGTCCAGACATTCATATGGTTATTTTGACATGTGCCATACACCTAAAGAGTGTTGTATACCAAGCAACCCTACCACCATGGCACCAGCATTCCCAACAGCCCTTCCAGCAACTCTTATCTCATTGTGAAAGCTTATCACAAACAACTCGAGGAAAGGTGTTGACCTGGCTTCCAAGTTTTCCGGATCCCAATCAATTTGAGTATTTGTAGAAGCATAATCCACAGAGGCTCCAACCCATAAACCACAGGAATCATTGCCATCGTCTCAGTGCCAGACTCCACAGGACTCCAGAGGTCCATGTCCTGATGGGTCAGAGCTCTTCTGGCAGCACTTGGGGGACTTTGGGGCTAATTGTTGTATTTCAAATTAACAAATTTATCTGCACTGTTAAAACAACCATGCAAATTATAAAGCATGGAACATTAGGAGTCTATATCTGGTACACAATTATCAGCAACACAAATGAACCCATTGCCCTCCCTGCACTAAGCCCTGTCTGAATATTGAGGGCATTAACACCCTTGGACACAACAACATGCCTGATGCTGTGAAAAGAGGGTCGGGTGATGCAGGAAAAAAACACTCTCATTAATGCCATAGAGAAGTTGTATCGATAGTATTCAAAAAACAATCTCTGATCATAACAGGGACCAAACCTACAATCTTGATGCAAGTAGCATCAAGATCGGATCAAATGAACCAAAAGCTTATTGCTGCGGAAGTTCACACCGAACAAACTTATGTTTGGAGGGCAGAGGGACAATTGCTGCTCACTGTGAAAGTCCTGAGGCCTGCAATTACCAAAAGTGTCAATTTATATTCAAAGAGAAAAAAATATGCTCATGCAATGGGGTCCCTTTGGCAGCCACAAGTCTCTGGGCACATGCGTCGTCCCTGCGTAGGAAGAAATGGCTCTGGAGATATGCCCCCAGACCCGTTCCCAGTGAAAATTATTCTCTTGCATGCCAGGGGAACTGTTGGCAGTCTTAAGCAAATCCTGGATGCTGTTTTCATTGTGCTTCATGTGACTGGCAAGAGGATGATTTTGTATCACACTCTGGAACTGATGACAAGATTACAACGGAAACACAGAGTACGTGAAAACTACCATCTGTTCTCTGTGTATTTGCCCGCTCATGAGTGTTGAGGAGTGTCAAAATCAATGCGCTGATTATTGGTATTGCTGATTTTCTCTCCATAATTCTGCAGCCTTTTTCAGCCCATGTGTGTGAATATGTTCCAGAACATATTCATTAGCACTTGAATTTTTCCTGCAAAGTGTTTTCCAAGTTTTGTGTTGTAAAAGTTTTCAAAAATCCGTGCCATCTCAGTGTTTGTGTGTATGTCCGAGCAAGAGACTACACACTCAAATGCACGGTGCAAAGCTGCCCTACTCAATGTCCTCACACATTTGCCACCGGGCTCCTCATGCGCTCGACAACTGCAACATCCAATACACAACTGCAGCCTGACAACATCAATAATGAATCATCAAATACCCGCAGAAACTCAAGCTGGCCAAATCTTCACACATTAGAGCGGCAGACATCATGCCAGCCACATCAGCCACCACGCTCTGTAATAGTTATACAGTTTACATTAAGAAGTACAGTATAAACAGCTCCGTCCGTACACCAGACCCTCTGAAATGCAACAGTTGCTTTGACCAATCTGTAATAAGCATACTCAGCCCGAAGGCACGCATTAAACATTAACACTGAGTCTATACAGGCCTGTAATCCGGCCCTCTATTCCTTCATGTGAGCCAAGAGGACAATTCAGCCTGTCCAGACAGAAAGTTCAGCAGCACACTCGCTCCTGCTTACTTATAAAGAAAGTACAGCAGCCGCAGAGTGTTGACTTTGAACTTTTTTGTCTACTACTTTAGCAAATATGGATTCATCTTGGTTTACAATGAATATGTGTTAAAAATGACGCCTCCTTCTGTGACAGCAGAAGGTAAGAATTTACAGAGAGTCTGCTACTTGGCTGCTGTGTTATTGTGTGAAGTTAGTTAAAGTAGCTCTATTTTAGTGAACAGCATACTAAGCATATGAATAGACTTTTGGAGAAATGGACTATGCACCAAATGTGATCGAGAAGTGTTCGGCACAAATATAAGCCGTTTTGACAGGCTGAAATCTCAAGGTAAAGTGAAAATATATGTACACCAACTTACATACTGTACTTTGGTCAAATTCACTCTTTATCTGCATGAGAGTTTTTCTCATTTTTCCGTCTCCAATCACTCCCGCCCTCATTTACATTCATCTGAAGTGGTTAGATTTTGTAAAAGGGGTGTAACAGATGATGTGTTCATTTTGAAGTCATTAATCACACCATTTCCATTTCAAACTCAGTGTCTTTCCGTGATGTATTTGGAAATGACTGGCTGGCAAGATGCTGTGACACAACTCATGGTGATGAATGCTCCTGAGATCATGGGATTCATCTGTTAACCGCACTTCCCGTCGCTTTTCAGCAGACAATGATTGCTATCTAACTTCTGCTTCTGTGGATGGGTGATGATCAGCTAATGGTTTAAGTGTGTGTGTGTGTGTGTGTGTGTTTGTGGATCTGTGTGAGTCCTGATGAGTCGCTGACCATGAGTGTCCAGATTCGAGACATTCATGACTCTTTCACCCTGGTGACTGAAGCTGAACAGGGCAGAAAAAAGAGAGACTTTCAGTGAACCCTTCCACCAGAACGCACATTCATTCATACACACACACACACACACACACACACACACACACACACACACACACACACACACACACACACACACACACACACACACACACACACACACACAAAGCCTGGTCCTGTTTAAAGGGAGGAATTAGGCTTCACTGCTCCGTGGTTTACAATTCAGCTCTGGTATTAATTGAAAGATGGATAATCCGCTTTATCAGGAGCAGATTGCAGAGTTCACATGATGAAAACTTTCTTTTATATTCCTCCAAATTGGCCTTTGTATGACTCGGTTAAAGAAGTGTAGGATGTTGTTATGATTTGTGTGTCTGCTACCACAGAAACAGCACATTTTCACTTATTCTGACTTTGGAGCTGTGTGAGTAGTTTACTGTATTGCAAACCTTTGAGTTTTTACTCTAATATAATGGTTTATATTGCATTGTTAGTTGCCTAATATACCAAACATTAACCATGCTGTTGTATCTAACAATTATGCTTTAGTACATCCTCCTCCTTCTGCTCATCTCTTTCCTGGCAGTTTGTACAAATGTGTAGGCAGTAATATAAATTCATGTAACATCAAATTCAATACTGCAATGTTTAATTTTTATAGCCTCAATTCTGCTTTTAATTTAATGCACTTGTGTAACAACACCACTGCAAGTACTTGCACTCTTACTCCCTCAGGTCAGTGTCAAACTTGAGACATCCACTGTGAAGAGAAGCAGACATGCCACAGCAGCTGGTTAGCAGTTCTTGGGGTTCAACAAGGATGGCTGCAAGATAATTTAGTACAGAAATGATACAGTATACTGCAATCACAAGTGGGATTGCAGAGAAAAAAAATCCACAATGCACTTGAGAACACAAGAAATGGCGTGTGTTTAAAAATATGCGGAAGTGCAAAACCAAAATGACAAGCTAAAGCACGATTAAAATTGTTAACGGAGTTGAAATAACAAGTGCAGTTTAAAACAGCAGCAGAATGTCATTAAGTCACAAGAATATCAATGACATTTTTTTTTAGTCAGTAGGGTTGGATATAAACAATCCACAATAAAAAAAAAAACAAACACATTTGTTCAGCATCAGGTTGATGGGGGAAATGAAACAAACAAAAATGAAAATACCTGGAGGACAGGAATGTGAGTTAATTTCATTTTTATTATTGACAGAGTGTAAGGATGAATTGAAAACAAAGAAATGCACCAGAGGAAGAAAATAATAGCACGGTTTAACTTATGTTGGACCACATGGCAGTTAATAGCTCTGCTGCAAATAGATGAAAAACAGACAATTTGTGTCAATGGCATAATTTCACCAAATGTCGCCAAAAATTGTCACACAATAACTCAGATTTTATCTGACATCTGCATTTTCTTAACATATGAATTGTGAAATAAAGTTGTGTAAATGCATGATTCAGCCCTGATTAATTCCCCACGAAATCACAGTTCAAGTTTGAAAAAAAAAATGTCCGTCTTTAAATTCAACCTGAATAGTAGCATGCTGACTATTTTATATGTAGCTGAAATGGATATAAAAGTGTTCTACTGTGGACTTTAACTGAGGTGAAGCACAGAAAGACACAAAATCTGCAAATACAATGTCAGAAATATCACTAAATATACGTTATGTGACAGTAAGTGCACCAATAAACCATTAAACTGTGTTAAGCGCTGCAGATTTGAATATAGTGTTGACATAAGAATAGCCAAGGATTCTTTTATTTATTTATTTTTTATTTTTTGATTATTTTAAGTGTCTAGTTGGAACATTTATCTGGCAGCAGCAGAGGAAGTGACAAAGCACAAACCTTCCTCTGACTGCCCACATTATGTATGAAATACTGCGAGGCCAAATATGCTTGATGGCATAGTAATTAGGAGTCATATATTTTCCCAAGCAATGTGACGCCAGAATCATTACCGCCCTTCGCTGTGATGAATGTTTCATGAGACTCAGCGCTTATGAATATATTTGTTCACATTTTGTATGTACATATTCAGATTTTGGAACGTTCCACTGAGGGTGTTTGAGAACATTTACACCGGAGTTGCTGTCCAGTCTAAAAAGCTTTAGCCTCAGTGCTACCAAAACAAACAGCTTCACAACAATATTTAGATTTTTTAGCGATGTGATTTATAGGACTTTTTTTTTCTAATCTCGCAAGAGTGAAGTTCTGAAGGAAACAATGAATTCTTGGCTAACTTTCTAGTCTAAATAATAATGGCACAAATGTCAGCTGTTGGCAAGTTTATTTAAACATTCCAGTGTTTATATGGACCTTCAGTATATCGGGTTCTATCAGTCACTGGATCAGTGAAAGCATTGTGGAAACAGTAGGTTTAGGCCAAGTGAGAGGAAATTTAAAGTACAATAATCCTCATGCAAAGGATGTAAACTGTGCATAAAGAAATGTAAATACAGACAACTCAGTGTTTCCAAAAATGTAATTTATCCTACACACAAATGTGCCCACACACACTTCAGCGGTGACACATGCTCGCATGCGTACGTCTCTCTCACACCATCCGACACGAACGCTGGTGCAGGTGCAGCTCTTTTGACTGATGAGTCTGTAAGTGTTTCCAAAGAGCGAGTTGCTCTGAGACAGCTGTCTCTACAGACACGGTTAACATGAAACTCTCCATCCCACTCTCCACTCCCTTTGTTCTTTCTGTCTTCTCTTCATCCCACTTCTGCTGCCGGTTCTTCCCCCTCTTTCTTTCCACTTTGGTTGAGCGGCGCTGCAGTCAATCTTTCATCCCGAGGCATGAGGTGCCAACTCTTAAGGTACAGTAACAAGAATAAAACTCCCAGTCATCTAGAAGAACTTAACTCTGCTTCAGTGTCTGCTATGGGGCAGAATGAAAAGCAATCTTTAGTGGTTTAGGGGTGCAGACCAGAAAAGGGAAGCAGCTGCAGTTATGCCAGTGCCAGGATTGCATTTCTATCTCCACACATTGACAGAAAGTTCAACAATTACCCCAGAGCCCAGCCTCAAAATATGATTAGCATGGACCCAGATGATAATGGCTTTTACATGCAATTACACCAATGGGGGAATTACCCAGTGTATGGGAATAATGTAGCTGGAGAATGAGACAATTGCTTGCTAATGTCTGCTGTTGTTGGCTGACCCAGTGGAAATTTGTTTATTATAAGGTTTTATATTCAGACAGCCCACGTCTGCAGTAAATCATGTCATAGGTATTCATGTAAAATGTTACGTCTTTTCATTCAATTAGTGACATGGAAGGTTTTAAGTGTTTCTGGACAGTGAGAATAGAGATGACAGATATGTGCTGCACTGACTGAACCGTGACATATGGATGTAAACGTACATCCAATTTAAAGAGGTAACTAAGTAGATGCAATACAGTAAGTCAATATGTAAGTGAAAATTTGATGTGAACTCACTCATGTCAGAATTGTTGTGACAGATTGTTTTCAAAGCATGATGTTTGTTGGAAAGATGTACTTACTAGAGGATGTACAGTCAGTAAAGTATGATGCTGCCTCTACTGTCAGTTTCAGTTCATGGGGGGGAAAAACAAAACCCAAAAATGTGTTTTTAAACTCACTACTTTCAGCTGTTCTGCATTGTTTTAAAGTGATTTTTGAAAAACACAAATCCAGTCAATACATTCTCTAATTAATTTACACAAATGTCAATAACATAGAATTTTTAATCACTACTTTGTCAACATTTACAAGCTTATTTCCTGATTAGTTAATTAGATAGATAGATAGATAGATAGATAGATAGATAGATAGATAGATAGATAGATAGATAGATAGATAGATAGATAGATAGATAGATAGATAGATAGATATTCATCTTAACAGATCAAAACATGTTGCTAAAGATGTTTCTCTGGGGCAGTGCCTGTTGCAAATAGATATGCTGTAGTGGAACAAAGTATGAAGAAATAAATGAACAGAAACAAAAACTCTGCTCTTTCAAGAAGATCTTTCTTTGTGACTTAACTCAATTTCCAGTATTTTCTGCAGCACCTTTGGGTGAGACTCGACAACAAGAAGAACAATAACTCTTTCTACCAGACATAAATGTATGACTGTGACAATATTTCCAGCTGAGCTGAGCACAGTTAACAATATCAGAGCTATAAGAGCTTTTCCTTGTGGGTGTTTTACACACCCTCCTATAACAATATCTACAGTATACAACAACACTGAGTACACCCCTGTGCGATATCACTGCAGATACAAACATGCAGACAGGAAACACTCCTCAAACGACACTTCCAAGCCAAACTACTTGTCACAGTATTATTAAATGTTGAATGCCACAAAGTTGATGAAGATAAATCGGATGCCGTAGTCTATTAGACAGCAAATGCAGGTCCCAGAGTAAAAACATGAAGCAGGTGTCTCCTTTGCAAATCTTCTACTGCTTAAGACTGTTGTTGGCACTTGTTTTTTTCAGTCTGGATTATTGTAATGATGTACTTCAGATATCAGTCATGCTCTCTTCACCAGAATCAACTGGTGCATAACACTGCTGCCATTAATCTAAATTCTACTTTTCTTCAGAAAAATGCTTCATAGTTTACTTACACGTAATTTATTATTATTACTACTATTAAAAAGAGCGACAGTTGTACTTCAAATAAATATTTCCAGGTGCTGAAATATAGTACAATAATAACAATTACATTAATTCCATAAAAACACTGTGAATTGAATGGATTCTTGTTGTAAAATTAATAACATTAACATAGACACGTATCTGAGAAAACTGCACCATTTAAGGCAAGGAAAATGTTGATTTAGTAAAGCAGCTCAGTGGATGAGCTTAGCCAGCTTAAAACCTTATTCATAACTATTGTTTCCACAGCAATCCACTTCATTTGTATTGTTTAGACTATCTCCAATCAGAAGTCTATAGAGCGACGGCTGCCACTCCACAAGGTCTGTGTTTTCACCGCGAGTCAGCTGCGTGGTCTGGCGGTGTAGGGTAACCCTGAGTCAGAGCTCTGCGGCTTGTCTCGGTGTAAACAGATGGTCTCGGCTGTGATGACTAGTTTCTGATCTCACCCAGATAGGGATTCAGGCTGCCAGATGAGATTTCCAAGCTCTGCAGAGGTGAGATGATGGAAACGGCTAGAAATATGTGAAGTTTAAATAAAGGCTCCGGTCCAGTTTCCTGGTAGAAGTTCTATTTAGATAATCACAATCGTAGTGTGAAGAGTGACGAGCTGTAATGTTGGACCTCATAGTTGTGTGCATGTGTAGTGTAATATGTCTTGCTGTTATTTACCCAGCAATCTCTTCATCCTGAAAAAAGAAAACCTCTTAGGAGAAGTAATTGTTTAGAGAACTACCTTAATAAAAGCATGTATTCTGAAATAAAATCATTAAAAGTTTTTTTCTTCTTAATCTCTCTACAGTTCATTACTAAAACAAACTAACTGGGAGCAACAATTCTGTCAATAACTCCTAAAATTACATTTTACAAACGTGAATGTGCAAACAAACAGTGTCACAAAAGCATTAAACTAAGTTTTTTGTTAAAAGAAAAATGTGTGTCATTTCACAAAATCCCATCTAAAAATCCTGTTTTCTAAATGTAGCGGAAAGCAAACGTTACCAATTTTCTTGGCTTTATAATCCCTTTAAAGGAAACAGTCCTTCTACAACCTGTCATCATCTGGTTACAGATGTGCAATAAGTGTGAAGAGTTCAACTAAGAGGGAATTTTCCTTCCAAATACATCACATTATGACTTTGTTACATTTCAAGGCTCAAAGAAATAAAACTATCCAATATTTTAATGCCTAAACTGTAGCAGATTTTACTCTTTCGACTTTCACTCACAGCCCAGCAACCCCTCAGATCTAAATAATTAATAAAAACCACATATGTCCTCTTTGTGCTGTCATACGGTGCAGGGCCCAGATTTAATAACAACCAAATGTCCTTGACCTTTACTCACATTGTCCACCTTCCCTCACATTCCCCACACACCGACAATATCCTTCCATCTTATGATGTCACTTTGGGAACAGTGCATATTCAGTCCAGAAATCAGGAAGGAAGAAATACTTTCCAAGTGGGATGAAGCGATCATCCCTTTAGGTATTTTTACTCCCTGAGCTTATGAGTTTGATGAGGACCAGGGCGTCCAAATAGAGCTTCGTAATACATTGAAAATATTCCTCCTGTCTTGCCACCTTCCTCTCCCCATGTTAGGCGTTGGGAGGAGGGGGAGGAGGAGTTTGTGTGGATTGCATTTGATCAGACTGGACCTTTACTAGGATCTCTCCTCACATTTTCCATCCAAAAAGGGGCTGAGGCGCTAGTGGACCATCACATCATTACAAGGGCTTTGATAACCAAACCTCTGTTATAAGGGAAAGTAGGCAAGGTGCCCCGAGTGTGTGTGTGAGTCTGTGTGAAAGTGTCTCATCTGCCAGTTTGGCTCATTTCAGTTTACTAAGGTGCACTCCAAACTGAGATTTTCTCAACATCTAACATTTGTGTTGCATTTACGCTTTCTTACTCCATTCACTCTTCGCTAAACAGTTATTTTGTCTCTGTGTCATTGATACTTCCAAAACATATTGCTTGCAGCTTGTGAGCTATTATTATAGCTACTATGCTTTTAAAACTTCCCATCTTTGCTTTGGATATTCTTATGTTTCAATTTCACCTTCAAGCAAAAACATAAATCACCGATAAAAGATATCAGTGAGATGTATGGTGAGCTACATGTGCAGTAAACTGTAAGTATACATGTAGACAGACATGTGATCAATACAGCAAAAAGGCTTTTATTGCCCCTAAATGTTAGGATTGCTCCTCCAGTGGCCCACTATAATGACGTATTAACAACATAATGCCTCCATTAGGAGAAAGTGTCATCTTACCAAATCAATACCGACATGTCTGACAGTCCCCACGAGTCTGTCTGTCTGTCTATCTGTCCCCTGTTAACTGTTCATGTCATTAGTGCATTACGGCAGCCACTTCCCTGAACTGTTTGGACGGCTGTAACTGGAGAGGAAGTCAGAATGAGAGCGCATGAAAACGCAGCTGATGCTGCCCGGCTTGTTAATGTCTTTTTCCCTCTCGTGACAATCATCGGAAGCGGAAAGGTTTTATCATTTCTCATTGAAGCAACGCGCTCCATCCGGTCTTTGGCTTGCCCTCCCTGGGCCAGCAAACGTCTTTCTGCATGTACGCAGGTGCACATGAACAGAAAAAAAGCGTCTCACGCATGTAGTTCAGGCGTTGCCAGCGACCACTGCACTTGCTCAGACGCATTTAGAACGGTACAATAAAAGCATACGTGTGAGCGAGGATTTCCGCACACAGACTTCCCTCCTCCGCACACCCTCACAGGGACACACACAAACAACAAGGTCCCCACGAAAGGAGGGCTGAGATCTAAGGAGACCTAACCAAGTTTGACAGTCAACAGGCCTATTAAAGCAGGCCCGGCTGCAACCAAACACAGCGGTAATTGTAAATGTCAGGCGGAATTAACTCAGAAATAAATAGTTTAACTTTTCTTACGTGTATATGCGAGGAGGAACAAGGGAGAAACATTACAGCACAGCCATAAGACACAGCCTTCTGCAAGTCAGTCATCAGCTAGTTTCATAGCAAGTCTGTATAAGTTGGATTTGTAAATGGAATCGGATCCGTGGTCCAAAGCATCAAATTATACAGTTTGGCTGAATAAACAGATTACACATATGTGAACCATGTAACATTTATGGCTTTTCAACAAAATACATTTACCATGCCATTACACTTGTATGTAGTTTTCCACATTTTCATCCTCACTATGATCACGTTGCAGATGAAATGACTGACGATGAAAGGACTAACCCAGGGCTGGACTCTTCCTCTGCATTCCTTCAGGACTAGTGTGGTATGACTGACTGACTGGTTGGCTGGCTGACAGACAGACTGTGGTAAACTGGCTTACTTTGGAGAAAGGCCGGAAAGAACTTGTCATGTCTCCTCCTCCGACATGGAAACACACAGGAGAAAAAAAAAGAATAAAGGGGAGAGAGAAAAAGAGAGAGCGCGTGTGACACAGATAGAAATCTCGGTTTATACACTGTGTGGAAGCACCCATGCATGTGTGCCTCATGGTCTCAGCAGCGCATTGCGTTGTGCCATTTGTTGTTTTCACTGTGCTATGTCCCAGTTGCCTGATGCTCTGTGTTTATGTGTGCAAGCAAAGCGCTGGTGCTGTGTTCATTGTTTAGATCACAGTTCCTGACATAAGGTCTTCTAGACTGGGTATGGATTAGCCTATGATTGTTCTGGGAAGAGCTATGCACATAACAGCTCCATTTTGTAACATTTAACGCAGCTATTTTCACCACGCACTGTGCGATTCATGCTCACGTCTGATTCAGCGGCAAAGTAATTACAAGATTATTTTCTAAATTGATCATTTGTAAGACTTTACAGAAGAACGAAATGAGGAAACCCAAGAAGTGATCATGTTTGAGATTCAATTTCAGCAATGAAATTAGCTCAGACGAGCTGCACTGTACTGTAAATACGAAATATCAGTGTAATAGACAGATCAACATCAGCCTCATGAAATCTCTTGAAAAACATTTAAGAGCTTAAATGTATTATTCCTATGAATTATCACAGACATTTGTTTAGCATACGACTGTTTATTGCATAAGAAAATCCTGTGCACTTTGGATGTTGTCCCGTTGTCCCGTTGTCCCTGCTGTTTCTGAAAATAATGTTGCGACAATATGGCAACCCACTTAAGAATAAATACGGCCATTCGTCAACCACTGTAGCAGCTGGCGAGCGTTGGCTGCGACATCTTCTGGAGCTCAGCTGTCTAAGTCGGTAGTGGCATTAACATGTGGCCTCACAATTCACTGAGGTCATGCTGACATGAGCAAGATGGCATAAAAAGTGCTAGAAATACCAGTAGTCAAAGACAGACCTTGTCAGAAATGTATCCCTGTGTCCATGGCCCTCGACCCCAGCCATAAAACTCACAGACGCAGAGGAAGCCCGGCACTAAATCAGCCCGTCGCTGCCTCTCACGCGCTCGGTTTGATCCTGGTGATATATGGCTTTAATATGTTGATGGAAAGGCTGGTCAGCAGAGAGGATGAGAGACAGACAGAGAGAGTTGAGAGTAACTTTTGGAGTTTGGGTGAAAGTGTGCGTGCATCAGGGGAAATCTTAACTTAGCAACAAAGTGAAACCTAAACTACCAAGAGCGAAACAAAAACATAGTGTGTTGAAATTGCACAAAAGTGTTACTTTTATAGTTGTATATCTTAAAATATTTAATATTTATATCAAATTGGTTGTCAAGAAATCCAGAGTGCAGCCAGGCTCAACCTAAAAGCATGACTCTGCAACTCTAGATCTTGTAGACTGTGCAGTTTTAGTCGTTGAGAAGTGTGTAAAATCCAGTATTACCTACCAAAGACCAGAAATTATATTAAACTGATGACTAAAGCTCAGATGAAAAAAAAAAGTTGATCGTAACATAACATGAACACATCCTTAAGAAATAAAAGCAAAAAGTGCACTACATATTTTGAACATATATCATGTTTTTGTCATACTGTATGTAAAACACCATCAATATTAAAAATTTCACACAGTCATTTCCATATCCCAGAGAGAGTCATTTCAGTCTAACAAAACTGCAGGAAGTGTTTTCTGTTAAATCAGCATATGAGTAGCACTGCGCTTCCCTCCTCTTTCTGCTTATTTGTTTAGTCCAGACAGTCAAGGATAAGGTCTGTATATTCCCTTACTAAATCATAAATTTGCTTCCAAATCCAGTCACCCTTACAGGCATAAATCTGTAAGAGCAGAATAAGAACCAAACAAAAGCCGTGTTGTTCCAAATAAAGCCTATCACACTCAACTGTGTGAAATTATGTGAATGATGCAAAGAGTGTGACAGCAGTGGAAATCAGACTCTTGTTTAGCATCACGATCTTATCACGTAATAATCCTGTCTGCTGCTATAGAACGAAAGATCGGGAAGGAAAAGGCGAGAGAGAAATGTTATTACATCTTTTTAATTAATACTAACAACACGCGAATGTCTAGAAATCGATTTTAACCGATACTGCGTCCAATTGTATGTGATGCCAATAAAGCGGAAGAAAGAGGGAGGCGAGATGATGAGAGAGAGAAGGAGCAGCAGAGGAGAAACTGCAAAGGGAAGACTGAGTGCAGCGAGGTGACGAGTGAGGAAAAGATGGTGAACTGTAAAGAAAGTGGGGAAGAAAAGAGGGAAAAAAAGACGAGAGAGGGAGAGAAAGGAGAATGGAGAGTGACCGAGATGATGTAGAGAGAGAGAAAGAGAGAGATGACAGAGTGCTGACATCAGAGGGCCAGCAGTCCCTCCACATCACTCAGCCTTCATGGAAAATCAATTCTCCCTGGTATGGACAAGAGTGTCAACAGCAGCCTGGACCAGCCTCTCTATTGCCTTGCTTCCGCCATTAACGCTAAGAGGGGTAATAACACCTCCTCTTCAGGTTCATTATTACACTCACTCTAATCTTCATCTATAGGGAGCTGGGCTGTTATCCAGGGCAGTTTTTTAGTGTGTGCAACAAAAAAAAAATTGAAGTTTTCTAGAGGTCATTCTGTTGAGCAGTAAAAAAAATGCAATCAAATATAAGTCAAGAATATTACCATTAAGTGCCATTTGGTGTTTCAGTGCAAGGTCATGCTTGTGTTGTTGTGACTCAAAGCAGCTGGTGTACCTATGTGAGGCTTTTCTACATGCCCAGATGGATCACAGTGATGGAAATCGACCTAACATTTGAAATTGTTAATAATAATCAGCTAGATCTGAAAAACAAAAAAGGGAATGGGGCAAAGTGAAACAATTTGCTAATCAGCTGTGGACTAGAAATAACCCAAAGGGAGATTTTAAACTGCTGTTGAAACAAACACAACCACTAGTTTATCACACTTCCTCTTCCTCCTTCCTCCTCTGTGGCAGTGATCTTGTTCATCTAAATACTCACCTATGCCTACTTTCCATTCAAAAAGACAAATATTCTGTAGCAGTTTCTCCACTGTACCAGCACTGGTGAGGAGGCTGCGATGATAACTTCACTTCCCTTTGTGATGGCGCCATTTGTTAAAGTGACAGAAGCAGTCTGAGCGCTGCAGTCCTGGGACCTGTGTGTGAGTGTGTGCTGTGATGATAACACTGTATGTTACTTTGGTAATAAAATGATTGAAGAGTCTGGATGCGTTTAGGTTCCATAGAGAACACAGACATTACAAAGCCAAAACCCAACATCCATCTATCTTTGAATGTGTGCACTGGTACGTGTGTGGTGGTGGGAACAGTACTGTGACAGCTTAGTGCTCCCTGCAGTGTACATGTGTACATAGAAGATCTTCTTTTTGTCAGCACTGCCTCACTTTGTGTGTGGTCTTGCAGATTCCGCACAACACTAGAGGAGGAAAGCTTTCCACAATCTGCTGCTGCAGACGGATAAACACAGAGTGCAACGCCGATAATTAACACATGACATCCCGGTCCTTTATCTGCGAACTTTGAACCCAGGAAGTGAGCTTATGAGGATGTCATCTTCGCAGTAGGGGTAGCTGTATGGAGCAGTAGGAGTTTGCAACATGGCGTTGGGCCCTGTAAAGCAGCTGCACACAGCTGGAGGCCAGTTTTAGCAGGAACCAAAAGAGAAGAGAGGGGAGATAGAGGGGTGAGGCCACAGAATTGGCTTCAAAGGGAGGATGAGATGCTGGCCACTGTCCTGCACTTTCTCCACAAGAAGCAGCTTAATTTCCAGCAGCTGTATATAAGTGACAACACAGACTCCACAGGATACATACAGCAAAATGAACTGACCCGACTTACAAAACTGAAATGCACAATATGGACACCCAGCCATGATTGAAAACTGGTTGACAGCCAATTAAACGCACTGGCTTCAAATCAGCAGAAATTGTTTGCAGATTATGTGATTGTGTGTTTTCAACTATTTTTCCTTGCCTTAGGATGTACGGATGCATGGAGACAAGGGTTTGGGGAGATGGTTTGGCCCATGAAGAGGGAGCATTATTCGCCTCAATAAAGTTCCAATTGGAAACCAAATTGGCAACACAGTCAGGGATGGTTCGGTGATGTCTGAGTCCATTTAGAAACATTGATGTTTCGTGTAAAATCTACAAAAAAGACCAATGCAGAACTGTAGATTTGATGGTTGCATGTTTCCCCTGAGCGTCATCGCCTCTCCAATTTGAATCCCGGCCTGGGCCAGGGATCTTCCTGTGCAAAGTTTGCATGTTCTCCTTGTGCATGTGTGGGTGTTTTTTCCCAGGTACTCCGGCTTCCTCCCACAGTCCAAAGACGTGCTGGGGTTAATTGGTGACTAAATAGTATGTAGGCGTGAATGTGATTGTCTGTCTCTCTGTGTAGCTCTGTGACAGGCAGGCGATCTGCCCAGGGTGTCCACTGCCTTCATCCTAAGTCAAATAGAATAGGCTCCACCTCCCCTACGACCCGAATGAGGATTAAGCGGTGTATTGATAATGGATGGATAAATGGATGGATGTTTCCCCTGTTCAAAATGGGAAAGAAATTTTACACACTATGACTTTGTTTTCTCATTATCATTATTCTCCAAGTGGAACCATGCTTTCTGTATCTGCCGCGCATTTCAACGGCGTGCTGCCAAGCAGGATGATGAATGGTGCTGTCTAATCTTCTCCTGCATTACTGCATAATAGCGTGCCACTGTTCCAAAAGTTCTTATCTACTCGGACAGAACTGCCACAAGCATCACACGTCCACCTGCCTCCTGTACTCCTCTCTAAGGCTTCATATGGCTTCACCATCCCTCAACTTTCACTCTCTCTACCTCCCCCGCTTCCGCCCTCTCTCTGCTTTTCCCATCACCCCTGCACTTTCGGTACCACAGAGGTTTTATAGATAAAAACAAGGCAAAATTGGTGGCGTTGTCAAGCATACTGTGTTCATTGTTTCCTGACTTTAGGAGGGCAATGTCCTGTTTTGTCTCGGTGCACATCTGCTTGGGAACATCTGGATAGTGTCAGCCTTTCAAGATTGTGCAGAGCGACCATCACTCTTTCCCCTCTCTGACACATCTCATCTCCTCTCAGTCAGCGGGGGAAAAAAAAGAAGAGAAGAGAAAACGCAGATCTTCCATATTAAAGTCATACAAGAAATCAACTTTAACTATGGATGATCGGAAACAAAATGCTTTATTAGATGTGGCCGCGGAAACAAGGAGCAGGGTGGGAAGGATTAGAAACAGAGGCAGTGGTGGTTGGGTTGGAAGCTGGCTGACAGATGTGAGAGGTTTGTGGACAAAGAGAGGCAGGTACAGTGTAGACAGGTAGAGGAATAGGTGGTGCAGAATGAGTTTGTTACAGTCTGATAAACAGATATATAGAACTGGACAATTCTAGAAAAACTGAAGATTCTATACAATGGCAATGTTTTTAAACATCCAACGAAGTCTGTGCAATTATGCACATGTAATGCTAAGGACAGAAAAAAGATCATGGTTATGGGAAATTTTTTAACTAAATAATTTAATAGGATACATTGGGAACCTAAACACTGGGTTTAGTATACACACATTTATCCTTGAGCTCTCTGGGAAGACATCAAAGGAAAAAAGGGAAGAACAGTTCAAAATCCCTGGTCAGCCAATATTAAAAATAAATAATTAGTTCACAAAATTGACATGTAATTTTCCATGTGTGTATGCAAAATATATTTATTTATATGGGAAAGTAAATTGTTTAAGAGTTGGACTTTAACTGTGTCTTTTTATTGAAGCCAGGATCCTTTCTATGAAATCTGCCTGTTATGACATCCAGTTGACTGAAATGTTCCAGTTCTACAAAGACAGGCTAAACTAAAGGTACAGTATGTGTAGCCTACATGGCTGTAAGAATCCAAGCACACTACTACTTAAACTAAAGAGAAATATAATAACTTCTGTTAATTCTGCAAACATGTACAATTTTCCTCCCTAAAAGCAAGAGTCGAGGTGGGCACACATTTTCAGTCCTCTTTGTTCTCTGTCTGCAGAATTACAATAAATAAATCAACAAATAAATAAGTCTACCAAGTCAAATTTGATAATTAGAATAAACTTGGTTTAGAGATAGAGCGTGGGCACAAGAGCCCATTAATTTCTCATATGGATCGGTATGACTTTCTTTAAATATTTTAAATGACATATTTATTAGGGATGTCCGATAATATTGTCCCACCGATATTATCAGCCCAATATTGGCATAAAAATGTAACAACGGTCAATATTTTTATCGTTTTTTTTTTTGGCCTATTATAAAAAACGATAAAATAATGCCTGGATTTCACTGGCATTTACTCATAGTGGACGAGAGGGAGAGTGTGGATTGGTGTTTGAGACATTTTGAGGCATTTTTTCCATAACTTAAGCTGAAGTACTTATCTTATTTTACACAATGTTTACATTTGGAAAGCGTTGTTGCATTTGAGAATTCATCCAATGGGGCATCACAATAAAATTAGGCATAATGTGTTAATTCCGTGACAGGAGATATGTCATGTTACCTAAAATTAGTTGAATAGCCCAAATATATCGGTATCAGTATCGGTTGCTATTAGAATCGGAAATTGAGAGTTAGACAATATCGGCACATCGGTTATTGGCAAAAAAAACCAATATCAGAAAATCTGAATTTTTATTATATGTTAACGATGCCATTCTTTTTAAATTTTCAATGCTGTGTTAATGTAGCAAAGCGATTCATATTTAGATTCTCTTACAAACTTCCTTTACAAAAAATTTTCAAATTAAAACAGATTTTTTTTCTACTTTGCTGAACTTTAGATTTTTACACTTCATGTATTTACAGATTCTGACAGTGAGGAAGTTGAGAGTGAAGGTCTTATTTTTGTTGGCTATGAATGACCCTTCTCCGAACTGTACATTAGACATGCTGGTTTTTATTCTGAAGAGGGTAAGAGCATCAATGGAATGTAAAATAAGAAAAAAAAAAAAAAAAAAAGTGACATCTTATGTTTTAAGATGTCCAACTTCTACTTGTGACGTATTTAACATTAGGAAATCCGTTCATAGTTAAAAGAAAAGCCAACATTATTTCCCGGCCTCCAACATCAGCACGATAAAACAAAAAAAAAACACAGGAGCAGGTCTATCATCATCCATTTTTTGGAAAATATTTTGCGAATATTTATTATAAAAATATAAATGTTTCCACTACAAATCATTTTACATTAGTAGACAAGGCCATCTACATTTGCACACATAAACTCTCACACAGACACACGGATCAGTCTTGAGACAGAAAATTAGGGATCTGGATATAGGGTTCATAACAGTATTGCTCTTTCAGATGTCTCAGGTTTATAAAGTAAATCGAAAAACCAAAACACAGACAGCACTGACACATAATTTACTCTATGCTCCCCCACAAAAAAGTCAACAATGCGCTGTATAATGTTAACAAATAAATAATGTAATCATAATTGCCTTTTTATTGTAGAAAAAAAAACAAAGCTGACAAATATAATTCAAAATAATATAATACATGTGATTTTTGTCTCTTTTTTAATTAAAAATGTTGCACAATTTTTATTCAGTCTTTTATACATACAAATATCTGTACAAAAAAAAGGGATGGCCATGTACATACAGTGGGATCTGTAGTGCTAGTTGCTATCTTCAAGATGGTTTACATTATGTACATACTAATTAGAACACGTAGCAGCAACAGCAGCATCCACAGGTAGACTAAGTAACAGAAGACAGGACTCACAGACTGAACAGGGCTGGATTTCCCAAAAGCACCAGAACCACCCACTTGTCCATGACGTAAGCTTTGTCTATAGCCAAGGCAATAACATTTCCATTCAAAGTGCTCCAAAACTGTGTACTAAGTGCTTGAAGATGCTTAAAGATAGCGTCCTCGTGGTTAAATATTACCCATCCAACAAGTGCCAGTTCAAAAATACTGGGTATCTGTTGCATGGAGGGATTGGCTGAGGGACATCGAAGCAGGAGCCTAGCATCTTGAAGTATGTCCTTCATTGCAAAAGGATCTTCAAAGGTGCCTTTGGGAAATCCCATCCTGGGAATATGTAGGATACTATCTCAGAAAGCAATCATCTATTAAACTGTTGCATCTCTCTCAGGGCATTTTTGTACCTAGTTATTTTAGGGCAATTGTTGATCAACCCTATACCCCAACGAGATCAAGGAAAAAAAAAAAGACCAAGACGTTCTGGAAATCAAACCAAAACTGGAGTTTTTGTTTGGTGATCTGACCATTGATCCAGCCCAACTACAGGAGGCACTCTGCTTTTTGCATTAAATACACCAGGATTTATGGACTAAAAACTAGTATTATACTAGAACAAACTCGTTTTTATACCAAAATTCCAATCAAAGTATAAAATGACTGATCTGACATGGCTTCTGTTAATAACTTATGGATTTAGACCTAAGCAAAGGGACTACAGCAACCTCAGATCAGCAATGTTGATCTCAACCTACTGAACTGATTTTACAAAGGCAAAAAAAATCCCATTCTTCAGTAAGAAAATGATACCTGGTGTTGCGAGGGGTTGATGACGCTAACTTGTCTTCAATAACGAAGAAACTCAAGTACAAACTCCAAGTTCTCCGTAACACTGGCACACTGCTTCACTTGAAGTTTTTGTTGCCCTTATCAATTTCGCTCTCACGTTTTCCCTTTATTCTGCACGTCTTTCTTAAACGGCACTCTCAGTTCCAAACTGTGCTCCATTTTCTCAGTTTCCCTTTTGTCAGAGAAAACAGAACAAAGCCTACATCCTGAGATTTCACACAAAGGGCATTGGGTAACAGAGGGGACAGCACTACAACTGTACAATATCTGTTCGTAAGCACATAGAGCAAGGTTGTCGCCGTAAAGAAAATTCTGTGTGTGAAGTGTGTTATGGCCCCTGTACCCTCAAAGCACAGCATTCAATGCGTTACACATGTGACAGACTCACAGCTCCCATACAATGAGACTATTTGACTGATTATAGTATTATTGCTTTTATGTGACATGTCTACTGAATGCAAATGCTATAGGTTAGAGCTACAGAGTAAAATGGCTCGGTTAGCGTCTAGGTGTGTCCATACCAGCTTGGCTCTCTCTCTGAGACAGTAATTGTAGGTAGTTGCAACAAAATCTCACGCTTCAGACTTCGTCAGTTCGGCAGGCGTCTCCATCCGGGTCAGTCGCTGCTGTCCACCGTGCTCCTCTACGCAAGGCATCTCAGCCGTTTACCTGCCTCATTCCACAGGCTGCTAGTCAGGCTTGGTGAGGCTGAGCAACAATCAGGGAGAGCTCCAGCTTTATGTTAATCCCAGTCACTGCCCTGTATCCCAAGTACAGTTCTAGTTTGCATCCTGATCACGTCTTCTGACCTCCTTGTCTTTCCCCGGCTGTCTACCCCCCTTTAAGTCTGTAAGGCATCTCAACTTGGGCATGGAGGGACGGAAGGTTGAGTCAGCCAGTTTACTAGCGGGCAGGTCTGCACTGAACTCTTTCCCATTTCTCTGTCAGGACGTCTTGCAGCAACACAATGAACGACATCATTTGAATCATATCATACTTTTTCTTCCGTTTCCAGTTTGGATACGCAGCCGCCGTGTTAGAGTGCGATTAGCAACCGAAGTCTGTCAACACAGACCAACAGACAGGTCTCTGGTGGTTTCATTTGTTGGGTTCATTGTTTTTTTTTGTTGTTTTTTTTAAACAGGTACTGGACCGTTCTTGGTGTGGGAATCTAGGGCTTTCAGGCTGCTTACTATCTTCTTCTGCGGCCCTACAATAGTCACTCCAACCTTTTTCAGATCCCTGGTTTGTGAAGGAGAGGGATGGAGAGAGGAGAGGAGGGAATGGGGTGAGAGGTTGAGAAAATGAGAAACAATTTAGACAGAGGGAGAGATGGGGAAGAGAAAAAACATGGAAAGTGTGTGTTAGTGAATGTGACACCCATGTGACATTTAATGACATGCTCCCAGTGCTGCCCCCTTCCTGTGCAGCTGTCATTCACAAAGGACTGCATTTCCCAGAAGGCTCCACTGACAGCTGCTATTATGACCCTGTCAGTGGAGGAAACAATGGCGTGCATGGGCCACAGTGCCAGGAAAGACCTACAGTAGTTTCCTGCATTACATTGAACTGGATTCCTTTGATAGCTGTATGTGAAGAGGAGCAGCACTGGGAGACGTGCAAAACATACAGTAACATTGATCCACACGTATCTGTTAAAATGTTAATACTCTCAGAAGCTCTTAGAGGACTAGATACTGTACATGCATTCAAGAAAAGACAGTTTTAATTTATTCAGGGTACAATTGTTAGGTGTGTCAACCTGAAATACACAAAGTGGTTAGTCAGTTTGAATCAAGTATTGGACCATTTATGAAACCAACATATCCAACAGCTCAAACATTTATTCAGAGCAAAACACACAGAGCAGTGTTGATTATTGCAGCGTACAAGAAGTCACAGCACGTTAGGAATCATCCTTTCCTCCTAAATAAGGCACAGTATTAGTAGAAGCAGTGGAGGTACAGGCGGAATAGTGGCATCGCTACAACAAACACTTTCAGCAATTTGTTTTAGTGCTATTTGTTTTTTAATGCGCACAGCTAAGTTTTTATTTTTCAGAAGCAAGCAGAACATGTAGGTGACAAAGCAGCCAAAACAGCAGATATGTAGCATCGTTTATGTCCCAACCAGAAACTGACAGCGACTGAAATTAGACACTTCGCTTCACTCTGTGAGACAGTACAAAAGGATAGTTCTCTTCACACTGCCAATTGTAAAATGAATAGTTTACTTATATTTTATTAAAGATCACAATAAATAAAACCACAGGAATTTTGTTCTGTCTCTTGTTAGGGTAAACAACAGTACCAGCATGTCATAGACAGGTTATATCTTTAATGCAAACTATGTCAAATTGACTGTCTACACTATGTTTTTAATGAAGCTCTGAATGTGAAATGACTTATCTATTATTATACGATTAGATTGGAGAAGGTAAATTATAATGTAGTACATGAGAGTATATGATCTATACATATGGTATGTTGCTAGACATTTCACAATTATGTAAATAATCAACACACTTTATAAAACTAGTGAGTTTGCAGTTTCTTCTCTTTCCACACAGCTTCAGTCAACCTTTTCTTTTTTAGTTTAAAAAGCCCATATTATGCAAATGCACAGATGTATAAGTTTACTATTTTTTGCATCTATCAAAGTCATGTTTTATTGCTCAAAAATCACATTACTTTTCTCATACTGCACATTGATGCAGCACCACTTCTTTTCCTTTTTCTGAAACACTTTGTTTTTGTTCCTGTCTCGTAGAGGCTGATTGCTAATATAATACATCATATAATACATCTCAGCTGGTTCTTCTGTAAACAGTCATTATTCACTATAAAATCCTGGATTACGAGCTATTTAGGAAATACTTGAATGACGCAGCAATTATCGGTCCATTCCTGATTTGTTTCTCACATATTTTGTGTTGCTCATGTAAACTCTTACTATACTGGTCATATCAGTCAACATTAACAGATGTTGTAACAGTATTTGTGAGCACTAAAGCACCATTGCTTCCCTGGAAAGCCTGTTGCATTTTACTTTTGTTTCTAATTACAGCTTACAGTACAATGGAAGCATATATCTGGAGTTATAATGAAACATAAATGAACTATCCCTTTCAAAGTCAGACAAGTGAAGCTGATCAGTGTTTCTAGAAGTAGGTTTCTGGTGTCAGGCACGGCTTAGGTCTCGGTCCTCCACCCACCATCCAGAGCCTGAGGAAGGTGGAGAGGAGCTGGGCGTTAGAGAGTGGTGATCCCCATGGACGGCTCCCATTCTGGGCAAGAAGCTGGTGTGACGTGGACCTCCGTCAGAACCACTCTACTGAGACACAGCCAAGCCCAGCAATGTTAACACAGTATGTCATCAATAATTGTTATGTCCTGATGGTATTTAATGCACATTCTGATGAAATAAATCAGAAGAAATCATTTGGATTCATCAGTAGAATGTCAATTGAACATCCATGTTATCGTCTCGAAAAGCAGATCCTTTCTTTGAAGTGTATATGCAAAAAATCCTAGTGGAGAATCATTTACCCCACAAAAAAAAAAAAAAAAAGAAAAAAAAATCTTAGCTATAATTGATCAAACCAAACATTGCAGATAATTCAACATTTAAATATATACATGAATATTAATGCATTTTTATGTATGCCCGTGGCTAATCAAGAATGGATTTTCAAGTCTTGTGGTAGTGCTATACTCCTGACATGTTTTGAACCCGGAAAAAAGAAATGACCCTGATCTCCCAACCTGTTATTATTGTCTCCCCTTCCTCTGTGAGAGACTGACTGCCCCTCTCTCTCATTTTTACCTGCAACATCTCCACATCTCTTTATTTATCTCTACACTGCTGGTCACATTTCCTCTCTGGTCTTCGCTCCTTTCCCTTGCAGCTGTCCCTCAGACTCAGGCTGCCAGATTCACCACGGCTAATGCTATCTTGCTTTTCTGTTTAAGTCCCCTTTCCTCTTCCTACCGTTAGTTGATTTGAACTTCCAGATTCCCTCAAATATGATGCACTTTTAAAATTACATTTGTGCGGTTCCCACTGAGAAGCTACGGATTCTTCTCTGTGGCTGGTTTTCATACCGCCCTTTGTTTTATGTAATTTCTCGAAAGCACATGGACCATTTCAAGAACAGACAGCGATAAAATCAGAACACAATAAACAAGTACAACATATCAGGTAACATATGAGATACAGTGACACACACACACTCCATCACGAGACAGATTAACAGCTGAAAGTTCCTTTCAGGAATATATCACAGCACTGTTGACTCAACAACTGCTGTCATCCGAGAACAAAACCTCAGCTGGGTATTTTTTTCTGCAATTTAGGTAAACTGAACTCCTAAAAAATGTCTGAGTTGCTGAAAGAAAGCTGGCCATGTCAGGAACAATGTTTTTTTTAAATTAGGAAGAGTTGACAGACCTGCCCTGATGTGCAAAGCCAGTGAAGAGATTCTGGATATATCGGGTTTTCTTGTGTAGTTTAATTCATTCTGCAAGAAAATACGTGAATTTGTCGAGCAATTTAGGTCAAGTTCATCCACTTACTCTATAAAATACCTGACATGAATCTGCCTGCGCTCAGTTGAGATGCAGTTTATAGTCAGATAGTCCAAATGATGCGGTATTTGCCCCTCACTCCATCCTATCCTCAAAAAAGGATTAATCAATTACTCCAGCAGGTGAGTCAGCACACTGCAGCAAAGTATGATAACTGTTCCTCGGAGGTCAGAGCATTGCCAAGCCTTGTGCTGAATATCAAGGACTAGATTAAGACTGTACAAATCAATAGAGCAATCTATACTGAGCAATGCATAGTCGGAGCCAAGGCTGCTAGCCTTGTAGCTGAGCTGGGGTGCTTTAGACAGAGCCTTCAGTGGATTAATACTGCAGTGATCCAATTTAGCATCTAGCCAGAGAAAAGGTATTGTAGGTATATGATTATTTTTGCACGAGGTTGCTGTAGTGTAGTTCATCTGTGATGTATTTTGTCAATAGCCAATGCAGATTTACACCATGCAGTGGAGGCTATTTTATTTTGTAACATATTAACTGAAGAGAAAGTTTCACTGATTAAACACATTCATTGATTAAATGGCATGACAAATGTGTGGAGAAGAGAAAACATAGATTTTGTGTCGTAACCTTAAGAGAGAAAAGAGTATTGTTTTAATGTTACAATGGTGTGGTTCATCTGGCATCTTTGGTATTAAACATTACTTACAGTATTTTAAAGAAATGAAGTCCTCATTGCAATTCAAAGCTGCCAATAAGGCAAATTTCCTTTTGTTAAAATGTAAACTCTTCTTCTCCTCTTAGGACCACTGCTGGAAAAACAGTGATGTCAATTCCACTACATTTGGCATATTGTTATTTAAGTGGATGTAAATTACAAAGTGCTTCTTCCGAACATGTTAAACCCAGCACTGTTAAGTTATTGCCCTACAGCTGCCTGTACCACTGACCACCACTCCCCAATTGCCCCCACTGCTGCCATCACCACAGTGAATGGCTGCTTTGATCACAATGATTAGAAATGTCCAATTATTTACACTGTCACATTCCACATCAATTAAACCACCAGCAGGGCAACAGAGCAAGGAAAAAAAAAGATTGGAGAGAAGTACCCGGGAGCGACAGCGAGAACATTTCTGAAAAAAAGGAAACAGGAACAAGATAAAGAAGTGGTAAAATGGGATTCCCCTAATTTTCCCAAGGAGCCACACTCTGAACTGTGAGTCTACAGGAGATTTTTTTCATCAGTGTAACTTCCCAGTGTGTTATCACTGTGCATGGAATTTATAATTCCTCTCAATCTGTTGGTGCAGGACTCTGGCCAGAAAGTGATTCAATATTTCAGAACCTTTAGTCAGTAGAGTTAGATTTACAATCTCTGTCTGTACAGTTCTCATGTAATATATTTTCACATGTCATGATTACATATGGTAAATTAGAATTTCCCCAACAGAATCATAAAAATACTTATCATACATAAGCTGTAAGAAACAGAAATGTCTTGAAAAACACAAATACAATGACAAGAAAGGACACCTTGCATATATATAGTATTTGGGGTATTTAACACAATTCCTTGTCAATGAATACATTTCCTGTTTTGGTTTTTGCAGATATGTTGTTTATGCACATATATTTTAGAAGACATTCTTAAGTTGCCTCACATCTGACCAGAAGTCATCATGTGGTCAGTGGTGTTTGACGTACTCGGTTTAAAAACAGCATAGTGTGAGTCCTGCGGTATGTGCAGTCCAACTGTGTTTTTCTAGACTTTCTAGATTCTTATAATTTTCTGGCAATCTTTGCTCAGTCATTGCATTTTAATGCATCACAGCATAAAGTGCCATATATCTGCACTCCTACTTGACAGCTAGGCCTTCATTTTCTCTTTCAAAAGCCCCTCTCTCTGCTCTTTTATCTTGTCAAATCTCCGCTCTCATTCTCTCCCTCAATAGCTTCTCTCTTATCCTCTTTCCCTCATGGAACTTCTAACTTTTCTACTCTCTCCTACCCTTCGCTCTCTCTCTTCTCTTTCTTTTAATGTTCTCACCGTACCCCTACGGTCATACTTGCAACATTGAAAGCGTGGCTAAAGACCTGTCATTATGAGTTACCATGAGTCTCATCTGGACACCTTTAGTAATGGCTCTATAGCTTTCTTTACTTACTGAGAACAAGAGTATGTGTGTGTCTGTTCTTCACCGAGAGCCTCTTCAAATTCCTGGGCTTTGCCTCTGGTACTGGGGCCCTGTAAATGCTACTGGCATGAATAGGCAGAGAAGCCTAATGTGTGTGTCTGTGTGTGTTGTTGTCTTACTCTGTGGAAGTCTTGGCCAGGGTGTCACAGGAGCTGTAGCTGACCCCGGAGAAGGCCTCCTTGCAAGGTAAGGTCCTCATTCCGTCCATCCAGTCGCCCACCGTCCCCATCGAGGGAACTTCTGAACTGCTCCTGTCCAACAACAAGTTGGCCGGTCTGAGAGGAAGGAATAATATACATGAGAGGAGGCCAAAGGAGAAACAACTCTATGGTAAATGGTGACAAATGACATGTAATATTTGCATGTAATAAACAACATGAGAGTTCATATCATAGTTTCAGAAACTCAGACGAATAAGCAGCACCATCAGCAGAAAATCTATTCTAATTGCTATCGTCGCTGCTGTCTGCCCTGTGGTCAGTCACCACCTATGGAAGGGAAGTATGGCCACAACTCCATGAAGACAGAAAATGTGCACGGTTGAGAATTGGCGTTCAGACTCTGATCTTGTCCCCTCAAGCATGCAGCACGCCAGCACAGAAGAGAATATGGAGTGATTAAAATATACTTCCCCCAAGGGGACTCAGCCTACAGGTGGACACTGTGGAGGCAGGGCTCCTGACATGCTATGTGAGCAGAAGTGTACTGTAAGGATCAGTAATGTTTGCAGCAGTGTTGCATGATTATTTCCAATTGACATTCCTTGGTGCGCGTGTCAAAATAAAGAGCATGTCGTGTGAGTGCAGCAGTGCAAAATGGCTAGCAGGCTTAGCATTATCAGAAGGCAACACAGAAGGGCAACTCTGCATTGTCACACCATCCGGCCATCAGCCTTTATTAATGTTTTTCAGATTACACAACTAACACTGTTAATTGCTGATTGCTGCTGTTATCGACTATTGCTATTAAATGCTCAGCAGCCAGGGCTTCATTCTAATTTGCATGAACTAATTTTTCATCATCTATTTGTTGTCATTTGTGCACTGATTAGACTCGACGCTAATGAGAAATATGTTCAACTCTTTACTGATACCTTCACTGACTTTATACTTTCTGCTTGATACAGTTATGACTATATATTAGTGTAACTACAATTAACACATTCACAATAAATGTTATTTACATCCATACAATTAGGTATATATGTACAGACTTGAACAGGGTCTGTTGGTAGGAGATTACACTGTTTTGAGACGTGGTGAAATTGAAATGGAATGAAATCTAAATTGGTAGAGAATATAGGAGTGAAAATTTAATCTTATAGCATGTATAAACTGTTTTAAAAATAACTCGTGATTAACGGTATGGTTGCTTAATTGGAGTTTATAATCTTATAAATTGATGATTCTAATGTAAATACTTTGGATGTGTATCTCTGTAGAACCACACACAAACTGCTGTTATGTGCATGTTGTATGAGGCCAATGTGCACAATACCTGAGTACGTGAGGCTCAAACCGTCACACAAAATATTTCCACAGTATATCTAACATATGCAGGAACAAGATGACCAACAAAAGCAGCATCAGTTTCTAATTTAATTATCGTTTCGTGCAGTACATGTACCATGCAGCAGAATGCAACATTAGATTTGATTAGACCTGATGGTTTCAATTGAATCAAATCAAATTAAATGCACTGTGTTGGTTTTAAAATGCTCAGTCAACAGTAGAGGGTGAAGGAAAGGCTGCAGGCACTGTTCTGACTAGCTCTGATTGATGTTTGCCAATGGGAGGTTGTGGAAGGACAAGGTAGAGAGCAAGAAAGAAATATTAGAGATGCAGCGTGGAAGGAAAGCAGAAGATGAGAGAAAGAAAGACGTGGTCTTAATCAGTGTCGATCGTTGGATGTCACCACGTATGCTGGTTTATACTAACACGGTTCCCTGAGCTGTTGTGAAATCTGAACACATTAAAGCAGAGAACAGTAAACCAGGTCAAAACAAATTAGGTCAAACTGGGACACAATGATAATCAAACAGTAGGGCATTTTGTGTGTTTATTGCTGCATTTGTGAGTGGCATTTAAAACTGGGTTGCAAGGAAACATGTTTTTATAAGGACACACTGCACTTGTCTTGCAGATTAGACAAAGGCACCTGCTGTGCCAAGACATGCACACATGGGAATAGAACAAGGCAGGAAAGGACAGAACAGGAAAAAAGGGTAGTTCTCACTTGGGGAATACTATTCATAGCATTGTAAATAAATTCATTAGAATACCAGGAAGTCCACCTCCGCCTGGCTGACTTGGATTGGCAGGGAGGATTGGAGCCACTCTGAATCTTTGTGTGTGTGGCTTCGGGAAGTATTACTCAGGTATAGGGAAGCTACAACAAAGGAAGGTGTAGTTCTATAGGGCAATTGAAAAGAAAAACAAAACAACAAAAAATAATTCAAAGGGGCAATGGATTTCAAAGAAATGTGTGTACAATTACAAAATTTTTACCACATTAGGACCCTCTTGACAGTCTTGGGACATACCAAATGCATTATAGCAATGTTGGTCCATGACGCACAACAATATTTAAAATAATACTTAACAAGTTCATATGAAAAAATGAGTCGGTCTCCTTCGCAAAAAGCATGTTTGGTTAATGTAGAAAGCAGCTTCCTATTGCAGATATTTTGCTATTTTTGTGAGCAAAGCAAAAGAAAGTTTTTTTCTTCTTTTTTTCTTCACGATCATCTTACTATAGAAATATTAAAGTACGCTAAAAAGTTTTTGTATGCACTCTAATCTTGAAGAACAGTATATTAAAAGTCTGGTTATTTGTACAAGAATACCTTGTTTCACTTGGGTACCTTTATATGTGAGTATACAAGTAAAATCCTTAGCAAAAAAAAGTCCTCCAACTGCCACTGAGCAGCAATGTCCAAAACACCACACAAAGCCAACAAAGTGGTACATAAAGCGAAGAAAAGTGAGGCGACATCTCAAACAGAGACGGGAGAAAAGAAGAAAATGGAGGAGAAAAAAAGATGCGCTTGAGGTGGTGGAGTGGGTGTTGTTACAGTGATTGAGTCTTTTCCTGCCAGATCAGAGGCCTGTCAAAATGCTGAGGGCCCCCCAGGACCCCCTGGAAAAACGGGTTTTTCGGAGGTGGAGGGAATTGAGGGCTGAATGGAGAGGCTGGTTTGCGTGAGAGGAACAGAAGGAAGCCTGCGAATCTTCCTGAGATGACAGCAGAAATCTTTATAGAAGGATGTGAAGCACTTGTTACGATTTTCTTATTTTTTTTAAGGCAAGGAAGAACTGTGGCGGTTATGACTAGCTTTATGCTGATAAGAAAAAATTTAGATATACCCAGAAAATCTTAGGATTCCTGTCAGGATGAGAATTCTCTGCTTTTTTGTGCAGAATTATTGATCTTCTCTTCTCCTCTCCTGTACCTCTTTTCTTCTGTCTCTTCTCTGATCTCCTCTTCCTCCTCATTCTGCTTTCTTTCCCCCTCTGCTGTCTCCACTGAGAGGTAAACTGCAAATGACCTTGTTTCGCCTCCCTTATCATTTTCTTTGTTTCCTTTGTTGTTACATTTTCAGCAACATCTCACAGCAACTCAAGAGACAAGATGATTGGAGAGGAAACAGAGGTGTAATGAAGGGGAAAATAAAGAAAAAAGAAAGCATCTGTGTGACGGCAGAGAGGGGTTTAAAAAACCCTCGTGGTCTTAACACCATATAGCAATGCAGAAAACACCCACTTGAACAGAAGGAAGTATAAATACACCGGAGAAAGAAAAAAGTCTACCTCCCTTCCTCGTTGTCATTTCCCTTCCACTCCTTTGCTCTATCTTTCATTCTTTTGACCTCCAGATAACCAGGACTGTGTAGTCTCTTGTTTTTAGAGCTCACGAGGGAAGGAGAGGATGAGGAGAGGAGCTGATAAAGTACATGAGGCCGGGACAGTGTGGGAAGAAATGACCTCTCACTGTGTTACTGGGACAATTCCCAGAATGTATCGAGGAGAGGTTAGACTGATACGTACATATATCCTGATACAATATATAGGGCCATTATTGGCTCTTTCAATTTCCACATGTGGCCATTTGGTGTCTGCTGCCTCTGTGGGATGTGAAGGATATGATATAGTTTTAATCAGTGCTACTCAGGTGGTCTGAGGAAAGCAGCATTAACATTTTGATTTGATTTCAGTCAGCATGTGTCATTCTTGCTCCGAATTCTCATTTTCTAATACCAGTCAGAGTTTCAGTGTAAAGTGATGTTTGATTTTTTTTTAAAAAATAAGTTCCTTTAAATATTAAATAAAAAATACTTAAGACATTTGGATGCCAAGATGAAATCCTATAGTGTTGGACTTCAGTGCTTACTTATCTTTCATCTAGTTACCATTGAGTTTTACAGATTTTCTTACTCAGCATTTTAAATATTTATATTGTTTCTGTTTTTTCTCTAAAGCTTGTACCTTTGTGTGAATATACATGTTTCTTCTGATTGTTTACCCTACATACTATGTAACCTTGAATATTCTTGGGTGATTAACTTGCACATTTCTGCACACTGGAGATATGTCTATTCCTTTATACTGCTTTAGTAATTCCGTGGATTTGATACTTTTTTTGTAGATTTGACTTTATTTGACTGTCTGATTTGCACCAAAACACCACATCAAGTAGCTCCTTCCTGTGTGAAAAACCTACTTGGCAACTAAACCAACTCCTATTCTCATATAATACCTTAGAATGATTTTCTTTCCCCAGTCGAAACCTTCTCTGTCCTTTTCCATTCTCAGCCATGACCTCAGCCCCAATCACCGTTACTTCCTCCAGAGACTTTTACCAGGAAATGGCTTGGCACTTGTTTCAACTCAAACCCCATTTCCGTCCCAGGCCTAACTACTGGATCTAGATAGAGGTTGTTTGACCCATAAATAGGAGTAACATTACAGATTTGATTTGTTCTTACAGGTTCAGAGAGGCTTGTCATTATTCATGTTGGCTTGTGTGGTTTAGGGGGAAAAAAGATTCCAATGAAAAATGCTTAAAAGAGCTACAATTACTGACCGCTGCACATTAATGCCGATAGTCACGTATTTAGAGGGACTACTGATTGTAGTCCAGTACTTTCCTTTTAGTCTTTGCCATGCTTTTCTGAATGCAATGAGGTACAGTTTATTTGGAAAAGAGGATAACCTGCAATCCTATATATTCAAGATACCCTAAAAAAAAAGCCAATCTGATAGACAGTGGCCTCTAACCCTGCCTGGACTCGTGTTGGCCTATAATTAGTCTCTGACAGCCAACCTTGGCCCACTGACCCCAGTCTCTCTCCATCCACATGCAGGGACGGTAAACTCTGACCAGGTCCCACCCCTGAAGTCTCCAGATGCTCTACTCTGGTCGGGGCTTTGTGGAGGAGGAGGGGGCGCTGCATTAGCCAGTCAGGACAGCCCTGAGACAAACGAGGTGTGTGGAGCTGAGTGCAGCTGCTCCCGCTGTGCAACTGCTGCCACACACACACACACACACGCCCACACAGTTCTCATAAATCACCACACCAGCCTCCGTCGGCCAGCCTGTGCTCACCCAGTGTTAAAAGCCAATCAGGAAAATTACATGCAAACTCCAAGGGACCTATTTTCACTTTCTTAAGAAATCATTAGTCAATGTTATGAGCTTTGACGTCTCCATAATACCGTGGCAGTCTGCTGCAGATTCAACGCCTGAAATTTTTCCTACCCAGAACTGACAACTGTACATGTGCTGCCCTGCTTCCCCACAGCCACCCCCCACAGGAGAGAATGGTGGTCCCAACAAAGGGCATTAGGCAGGGTAAAAAGAAAGGGGGAACATGACAACAGCAGAGACAAAAGCTTGGGAGAAATATGATACTCGACTGCACGAGAAAGGAAAAGATGAAAATATAAACTGAAGGGATATATAGATGGCTGTAAGGGACACAAAATTTCATGAAAAACCCTACAAACAGAGTATTACAGCAATATTTATGTTGAACCCATGAGCTGTGTGGCCCAAAATGAAACAGCGATGCCCCAAGGGTGAAAAAAAATAAATCTGCAACAAAACCTCCCTCTTTTTATTGACCATTAAACTAATTATACTGAATAGTGCAACATTCAAAGAACACTAAACTGCAACTGCATTAATACCTCAACATCTTGTGATGACAGAGTAGAAGTTGCTATGACCTAAAATAAACCAAGCCGCTACTACTACTGAGGTATCTGTTAATCATTTAGATGGGAACCAAAGAAGAAAACAAAAGCAGCTCACAAACCGTATTTCCATCTCTTCTTCTTTCCTCATACCCCCTTCACCATTGTCAGAAGTCATTTGTCTAAATTTGTTCCAGGATCTAGAATACCACTTTGTGTTTTCTTGTGCATGCTGTTTCAGGTATGCACACAAAAAAGAAAAAAATGAAAAAAAAAACATTTAAATGATGCAGAATCATGCTGATACCTGGATGTGGTGTTGGCCGTGATTTTGAGGCTACCAGGGTTGCGGATGAGTTTATCCAGGATGCTGACTATCTGTTCAAACTTAGGCCGGTTGTTCCTCTCTTTCTGCCAGCAGTCCAGCATCAACTGGTAGAGGGTGGCAGGACAGTCCATGGGCGGGGGTAGACGGTAACCCTCATCTACAGCTTTTATTACCTGTATGTAGGAATAGACAAGATGTGAAAAATGACAAAGATGACTCAAAGTGTTAATAATCAATGAAATGAAATGATGTTGTAAAAAACTGTTTTCTTATAAATTGTTCTCTCAGCCTAATGTTTGAATCTGTGGAATTACATTCCCTACAACATTCCTCCTCAACTCTGTTGCCACAAAATCATTTTTCATACAACTAAAGCGGATTCTCATTTACATTATGAGAGAAGCAGATTTTCTGACTTCAGCATTGTTGGTAGGGCTTCCAGTTTGAAAGAACTACATAAAGTCCACAATAAGTACATGTGAGAATACTGGTAAGGTTTTGGCGTTTAGGCACCATTAGCCCTTACCGAGGTTTAGGAAAAGATGATTTTTTTGGACTAAACCTGAAGATCGATCCTTTTGCTACACATTTAGAGCCGTCCTTCTATTTTAAAGGTGACAAGTACACCTCCACCTATATATGCTTTGCTGGCAGCAAAGTGAAGTAATAAAGTATTTGGCAAAGCTGTGTTGCATTAAAACACATCTGTGTTACATCAGAGACAGATGTATTCCAGCAAAAAATAGGTATCCCTTAAAACATGATTGTGAATGCAGTTTAGATGAACAGAAATGTAGTTTTGTGAATACTGGCTTGCCCTCCTGAACACAAACCAAACATCTTTTCTAAACCAGTGAGAGTCGCTGATGCCTTCACCCTCTTACTACCAGTAAAACTTGTAAATATGCAAAGCAGGCAGTACTGCAATCATATGTGTGTCACACTGACAACCTCATTAAAGAAAACAAACTTGGCAGATTAGCAGTACTTACGTCCTGATTGGACATCTCCCAGTACGGCCGCTCTCCGTAGGACATCACTTCCCAGAGCACAATCCCATAACTCCAAGCATCACTGGCTGATGTAAACTTCCTGTAGGCTATAGCCTCCGGAGCTGTCCACCGGATGGGGATCTTACCTCCCTGAGACAGAGAAAGTAAAAGATTAATCAGTAATTTTATTCTGTAGTTAGTCCCCCAGTCATTTAGTCAATCTGCTATTCAGTAAATCAAGAACTACCTTGCTATCTGACATTACAGTTTACCTTGGCTGAGCTAAGCTTTGTGGATAAAGCCAGAGATGCGAGACAAAATGATTCACACTGCAGGGTGGATATATATCTAACACTGGGTGTGTACTCCAGCAAAGTTATATATATAAAGGCTGTCTGGATCTGAGTCACAGGTTTATATCCCATGCAAGAGAATTTTATGAGCTGTTCCGAAACTCTTAAGTCTGAATGGGCTTTGGCCAAAGCATAGGGATCCCAGCCATAGATACAAACCTGCCACAGCTAATGGATATCGATGATGATAAAAATGACGATGATGATGGTTCTTATTTCCAGTGTTGGTGTCAACGATCTGAAGTGAAATTTTCTTCACATTGTGAGTCATGCAGAAGCATTTCTTGGCTTTGATTATTTTTGACTGACTTTGATTAATTTGTTTATCCAAACTGGCAAATACACACATTCTGATAATAACTAATACATAAAAATATGGGTAACATTCAGACAAATGAGGGAAATGGAGCTGAGGAAAGGAGACCGAGGATAGCCAGCGCTAACAGAGACACCGGCCAAGTCACTGAGCTGTTGTCTGGTGCTGCGCAGTCACACACTCTGCCCTTTAAAAAACACATTCTTGTACTGAGTGATGCCAAAGGGAGCACTGGGGAACGTATTAGGCAGCACTACATCAACACAAATAAATGGTTGCACAAATGAACAGACGTGTACATGGAAACACAATATAAACACAAATCTAAAAGCCCCCCCATGTGATCCAAAACTTAACATTTTTCCAAAAAAGTAGCAACAAGGGAAGTTTAAAAAAAGAGAGTTCCAGTGAGAGCTTGATGTGACTCTGTTAGCATGTGTGATGCATTGTCAATTACGGCACAGTTTATTATTCTGCCTTATTATTTTAGATTATGGATTTCTGGGAGAAAGGCAAACGGCACACTGACTGTTTATTTGACAAGCAATTCTCAGCAAGAAAATTATACTCTGTTTAAAGGGGCTGCACGCATGGCTTAGACCACAGGATCCTATGTTGAAAATGACCACACACTCACACACACACGCTGCAAAAAGTACAGATGAGTGCCTGGAGCATGGCATGACTTCTAGTTCGGTTTCATTTTGAGCCATGAGAATACAATGTAAAAATAAAGCAAGTAAAAACATAAAAAACTGCTAATAGGCTGATTTTCAACTTATATTTTTAACATACATCTCAAACTTTTACCTGTTTACTTTCAAGTGTTGCTCACACTTGTTTCTCAAAAACTAAAAACAAAAACAAAAAAATCTCACCCTGTAGGGGGATGAGCTTTGAGGTTTTTGCTTTTAAGGTTTCTCTAATATTATTCATTTTTCTTTGCCTGAGTGCTATACTTAAGTTGTTGTGAGAAATATTCTCAGCAACTTTATAACATAAGACACTGAGAGGTTTTCCACAGTCCAGAAAAGTCCTATAAAGTTGAGAAACTTGATGCAATCGCAATGTCTCAAGCTGTGTCATTGGCAATTACCATTTTTCACTGACAAAACACCTCTGCATTTTCCTCATGCTTAGAACATTTGTGCTATATGATGGCACATTCTGGCAAGCCTCCAACTGCACATTTGGGATAACACCTCAATCAAAGTATCAGTGTGGATACTGGTGCAGTGGAGAGGTCAACAGAGCATCTTGCCACAACACATATTCTTGGAAGGGTCTTCTTTACAACCTTCCAGCTGATGTATGTGGATTTACATCTACCTTATCACATCTCTGATGTTATTTATGTGTTCTTCTCCCTCACAGTATGTACATATGTGAAAGAGAGAGCATTATATCCACAATATTCAAAGTATGCATAAGGCAAACAAAAATAAAAAACTCAACATCAATACTTTTTTTAAAGCATAGGAAACTATAGCCAGCTTTAGGGCTACAGTAAAGGGGAAAATAATGTATTTAGTACCATTTCTCTGTTTCTGTTGTGGTCATGGAGTTTTACATAAAACTGCATTCTAATATGTTCCAGAAAAAGAATGGTGTGCCCCAGGACTCTGTCCGACACATTTATTCATGTTGTCGTTGATGTTCTTAATTTGTGTTTATGTCCCAGCTCACCCTGGTCGTGTAAGCAGCCTCCGGGTCGTCCTCCAGGACTCGGGACAGGCCGAAGTCTGACACTTTACACACCAGATTGCTGTTGACCAGGATGTTTCGAGCCGCCAGGTCTCTGTGAACGTAGCCCATGTCTGACAAATACTTCATGCCCGAGGCGATGCCACGCAGCATTCCAACCAGCTGGATTCCTGTGAACTGGGCATCATGTTTCTAAAAGAAGGACAGAACAGATGAAAGCAATGAAGGCACGCTCTGTTAACACCACACTGTTAATGTACATTATATAAAACAAAAAGGGAGTCTGACCTTTGCGGCTATTTGCATAAAATGAAACCTTTCTATGTTAGTATCCACAGCATTTTCATTAACCTTTAAAAACTACCTTTGACATTCTGTACCTCATCCTCATCTCAACTGCAAAATCCCAAAGCCAGAGACGCAGTAATGTATGGAAATTACAATCAGACCAGCATGAAACTGAATTTCCTTGCAGTAATTGTCATCCACTCCATATATAACGTTTATGATGCTATTTTATGTTTTTATGTATTGCATAATGATCAAATCTGATGACCAGGGATATAATATGCGAGTGTCATTTAGTGTGAGTTAACGGGCCTGATTTCTATAGTATTTTGGCTGTATTCTTCACAAAAACCACCTCCATAAAATAATATCTGGTACTTTAAATCACAGTTTTAGTGTCAGAGTCTAAATATAGTTTTTCAATGCTATTTCTCTTCTGGGAGGAATACATCTATGTTTTTAAGGTATCACAAAACATTTAAAGGCTTAAATAACACCTACAGCATAGAATGCATTTATTAAAATGGTTAAATTCAAAGGTGTAAGATACTAACACAGCAGAATGTCAAAGCATCCAGGGGCTGCTCATTAGAAAGCCATGCTAGGTCAAAAACTTGATATATTGCATCTCCATGGCACCGTGTCAAACTGTTGAGAACTCTGTTTATATTGCAAATCCTGAAGATCTCATCTGGATTATCTGATAGATTTTTATAGCAAAATGTTTGCAAAGTGGTGAGATGCAGTATTTAAACACACAGTGGATGAAATATAAACACAAGGCACTTTTTTTTTCCTGTTTGCACTGGCATGCTGGAGTGTTTACACTGATTTACACTGACAAGTGTTTATGAATAAGTCTATATGTTCTGTGATCTGTCGCCGATATCTCAAAAGCGAAGACGTATAAACAGTGGAAGCACAAGGGGAGAAAAAAAAGCCTGAGATGATAAAATATCAGCAGAAAGCTGACAATGTTAGGCAAAACATGCCCAAGTGTATCTATTTATCTATTGTATCAGTGGCAGTGTTTGCTCTGGGTTCGTACTAGGCTCTATTTAGCGTGTGACTAAGTCCGTCTGTTTGCCTTTATATCTACTGTTCTTCACATGCAGTGGCTTCCTCTGTTTGTCAAAGACCACGTCATTTCTCAGATGAGTGTGTTTTCCTTTGAAAACCGACAAGGCCCACATCACCTCCCATCTCGTCTGGAGCAATTAGTGGCCAGACCACCTGTTTAGTCACTTCAAAGATTTGCAGACTCACAACACGCACATAAGCTACAACGTAAAGGTATGAACGTGCGTGTGTTGAGTGTGTGTCTGTGTCTGTATTTATACATATGATACGTTTTCAGTGATGAAGTGCAGACCCCTGAGGAAACGTCAGGAAACAACAGCTAACCGGCCTGAATACGTCTGGATGCAGAGCAGAGACATGTGGAAAAGGACTAAAAAGGCATCAGCATGCCTGCTTTCATGCCAGTGTTGTGGTTTGGCGCTTGGGCTTTGGCTAATTTCAGTATGGCAGGTCAATTCCTCTTTAAGAGAGGAATGAGAGGTTGGCTGGAATTAAACTCACTCCTGGCTGGAAGAGGAGTAAGTGTACAATTATAAAAACACTTGTCATTTGATAAGTTGTTTGGAGAATGTAGCTGAAATTCAACCAGTCTCAGGTACAGCACTTATTGGAAATCATAAGGTAGTGGTAAAACCTTATTTTTTAAGCAAGTTACCACATTTTCCAGTGGTCCTAATTGGTTTTTCATATTCCTGTCAAAACAATGACACTCACACTTCTAGTAATAGTTAAAAAAAAAGCTTTTTTATATATAACCGGACAGATCTATTTATTGTGTAAGCATTGACATATTTCTAGTAAATTGCACTTTACATACTTGGACGTGTTTAATGAGAAAAAACATCCTGAAAAAGATATTTTTGCTGCAAGCAGGAGACCTCTATTATAATTGTTATTTTATTATTTTTCTATGCTGAAATGAAGATTTAATCCATGCTAAAAAAGCAGAGCACATCATTTAAATCTGGAATAATCAGTATAGATGTTTTTCCCACTGTGATAATACAATTTTAGAAAAAAAATGTTTGAACTTTTTATTTTTAATACCTGTAGCTATGGAGTATTTGAACACATACAAGCACAGTCGGTTTGTCTCTGAGTAGCTGTTAACTAAAATGTATATATGTGCACTCTCTACTTCAAAGTGTGTGTTTGTGTCTTTTTTTATTACGTACTCGTAAGAAGCTGTCGAGGGATCCGTTCTCCATGTATTCTGTGACGATCATGACGGGTTTACCTGCAACACAAGTCACACCATAATAGTCATATTCTTAAAAAACATGAGAGCAGTGATATCCGTTTGCTGCACAACTGAAACACCAAACAAAAAACTCCCCAAAATCATATTAATTTCAGATTTATTAAGACACAGAGGAGTCAATAGGGAGGACTGTGGCTTGACTTAAAGCACATATTCACAGGTCCTGATGGGGACCAGGTTGAATTCACTCTCTGTTCTGTCTGTTCCACACATACACACACTCACAACAATGAAATGTTCCTAGTCATAGTTTTAGGGTCCCAGCAGGTCAGCTGTCAAAGTGTGACATCTTTATTTCTGTGGAAGATCTGGCTGTAAATCTCTGCTGCCTGCTATCATCTGTACCTGATCAGACTCCAGCCAACACAAGGTTTATTACAGGGAAAGAAAGAGAAAGAAAGAAAAAAAAATCTCTAAGAAAACTTTAAATCACCCGTTGTTAAATGAGCAGCGTCAGCGTCAGGATTTGTTTGTGCCCCAGATGGCTTTGTTCTCTGCTTCACTCTTGACTTGCCACCAGTCATATGCTTCTTCTCCTTTTTTTATTCTGATTAATGTGCCCTCCTCCTCCTGCCCTCCTTCCTTGCTGACCTACCTCTTTCCTATCATCCGTGCCTCTTTTTTCATCATCGCCCCATCCCTTCCTCCCCTTTCCTTCTTGCGTGTATTAATGAGAACCCTCTCCACATCTGGTAAGATAGGGACGCCTTTTTTTTTTTTTTTTAAAGAATGACACAAGCTGTGTGGAGAGGGTGACGGAATTGGTTGTTAAAAGAAACAAATCTACTAGCCTCGCTGGGGAAAAAAAAAAACATTAATAATGATGGAATTTGGCTAACTCAATCCATTTAATTAAATCAAAGCAGGTCTGAACCAAACAAATCTGGTGTGAATTTCTACTTTTCCTACGAGTCAGTCTGGTTTATTTGATTGGATTCTATTCATTAATATATGTACAAAAAAACCTTAAAGTTCAAAGAAAAGGTGCACTTGAGTTAGTCAAAAATGTGGAGATTAAAAACAGGTTTGACTTTTATGAAGCATACAACTTTGACTTAAACAAATGATTTTTGCTTTTCATTTTTCCCCTAAAACATTTTCTAATAAATGTTTTTTTTTTTTAATATGACATGTTCTTTTACGCATTTTTTTGCCACAGGGAAAAAAAGAGATTTAACTCCCTGAACAGCATGAATTTTCCTCAGAAAGTTGCAATACTTTCATTTCCAATTACAGTAAAAAAAAAAAAATCTCTCATCATTTAAACACAGTCACAGATCCAGTTAAACACCCCCTCCGCCCACACCCAGTCCCTAAAAGGCTTTGATGGATTGTTCCGTTTACCAGCGGACGGCTTTTATAGTCGCAGACGGGAACACACACACCCGGTCCTCCCTCCTGTCCTCCGCCCTCTTCCCTTCCCTCTTTCTCTCTATTCTCAACATTGGCAGCGAAGATAAAGGCCCCCAAGCCCCTTTGTTCTGTGAACCCGAGTGCAAGTGTATGTGTGTAACTGTGGATGTGTAGGCCTGAAAGAGAAGAGGGCATACATGTGTGTGTGTGAGAGAGAGATGGAGAGTGTGTGTGTGTGTGTGTGTGTGTGTGTGTGTGTGTGTGTGTGTGTGTGTGTGTGTGTGTGTGTGTGTGTGTGCTCCTACAAATATGCAGCCTGTGGATCAGCCAAAAGCAGCAGCAAGGTAAATGGGGTGTGAAAGTCTCAGGATTATTAAGAATTAACAGGAGCAGCTTAATAAATCACCCTACAGCAGTGTGTGTGTGTGAGAGAGAGGGAGCATATCAAATGGACCTCCTAAAACTATGCCCTGCACTCACGCTGCTCCAACTTATGCACATGTGTTCAGGGCATCCCTCCAAATGTCATGTACACACACACATGCACCCACTGTTCTGAATATTGGGCTTCCCCTCTCAGTCTCAGAGCAGCAAATTAAACCACAGTCGTGTGTTATTGCAGCATTTCTCATCGACTGAACATGAATAGGAACACTGGTTTAAGATGTATTAGGGCAACAGTCTCAGTGATGAGAGATCTCACACACACACAGAAACTCTTTCACTTTGAGGACGTACTGATTTCAAGGCTAAACGAAAAGAATCGAGGAACAAAGCTGTGAGTGTGTGTGCTTTCCTACAAAAGTTTTCATGGTTATTTTTACTTTAAGTGTCCTTCACAAAACAGTTATTCCAGTATTTCTAGTGAATGAAAATGATTTCTGCTAAAAGAGGCAAAACACATTTAAATGGTTGGAAATAAAAGCTAAAAGCCAACTTTGTCCACATTCATCTTTTGCTATTATTTTATAATTTGATATAACTTCGAGCAGTATTTTCAGAAAATACAAAAGAGAATAAAACCAACAAAAAAATAAAAATTAAAAAGGTTAATGCAAAGTTTAGATTAAATTATGTGTTAATGGCATTATTTTGTAATTGTGGTAATTATATATATATATATATATATATATATATATATATATATATATATATATATGTGCACAATTTGGAGTCACACTTATCAGTTTGTAGTTTTTCCCCTTTTTCTTTCTCTTCCCCCCGAATTTCTCAATTAATTAACACTATGTGATGTAAATCCATTGTCAGTTCTTTACTTCACAGTGCTGTTTTTGAGTAGAAGCCAGGCTATTAAGTCACTAAATTCAAAGGCCATAAATTAAAAGGAGCAATTAGGGCACTGAGTTTATGCAAGAAAAAGGCAGATGAATAAAAGACCAAAAGAAAGAGAAAATAAAAATCAAGCACAATGAAGAGAGGAGAAGTTCTCCAGGTATTTTGTTCTACTCTTTAGAATAACCATACTGGCAGAAGTACTTAACAAGCTAAGTGCCGCAGGGAGAGATAGAGGCCGGACCCGTTTCTCAGCGACAAAGTTCAGACTCATTATTTCCCTTTTTCTGCAGTCATTCCCCTTTTAAAGAGGCCTTCTGTGTGCTAATGATAGTCTTATAAAGAGGCCCAGAGGGGAGCAAGTCAGAGATATGGATTTATGGATTTATGCCCGCTTTGGACACAGGCTTTGATCAGAGCACATTGATCTGCAGAGATTTACACCACAGCAACTCAATAAAACTCCTTCGCTCTTTCACAGACGTGTCGGCCACTTTAGAGCCATTTGTCAAAGACAATTGCAAATCCGGAATCGGTAAAAAGACTCTCCGGAGAAGCCGAATCTCTGATGGAATGTGAATGCAAATGTTCTGTTCTGTTCTATTTAACATCATGTCTCCTAAGATTTTAATTCTACTTTAATTCATGAAGGAAGAATCAGCAGAATAATTCCAGTGTGCGGACCAACACCCAATATCACCCTGGGAAAAATGGATCAGGCAGATGTTCTTGGAAAAAGTGTTTGTGCAGCAGTAAGTCATGAAAGTGAATTTCGCAAAGTCAGTTCCCGTCAGTGTGCCTTTGAGTCATGAGTCATGCTCGCACTCACTGCGTGTTACCACCCCCTCCAGCCTGATGATGTTGGGGTGGTCAAACTGTCCCATGATTGACGCCTCAGCCAGGAAGTCCCGCCTCTGTTTGTCGGTGTATCCTCCTTTAAGGGTCTTGATGGCCACACAGATCTCCTTCTTGCTGGGCAGCTTCAGGCGACCACTGCACACCTCCCCAAACTCACCTGAGGATAAATTAATGAAAGAGGATGTACTTAATCATTCATTCTAGAGTAATTAGGCTGCATGTGCTTATTGTATGCATGTTGTGTGAAGATGTACGATCAAAAAACATGGCAAGAAGGCAAGGTGTGCAAACCTTCTTAACCTTTTCAAAAAACTTCAGTTTCATATGGTAATTACAAAAGTTTGTGTTTTAAATACCTCCAAAAGTAACTCAATACTCTGAACTCGTTTTTGTAGCAAATTGCACATGGCCGTACTTCAGAGAAGCTCACCGACTAACTAAACTAGCTGCCTCGTCCAGAAACCTCTGAGTGCATACTAAGCTCACTTACAACAGACAAAAAGAGAGGCCACGTTCCAGTTGTCATCTATTAAAGGACTTTTTGTAGTCACTTAACCTCTGGCTAGCTCAGTTTCACGATTAAGAGCTTGCTAACAAGCGTAGCATGAGGCCAAACTACTGCCCAAGAGGTTCTTGCACTGATTTAGAACAGGGCTTCAACTATTGCTCAAGGTATACTGTAGTGATGTATGACTTATACAGATGCCTGTCAGTGAATCAGCCAGATGAAGCTGGAGATCAAAACGGATCTTGCTGATTACCTCTGTCATTATTTAACTCGCATTAATCAGGAATTGCATTTGTTGATTTTGGAGAATCATAGCCTGAATCCACAATCTGAAAAACTCCAAAGTGAACAGACAGCAGTGTGATGTTTCAGCTTTATTTCTATGTCAAATTTAAACACATCATGACTCAACATCCACTCTGGGAGAGCGCAATTAGCATTCTTTGCTGCTGAGGGGATGTGTGTGTGTTTACCTCAGCCCCTACTTTTTTGTGTATGTGTATGTGTGTGTGTGTGTGTGTGTGTGTGTGTGTGTGTGTGTGTGTGTGTGTGTGTGTGTGCATGTGTTCATAAGGTACTGTAAGCTTTGTAGGTAGACTGACCACTTCAAAGGCCACCCTGGTGACAGGGTTTTGGCTGGACTGGACAAGATGAGTGGAGTGTGTACATCTGTGCGTACACGACGTATGCGAGTGAGTGTGTTACACCATAACATATATGCATATTGAGTGTGTGCTCATGTGGGGTGATGTCAGAGCTGAGACATGCAGATCTCTCTCTGCATCCAGTACAGTCATATCCCCCAGCAGCTCTGGTTCAGAGATCATGGGTCAAACCCTGGACTTGAAGCTATGGGGGTCTGGAAGAACTTAAGCCAGAATAATTACAACCTGTCTGAATACCAAAAGCATGCCTGGTCTTTCGAGCTCTGCTGCATTCTCGCAGCCCTCAGCAGTGGACAGACGAGCCAGACCAAGGCACCTTTTTATGTGGTCACTCTGAGAAAGAAGATCTCTGTCCAATAAGGCTTGATTTGGGACACTTGTTCCTTTCCTGTTATGAGCCAAGCTAGGTATCCCACTTTGAAGTTAAAGTCTGAAGCATGTAAGCAGAGTGGAGCGTGTGTTTCATGTCTTTTAACACACAATCACCGATTGGCAAGCAGATCAAAGTCCCGTTAGCATGTTTAATGAAGACAGATGGGAGTTGAGGCAGGGATAGAGAAAGAGGAGGTATGTTGTATATTGTTCAGAGTGCTTATGTGGCTTCATAAAAATCACACAGATGGGTGGTATGTTCCCGCGAAGCTGACGGACAAAAATGTTTACATCGTGGCTCAGGCTTTAATGTTCACCTCTGCTGTTGAGTTCAGATTTTCATGAGCTAAAGTGGATTAACAAGAGCGAACCACAGTCCCCTCTCTTTGCCTCTTTGTCACACTTGCATCTGCAAAGCTATAGTTTCTCATACAGGGTTTCTCGGTCTCATAATGTTTCTGGGATATTCTGTCCATATTAAAAAAAACAAAACAAAACTAAAGTATTGTTGTGGTCACTAAATGTGATTATCCTGTCACACTGTCATTTCATTTACAATGTCCAGAGCATGATTTTAGTTGCTTTCCCACATAAAAATAGACTTATTGCACAATGTGATTCTGAACTTCGTGTCAGTATGGAGAAGCACTAAAATAAATATACTTTGTCTCAGCTGTGCACTGTACGCATTAAAAATGTATAGTACACTGTTGTGTAGTGTTCTTCAGTGTGAGCTCAGCTGAGTGTGAGGGCATTAGGGTTCAGCTGATATTGGTTCAGAACAATGATAATAAGGATGAGGTATAATTACTTGTTAACTTCTAATGCAAGATTTTCCAGGGCATATTGTTAAATCATTTTTAATACTTTTTTATGCATACAACATTGCTTTAAGATAGGCATACTTTTGAGCACATTTCCTGCAACTAGGCAGATCTGAAGAGGTTAGTTCTTAATAGTGTGAAATCAAAATGATTCCTGAAGTGAATAAAAAGTGAATTCCCAACTGTGCTAATTCCATAATGAATCGAACACTATTTCTTCTTATCATAAGGAACAACTACCTTTTCTATATATAACTTAAATAGAAAGCAAATATGTGCTTACATGCCACTAACTGTGCAAAGTTTAATATGTTTTGTACCTGCCATGCACTATGAAAAATGCATGGTAGAGCACAGCATAGTCCAGTGTGGACTCAGGTATTAGACTCTCAGGGCGTCCTGACAGTTTTACAGTGTGAAGGGCTGCTGGGACTCTGGAGACCAGTCTGCTGTTATGTGCTGTGTGCTTTAGTCTCCATCTATTCAGACTGCACTCGACATGAATCATAATGCATTACCCTCCCATCTGCACTCCTGCTGAAGTTATCAGGGAGGAGAGGAGAGGAGAGGAGAGGAGAGGAGAGGAGAGGAGAGGAGAGGAGAGGAGAGGAGAAGAGAGGAGAGGAGAGGAGGATTGTTGTACATCTGCAATCATTAAACATCAGGTTTTCAGAATCAGAGCATGAGACAATTGCCTATGGGAAAAGTAAAGCAAAAAAAAAAACCCAAAACAACAACAACAGTATGAGGGCAACAAAATAAAGGAGCAAAAGAGGAAAGGGGGGACAAGAACCAGCTGAAGGTGTTTTCATTTCACCATCTTTCCCTCCATCATAGGTGAGGACTGGAAAGAAGGCGTGTCAAGCTGCGGCATTAAATGCTTTCTCATTCCCAGCTGTGCAGTGTATGGAGCACAGATAACTAGCCTGCTGCTAGGAAATGTAGATATATAGGAGCTCTACGTGCACTTGAGTTTTTTTCTTCAGTTGGTTGTGCACTTGGTGTGTCTTTGTCATATAGAGCATGAAAGAGTGGGAAAATAAAAGAAGGTGACTGATATGAGAGTTGGAAAAACAGGTTTGTCTACTTAGTGTTTTTTTTTCTGGAATTACTGTTTCATGAGTTTTTGATTATCCCACCAAACTGGCAGTTTTGATTATTTGTAATTATATATAATTATTATGTTCATGCTAGAAAGGAAGTACACTGAATGCAGCATCTTGCAATGTTTTACAGACTTGTTTTTTTAGTTTGCTTGCCTGTAATAACCTAAACAACATCTGTGTATGTAGCAAAGTCTGGTAAAGCACGTTCCTCTGCCAGTTCTTACCTGCACCCACGACTTTATCGATGGCGATGCAGGAAGCATCCAGCTCCTTGGCAAACTCATGCACAGCCTGGCTCGGGTCTTCATACGTGTGGGGGTCCACATAGGTCCTGATACCTGGCAGACGCACTGCAGCAGCAGAAGAAAGTTGCATCAGTTAATGACTATTTGAAGTCGTGCGCCTCCCTGTCTTTGTCCCAGCGGCCTTACCTCTTCTGTATGAGTGATTCTAAACCTCTAAGTATGTGTGGATGATAAATGTCCACTGAACACTGCACAATAAAGGCAGCGCTTTGAAGATGATATAGTCTTAAGTGTCTCATTAATTACGTTTGGGTGAAGAATTTCCTTCCAGAAACAGGTCAGGATGGGCTTTCAGCAGTAGCCAGCTGATACAGTTAATCTTGTGCTGGAATAACATCTGCTTACACTTGCTGCTGGTTAAACATTACCTCCAAGAAAAAAAACATTTTTATGTGTTTAAATAATTCTTTAACAAAAAACAAAAAAATCATGATTCATAGACACCATAAGTTGAGTTAAGTGATACATTTATTGGGGGCCTATTACACAAATAAAGATAATGTTGCAAAGCTATGTAAACCTATCCTTTAAGTGGTTTTAGTACTCCCTGTGTGCTAAAAATTTATGCTCAGCATCTGACCCATCCTAACTATTCATGAAGCAGTGGGCAGATGCTATTCAGTGCCTGGGGAGTTCTGGGTCTAACGCCTGGGTCGAGGTTAAAGGAAGAACTATTCCTAATAAACAACACGTTGTAAAAAGATAAAGAAAACAGGGAACAAAGTGTGTGCAAGGTGGATATAAAGAAAATTAAAAAAATAAGTGTAGAGTGCTTTTAAAACCACCAACTTTTTAATCACGAGGTTAAAAATAAAAATCAATAATGGAGATTTTCTCTGGGGAATGGGAATTACAAAAGTAGTTTTGGCTCAAAGAACGATCTGAACTCGTTCCCTTTATGAATGAAGTCTCCAGGATTGGTTTGCAAATGGACCGAGAAACCTCCATCTCAACATGGTCTCCTTTTGATTATTGTCTTCTCGTATAACCAAACAAACCAAAATAAAGGGGAAACCACATCAAGAGTGGAAATCTCTGTTCTTCAACGGCAGCTGTTGGTCAAGGTGTGTTAAAATGTTCAGAGAAAGACGTGTCTATTCAAATGAAAAAAGGTTTGTTTCTACTCAGTAAAAAGTAACGTGCAAAGAGGACAGATCGGAGCAGGTCTGAGAAACCAGAGTCCACTACTCACAGTGGCCGTTGCCAAAGTGCAGCCTTTTCTCATCAGGATGTTTGGATTTGCTGCGGCAACAAAACCTGCCAATCCAAACAGAGAAAGATCAGAAGCGGTGCCACATCTCCCAGTAAAACTTCACCCACAAGCCCAGCCTGAAGGCGAGCAAGAGCAGTGTGTATGTAGTGTGTGTGTGTGTAATCCCAGTTCTTATAAGCCAAAAGAGGATCAGTAAGTCTTATAATGTGCCATGGATTTATACTCTCTCTGAACACTAGAGACTGCCAACTTTAACCACACACACAGGCATGCAATCACCACACACACATTCCATACAGGCACACATACCTATACACAGCCTTTACAGTACATTTTGTAGAAGTTACAGAGATTAAATAAAGGGAAACTTTTTGAATGAAAGCTCACAGTGAGTGTCATTACGGGGTAATTTTGAAAGTCATTTTCAAAAACACGCATATAATCATCAGTTACCACTGAGGGCAGAAAGTCATTGGATTATTGTGATTGGAGGAGACAACACTTGAATGGGCAATCAAGACAAGTGAGCGGTGGACCAACCTGCCAATCAGGATGTAGAGCAGCACAGTGAGCAGGATGATGGCCACGGCAGAGGAAATGGCAATCAGAACAACCTGGCTGCTCTCACTGGAGATGGAGAAGGCCGCTGAAAGACAGATCAACAGCTAATGAGCAGTGGTGAACTTGTGGTGATGACACGCCCGTTAAGACAACACAAATATCAATTACCCTAGAGTACTATTCCAAAATCTGTGTGTGCCAAGATTAAATATTCCTTGGATTTACTGCAGTATATTTAATTCCCACGAGAACAGATAAAGGTTGCTGTTGAATTCATCGCAGCTGATATATTGTCTTAGTAAATACCTGGATGTCTAAATCTGACCAACACAAATAAAAAGTTGCCCTCACCAGAAAGCCTGTTCTTGTCAAAGTAGGAAAGCTTCTAAAGTAGCTGTTACACCACTGAATACAAAGATTCCACTTTTAACCCTCTGACACCCAAAATCCGCCTGCAGGTTTGAAATACACGCGGCCTTTAAAGACTGCCAAAAATTCAGTATTGTCAGAGCCTGAAAGATATAAAAGCAGAAAGAACTGCTAGATGTTTAACTTTCTGATGGTCCTTGAACTATTAACATGTGATGTGCATTCTATCAGGAAACTCAATCAAATCTAAGCCCAATGTCGAGATATTTCATTAAAATCACCTATTTAAAAATTTGCTCTGACCACATTCTCTACCAAACTAAAAGCTTTGAGCTCCATGGTGCATCTAGGAAGTCATAAATGACTCAGATGTGACCAGCAATTACTCAACAAAAATTCAAGGTCTTTTCTGGCTGAACTGCAGGTCATATTTACACACAGCAGATAAGGGATAAGTATAGGAACAAATTAAAAATGTAAGCAATAAGATATCTACAGTATGTAGAGTGAAAGTTTTTTATGCCCAAACCACTTATTATTTTTATTAAATAAGTTAAAACTGTATATTTTCATAGCATTATAACCATGCACAAAACACATTTTTAAGGTCTCTCTGCGCCTAGCCATGATTGTGCTGTTTTCACTGAGGTGCAGGACTGGAAATTAGAGTGAAAAATGACTGAGGGTTCAGAGCGCTAAAAGCAGAACAAAAATAACATGTATATTTCTGTGGTTTACAATCACAATGGCTTCACCGCTGTACCATTTATTATCAATTATTGCATTTAAAAGGCTATTTGCTGTACTACAATTAATCAGCAGAAACCATATAATCAATGTAGCTGTATTTTTAACAACAGCAGTACATTTTCAGTCAAATAACAGCAAGCCTCGACTCTCTGCGGTGCTTACAGTCAGGACTGGTCTCAAACTGAAAACTGGGGCTGCTGGTTCCATATCCAGCAGCGGTGCGTGCTCTGATCTGAAGCAGGTAGGCAGTGTTGGACTTCAGACCGCTCAGGGTCACGTTACACCCTCGAGCCCGAAGGATGGTGTAGCTGGTCTCCTGCTCCTCCTGTAGGACACAGAGGACAAAGGAACAAGAAGATGGAGAAGAAGAAGAAATATGTGACATTTTACAAAAAATTATTTTTGACTCCACAATTCTTTTGCATATACAGTATGCACAATCCAACACTGTCTGGACTATGGGCATGTCCTTTTTTTTTTTTTACACATGCATACACGAAAACATCCCAGACAGTTTGACAGCTTTCTTCCCAATCTGATGAATTATGCCTTTTATATTTTATGACTTCTCTCCTACTGATCTCCACTGATAAAACAACAGGAGGATTTAGAGGATTTACACACCAGGTCTGCATTCAGCACATTGTTTCCAGATGTGGAGGGTAGAAAAATGGCAGAGAAAAGAAGAGAAGGCAGGGGGTGGATGAAGGAGAAAAGAGGTAGAAAGTAGGCCTACATGTGACTAATTTACATTATATGTATTTTTCTGAGGAACACAATTAGAACTAATGCAACTATAAGACAATAAAAATAGAAACCAACAAAGTACATGATTTTCACTTTTGAATGTATGCAGTTAGAGTACAAAAAAAATATTTTTCACCAAATGCCCCACACAGGACTGCAGTCACGCTTTTATTGATCTGATTTTATGCTATGAAACGAACATAGTGAGAAAAGAGAACAAGGACAATCCTGAACAGTAATGACAACCTATTAGGGTTGACTTCACTAATCCTGAAAATGAGCTACACGTTTTGCAACTTAGCCAAGCTCGTAAAACTCATTCAAGGCCAAACCATGTTCAGACATTGTCAGTTCCTCATTTTATAGACCCAGTTATTAAAAGGCGCTCATTTGAACAGGCAACGGCATAAATACTCATAGACAGCGTCACACACACACACATGCACATAATCAGTGTCCAAAAGAAACTTCACGCCCATTAATGGAGTGGATCAGAGTTTTATGGTGCACAAAGCTTTTTAAACTGGTATGTGTGTGAGGAGGTAACTGATACAGCAGACCTGCACTCCAACGGCTCTTCATCACAACTATAAATCTCTCTCAGCTTGTCACCGTTCAGCGCTCAGGACAGCATGTGATCCACAAAAATCACACACAGGTGTGGCACGGGCACCTTTGTGTGCATGTAGGAAGAAACTCGGGTCACACACTTCTCTTCAATGCATCCTGCAGCCAAACAAGCTTGTGATTGTAGACTGTTCACTTGTGTGTGTGCATTTGTGTGTGTCTCACCAGAACACTGTTCGAATTTAATCTGGCCTCTGTTCTGCACTCTGCTTTGATAATGTAAACAAAGCTGTAGCAAATTATAGCTTGTATAACACACACATACACACACACACGCACTCACAGCCATCGATGCAAATTCATACCGACCCCAAAACAGGAGATGTACAGCAGAAGTCTTGTAAATACAGTCCTTCAGCCTGCATTCCTTTTGTCTAAGACTAAATAAACAGCCTAAATTAAAGTGGATATGAAGCTCTCTCTCTCAGCTCTTTAGATTACGGTGATAAAACATGCAAAAACAATCAGTAAAGTGTATTCCCACAAATTCTATTTTCACAAAGTGCACTTGGAAGTGCCTTATCAGCTGCAGAGTGTCCCTTAGCCGGTTAAAGCGACAGGAAGATCATACAGTTAGCCTGGGATTTCCAAAAGATGAAACACCTCTCTTCTTCTGGGAAGCATTCTGGTTGGGAATTCCCAAGAACATCACCAAACCTTCCCTAACCATTCCCATATATAGGGCAGGAAATGAATAACCCAAGTGCTGTAGACATTCGAGCCTCTGGCTTCGTGACGGCACTGGTGAGAGCAATGTAGGCAAAGCCAGAGGCAAAGGACTGGCTAGGTGTGGTTAATTAAAAATAATGAGCTGGCTGGGTTGTCTTAGCCTTGTCAACAGCTAATTTTAATGACCCTCTTCTCAGTTAGCAGAAACATAACTTTAATCATCCCTAAAATTTTGGCTATCAGAGAAACAAATTAAATGTATTACAGCTCCTAAAAGAGAACGACATAATGAGCATGGTCAGTTTAGTAGTTCTGAAGGGGCTTATTGTATAACAGCTTTAACAAATTAGAGTTATTTATTATTTTTATATAATAGATATAATTATTCAGCAAAACAACCAGTCCTGCTAGATTGTAAAACTGTATCACTTTATGCCGTTTAAACATATCTGGTCATACTGACTTTGCAGAAACTTATTTTACATCCTTGCCAACATCACAACTTTTATCTGTCTCAACTTCATCCAAGTTTAACTTAGGGTAGATTTAATCCAAAGAAGAAGCTCAGTTGAAGCCACATAACTATGACATACACTATATATAATATATAATATAATACACTATATATGGACTGTTGTGCATCAGTTCATAGCACTCACAAGATTAAGTTCAGTCCCTTTGAAAATTAATTCCATGACATTTGTTAGAGTTTTGTAGCAAGCATGTCTTGCTTTCTGTACAAAAAGAACTGAAGATTGTTTTTATTACTTGTTTGCTTGTCCTGTATTAAAAAACTGGCTTTCACTAGCATAGTTTAGGTGTTTGCATGTCGCTACACTTTTTAATTGTATAGGTGCTTTGAGGTCCATGTTATTTTCAGTTGGCAGATAATGTAGCACGAAATTGTTGCCTTACTTAAACATAAGAAGTCCATAATTTCCAGTAGCACATTATGAGATGAAATGACTTGTGCCAAATAACAATTTAGTTCCGTCTCGCAATGAACTCCCAGTAGGAACATCCGTGTTTATTTAAATGTTAATAATCAGAGATCTCACCCTTAATGTCGCTCTAAATCTTTCCCTCGTCCTGCTTCTGAGACAAAATGGTGTTTGACTTTTAAACATCACAACGAAAGCATTGCTGTAACTGTATAACTTTCCTTTTAGCCCAATGGCTTGACCCCTAGAATATGCTGCTCCACTGAGGATTTTGCCGACTGTGTAAGTATTTTGGTTTGAGTAATGTTATGTGGTTGTTGGCAAAATGTTGAGTTTTCTACAGTGACAGAAGCTAAGCTGGAGTCATCTGCAGATCGCTATTGGATTACATGATTGTCTACACTGTGCATGTCTGTTTTAAACTTGTGTAAATACAGACAGAAAACCACAGAGAAGCAGAAAGTCTGGCTGATGCTGCAAATCTGAACATCCCTTCCTTCGTAAAAGCTCTCTCTTTTAATCTTTGTCGGTCTGTTTTTGTGTTCCGTTTCGCCATCCTGTTTATGTGTACATGCAATTATGCCTGTGCGTGTCTGTGTATGTGTCTCTAAAAGCCTCTTTCTGTCTCATAAGTGAGTCATGGTGTGGTCTTGGTGTGGGGAATTTGTGCCCCAACGTTTGTCCTCTCATGGCCCTGATCCTTGGCATGCTAGGTGCCTCAGCCTGCCACACGAAGAGGCCTCTATCCTGGAAGGTTACAGGGGTCTCCGTTGGTTGTCCAAGTTTGCTCTTCTGCATGGAGGAGCCTTTTGTGCGAGGTTTAAAATCCCTGGGTATGTATGGCCGCTGTAGAGAATCCTCTGGGAGCTTTATGCGTGTTTGTGTGTCTCCAATACTTCCTGAAAGACGATGTGATTACCAGAGAACAGTGAAAATCCATGAGGTTTTACCTCTAAAAGATTCTTCTTTTAACTCCACCCTTCAATTTCCTCCTGCCCTTTTTTTTTTTTTGTGAATTAACGTGCATTTGTGATGAGTGGGCATTTGTGTGCATTTGGTAAACCACAGCTGAGAATTGGACCTGCAGTGAGCTCTGACCCAGTATCACTCATTAACTTTTCCTCTCACTGTTTTCTGGCCTTGTTTTAACGTCTTAGGTAAGGATGGCTGAGCAGAGACCAGAGTTTAGAGAGGAAACAGCTTCTGTCAGCCTACTAATCAAGAGATTAGGGGCCACTGCTGGCATTCAAGCAAACTGATCTGGGACACACACACATATCCACGCACACACACACACATATACACACTGAATCTGCCAGAGTGATTAAACTTGCATCCACGGCTAATTTCACCATCAAATGTCAGCCATAGCACTGCATTGGTGCTGAAAGCCAGTGTAATTCGTTCTGCACTAATTTCCCTCACAGAGGAATGAGGGACCCCACAGATGCATTTACTGTCTGCCATAAAACTTGTCTCCATTAAGGAGCGGACTGGAGAGGAGGACAGCCAGAGAGACAGAAAGGGAAGATGGAAACACGAGATGATAGGTAAAAATAAAGGAAGACGGGAGGAATAAGGAACAGATGAATGGGGACAGAAAGACAAACAAGAAGGAGAAGAAAAAGAAGAAGAAAAGGGTGGAGGAGGGAAAAAAATGAAATAAGATATCATGGAAAGTGCAAAAAGTGTTTTTAGTGTTTCTGTATCACTAACACAAAGCACGCAAAACATAACAAAAAAAGGTTTTATACTGTGCAAGGCTTTTGTGAAAAAGAGCATCTAGAATAACTACAGTTGCAATCAGTCACTTCAAGACTTTGAATTTAGATAAACAAGCCTCAAATATTAAATGTTAAGAGTTATCGAGTGTTAAACAGGAAAAGTGGGATTCTGTCACATTTACATAGCACTTAAAAGTGAGAAACAACATTCCCAAACAAAGATTTAAGCAAAGAAGAGTCTTTCACTTTGTATATGTGGTCACAGAATGATTTTTTGTAGTGTGATGCTACTTGTAACACACTGAAAACAAACAAAAAAAAAAACACTTAGTATGTAATTCTGGTAATTTTCTCATTTGTTTTTTTTATGCCACTTTTGTCTTTTTTGTAAATAGAGCAACTACTAGCATAGCTTAGCATAAAGACTTGAAAAAGGCGAAAACTAAATCTCCAGGAAGAGCGCTGGGCTTAGACCTCATAACTGCACAGTGGCTGCACTTTGTATTGCAACTTCTGGCAGCATGTAGCTCTTACTGGTCCAAAAAGCATTTTTTCCCCAAACACGGTCATTAGAAAATGAGTGGCTGTGAAACAGTGAATCAGTTTTTCCAAAGGCCAAATTCACCCAAAAACAACAGAATTATCAGAATTGTATCCATTAATTCCAATAACCTTTGGAAAGCACAGAAAGGTTAGGGTGAGGCTGTGTAATCAAATTATTTTATTCCATTCGTGTGTGCATGCAGCCAAAAGAAATTCAATCAGCTTGGAAAGAGGAAGTCTTGGGTGTGCGTGCACTTAATTGTATCTGTTAGAGAGGGACTCTAATGGATGTGCTTTTATGGGCCTCAAAAGGTGCAAGTGTGAGGAGGAATGCAGAGGCTTTTTCAGTGTGTACACACAGAGAGCGATGTTCAAAGGAATTACTGTGGTGCCATCTTTGAAGGCAGTAACCAATTCTCTTTAAAACATCCATGGCAGACACAGATAGGCTGGATATGTCTGAAAATAATACATCTCCTCGCCTTTATATGCAGACAGCAGCAACAATTCTCATTTAACTCACCAAAAGAACAACAAAATCTGCTTTTTCCACAAAATGCAAGTACAGTTCATGATGCTGCCTTTCTCAAAGGAAAATGAGGTTAGTCAAGCTAAAAGTTACAAATTCTGCACCAACCTTTTCGTAGTATTTGATCTCATAGTCGAGGATGATACCGTTGGGTCTTTCTGGCTCCTGCCAGGACAGGGAGACGCTGTTACGAGACGTCTTCTCCTTTCTGATCACTGTTACTGGAGAGGGAGCTGGGCAGGAAATACAGACAGACAGACAGACAGAGTGAGTTCCTTTCTAGTAAGGTTCAGTGAAAGTTCAGTCCCCGGTGTTGAATCCTGGCAATTGTCTGTAGTTCCTGCCAGTCTAATTCAGTTTGTTGCCTGTTGGGGCCACATTACAGGCTGTAGCCTGGGGTTGTGACTGGAACAGGACAATGTACACTAATACAACTGACTTGTGTACGCACACAAACTCACACAATCTCAAAGGCATATACCATTACATTTAACCTCTGTGTAAGCAATATTGTAAACAGCGATGAGCCCAGATGCTTCCGCCTTAACCCACTAAAGCAAACAAATCAAAAGCTGGCCTGAACTGACATATCAAAATTTCATGGTTCTTTAATATTTACCAGCATTAAAATGCATCACAAAAAAAGTCTCCCCGTAAACTGAAACCTGTTTTCTATTTTAAAGCAGGCATACGAATAAACTTAAACATCCATACCTCTGCTCCTTGAAGAACCTTTATAGATTAAACCTAATCCCAAAGTAAAAATGTGTTCTTTTTAACAAAAACAAATATCTATTTTGCTACTGTATTGTATATCTGTAGATTGTGCACATTACTGTAGATAAAATCAAGTATCAAGTAAGATAAAAGCTTGAATATATATGATCCAAAAACAGATTTCAGTCATTTCAACACAAAGCAGTCTTGAGGCAAACATAAACAATGTAAGTTTAGAGCTAAAAGGCTGAAAAATTGAATGGTTGTTATCAGATGCAATAATGGTCACAGCTGAACAGACACAAGGGGAAAAAACGCCTTTTTAAATTGGAGAGGACACCTTTTGGAGATTAACTGGCTCGTTTCAAAATAAAGACATACAAGTCTACGCTTGGTCACTATGTGAATTTCACTTTTAGATAAAGTTTTACACAAAAACATTTGGTAGATCCTGCTTGTACCGCAGTAAACAATTCTCACCAGAATATAATTCATCTTCCACATTTATTGCCATGCCCATTGTTCTACTGCATTTTTGAGAAACTTGTTTTATTTCATATTTGAAACCAATCCTCCTCCTCTCTCTGTGCTGTCCCCATCCCTTTTGGTCTGTTTCTTTCTCCCTCACCAACCTTCCTTGCCAATCCTTCACCCATGCATCGCCTTGCCTCGGGGAGTTCACATGGTCCCAATCTAGAAATTCAGCACATCTCTCCCTCTATCAACCCTCCAGTTCTGCGTCTCTCTCCCTCTCTCTTCACTCCCTTTCTCATTTCCCTTTTTTACTGCTCTCTAATTGCCAGGCAGCTCCGGGGCCAGCTCGGCATCTGAGGCATCGACTTTTAATTTTATTAGACCACAGGAAAAAACATGTTTGTCTTTGAAATGTTCAAGCCTTTCTTGATTGTGATTATATGGCTGCAGAATGCGCCGAGAGTGTGCGTCCATACACTCGCGTGTGTTTCCACGGGAAGTTATTTTTTTCTCCTGTAATGAATCCAGATGGGGAGAATCTGTTTCTATACCCCCTGCTCCTCCTCTCCTCCTCTCCCTCTGGTTCTGATAGTGGGGTGAGGCTGTGCTTTTTATTGGCTCTGTGGTTTATGGTGGTAATGATTTACTGCGTCTGGGTCGCTTGGAGGCAGCTTCAAGTTCTTCTCCTCCTCCGTTTCCTTCTCCACGCTTCCCTTTCTATCTTTCTCTGCATGTCTGTTGCCAAGCACTTAATTTGCTGTCACTCTCTGTTTCTGTGTGATGCAAAACTGCAATGCTGATAGAGCGCACCAGGCCTGGAATATCCTTAGAAACCGGCCTTCTGTCATTCAACTGTGATTTGAGGGACACGATTGCAGCTGTTGGAACACATCTAAGTATCCGATGCAACAATGGCAGACTATTGTAAGAGATAGTATACTATTGATAGTCGCGCTGAGGAATTCAATGGCTTAAACATTGCTCAAATGTTACGTGAGGATGTGAGACTTTACCCACACCTTCTCTCAGTTTAAATTCTAATTCACTGACATCCACATCTTCATTCCAATAAGCTGATAAAAAGGGATGTGCCCATGCATGTATCTCTACATGCCAAGTTTGCATATTTGACTGCTCTACGTGTGGTTCACAGTTACTTGGTTGTTTGCATAGTTATGACAACAATTGGAGGGCAAAGGAGGCGAGAGGAGGAGCGCTATCTGACAGCACCTTGACAGCGCAGCCCGGACACACTGCTCCTTCCCAGGGAAACACTTAATCCAGCTTTTAACAGCTTTGGCATCTATATGTGTGTGTGTGCGTATTTGAGAGAAAGTGTACAGACGGGTGGGGCTAGTGCACTGACATACCTAATCCTTGTAAACTCTGAGGGCTGATGGAGAGTGTGCAGCTGCAGGCTGAGATATTTGTTGGACGGAGAGAGAGGGTGGACTGCGAGTGTGTACGACGACAACGGGTTGAGGTGTTGTACATGCGTGTGTGAATCTGCATATGCATGTGCTGATCTATGATATGGAAAGATCCATCACTTCTGATGATCACTCAGACATTAAGATGGCTTTCAAGATTCTGAGCACACACAGGCCTCCTCGTGTTGATAAGCCCTCTTCAAATCTAATATATATTCAGATCGCAGAGAGAATTCCCTTGACTAACCACACACAGATTATAATGCTTACTAACAGCAGACTCCAAAGCTTTGCTAAAGTGGCTTGTCTTTTCATTTGAATTGTCTTTTTTTTATTAATTGTGGTTTTTAATCCCCTCTGACCTTTCTCGAAGCAATAAATTACTCGAGTCCTTGCTTATCTTCGGTGAAAACTCATGTGAACACACACATGCACACAATCTATATTTGCTGCTCATCCTCATTTTGTCACTTAAGAGAGGTCAGGTCTGTCCTCTGTCACTTATAGTTCAGACCAGTGGTGACAAGACAGCGCAAACACAGCCGACATCCGTCTGTATATGTGATGTTTGTACAAACAGCCTGTCGCATTTGCACATTTAGAGTTTGACAAGGCTCTTCTTCAGGAAGTTTGCTCAAGTATGATTGAATGTATTCATCTTTACACTGTGTGTCTACTGTCTCTGTATGTTTGCCTTGGAGTCCGTCTCCAAGACAACTATAAAGTTGAAGCTGAATGTCATCACCATACTTGAAAACTGTATAGAAACTATTCTATCACAAGGAAAGGGTTTTACACAGTAAATGCCACATTTGTTGTTATGTAGTAACATGACTGTGAACCAGCAGGTGCTACAATAAATGTACATCTGAACCACTACAGTCATATATAGTATTTCTTTGCACGTATCAAGGAGAAGTAGGATAAACAATTATCAGCTGGTGCAGAGGCTGCTGGCTTTCACAGTGTAAGGCCTGAAATTTTAGAATCCGTACACAGAATAAATCCCTCCATCTCTACTCCTTGCACCATTTGTTGCTGAGCACACCCAGGTGTGAAGTAATTTTTATGGCCTAACAACTACTTTGGTGATATTTTAACATTTTAAGTCAATGCTTTATTTTATTCTTCTATTTTTTTGGTGGTGTTCTTCAGATGTCTCAATTATGTATTTCCTGACTTTAAAAAAGATTAAATCCCTGAACGACTGCACTACATTGCCTGTAGAAGCTACTTGAGAAGAACCAGCCCAGATAGCAAACTATGGGTGAATCAATGTTGAATCTATGTTGAGACCTAACGTCGAAATTATACAGAAAGCGCAAGGTTGATAAAATGTTGAGTCAACGTTTGCTTACATAGATTACATGTTTGCAGACATAGATTCAACATTAATTAAACATTGACCTGTCAAACATTTTAATTAAACCAAAATACAATGTAGATTCAATGGTATCTTTTAAACACAAACTTCAATGTTGACAAAACGTTGTTGAATCAACGTTGATCCAACCATCAGTCTTCAACCGTAACCACAATTCAACCTTCTTAACCCTAATTCAACATTGATTTAACATCTTTTGTTTTCTGGGTAAAGTGTGATTTATGGTTGAAAAGCAAACGTTGACTCAACATTTTATCAACCTTGCGCTTTCTGTATAATTTCGACGTTAGGTCTCAACATAGATTCAACATTGATTCACCCATAGTTTGCTATCTGGGAGTGCTCCACAGTAAGTGTGCAACGGTTACACACCTGAAATAAAACGAGGATAGAGAGGCTGAAACAAGCAAAGGGCTTGAAGTACAATGATTCCCACTACATTAAGCTTCAAGGTAAACCCACTTTGACCACTCAGTTTAAAGTCATTGCTCTTGCCATCTGCCTATCATCATTGATGTGATGGAGTCTGACCTTGCTGTATGACGACTTATGAGTGAAACTCCCATCTGCTCACTTTGGCTGAAAACAACCTTCCAAGTGCTAAATCACCCTTCATGGTTTGGAAGAAAAAAGCCATACGGAGAAACAGAGAAACACATAAATATGAGGAGAATGGCAGGGTGCGGTTTTGGTTTGGAAAGGGACAGGTAGAAGGAAAAACCCTTAGTGTCCATCCAAAGAGACACAGGCAGAAGAAGACCAGCTGACAGACAACCATCGGCAAATACAAAGGCGAACTGTGTAAGAGAAGAGTGCCGAGAGAAGGGAAAAAGGAAAAATAAGTTGATGAACTAGAGTGAGACCTTTGCACATTCCTGACTAGAGTCAGGGATTTCTGAGGTTTGGCACTTTCTACTGCAGCAAGATTTATTTTACCCTTGGAATTTCACAGCACTACTTCCCTTTGCCTCCTTCTTCTTCTAAGGGCTGGATGTGTGGAGAGATATTTGTATAAAAAGATTGATGGGAGTTTTAGGAGACCATCTTCACGTTAAGAGTCTGTTAAAAGGAGGGGATTTTTTTTCCAAAAGGGGGAGACATTTGATCCTGGTCGTTAAACAAGAGAATAGCGGCCTGGGATCGTCTTGTAAATGTCCAGGGTGATGGCTGGAGTGCATATGTTTGGGGCATATAAACCATCGGACCGGTGTGTTATATCATAAGAATATTTAGATGGAGAGGGAGCAAAAGGGTGAGAAGTGCCTGCATATTATGATGTGTTAGGTAGTTGCTGTACTTTTTTCTTCACACACCTGTGGCATTATGTACAGTTGAAATACACTTTTCTTCTCGTACGATAACCATGTGCATCATACATATAGTGTCTGCCTAAATCTAAGTTTTACCTCTTGACTGTGTCAAAAGGTGTCATTTTTTCCCTTTATTATCTGAAGCATTTGATGCTGTTTTAAGACATTTTATGTCTTTCTTAGATTGCAAAAACTGTGAGAAATAAGGTCCTGGGACAGACTTAAAGCAGGGTTGCTACACCTTTGACATGAATTTTAGATGTATACTGCACTTGTTCTTTCCTAATATGTAGTAAAGGGGTAGGGTTGGTCTCAGAGGTGCTGAAGAGAGAGATGCATATACTTTAAATGAAGCACCCATTTTTAACTCCCTGTAAGGCATGCTATATGTTACAAACACATAGATAAAGTCTGTTAACAAACAGAGAAATGCTTGAATACTTATTAAACATTCATAAATTGCTGTTAAAGCAGTCTACAGCTTTCAGCTTGCTACCCTTAATGATTAATGTTACTGAGTGGAAGTCAGTTAAAGAAATAAATTTTGATTGTTTTATTTGCTGCTAGAGGCAAATAATGTGTTTCTGAATGGTGGCAGGTCTGCTTCTTTTGGTACACTTTGAAGAATTTCCTCTAACTGGAAATGTGACAAAATGGTAGAGACAGGATAAATGTACATTCCAGATGAAGCAGATTGGACTTTTATAAACATGGGTCTACAGATTTATATCATTCTGAAGTTGACTTCTATTTGACCGGGACAACTTTGACTTCAAGTGTGTGAGTTAACATGTCTATAGTGTACACTTGCATCCTACATACGAACACCTGTAAGAGACAATCCCAGACATATTTCACATTCCATAAAACTCTGCCTTACAATAAGTGATGAGATGAGACATATTCAGTGAGCCTTAAAGACTGATTGATAGTATATGTATCAGTAGGCTGACTGACTGACTACAGATTGTTTTTGTGTTTGGGGGCATATGTGTGCAAATGAAAAGAGGGAAGAGGTAGAAACTGGCACATTCATTTTGCAATTCAGTTAATTGTGTTTGTTCTAGAATACCTCCTACCTAAAGTGATTCATGTAAAATTGAGCGTCTCTTGGAAAGCTTCGAGGAGCTCATGCCACATTAATGGGAAACATGCCACGTTGAAATAAACAGAAATTCTCCTTTAAGATGCACTTAGCTGCTTATGAGTGGGTAGAAGGCATTCGTTAATGTAATTTCTAAGAGCTGGGAATCACGGCCTAAAGTCTGCAACACTTGACATTTTTACCTCAATGAGTCAGCTCTTTCTTAGTGATGTGTAAACCCTCAGCTTTTTACTCAGTGAAATTACCTGTTGTAGCGGTTATTTAAAGATGCAGAAAAGATGGTTCAAAAACTGCTACTTTTTTGATGTCTCCCTGATTATCTGTCTTTATCTAACGATGTGCTGTGGCATCTCACCAGCTTGGTTGGTGGTGATGGTGACAGCGGCGTACTGCCTCATCTTGGGTGCCAGCGATGACACGCCGTTCAGTGCTTCGATCTCAAATGTGTAGTTGGTGTGGGCCAGCAGGTCTCCCACCGTCACCGTGGTGTTGTGGAGGCCAACAGCTCTTGGCAGGAAGCGAACATTGCTCCGGCAAGGCTCACAGCGCTGACTGCCACTGTTGCTGCCGTTAGCAGCGACACCTCGGCAGCGTTTGCAGAGGACGGTGAAGGTGATGTCCCTGCGACCTCCTGTGTCCTCCGGCCAGCTCCAGTCCAGGATGACCGAAGTCTCGTTGATGGAAGAGATCACATTCCGGGGAGCTGAAGGAGGTCCTGAAAGATGGAGAAGAGCCGGAGATGATGCGATATGGAGGAGGAGGAGGAGAAGGTCATTTGATTTAGAGAAGCAGAGAGAGTTTTAGGGCAGGAAAAGGTGATTAGTAAAAAGATGATAGATGAAAGGAAAGAGTGCAAAGTAAGGAAAAGTAGAGCAGCATGAGAGAAGAAAAGCGGCATCAATATCAATCAGCAGACTGACATGAGATAGAATTTGATTTAACAGCAGAACCATCTGTCGAGTACAGTACAAAGAGCAAGTAAGACAAACTTTAAAAATTAAAGGTCCTCTTAAATGGTAATTTTACTTTCTTGCTGCCAGTTATTTCTTTTTGAGACAGAATGTTGGAGCAACACAAGTGCTGACTTTTTTATAAAAGAGAAAAAAAAGAGGCTTTTCTGCTACACCTATTCAAAGCAGGGACATGTTTATATGTGCTTCCCATAAGAGGTTTTATCTTCTTTTTTTAATCTAATTTCATGTAAGTGACATTTTCCAGGGGCAATTTGTCATTTTATTCAGGTCTGTTATCTGCAAAAATGAAGCAGTATAGAGTACTTAATTTGACGTATGCAATAAAGGAAGCTGTCGGCGGGAGTGCTGTGCAATGTATACACAAGAACAGCTGTTATTTTACTTTAATTAGACTAATATCAGGGTTGAGTTAATATAAGTCTGTGAATGTACTCGAGTCTGTCTCTATTTTCGAATCACTAAGAGATGAAAAGAGCATGACATATCCTTTCTCTGAAAAAAAAATGACTCTCCGTCAAACAGTGACAGACATATAAAAGTAAAAATGTCTTATTACAAACAGATTTCCAGATTCTTATATCAAAGCCATGACTAATTACACAGAGGACAAAACAAACTGCCAAATAAGTCAGCTGGGAAATTGAGCAGGCGGAGGAAGGAGAAAGATTGAAATGGGCTCACTCGATTGTGTCTTGAGATAAAACGCTTTGTTTAGTTTGTTTGAAGAATTTACTTTACTTCCAAGCTTTGCATAGCTCCTGTCTCAGTAATCTGCATTACAGTCTTTTATGAGTTTGTGCCAGGGAGAACAAAGGAAAACTTTAGCTGTAAAGAACATCAGATAGTGGCATCTGGGTATCTGCAAGCAAATCCAAGATGGGTCGGAAATCTAAGAACAATTTTCTAACTCCAGAAAAGTTATAGAAGTTTTTTTTTAAAGTGAACACAGCCCTCAAAGCATGCTGAAAAAAAAGGCCTTGGAAACCAGTTCAAACAGCTGAAACCAACGAAGATAACCAATTACTAATTCCACTGCCCACATTAAAGTTTGGGACCTGTGAGTCACATCAGCGATTATCTGCCCAGCTGTGCACATGCAGGCAATCAAAAACTAATTCAAAATGTCAGAATAATACATAGACATCAAGATTATCATCTGAAACAAATTATATTGTGTGATAGGAAAGACGGTACAAATCACAATCACACTGTACCACCATGGAAGCATCTGCTTGGTCCCAAAGTCATTTTCCAACAAGTTTTCTTGTTTAATAAACTGCCTGCCAAATACCTAAAATAATGCAAGCAAATGTGGCCTGGACTACTGCCGCTGTTTTAAAGTTAAAGTGGGGTCACGACAAGTTTTTTTTTCTGCTTACTGCACTTTGTACATATTTAACTGATAAACCTTCTCACTTTAGTTTTAGTACTTAAGTGTTTTGAACTTATTGTACATGCATTCTGCAGTTCCTCACAAAGAGGCATGTGCATGGATGATTCTCTGTAGCGTAATGATTTGGCAAAGTTGATTTCACTGTCTCTCGATAAGCAAGGTGGACCAGCACATGTTTTACATTTTTGTGCTCATTTTGATTCTCTGCAGTGGCATATAAGGGAACACACTGACGCATTTTTAATTAGTGGAGCTCAATTCACGGGAGAGGGTGAGCTATAGTTTATACCGTGTTGTAGTGTTTATACAGCTGCTACAGAAATGGCTCGTACTGAATAGAGTAAAGCCTGTTGTACAATTCTAATTTTCCCCTTGCCCTGACTTTTCCCTGCCAACATTTAGAAAAATTCCAGAGTCAACTTGAAACAACCTCTATCACACCGGTACCAGTAAAATCGCTAATTATGATCATTATCTTCCAACAACTTATCTATTCATTTTCAGCTCTTGCATCACTCAATCTGTCCCAATGAGGTGAAATTTGCGTAGTTGACAAGATGATGTTGAGATAATCACAACAGGGACCTGCCGTGACTGTCTTTCTAATTAGGATTCCGTCTATGGCTGTGGGCGTCGATTTATTTTTTTTTCCTTCTACTGTTCTCCACGCTCTGTTTTCTTTCTCCTTATCCCCCTTAGTAATGGATGTATTCATAATCTGACATCAGGGAATGCAGTGATTTATAGTTTTAGCGGGAATGCATTTTGGAATGCTTGCAGGAGGCATCTGCAACCCATTTGCATCAGATAGAGACAAAAGAGAATCGCATAGGGAGCGGAAAAGGTAGTAAAAAGTTCCTAGGTAGTCTTGGCTTCGATGACCTTTAAATAAATGAGGAATGTTAACCCTCGTTGTCCACTAGATCACTGTTTTCACTGGTGATTTGGGAAACTGTGTGATATGAGAGCAATCTGACAGTTTCAAATGTGAGAATGAGGTCACATTCATAGTAGAGCCTAGCCTAGCCGCGCTGGACAACCCACGGCAACAAATTTAATTCCCTGCCAGGGTGGGTATAAGGCTCGAGGCTGGATTCTCCTAAAACTGGCCGAACCAATCACCACGAAGTGTAGAGTCAGAAGGCGGGCGTAACTAAGTGACGACAGAGGCGCAACGATTCTGAGAGAAACAACCGGAAACAACTAGCCTAGCCGCGCTAGACAACCCACGGCAATGAATTAAATTCTCTGCCAGGGTCGACAACAAAAACGACAACAGTCGTTGAGCTCCATTAGCACCGACTCTGAATAATCTTTCTGTTAACATGTCTGTAATATACTTGAGCTTCACCCATTGACTGTATAAATAAGGCTTCACCGAACTACCGCATCCTCTGACTTCCGGCGCTCTCGGAGCCTATTCATTGTGCTGATTGGTTGTATACCTACCCAATTGCTGCAGAGTGATTTGATAGACAACCTTTTAGCCTGCCTCCCTCCCTGTCGAGCGTGCCTAGACCCTTGTGCCTTCAGAAAGAAGGGTCTAGCGTGGCTAGGCTAAGTAGAGCCAGTATTAAAACTGATATTTCTAATGTTGTACACTGTACTGCAAGTATCTTCCAAAAACCCTGGATTCTGAACAGCAGCTGAAAGAGTCTGAAAGCATTTAGAGCATCATGGACACATCATGGAACCACTGACACCTCATATGATCTAATGTTAATGCTTATCTTAACACAAATTGCACTTACGGGTACAGGCCATGGAGGCGGGGTCTCCCTCGGCACGGAAGTAGTTTTTTTCACAGCCACAGTGCAGCGACCCCTCATGGTGCGAGAAACTGTGAGGCGGACACTTTGAACACTCCATGTTCCCGAGGGTAGACTTGTAGAAGCCTGCCCTGCACACTGGAAACAAAAGAGCACAGACAGACACATGAGCATGGTGCTGAAGCAGCACATCGACAGCTATATAATAGCTGCATTCTTCTTCAGAGCACCTACAACAATAGAAATAAGAAATGAGTGATGGGGAGTATTTAATGCACTCTCTCTCTCAGTCACACACACACAAACTGTAAGAATGAGATTGATTGTAAATCTGCCGTAAATGTAACAAGAATCCATTGACTGCAAGTAAAAACAATAATTCTCTGAAACGTCTTTGTCTCCATTTCCTTTCTCTCTTCAGTGCTCAGAAGGCACAACATGAATAATGCAAATTGTCCCCTCAGATAAAAGGGATGTTCTCTTTAAATATCTGTGGTACTAAATCTGCACTCAGCAGCTCTTTTAACTCCTACTCACCACAAATCTGTTGCAATCTGTGCAAGTAGGGTGACACTCCACCTGTGTAAAGTATATTGCATGTGTAAGTATGTGTGTGTCTGTGTAGGAAGGAAGATCAAGGGGAGGGGATGAGAATAATAATAAAAAAAAAGATTCCTCGTGTTTTTTAAAAATTCTTTCCTTTCTCTACCTATTTAGTTCCACTTTGCTTTTTTCGCTGCCCCTTTCTTCTCCTTCACCACAGGTTGAAACCTCTGTCATCTTATTTAGATTCAATAATGGGAGACAAGGCAGGAAAGCCAACAAAATGCCTCTTTTCATGATGGTCAAGCATATTTAGGGTTTCACATCAAGAGTACTGTATTTCCAAAAACCAGAAGTATCTCTACTGCTGGCAGACAGCGACTGGAAATTGAAATAACACACAGGATTTAAGCATTCCTCTTTTATTTAAGAAATGTGGCAGAAATTCTGTTCAACTGTGCCTATTTCTGTGTTTGAAAAGCATTGTTTGAAACACTAGACAAAATCAGCTTCAAATGAAAAAGGTTCTCACACACACCGACGTTGGCTGATTAATAATCCAACAACTAATTAACCAAACTCTTACAACTGAATCCTATCTGTTGAATAAGAGGCAGGTGACACTGATTTAACCTGACAATTTTTATTAAAATGCAAACATGGACCTTTCGCTGTAATGTGACACTGCTGCGCACATATTCAAGCAAACAAGCTTGTTCCTTCTTACACACACACACACACACACACACACACACACACACACACACACACACACACACACACACACACACACACACACACACACACACACACACACACACACACACACACACACACACGATTAAAGAAATGGCCGGCAGCAATAGCAGCAAGCCAGCAGAATGTGTGGGCTCAGCAGAACAGGTCTGTCAGATCCCAGTGGTGGACAACACACTTCTGCAAAAGCCAACACTGCTGATACTACTGCCATATCCATCACTGACACTGCCACACCAAGGTCCCTCTGCACCACTAAATACTCCACTACCTTCCCTACACAGTGTGTGTGTGTGTGTGTGTGATGGCGTGCTTCCGTACGTGAGGCAGGTTTTTTTTTTTTTTTTTTTTTTTTTTTTTTTTTTTTTTTTTTGCTTTTCTCCTATAAATATTTTTATTTAATTTTAGAAACACACGTACAAACATAAGAACATAAAGAACATTTCCCTCACAAACATCAAGGTACTAGGATGAAATATAGACATGTACAAACATGCAGATGGCATACAACATAGGCGCAGAAGGCATTGTGCAGAATAATAACTCAAGGGGCATCACATACATCGATCAGGTAGTGGCGAGCTAAAGGTGGATGTGCTCAGATATTTCAGTCCATGCTAGTCCATATAGACCCCTCCGCAGAGCCTGGGCCCCATCCTCGCCAATATAGTCCAGAAAAGGCTTCCACATATTGAAGAACTTAAATGGATTGTCTTTCAGCCAGAAGCTTATTGCTTCAAGAGGGACAAGTTCTATAATGTTCCTGATCCAAAGTGAGGTAGTTGGGACAGTGTCCAATATCCAGTGGAGAAGAATACATCTCCTGGCACCAAACAAAAACACCTGAAGCAGCTTCAATGAGGGAGGGGTTAGATTCACTGCAGTAAGCTGAACACCCAAAATACAGGAGATAGGTTTTAGGGATAGTTTCTTCTTGAAAATAATGTCAATTTCTTTACATACACGACACCAGAAGTCAGTTACAAGGTGACAGTCGAAAATACAATGAAAATATGAGCCTTCATTAATTTGACATTTGTTACAGTATTTTGAAAGCAAATGATTAAACTTGTTACGTCTCACTGGGGTAATTTGAAGCCGATGTATGATTCTGAATTGTAATTCCCTGGCTTTATTTGTCGATAGGCAACCTGAGGAGCTCTGCCAAACCCCACTCCACTCGTCATCAGAGATAGTAGCCCCAAAATCAGCCTCCCAGAGGGCTTTCGCACGAGCAGTATAGATAGTGCTCGGGATTAACAGGGCCCTATAGAACTTAGTAATGAGTTTCTCAGAGTCGGAATTTTTCAATATATCCTCAATTGTTGAGAGGGAGAAACCATTAGGGTATAATTTAATGACAGAGGTGACAAAGCTGCGCACTTGCAAATATCTAAAAAATTGATTCTGCTGAAGATTATATTTCTCCTTAAGCTGATCAAATGACATCATGAAGCCATTCACCACAAGATCACCTACAGTCTTAATACCCCTAGTGGCCCAGAGGGAGAAAGAGTGATCCTCTAAACCAGGAGGGAAATCAGGGTTTGAGTGAATAGGAGTAAGGAGAGAGAGGAAACCCTCTTGATTTTCAAATTTCCTTGCCAGTCTCCAGATTTTAAGGGTGTTTTGTAGAATTAAGTTTTTTTTTACATTAAGGCTAACCCATTTCTTAGAAATATGTAAGAGATTACAGAGAGGAACAGGGGTCACTGGGTGAGCCTCCAATAATAGCCAGGTTGAGTCTGGGTCCTCTTTGAACCAATGCCAAAGATAAATGCACAAACATGCAACTTGGTAGCGTTTAATGTCTGGAACCCCAAGACCCCCCTCCTCCAGAGGTCGTTGCAAAACTGCAAGTTTTAATCTGGCCCGCTTATTTTTCCAAAGAAAAGATGAAAGAGAACTGTTAAGAACAGAGAGTGATTTGCGTGTTAAGAGAGCAGGGATCATTTGGAACGGGTACAGCAAACGTGGAAGTATAGTCATCTTAAACAGATTTACTCTACCCAGAAGGGAGAGAGGCAGGGCTGTCCATCGAGCAAGGTCTTCTTTAATCTTGCGAATCAGGGGTACAAAATTTGCTTTGTAAAGGCCATAAATTGATGGGGTAATTTTTATGCCTAGATAGACAAATCCAGATGGGGACCAGCGAAAAGGGGCAGAGCAAGTGGGAGACCAGGGCAGGTCAGGGGTCAAGGGCATCGCCTCAGATTTAGAATAATTAATTTTATAGCCTGAAAATTGACTAAAGTCACTAATTATTTCCACTACCCTAGCTATAGAAGTCTCTGGGCTACTGAGGAACAACAAGACATCATCACAATACAAGGAGATTTTATGGTTTACAGGACCGACCTCTATACCTGCCACTAAACGGTCATTCCTAATGGCCTCCGCTAGGGGCTCAATAGCAAGGGCAAAAAGCAGTGGTGAGACAGGGCAGCCCTGTCTGCACCCACGCCTCACAGTGAAAGCAGGAGACTTCAGACCATTTGTGATGACTGAAGCTTGCGGGGCAGCATAAAGAAGAGATATCCACTTAATAAAACTATCACCTAAGTTGAATTTAGAAAGGGCCTCCAGTAAATAAGGCCATTCAATCCTATCAAAGGCCTTCTCTGCATCCAGAGAAATCACAAGAGATTTGACCTTTGACCCTGAACTGTGCTGTATAAGATTCAACAGTCTCCTCATATTGTTGCTACTATTGCGACCCGATATAAAACCAGTCTGGTCCACAGAGATGATATCAGGAAGGACACCTTCAAGTCTCCTGGCTAGTATTTTGGCAAGTAATTTCCGGTCTATGTCCAGCAGAGAGATTGGTCTGTAGGAGGTACAGTCATCTGCAGGCTTTCCTTTCTTAAGAATTAGAGAGATGTTAGCATCCATCATAGTGTGGGGAAGAGCCCCGAAGCTAAAGGAATATGACAACATGTTAAGCAGAGGGCCAGTCAGCAAGTCACAGAAAGCTTTATAAAATTCTGGGGTCAGGCCGTCTGGCCCAGGAGCCTTGTTGTTTTTTAAAGTGCCGATAGCCTCTTTAAGTTCCTCACTTGTAATAGGCCTGTTTAAAAACTCTCTTTGTACATCTGAAATTTGGGGGAGATTAACAGCTGAAAGAAAATCATGTGCTAGAGAGTCAGAGTGGCAGTTCGTCTCAGAGCTGTACAAATTTTTGTAAAACTCTACAAATGAAATGTTAATGTCTTTATTGTTATAGATCATTTTACCACTTGTATGTTTTATAGCAGAGATAGCCTGGGGGGTGAGTTTAGCCTTCACCAAGTTCGCTAAGTATTTATTTGGCTTATTCCCAAATTCATACATCCTATGTTTAGTGAATAGAAGGGACTTCTGAGCCTCCTTAGATAAAAGAATGTCCAGGGCTGCAGTGGTAGCATCAATTTGTAGTCTTAAATCCACTGATGGGTTAGCATTAAAGTCTGCCTGGAGTTCACTTAACTTTTGTTCGAGGTTCTGCTGCTCAGCTCTCTGCTTTTTCTTAAGATTGGCAGAGAAAGAAATTGTAAATCCACGAATGACTGCTTTGGCAGTCTCCCACAGAAGGTTAGGGGAAATGTCAGGAGTATTGTTCTCTGTAATAAAGTAATTGAACTGTTCTGTAAAATATTGTTTAAAGTCCGGATTCTTAATAAGATGATTTGGGAATCGCCACTGCGTCCTAGGGCGTTGTACTCTGCTGGACAAGACCAGAAACACCGGAGCGTGATCACTGATGAGAATGTTACCAATGGAGCAAGAGAGCACCGTCTGAAGGCCATATTCAGAGATGAAAAAATAGTCTATTCTGGAGGATGACTTGTGTACTTTAGAATAAAATGTGTATGACTTATCATTGGGATGAAGAGTTCTCCACACATCAATATAATGTATGTCCCTGCAGCAGCCAAGTAGAGACTGGGCTTGCCCTGTATTAGGCTGTATTGACCTATTAGATTTATCTAAACGTGGATTCAAACAGCAGTTAAAATCTCCAGCTATCACAGAGGATTCAACTATCCACTTTGAGAAAATAGAAAACACTTTAGTGTAAAAATCTGGGGTACGAATAGGCGGAGCATATACATTTAAATAGGAGACAGGCTCTCCGTATAGAGTCCCTTTAATCATAATATATCTGCCTAGTGTGTCAGCTTCAACCTCCACTTCTGTTAAAGGTAAGGACTTGTGAACTAGGATAGCTACTCCCCTGCTTTTAGAAGTGAAGGAGGAATAAAAGACCTGGCCCACCCAATCTCTCCTCAGTTTGGAGTGTTCGCTGTCATTTAAATGAGTCTCCTGAATCAATGCCAACTCTACTTTCTCTTTTTTTAAGAAGTTAAGTATTTTCTTGCGTTTCACTGGGTCCTGGATCCCATGGACGTTCCAAGAGCACATTCTAATTGTTGTATTATCAGCCATTACTCCATTCAGTGTATGTTATAGATCTGCCTGATTCCCTTGTCAACATGCTAGTGTTCAGTACAACCCTTCTGACCGAGACAAAAAACAAAAATACAAATACAAATACATACCTCTGAAGTGTGGGGAAAAACAAAACCCAAGAACACCCCCCGCCCGCTCCCCAAATGCCCCCCAAACGGGGCATCTAGAAAAATATGCATTAAGCATCCTACTTGACCTAAACCAGTGCTCCACTTAAAGTAAAATAGATATACAAACGTCACTATACATATAGATGCACATACATGCATATACATACACACATATATCTATGCATATACATATACACCTGCACATTGTGCATAGAACATAACAACAGATGCTTAGCTGGGGTGTTATATGAACTCACCACTCAGTTCTTGAGTATAGATAACCAAGACGGAAAGACATTAGAACTAGTCCAAAAAGGCCCGAAGCCGAACCGACGGTCAGACCGCGCTGCTGCTATGTGAGAAAAGCCCAGTGAGATGAGGGGAGGTCGTTTTCATGCTTCATTTTCGTTGGTACCGGGTGCTTCACCTGCTTGGAGTGCCGGGGCTATGGTATCCACATAGAATTTCTCTGCATCCTCCGGTGTAGTAAAGCTGTACCTCCTGCCATTGAACGTGATCCGCAGCCGAGCCGGGAACAGGAGACCGTATCGGATGTTTGCAGCCCGGAGTTTTTGCTTAATGTTGTTGAAAGAAGCTCTCCGCGAAGCGACCTCGGTTGTGAAGTCCGGGAAGATATGTACAGGGTGTCCTCGGAACGAGAGTGGGCCCTTCTCCCTGGCCAGCTGAAGGATGCGCTGCTTCATTCTGAAGTGATGAACCCGAACTATCACCGGTCTCGGGGACGCATTTGGGCCGGAGGTTGGCCGAGATGCGAGGCGGTGAGCCCGGTCCAACAGCTCCGGGCCATCTCCGACATTCACACCCAATGTCACGGCAAAGAAGTCAGTCATAAAATCCGTAATTCGTGGCCCCTCTAAATTCTCTGGGACACCCAGTATGCGCAGGTTCTGGCTCCTGCTCCGTGACTCAAGGTCCTCCGTCTTGGCTGACAGCAACTTGTTGCATTTCTCCAGTGCCTCACATTTAGCCTCTAGAGCAGTTAGCCTGTCGTCACGTTCTTGTAGCGAAGTTTCAACCGCAACCATACGTGAGGAAAATGAGTCGACAGTAGACTGTAAAGTGTCCAAAGACGAGCGAGTTTCAGCTCGGAAAGATTCGATAAGCTCAATTACCGCCGAGATGGAGCCGCCATCCTCAACATCAGCCCTCTCGCTAACTTGTCGAGTAGTAGGCCCCATAGTGCCCCGAGCTGAGCGCTCTTGGCGAGAGTTTCCTTTCCCAGACATATTGTGTTGTGTCTCGAATTGTCTGGAGATTAACTAAAGCCAGCTAAGCAAGTAAAGTTGACGTTTTTACAGTAATTAATGGATAAATGTGCTGGAGCTGGTAAAGACGTGACTACCTCGTCGCCATGTTGCCACGCCTCGTGAGGCAGGTTTAAACAGCCCACGATGATCCGGCTGATGGAAAGGCGACCACAACACTCGCTGACATGAACAAAACAGACCACCCTGATTGGAGCACACACCAGGAAATTAGACCTGACAGCCACCATCCCCGGCCAATCAGGTAACAGGAGCAGCAAGGTAACCGCTAGGTTAGCAGAAACGCACATGGAACATTAAAGAGAATAGTGGATACGCAGAGAAAAGCTAAAATGAATTAATCCTCATACCAGAGGCAGACTTCATCCGATCCCTCGAGCCATAAACAGCCTTTGACGGCACATGTATGCCCCTAACAGTTAGATAACACCAAACAAAGATGCCTTCACTGCTGTATATTCACTGAACAGTTAACCCACTGGGCTCAAGTCCAACTGGATCTGTTTCCATTTAGCTACTGTATCCTTACTCGTGCTATTGTTCTCACTGAGCATTAGAAAAAAGGATCAACTGTGAAGATATGTACACTCAGAAGATATTTAAGTTAGAGTTTCCATTTTCAGTTGTGGCAGATTTTTTCCAGAGTCACATTTATATCACATGGATGTACTTTAAGAGATTATTTGTCAGTCTGTATTTGTCAGACAAGGGAGGTCAAGATCTGGTCCAGTCAAGTCTGGACTCTCCACATACATTTTGCAGCTAAGCCCCCTGATTCCTACTGAAGATGATTTATAAAAGGACATCAAAATATGTATTTATTTATTCAGGTAAAAATACAGATAATAATTAAAATGTTTATACACTCCTGGGCATTGTAGACGCTGCACATTTAGTGGTGCTATTTTTACATGCGAATGAACACATATTTTGTATTACAGTCTATTATGGTGTTAGAAATTTATGAAATGACGAAAACTGAACAGGATTAACTATATTTAATTAAATGAAAGAGCTGTAGCAGGCTTCAACTGTACACAAATTACTTTTTTTTTAGTTGGATTAGTGTCTTGATCTTCAGAAAAATATAGATCACCAGACTTATCCTTCAAAGCTAGAGCGCGGGATGAACGTCTGCTACATTCAAGCCCTTGAAACAAGCCCACAACGATAAGTCGATCAGTACCAGGTAAATCTCTCTGTGTTTCACAGTGCAACAGATTTTTTTGGTGCTTCAGTAGCAGTGCATTTCAACCAGCCGTGCCACAAATTAGAAGTAGAGCAAGTGAGCAACCACAGCGATGGAGAAACAGGCCACAGCAGCTTGGAGTACAGCAGGAGAAACCTAAGAGGCATCCAAGAAAATCTTCTGATGAGCTCAGGGTTCAAAGGAATCACTAAATTTTGTTAAAATAAAGCAACAGTATTTGTGTAACTGCTCTCACTGCCAGAAGCGGGAGACAAAAGTTCCACTCTGCAGGTTTAAGCTTTGCCCTCAGCAAAAGCTAGAAGAACCTACCATCTTACTCTACTTGGATGTTTCCTTCTAGCATGTCATCACTCCACAAATGCAAAGAAAACAGCCTAACTTCCACTTGAAAGCCAAAAATATAAACTTCTATAGACTTATCAGTGCGCAACACAGCCGCAAAACTTATCAGTCACAGAGAGGAGCTCATAAACTCTCAGTGTAAAAGTTAATATCCAAAGCTTCACTTACGGCATGAGGTTTTCATATGACAGTATAGTGATATGTTGTAGTTTTTGACCACAACCCTAAAAATATTTTTATAACTGTTGGAAAAGGATAATAAAGGTCCCGTTTCGTCTCTACGTGTCTGCCAGAGCAAAAAGCAGCTCTGAAAGAGACTGATGGCAAAATCAGATTTGGCTCACAGGAGGTTAACTCCTCATCTAGAGGAGAAGCGAAATGTGTTACGTTGACATTCACCAGCGGTGTGCAGCGACACGAGCGGATAGAATGATACCATGTCTAGCAGCGCGTGTGTGTGTGAGTGTGTGCGCCCCAGGAGAGGAAACACAGCACCTTTTCGCATGTCAGAGTATGTGTGATTAATTAAAAGATGTGCATGTGTGGATTTGTGTTACTCATGTTGAAGAGACATAAATCTGTTTACACAGTCACATTGTGGGGAATTAATTCTTTATAGGCACAAAAGCAAGTCTTCATGAAATGGAATGATTGAATGTCGGAGTGAGGACGGTTTAAGGTTAGGTTAAGGTTATAGTAATACATACAGACACAGAGACAGGCTCACAAAAGTATTACTGTCTCCGCATAAAAAAAGAAAATGAAATATTTGCGGAGGAAGAAAATATGAAGATTTCCCCAGAGGAACCATCCTTTATTTATTTTCAAATCAATAACAGCAACAGGAACAAGCACGAGAGCACGGCATCACTTTTTTTCCCCCCCGTGCACACATAAACAGCCACTTAAATTGAAGCTCCTCCAAATACTCGCACATTCACGGGGATATACCACAAAGGCTCGCTACTTTCAATATAATGACAGCCGTAACACAATCTCCTCATTCACCTTTAAACCGCAGCTACACACAAACTCACACACAGCTGCAACAGTTATATGATATAGTGGTTGTAAAATAACTGGGGCAGCAATTTGCTCAATCAATAGTCTCGGTCATAGGAAACCCTCATCAATAATTAACCCGACTGCTGGATGGTCTGGTGGTCACGTGAAGTCTTTCTTTTTTGTACACATTGAAAGGGACCTAATCTAAATCCTGAAGATATTTTACATCTTGTATTTTTGTTTCATATTACAGCAAGAGCACATGTTGCTATCTTACTTTCATAGAAGGTAACATTACATTTTCTCGATTCCTTCATTGTCTCGCTATAAAAGACACATAAAATACATTCAGGACACCATTTTACTGCTAGAGTGGCTCACATTCTTTGCAGGAAATCTAATATGAATGGTTTTCATTGGGAACCTGGAATCTGTTTGTGAACGCTGGCTAAATCTCAGCAATGCATTCAATAGCCTTCATCGTGTAAAGAATTGAATTCTGAATCACTAATCCATTCCAGGATTATAATCTCATTACAAGCATAGATAAGCCTTTATTAGAATACCCTGCAATCATCAGCAAAATGTGATTATACTCAGCATGTTACTCCTCAAATGGCTTGTGTCCTCTTGACCCCTGACCTCTGTCGTTACTTGTTAATTGATTAGTGTCACACAGGGAAACTGAGAAAGTTCCTCTGCCCTTGACCCCTATCTTTGTGTCCGATACGAAGCTTCAGCCTTGCTCTCGATTTCTCTCGCGTCTTTCCCTCCTTCGCATGCTCGGAGGTTCAGTCTGGTTTGCGAACAGAGCCAAAGCAAAACGCTGACCCAACAATTGATTTCCTGTTTCCATACCACCCCCGCCTCCTTTCTTTTTCACTCCGACAAGATTGCAACGACTTTCACTCCCTTTCTCCTCCTCTTCCATCTCTCTCCCCGTCTCCACCTCCCCTTCATCCTGCCCACCCGCTTCCAGTTCTTTTCTGTGGCTTTTCCCTTCCCTTTCTGTTGCTCCATCCTTCTTCCCTTAATTGGAATAGCTCTCTTTGAAATGGAAAAGTTATTTACTTTGACAGCGTAGGCATTTGGCTGCCAGTCTTATCCGGAGCCACTTGTAATGTTACTGGAAACATGGCAACAGTAAACATCTTGCCCCCCTGCCATGAAATCCCCCTCTGGGCCAACCAGTAACAAGTTACAGAATCTGGAAAAGGTCAAAGTCTTTCTTCCTTTTGTATTCATGTTTTTTACTAGGGGACATTTTGGTGGGAATTTTTTCTCTGCCTAACAATTATGTTGTAGAAAGATTTTGGCTACATTGTTGAGAAAATACCAAAAAAACTCAGACATATCATTTTCAACAATAGCATTTCTATACAATTGAAGATCAGTAAAGAGTTTTTATGGTAAATAATTTTTTTTTTGGTTATTGTATCAGTTATTTTTTGGCACTAAATATCAGCAGCTGCAAAACACAAACATTGTTATTTGTATTTCCTCTTAAAAAGCCACAAGATCAACCCAGAAATAATCACAATAACCAGCTCACACATAAAAAGAAAAAGTCACCCTGAGATACAGAGGACTAACGCACGCCAGTATTACCCTACCACACAATGCGATACAGACATCCATTATGCTGAATTACAATCAATTTGTTGATGCTAATACGTCTGTAACCCAATAACATGAATTCATTTTTGTCAGAAATATAAATGAAACCAATCATCAGAATTGATAGGTTGTGTCTTAGGGCAAATTGCGACGCATTCTATCTCTGTTATGTTCAATTATTGTGTCATTTGCCATGATAATCACACTGGGGACATATTGGAGTCTATTCATGAGTCAGTAGTCAGTATGACGGACCGATGTGCTTGTGCCTGCCAGTCTGAGCGGAGGAGTTATGCTGTAAATCTGTAACCCTCCAGAGCCTGAAGAGCCAAGATCCATCAGCTGGAGGACAGCAGCCCAGACTCACACCAAAATGTGTCATACTGGACTGGTTCAAATGTCTGTTTTACAATAAACGGCTGCAAAATTGTGAGATAAATGCATATTTATGAGCAATTTTGAGGACTCACCACCATTGCCATCATCCTTTAAAGCAACTGTAGCTTTCCAGGCAGTCTTTAACCTAAACAATGACCTTTTACTGAACCTAACAAGGTGCTAAAATTTATCCAGGTAGTTTTGTAGAGTGAACAACTTGTAAATGAGTAAACTGCATCTGAAAACTCAACAAACTGCAAAAAAAAAAAAAAAAAAATGGACGAAAAATTGTCCCACATGGCACTTCCAGGCTCCTGGAATAAACTAATGTGGTTAATACCTCCACCTCCAATGTTCCATATGTGCAGAAAAACATAAATCATGTCACATGAAACCTGTATGTCACAGGATGCTGGCTGATAGAAAAAAAAAATGCCCCAAAAAACTTTTCCAGCCTTTTTTGTGTAACTAAAAAGATTTGTGCTGTAGACCAGTGTAGCTTTAATACATTTTGATGTGACACTGTATTAAACTCACGTGAACTGTCCAAACTAAACCTTTATGGTAATGCACTTTTACAGAATTTCAATGTCTCACATTAATTATTTCTACCTTTAATCCATCTAATCCGTAGATAAAGGTTAAAAGATAAAGAACAAAGGTATCCTCATTGCAAATGAACATTTATTTGCCAATTGAATTTCTTACTTGCTGGGACAAAAATTACATTTCTATATAGAGACTTTTTGCTTTTTATTTCCATTGAATAAAACCAAATCTGAAGTGACATGGCTAAAACTGTACAACTGGTCCAATGATTTCAAGTATTTCAAGCAGTGCTAGTTCATTTTTCTTGCTTCAACTGTTCAAGAAGCCTGTTCTGTCTTAGAAAAGCCAGCAACTGTGCACATCTCGCTCCCACAAAGCACCTAAAAATGGTGCACTACATCAATTTCTGACCCTGATGTTCAGTTTTATCATCACCCTGACCTCATGCGCTGCTTTTTCAGCTGCAATAGAAACGAAGCAGTTGGCTGCCTGGAGTATGTGATGCTAACTGCAGGCTAATGACCTACAGAGGCCCCGCTATTCAAGTCTGTTTATCTATACACACTCAAAGAGATGCTTCTGCTGCCTTGATGCGCTGCTTGTGTGCGTCCATGTGTGTGTGTGATTCAGAGTCCAGAATACCAATCATTACACCACACAACCACCAGCAGCTTCTTCCTGTGTGTGCGAAAGACAGTTAGCACAAGTGTGTGTTGTGTGTGAGACAGTGTTTTGTGCATGTGTGTGTGTGAGAGGGCGTGCACGCAAACTGGCACAGTAAAGCTTAATTAAGTGATCTGATCCAACACCGATTTGCATAATAAAGCCGCCTGATGAGGAGAGTAAGACCAGGACAAGAGGAGGTAGAGGAAGATGAAGGGAGGAAGAGAGGGAGGAGAGGATGAGGTGAAGGAGAGGAGGAGGAGGTGGAGGAGGAAGGTAGGAAGGCCTACGTGATGTTTGTGACAGACAGGAAAGCAAAAAACAAACACGTGTTTTTGAAGTAAAGCATTCCAGACCACATGAGCCCATTATGATCTTAACAAATCAAATAGTGCACATGTGTTTTTGCTTCGCAGAAACCGACAACACAACAATGGCAGCCTATGAGGATGGCTTTTGGAGAATTGATACATCTTTCTCGGTTTTTCCAAAAAGCTTTCCAAAAACAAACTTAAAACAGAAGTGCTGTTTGAAGTTAAACTTGATTATTTCCAGCAAATGAAGATTACATTAATGATTGTTGTTGAGGACTCATAAAACAAGCAGGGCAGCTACAGTGTGCTAACTGCTCTATATTATAATTTAATAGCAGTGGAAAATGGCCTTCATTTAACAGTCTAATCTTTAGAAATTTTTAAGAAAGGGGGGGGTAAACTCTTTTCCTTTTATATTCACAAAAGCCTTCTTCAGTTCAAGGGGAAATTAGCAGATTCAACACAACAGACGCTTAGTAGAAGATTTTGTTTACTTGCGCTGTGGTGCTCAAGACCTAACTAGTCTTTGACAACTTTTTGAAGGCCGTGCTTTGCCTGCATTTTTACTCAATCTTGCCTCAGCCTCAGACAAAGAGACTTAGGATTTAATTAGAAAATTACTCAAGAGCATTTAATTGTCTGGGCAACACTGGAGTTTATTTCCTAACATCATTACTGTGCTTGTATGTAGAACCACCAACTAACTTGACACATTTCTAACTTGAGGTTTTTGTCACTGTTAATGACTGTCACACCTCTCTGTGCCCCTTCACACACTCCAAGAAAGTGAAAGACAGAAGAAGCTGTGGTTGTGGAAGAGATGTCAAACTGATTTATTAAAATATGTCTAAACCACGGAAAGTTATTGAGAGAACATCATCCAAAAGAAAACACACAGCAACACTCACTGAGATGACTGGGACCACGTGAAACCTTTATCAGCATTTAGAAAGACAGAAAAGGAACCAGACATTTAGTGAAAATCACCTTGACATATAAGCTAACAACTCATATACATCATGTGACGGAGCAGTTGTTTCCGTGGTGCATATCAACAGTTTGCATCACTTAAAATTTATCTCACGGGTGTCATGACGGACACTGGTCTGGTTCTGGTTTTGACGTATTCTTGCCCTGTCTTGGTCTTGTCTTGATCTTATGTCAGTCTGGTAGACTCTAGTCTTGGTCACATCTTGGTTCTAACACTTTACTGAGATGCTGCTCTGTGGCATCAGCATCACATTTATGGAAACAATAAGGATCATAGGAGGGATGCAGATACTTATATATTAAACATGAAAATATTTATATAAAGCATGAGTGCCTCTAGACAATGAAAGAGCAAAGACAATGAAAGTCACTCTGAATAATAAACCTGTGTCTATTATTAATACGATATAAAGAACTTGATCATGAGAGTCTGGGAGAATACTGCCTGTGGTGCCAGTCCACACAGATTAATAAAGAAAAGAAGCTATTTGTTAAAATAGTTTGTGTGTGTTTCTGTGTATGTGCTAAGCTACTGTGAAGGACAATAAAGTGGGACAAAACAGGGCAAGTACTATACAACCCCCCCCCCCACACACACACACACAGAGGTATGGATCAACTCCCTGCTGTATCCATCAAGGATGCAATAATGGTTTCCTACACACTCCACACTCCAGAGATTAGCCAGGTCAGTAAGAAAATCCAGGACAACCAGCACATCAGCCGGAACAAACTCTCCACACATAAACACACACTAAGGTGATGTTTTTTCAATGACAAACCTTGACACAAACAAATTCATCTAATCATCTTCCACATTTTTTCACGTTATATACATAAATCACTTCCCCAGAAAGAGATAAACAAGAAAGTCACAAATCCCAGTCAAAATGATGTAAATATATTCCCAGAGTTAACATTCCTACACGCACAGAAACCAACTATTCACACATACAAACAATAAACCTGTTTGCCTTGATCCATCACACAGCACCAGCACCACTGTCTACATTTTCACAAATGAAACACTCATTCAATTGTATATCAGTGTGTGTGCAGTCGCCATGTTTGTAGAGGACGCTGACCTCTTATTGCCCTCTCACTCGCCCAAACACAGACACACACACACATGCACATTCCACTGTCACAATCCTTGGAAACACAGCATAGGACACAAACAGTATTTAAACCCATTTACCTCCACTCATCCCTTACAGGACTATTGTGTCTCTCGTAACACGACTGATAACCAGCCCTGTACGCCAAGTATAAATCCACACAAAGACACTAACTGTCATCATCTTGGTGATTTAGCTGGGCAGACCATTGTACTATAATCCCATGTGTGACAATAGTAGCTAGTGGCAACCACATATATGGGGAAATTGATGTGGAACTCAGACAGATTTCCTTCCTTTTCCACTTGCAAGTAGTAGTATTCTTGCTAAAAATGAACAGAAATTACAACCCAATGTTAATAAATATAAGTAGTCCAAATACAGTGACTTTTTAATGTCGTACGTGTAACGGTATCTTCTGTGTGTGAGAAACACACTGACCGGTTACAAGAACACACTTTCGAGCAGCGATGGAAACTATTTCTTGATGTAACATATCTACACAAAAGTATTATGGTTTGCTACTTGGAAAAAACAATATTTCAGACATTACCGGTGTGGATGGATGAATCACTTTATAATGTTTGGATTGATGGTCAAACTGTAATGAAAAGGTCAAAGAGGATGAGAAAGACTCGGGGGATTAAATAAATGCCATTAAAATTAAATTAAAGTAAAAAAAAAACTGAGGGCATGTCAAAGAATTTGAAGAAGTAGGTATGTCAGTTCCATACACATTTTTCAAGATCATATTCTTATTGCGGGTTTGGGTTCTTCCATTTCTTTGCCTCTACTTGAGAAGCGAGCAGCACCATGACTGTTTTATTGACCAATGCCAGGGAGGACATGATCTTCATTTTTAGATAAAATAGGTCATTACAATGCTGGTGGACGCACAGCACGCAGACAGACAGAATGATGGTGACCCACTTCACTCAATGTTGTCATTCGGCAAGACTTACAAAGAAATTGACATTAGGCACTTTAACAATTACACTCAACAAATATGTGACTTTAAAAATCAACTTGACCATACTTTCTAAGATGAAAGTATGGTCAATTCTGATAATAGTTATTTTGTGTTTTGTTTAGTTTTAATGTTATTTCAAAGGCTTTTCTACTATTAAATCAATATATTTCTGCATTTCTATAATTAGATTACATGTAAGCATAAGAAAAGTTTTACTTTGACTACCGTGACTCTGTATGAATCATTGATTCGTTCTTTAATAAATACAACTTCTGTGTTCTAACTCCAGTTTGAAGTTCTTCCAGTGTCGTAATTCAGATGAATAGGTCTCCATATGACTGCTGACATTGAGCCCCAGTTGGGGAGAAGCTCCTCTGCCTGCTGAGGTCTGGGCGGGGAATTACTGTAAAGACCACTTCACTGCTAGAGCACCTGAGAACAGCTGAAGGACACACACACACACACACACACACGCACGTATATGTATATGAATACGCTGACAGACACCTCAAACGCAAGTCTTTGAACGTAGCTGCTGCCATATCCTAAAGAGGCCCCAGGCTCCTCTCACTTCAGACAATATGACACGCAGGCTTTCATATTGCCCACAGTGTAACTCTCATTGGGATCTGAACAACTCAGACTGAAAAATAGATGCTGGCAAGAATTGAAAACAGAAACTTTGATTTCAAACTGCTAGACCCTAGTGGCTGCTTTCCAGCTTTTACTAAAAATCATCTTGGAGCCACCATCGCAGGTTAAAATTTAAGATATATGGAAGTGTCAAAGCTGATCAATACTTGATATTGATTTTGTTGTTTTTATTTGAATATTGTCTGGATTACAGATGGTTTCATTCTGAGAACAAATAGCGGAAACACTGGTCTTCTGCAATATGACATTCCAACATCTGGTTTGCATCTGTTTCTATGGGAAACAACCTAGATGGTGTCGTAAAAACAGGGATATGAACCAAGCAAATTTATCAATGTTTGAGTTTTCACTGTGTGATGCTATAAATGTTTTATACTTTTATTTTAGTGAAAGATCTTTTTCAGCTTATGTGCCTGAAAGGTCTGCATGTGTGTTGAAGCATACAAAATTAGAATTTCAACAGGAAACAGTGTTTTGGGGAGCAGAGTTCAGAAGGTTACAGGTGAAATGAAAGTGCAAAGGAGTTATACCTTTTCTTAGAATATTCATCGAAGACTGCTTTCTTCATAGCCACAAATATCACACTACACAATGCATACTATACTGCTGAATCACACACCAGACTAAATGTTTTACACTTATCTAATTAGTTCTCGCTTTGGAAGTGAACAACACAACACATATCTCTGACAGAGGTGGGAAGGTCAGAATGTATTTGTGTACCTCATGCCAGAGGTAGCTAATAGGATTCTCCTGCGTGCCGCTGGGGATACAATGAGAGGCAATTTGATCAAGGTTTCACATAACAAAATAATAATCACATTCACAGCTTCATGCCAGTGTTGCAGCACCTTTCACTTGCAACGCTGTGCATTCAAATTAGCTCTGTCACATTTGATCTATTATTCTGTTTCCTAGTGTTTCAAAACTGACATTCTGTTGTAAGAGGAAAGAAAAAAACAACTATCTGACACACAGAAAGATAGATGTGGATGTCAATGGGGTCCACATTTGATGTTCTAGTTTTTCATAATAATTTTAACTGAAATAACATTTACACAGGCTGTGCATGTCTAGTGGCACAGTATATGATTGCATGACACAAGTTCAGGACGGTATAATTAAAATATCAGCAGCAATAGAAATGAAACAGTTGGCTGACTGGTGTATGTGATGCTAACTGCAGGCTACAACATGCGACAATTATCTTGACAGAGCCTATTATACATATGGCACGTACACACACACACACACATATACAGCTTCATTTCTTTTCTTTTCTATTCTTTTAATCATCTTCAGTTTCTTTACTCCACTTTTTTTTTTTTTAATTACACCATCCTTGATGTTTCGGGAGTATTATTAACCTGGCATTCATGCCAATAAAGCGTACTGAATTGAAAAAATTAAACTGAAATTGAATTAAAATTAAAGTCCCTCACAAAATTAACAGTTTAATCTGAATAAAACACCTCTGACCTCGAGCTTCAATCACACTTTTATGCAAAACAGCTCAGTTTTTTTGGCTATTATTTGGAGCAGCAGCCACTTATTGCATTGTATTGTCATAGAAGAGCTCATCTGTTGGAAAAAAGTAATGGAAATAACACGTAGTTGTATATATTTTAGAAAACCTTCAATGGAGATTGATTAAGTCATTGTCTTTGAACAATATTTAATGTTTAACTATCTTTTAGTAGGTGTGGCTCAATGTCAAAAAAGTCAGTAAGTTTCGTAAAACTTTCCTCTGTCAAAGGGATTATTCCTCACAATAACACAGCGTATGCTGGAACGGTGTCCAATTCTAGGTCGCTCTGTAAAGATTTAAGTAGCACGTGAAAAATAATAAATCATAACTGAATGCCGTAGTTCATGATCCACTGAGAGCTGCAAAACTCTGCAGACAAAGCAAAGAAACAGGGTCTCCTCAGGCTATATGGACCAGTGCATTAGGAAGTTATGATAGTGCTAAACTGCTTTGTGAGTATGTGTCCATCATGTGCATGCATGTGTGTGTATCTAAAGAAATGTGTGTGTGTGTGTTTGCATGCGCACTAGGATTCCTGAGTCAGGTGTCTCAGCAGTGGTTGGGGCAGAACAGTACTAAATCACTCCTCAAATGACACACCTCACCACGGGAGTCCTGCCATGTGTTGCTGCTGAGACAGAACGAGAGAAGGAGAGCGAGGAACCCAGGGGCAACAGTTACTGGGTCATGGAGAGAGATAAACCTTTTCTAAAATCTCTCTATAAATCAGCATCTTGTGATTTTGTTGACACAGAGAGAGAAAGAGAGAGAGAGAGAGGACGTATGCACACAAGCATACGTGTATCCATTCCTGCCAGTGCTTGTGTAAATGCGAGTGTGTGCGTGTGAGTGACAGACCAGCGCAGGTGAACCACAGACAGGCCCAGACATCCTGGCACGATCCAAATACACATCAAGACTCTCGCCTTTCCCCCTCCTCCCCAATTCTCCTCTGGCTGCTGCTCTCATTCTTCCATCAACCTCAGCAGCTGCAGCAAACACACACACAAATAAGGTGTGCACGCCACTAATTACACTAACTGTTAACGAGCATTGTTTAATTTTCTTAACTCGTATAGTGTTCAGCCTCTCAGGCATCATTCACGTTTCGCACTGAGTTTGTATTGTATGTTCCATGGGTGCACATTTCTAAAGACGAATGCTCACCTGCCTCAGAAAAATCACACACACACACTCACTGCAGACATCGTCACAGAATCCCGCTGAGTGTGTAAACGACATGTTGTGTGCATGGTGTGTGCAGAGTAATGAGTCATTACTGATGACATGTGCATAGATAGTATTCACATGGGTCCATTCAAAACAAACTGTCTGAACTAATCTTAGAGCCACACTCACGCACACACACAGACGACGTGGTGTGCACGGAGATTAGAGCTCTGTGAAACAACGCACTGAGATTAAATCACTGAAAAATGCTACAACAAAGAATGTTAAATATATGAAAGCCATTTAGGCAGGAAATGCTTTAAAGCAATTTATGAGGATAAAAGAAAAGTTGCGCTGTCATGGGTGAAACATAGCTGCGAAAAGTGAGGTTTAAAGCACCATGGGGAATGTGGATCCACTTAGCGATGCAGAGCCATAGATTACTGAAGTGGTGTTTTATTTCAGCTTTACATTAGCAATGTAATGTAGCAATTTGAATTTTGTTGCCTTCCAGAGAGAAGAGGCAAGGATAATGTAATAAAAATATGCAACAAAGTGGAAAGGTGTGACAAACAACAGAACTATCCAAAGACCGATGCAAAAAATAATGGATTTCTGTTTTAGCATTTGAAATCCCGATGAATCCATATAAAATAAAGAGCTGTATCACCTTCACGTATCACCTCTGCTCAAGAGTGACTCAGTCGTGACTTTCTAAACTTCCATTTCTGTGACTTTATGCCCTAGGGGTGCAGAGATGAGGATGTTTTGTGGCGGTGTGGTGGAGACACTTGGGGAATTGCAGGTTCAGCAGAAGTGTATTTCTAGTGTGGCACCCTGCAGAGCTAATGCTAGTGGGAATCTGTGAAGCCCCGGCTCATTGCAGTGGGGCACAAAAGTTAAATAACCAGATTCAGTGCTTACAGGTTTCACCAGAGTTGCTGCTCTGTGCAAATACAGTCGGCTCTGCTCTCAGTCTTCCACACATGCAGACCTGTACTGATGCACACACGCTTAGATTTAGCCAGTAGCACACTGAATTGTTTTATTCCTATCATACTTGGATCTTGTAAAAGAGGATATGAACCTGTGTGTGTCCTATGGAGCTTTTATTTCCTGAAAACTGAGACAAGAAATATAAAATGAGTCACATCAGAAGCTTCCAGATAACCAATATGAACACATGTTAATATATATCCAGTATACACAAACATCAATCAAAGGAGCATGTATTTGGGCAGTAGAAAGCAGATTCACACCGTCAAGATGATATTGGTCTTTTAATACAAAGCTGTTCCTGTCCAGACTGTGTCATCCACTGCTTCCTCTCTGACCACAGCTAGTGAAACCTAACTCAACACTCTGTAAAACCTGCAATGAAACCTCCCTCACCCCGTATTAAAAAACTAGTGGGTCTCACAGTGGTCAAAATACAGTTTCAGAAGCTTTACCAGCCCCAGGAGTAGTCACATTGTGTACAAAGAATTTCTGCTTTTAGTTCTTTTTTTTTACAATTGCATTATGCAAAACCAGTGAATGTAATGAGGAGTTGTCTGGCACTGGAAGTTTAAACCATTTTAGTCAAGCTCCTCTTTTCCCACAGTCTAGACAGTTTGTTAAAAGGCTAATTTCCTATGTTAGCAACAGTCCAAAAGAACTGAACACCAGCACAACAAATCAATTAATTAATTCTTGCCCAGGAAAAATCTCTCTCCTTTTTACAAACATTGGTTCGCCTTACTTTAGGTTGTTGTTATGAGGATTGGCAAGAGCAAGAAAGGCTCTCACTGTCGTCATTCATCAAGGGAGCCAGTGAACATTCATCATACGGTTGCTAAAGAGTCTTGTAAAGAATGAGCCACCACGGTCCATTTAAGTTCCGACCATAATTTGAATGCCTTTGTGTATTGTTTTAGTATTAGGCAACATTATTAAGGAATCAAGTATATTGTTTCTCCCTATTTTAGAAATTATTTGCAATTAGTGTAATGGGTGAATATTTGGAAAAAAACACATAGCTGGATGGACAGTCGGTCTTTCTCTGTCTCCCACACACAAAGACACGCACACATACATAGTGTGGCATCCCTCTTAATACTGGGGCCAGTGACAGGCTGAAAGGCGAGAGTGATGGATGGGCAGGGCTTAATCACCTTTAATCAGCTCCGTCCTTGAATAATGATGAACAGCCCTTTTTACACACAGAGAATGCCGAGAGAAAGGGAAGCTTTGAGAAAAGATGTGTGTTGCATACTCTTTGTTGAATTCATAAGTAGTGGCAGATGCCGTTCCTCCTCCTCCCGCTTTCATTCCATTCATCCACTTTGTCTATGCAGCAAATGCACTGGCCACTACCTTTTTCTGCACTCAAGGTGTCTCACCCATGTATCTTTACTGTATAAAGAATATAAAGTAACAACGGAATATGTCAGAAGATGCTTGGCAAATAGCTTTGGTTTGTTATGCGACTGCCACTCTACTATAGAAATTCCACCGTAAGCTGAGACAGAATTACACCGCAGCTCTCCATGCCAGGTGCTGTGAATGCTAAAGCCTGCTCTCAGCTCTCCAGGTGTGAAAAGAATGCTGGCAATCAAGAGATAAGTTTATGTTGAACACAAACAGTACAAAAATTCAAGCATTTCACAAAAGTAAGTGTCTTTTCTCTGCCACTGGGTTGTACGTTCATTAGTTGTCTCATCTTCTTGATTATATACAAAACTGCACACTTCTTCTGAGGGAATCCAAAATGTGCATATAGTATTGGACAAGAAATCAGATCAATCAGAAATGGAAAAATGAAACACATGTAAATGGAATTTTTTGGTCTAATCATTTTCAGCATCACTTTCAAATGACCTGAAAGCAGCCTTAGCCCCATTCCTGGCCTCATTCTCCCAAAACCCTCCCGCTCTCCCATCAGGCGCCACAGGCTCGGTGTGGTTGACAGGCAGCTGAAGGGCAGTGCTGTCAGGGAGGCCAAAGGCTGAAGCGTGGGGGGCCTGGTGGGGCAGCTGAACCCCAGGACAATGCCATTACAGTGGGGATGAGGACTGCATGAATGACCTGAGGAAATCATGGGGCCAGCAGGAATGTCCTCCTGCTGGGCGAACACATGGTATTTCACTCTACAGCAGGGTGATAACCCCCACTCTCCCCAGTAACAGCTACCCAGAGTAGTCCATCATTAAAAAGAAACCTGGTGAAGTGCTGTCATGGCAGGCAGATGCAGAACGAGGCCTGGTTACATGCATGCAAACATATGAAAGCTCCATGGAGTTCAGCAGGCATTCACATCTTCTTGGTTTTGGTTTAGTAACCGATTCATTTTATGTACAGTTCAGGAAACTTCTCTTGATCATTAAGATGTTCCTAAGCCTCCTTTCCTATTTTTTAAAATATCAAAAACCCTGCATGCAAATGTATACATTAACTTGCTTATCTCACACTCTGGATCTTTGTTTCACTCATCCTCCACTGTTCAAACACACAGTAGTGTGTAGAGGACTCAGCCTTCCACTGCATTTGACAACAGCATGTATGAGCAGCCTCCATTCAAGGGGACCTTGAACTCCAGCAGCCTCATGTGGCCCCATGTTTTAAGCCTCAAAAGATTCAAGGAGGAGGTTACAGCCCCACACAGACTAGTCTATAGTGTGGGTTACACTTCATTGTCAGTGACCACATGTTGCTGTGGTTCACCTTCTGACAGAGTCCTGCAGTTTAAACTCTTGAACCTCAAGTGGAGGGAAATAGTTCAACAGGCAACAGGTTATGGAGACCAATAGCTGCATAGTCACATACAGCAAAGCTAGCTAACAGGACAACACCACCAAAGTGACATTGATATGAGTGGAATAATGCACTTTATGGGTAGTCAGCTGTCAGTCAACTGCATGCTAGTGAGCTATAGATAACTATCAACAATGGCTATGTTCTTCCATCCGTCTATTCGATAACCAGCTTTATCCTGTAGAGGGTCGCTGGGGTTTGGATCCTATCTGAGCCGACACTGTGCAAGAGACTGGATACACCCTGGACAGGTCACCAGTCCATCACAGAGCTAACACAAAGAGACAGACAGTCTTGCACGCTCTCACGCCCTACAGTGTCTGTGGCAAGAAGCCAGTGCAGCTGGAGAAAACCCATGCAGGCACACAGAGTACATGCAAACTCAACACACCTGCCGACCAGCAGGTTCACACCCAGAACCTTCTGGCTGTGTTAACCACTGAACCACTGTGCTGCTGCCCCAGTTATATTCATGTAATCAAAAGCACAGATGTATTTGGAACTCAAAATGTCTCAATGACATTCTCTAATCTGTATTTAAAAGTAGCTTCTCTCCAATAGATCAAATCATTTCGGCTAGTCAGCATCAAGACTGTGCTGCTGAAGCATTTTTTTCTACGTTTTGTTGTTGACACTTGTTTTGGAAAGATCAATCCATTTGCTTTTCTAAAAGGAGAACAGAGAAAAAGCTGCCATGAATATAAACTGCTAAGTGCAGATTTTTTTTCCAACTTGAGAGACAAAAAGGTGACATAAGCTCATTAGATAAAACAGGAGGTAGATAACGTCTTATTAAAGGAGCAGCCTCATAAAACATTAGCAGCCACAAATTGAAAGATCAACTTTATCTGAGGGCACGATTAAGTAAAACTGATTATATTTCTGTCATACTTGTGATACAGTTAGATATACAGCACATACAGTGCATTTGTGACACTAAAAATGTAGGTCCTTAGGGCCTCCTATCTTTCATTATCAACCATTTCTCCGGATACTCTCCAATGTCAGTCACTGAACAGTTAAAATGGTATACATATTAATAGATTATAGGTTTTGTAGGTGTAATATGTATAATAATTTGAAAAAAAATATGTGGCATTTAAACCCCTTAATTGTTTTTGAAAATGACCACAATAATCCAGCTGGTTGAAATTTCACATAACCCTTTATAGTGTAAGCAGTCTGTGAAAGTTCCACATTGTGCAATATTTGTCTCATAACACACTTTTTAAAGCAAATTAATAATAATAATTTTTAAAGAATGCATTGTACTCGTATGTGGTATACAGGCAGAGTTTGCCTTCCCAAACAACACATTTAATTTCCATTTATGTTTTATGTAAGATATTAAGTAAACTAGTTCTAATATGTCCAAAAAAAAAACCTAGTGCATGTATGCAACCATTGTCGAATGTTAACAAGATGTTAAAGGTCAAGTGCAATTAACTAAAAGTGATGTGGTGTGCTCCATCCAAATCAACAGGCCTCCTCATCTTTCCCATGCACTGGGGGTATCGTTCATGCCAGTAAAACCCTTCTCTTTCCTTATTGTTTTTATAGGCCCATAAATAGTCCAGGCTAAATTAATGAGGCCACAGAGACAGTGATGGAGGAGTGGGGGGATAAAGGAATGAAGAGATGAAAGGAATGATAGATGGCATCATTATAACACAGCACATCTCACTTAACAGAGCTGTTGGCTTTGGACATTGCATGTTTTTGCATGTGCCAATTGCAGCCTCGCCATGCTTAAATGTACAAAGACACAGACACACGCAAAAAGACAAAGCTTTTTAAAACATCACATCCACATGCGCGCACACAGTCTCACACATGAAAGAACACACACAAGTGCACAAACACACTGGAGAGTAAGATAGACGTGTGAGCGCATGGTCAATGCAAGTCAGTGTTTACTGAATAGACATCAAGTTATGCACACAGAAACGCACACAGAAGCAAACACTCTCAAGTGGCCATAAACATACACGGATGACAAAAAAAACTCCCCAAGCACAACTCCCTTACACACACATACACAGACACACACACACGCCATCATAATTAGCTCAACTGCAGTTATGAGAAATGAAGATAGAGCCTATTCTTTCCCCACCTGGGGACAATTTACTGAGTATCTCGGTTAAGCTGAGCACACTGGTAATTAACACTGAACCTCACTCAGTTAGCTGGCTGATAGCACAGCTCTGCAATACCGCATTGTTTTAGGTGAAGGATTTCACAGAGCCCATTTTCTGTGAGTCAGAATGAGCTATTCTTCACTGCAACATCCTACCGACTAAAAGGAGAAACTAAAATTCATACGGACCTAAATTCTAATTACTGTTATAAATGCTAACTAGAGTGCACTTAAAGAGCACAATGCTTTTTAGTTCCATGTTGGATCACATCTTTATTATAGCCTGGTAGCCTCATGTAAACTGACTTCTCAAAGCTTCAAGTTGTTCCCGAAGGATTGGGATGAAGTCACCAGCTCTGTTGATTTTTAAAGAGTTTGTTTGTTTTACATGCGAAGCTGGACAGAAATGTGTAATCATTCGTCATTGCCATCGATTTCCTCATATTGTTTCACTTCCTGAGACATGATGCTGGTAAACAAACCGACAAATATGACCACACATGTTTCCCATCTGCACCAGTGTTACCCCACAAAAAATGCATCATTGTTAAGGCGGAATGAATTTTTGACACTAATAATTATCCTCAAAATGAAGAATTATAGTATTACCAAAAAAGCAGAGAAACAAACAAATCCATACACACTTCTGCGCAGAGGCGTGGGGGGAGATTGACAGATGAAAGATATTTGCTTCATAATTAAAAGGTGTGTGCACTCGTGGTTGATGTATGGCTTTGTAATTAACACCTTATTTTGCTGATAATGGGATGCAGTGTAATCTACCAACGATCAGGTGGTTGTGTCGCTCTCTCCTCCAGTTTCCATCTCTCAACCTCGAAATTTCTGCATATGTGTTGACACTGTATGTGTCACTCAGCAGAACATTAGCATGCTAAGTACATGCAGATGGCAGCCACAGCCAGTAACCTTTCAGGAGCCATTTACATGTAAATCGATGGATTAATTGGTTAAAGCTCATTAGAGTTGGGGTCACATCAATACCTTACACCTCAATTACCCCTGGCACAGAGCTGTCATCCCTGCAGACACACAGTACATGAGGCCCGTGAGTGGGAACTGGTTGTTTTTTTCACTCCAGTTGTATTTTACACACCCACAACTGATAAAATGTCAATACTGTATTATTCTGAAGGCGATTACTCATCCACTAATCAGTATTCATTATACGGTCATAGCAGCATCATCCAATGCTCTCATGGGATCTGCAGGTTTGGAGAGTAAGTGAAAAGGCACTGAAGTAAGATCTTTTTTTTTTTTTTTTTGCTTATTTTGACCAGGTGATTTAATTTCTAGAAAATGTCTTGCCTGTTTATGCATTGAGTAATGGTTAAATAAAAAATATGACATCAGATGTGCAGGACAGAATCTGATACTGAGATTTCAGTGAGATGCCAATGTCAGCCCACACACATCAATATAGTCATTTGCATCAACAGCAATACAAAGCCAGCTGAGAAAGCAGGCAGAAACAGGCAGGAGTCAGTGCGGGGGCCTTGCATTAATCAGTGAGATTTCTCTAACATTCCTTGAGGTTTTGCACTTTGGCATCGCCTCCAGGTGCTGAAATTGAACACTTAATAGCAAAAGACTAGCAGAGCGGAAGAAATGGAAAAATTGGTCGGTTGTATCGCTGGGCGTGGGCCGCGCTACCTTCACCTTGACAAATGTCTGGTGCCATCCATTTGAACAGACAGAGGTGGAGGGAAATGAATCGGTGGAGGTGGGAAATCTGTGGATGATGAGTACAGTAATCTTGTTGGACACTGCTGTCTGCCATTTTATTCTCCTCATCTTCACACCGCTGCTAAGCTTCCATACATATTTGTGTGTGCGTGCGTGCGTGTGTGTGTGAACGTGTGCAATTTGTGAGAAAGGTCAGTGCTCATCTCCGCAGTATCCCTCAACCTTTAAAGGTTGGATCCTTTGTCCTGGTATAAGTGACACTTTATTCAAGCCCCTACAAGAGGAGAGACTGAGACAAAGACACACAGAGAGGCCTCTGGTTTCAGAGAAGCAGCATTAAACATTTTTGGCAGGACAAACACTTGTTGGAACAGAACTGTAGTATCAGCAGAGACAAAGCTAATGGGCCAAGATGATGGGGGTAACTAAAAGTACTGGACTGCTTCAGCTATAGCGCAGGTCATGAACTTTTATCTCAGCTTACAAACAACATACTGTAACAGAATAATATTAATATGAAAGGAGAAACCAGCATAGCCATTTGACTAACACCCTGATAAGCAAACATTTATAGCACAGCCCACTGTAATTGTGATGTTCTTCGCTAAATTCCAGCCAAAGTTCTGAGCTGCAACTCATATTCTTCCCTTTCACCCCAAATGTACTGTTTGCTTCTCCACTAAAAATGGAAAATGTACCCCCCAAAAAAAGGTCCTGGACAGAAATGTGAGAGGCATCACTGGCTCCATCATCTCAAAAACACAGAAGTAAATATGAAAAAAATCTAAAGTGCAAAAAATAATAGACTTTTTTTTCATTTTTAATAAATTTACCATGCAACACATTTTTTTTTTAACTAAACAGTAAAGTAAGGAAACGGTTAACTCGAAAAAATATAAAGATCGAGACAAAAAAAACATCTTCTGAAAGATACTCTCAAAAAACAACAACAACTCAAAGGATGAAATATGCAATTGAGCAATCAGATAAATGTTGAATATCATCCATTGGTCACTCGGTGTACGTTTTCTTCCTTTTCATCTAGAATATTTAAGTTGCATTAATTCATACTGTGTCTTGCCCGCATGGCCAAACTGGCCTTTTTCTTTTTTCTAATGCAAAAAAGTTGCATTCTTCCAGTTGTAGGAACTGTGACTGAATAAGATGGATTGCTTTAGACTTTGTTTGACAATTGATTGTGAAAGCACTTCAAGTATTACATAAAGTTCCCTTCACACAGAGCCAGCAGTGTTTTGTTTCAATGCTGGAAATTGGGAGTAGGAGATAGAAAATGGACTATTTAATATGAATGGTTCTTATCTAGATTGCCTGACAATATCAATGAGGAACGTAAAGGCAGAGATTGGAAAGGACACACACATGCACACAGCTGTGGGCCTTTAAGGTTGTCCAGTGTGGTCTAGCGTTGCTGTCTTCACGCTCGGCTGCACTGGGAATGCTCGGTTGTGTTTGGCATTCGGAGCGCAGGGACAGCTAAAGGCCTGATCACTGAGGCCTGACTGCCTTTAATCAGCACACACAAACTGACACACACTCATATGCATACACTACAGTAGTACACTTCTCGCACGCAAATGACCCACTTCTCCCTCACAGATGTAGGCATTCACACACACACTCAACCAGAGGGCATGTCGTTACATCTGACACCATTTCTAAGTTAACCGCCACTGATGAAGGTAAAATGTCACCACTCAGCTTCTTGCGGGTGGATGGGGATGGCTAGAGTATGTAATAAATGAGTGCAGAGACCTTTTACTTTCTCTCTATCAACTGGTGGAGGAGCAAGAATCAAGGATGCATGCAGTCTGACTCCATGGATCATTTCAGAAAGACATGGCTGTCTCTGGGACATCAGTGACTTCAACAGGGGCACAAGCTGAGAAATACATTTTCCACAGGTTGCTGTATTTTGTGCGTATACACAGAAAAAGGAGTGTGTGTGTGTGTGTGTTTCAGCAACGAGTCAGTGGAGGCCACTTGTTTGCTTTGCAGTTAAAGGTAAAGTTCTGCACCCTTCATGGAAAATCCACGATTTACCTCTCAGGAATGTCCACAGTCTCCAATTCAGTAGAGAGAAATTAAAACTTTTTAGCCTTTAGCTGACAAAAGTGCCACAGTAAGTTCTGGATCTGCCCCAGAGTCCTACCCAACTAGGTCCACTTTACCACTGCTTCAACTGGCTCCTTTTACTTCAACTCTGAAGTTCTTTTCTTAACTGTTACTTCAGCTGTTTGTCTCCAAAGTGCTCATCTTGTTTTTCAGGCATCAAGTCAAGCTTCAGGTCATATTTGAGGGTAATTCAGGAACGTATTGTGACTCTCTCTTTACTCTAGATGCCCAATATAGCCAAAAGTATGTATACAGTATCCAATATCATTCACACTTGTGAAAATAAATAAATATACCTGAACTCTAAGTAGCAAGAACTTTGTCAGATTTCTTTCCTAAAGTGAACCACGGCCCCGATATCCTTCACGAAAGGCAGAATTCAACAACCAGAAGATGTACTACTCTCACTCCCACATTCAACACATTACTTATTCCACTATACTGACTGTATAAAGGTAGTTTGTAACAGCCCTAATGCTGCGTACTGTAAGACTGTTTCCCATAGGCTGCGTTTATCAGCTCCATCAGAGTGTAAACAGAAATAGTGCAAAGGAAAATGAACCTGAAAACTCAAGGAAAGTCTTTTCACAGCCTTTCACTCCAATTCTGCAAATACAGGAATTAAAAAAAGTCGCCTCTGCATGTTCCTTTGATCCACTTCAGCCTGCAATGGGCCAAAAGCAGAGAAATGCTCTTAACAGGTTGCAGAGAAGAGGCCTGTCCATACGTGAAATTCTGAAAGTTGATGTCTTATTGTACAACTGCAGACAAAAGGTCATTTAAATACATAACATCTTTTGAAAAATGTAGATGAAAATTGGATTAAAATGAAAAAATAAATGTGCTTCACCAGTGAAGTCAACCGTATTTTAAATTCAGTTTTAAAATGTGTGTGAGTGTTCATGCATGTGTGTGTGTGTGTGCACCAGTCAGAGGTGGTTCCTGCTGTAGTAAGCACCTTTTCTTCCTCTCTAGCTCACTTCTGGTTTACTAATGACCTGCATATATTGACAGACTTGCCTCTCACACCTATGTCATGCACTTATTCCCTCTGCCTCTCTCTTACACACATAAGCGCATGTAGATCCCAGAGGAGCTCTGACGCCTGACTCCTCGCAGACCTGATTACGATGGAAGACACAAACAATATTAACAACAAGGTTACTACTGCAAGGTCAACAATAGCAGGCAAACACAGGTACGGGGAAATAAACAGATGCAAAAATACAAGACAAGCAAGGGTAAACCAAGGATCAGTTAGGAACTGATTAGTGTGTTTATGTGTGTGTGTGTGTGTGTGTGTGTGTGTGTGTGTGTGTGTGTGTGTGTGTGTGTGTGTGTGTGTGTGTGTGTGTGTGTGTGTGTGAGAGAGAGAGAGAAATAGAGAATGGAAGAATTTTGTTTGGGTTAAAGGGATGATGTGAGTTTGTTGTAGTAGTTTTGTGAAACTGCAAAACCAGCAGTTACATAAACAAGCAAATCCATAGATAAAGATGAGAAATTTCACAGAAACTATTAAATTTGTAAGTATCACCATTATTACAAGTAGTTTCATTATGGGTTGCTACAGCACGCTACACTGTGGGGCCTTTAAATGTAGTGTATGTTAATGAAAATCACATCGTTATGTTTGTGAATGACTTCTTGGACACGATCGTTCCACAGTGACGTGTCAAATAATTCAGCAAAAGATGTGTCAATGTGTCGATATATTAAGGGAATACATCAAAAATCTCGAAAACTTCAGCAAGTGACTGTGAAATTCCTGTAGTGACAGAGTTCTTTGACAAATAAGTGCAGCCGCTCTAACCTGTCACTACATCAATGGTAACTGTCTCCACATTAACTGGCTAAGACCTCGCTGCAGAATTACCACCAGACTTCCATGCTGTGCCCTGACTCTCAGAAGTGTTAAAACAGACACCGCTGTCTCCGCCTGCCTGTCATTAAAGAGTGCAGTGTTTGTTAAAACGGAAAGGTTGTTACGCTGACATCTGTGATGTAGCAGCACAGTGAGATCAGACAGCTGCTCAAAAACAGACATTTATGTGGTGACGCTCGGGTTCTTCAGACTGAAATGACACTGAGAGGCCTCTCTTTGCTGAACGCATCTCAGCTGTACAATGAGATGATGCTTCTGACAACTGCTCGCTGTGTCACCATACATGCCTACGATGTATGTTTAGATAAGTGAGACACTTGACAGCCACAGAGTCTAGATGCGTCTGAGGTTGCAGCTGAAGGCGGCAACTCATCTTCAGCACCAAGGACAGCAGACGTCTCACTGGATGGGTTTATCCTAATAGGCCTGTTATTCATGACTTTGATTCAGAACGTGATATCAGCTTACACTGAATATCTATTGCTTAGAATAAAAGTCATATTGTGACTAAAAGAGGTGTTATGATGAGATTTTTTGACTGGCTCTGACTGCAGGCAGATCTCTTTTCACTATTTTGAACCTCCTTGTCACTTCCATCCTCCGTCCTCCCTCCAGTGACCAGCAAATCAATCTTGGCTCGCCATCATGAGGGATGTTGGAGTTCTTCAAATGCATCTCGAGAAGCCAGGGTTCAAGGATTGAAGAGGAGCTATGAGTGAGAATGCAGAGGTGTGTCCTTGCTGGAAGCATCTTGGCATAAAAGAGACGTGACACACAGCCAGAATATACAAACCTTGTTGGGAGCAGGGCTAACAAATTAAATCACTCAATCATAATATATGTCAATCTTTATTTGTATTGTACTCGCTTCTGTGTCACGTCTCCTTTACACTTCACAGCACGTGTGTGAAACTTCCATCACATTATGCCACACTGTGAATTGGCTAGAGAGCAAACATATGCTGTAAGTTGTGGTGAGTTCTGTTATTCTGATCTGACAGAGATCATAAAATACAGCAGTGGGCTGTAACAAAACAATGGACAGATGATGCAACTGTGTGACATGTCATATTTAACTGATGTTGTTTTAAAACAACAGCTCTGAGGCGAGGATGTCTCATTTTATGAAATTCCCATTGCTTTGACCGCTCTTTCCTGAGAAGGATGTGCATTTTGTGGTCATCTACAATGCCTTTTATGCAGTCATTTAGCATCATCCTCAGCTAAAAGTTTACATCTGTTTTCTACTGTGTCATAGAAATGCACATAGTAAAAAAACCTGAAGCGTAAAAGTGGCAGCAGAAAGAACAGAACTAAAGTAAAATACAAATGAGCTGCTGATTATGCTGCAGCCAGACTCCCAAGAAATAATGACTAAAACATGTTTACTTACAAATGTTGTTTCTACTTGACTTTCCTTTTTCATAGTAAATAAATAAACCACTGATCAGAATACGCCTGATGAGGTGATGAGTTAAATTGCTGCTGAGTTAAGCAGTGCAAAAGAAAAGCAAAATATTCATTGACCTTTGTAAATGTCACTGACAGAAATCTGATCTTGTGATACATCTGTGTGTCTTCAAGATGTGGTGGAAAATCAGTATATCAGCCAACTTCCTGGAGCGTTTCAAAGTAATGCACGGGGGACAACAATTAGTGGAACAATGGTGAAAAAAGAAGAAGACAGGCATGGATTTTGAATTGATGGTGGTACAGTCACAAATCATAAAACAGGCATTCTGTGCCAAAAACTTTTCAGCGGGGGTCCGTATCCCAGTGACAGTCTGCTTTCTTTCTCCCTTGCCGTCACCTCCCTCCTCTCCGCCTCCACCTCTTTCTCCAGCTTGCTCCCTGTCATCTATCAGAAATGATGGAGTGACTCCCATGTTCTACTCCACCATTTCCCTCGGTTTTTTTTACATTACAAGTGTCTGCAAACACTGACTACGTCTATCAAACAGGATGTTTCCTCCGGTGCCCATCCTCCTGTCCTTGTCTGTCCTGTGAAAATGCACAGAAGGACACAAAAACCACACATGTGCATCCATATATACATATAGATTTCTTTTTCTGCGCATTTGGCATGCACACTGTGTCTGTGCTTTTACGTACAGCACAGGCACAAACTCACACATGTACACTGAAATACGTGCACACACAAACACACAAAGACTGACCACTGTGAAGAGGCTCGGTCAACTGGCAGGGGCCTCTTCGACAAATAAACACCCCATCTATCTGTCCCTGTGTTTCCTTTGCAGGCATGGTTGTGTGTGTGCGTGCGCGCGAGTGTGCTTTTGGGTATATTTGGCTGTGACTGTGTGTTAAGTTGAATTCCTGGGCTTGTGGTTACCAACAGCTTTGAAGTCCCAACAGCACCAGGGCCCCGGGGTGACGGGCTTACCCGCCACCCCCCGTCTGCACTGAAAGGCCCATAAAGAGAAAAGCAAACAGGCAATAATACCCAGAATGAACAAACCTTCCCTGCATCCCTGGCTACAGCTTCCTTGGCTCAGCAGGCCAGAAACACACACACACACACATACTGAGACAATGCATCAATATACTATAAGAGTGCACACAGAGATGAAGAAGAAGACAGTGATATAAGAGGGATTGAGAAACAGGCATATGTTCACACAATATTTCAGGCTGCACATATAGCAACGGATGAAGACGTTTACTTACTCTCTTCCTCTCTCACAGATGTGCACACTCACTACAGTATGTAAACATATGCAAGATCATTGCTGAGTTCCCTTGTTTGGTGAATATATTTGGACTATAGCTGAATATAGCCTCAATTTAACACCCTACTTGTCATCTTTTTTTTGTCCCTCTCATTGGCTCTCTCTGCATCCCAGCAGACAGATATCCCTCCTGGCTACTGAGTTGAGAAGTGAGATTCAGCCTAATAGCTGAGGGATTCTCTTTAATTAACTCAGTTTTGTTTTTGCACATGAAGGTTATGGAGATCGTGAGAAGTTTAAACAGCGCTTCAGGCAGCACGACAGGATACTATCGTCAAACACATTGGCTTTTAATCGATATACCATTATCAGTGAGTATGCTGTCTGATAGGTGTTGATATGACAGCTTTTGCTTTCTGAACAGAACGCAGAAAATGCTTGAGGTAATTCAGAAATGGTGTGATCGCATAGTTAGTGCAGTAATGTAGCTATGACCACATTGTTTACAAGACGATCATCCCTGTCTGCAGCACATGTAGCAGAGTAAGTATCACGGTTGGTGTGGAGGTAAGTGGTGTCTTCATGGTAAGCTGCTAAAGGTTTTTTGAAATGCAATCCTAGGATCTTGATAATATGACGGTAGAATATTTTAATATTGGTTGGGCTCTAATAAATATATGTAATATATGACAAACAACTTATATGTGACCTTTTCTGACCTTTGATCAGACACAACACAACTGCTTAGCCATCAATAAAAGGAGTAAGAGTCCATTACCACTGATTTTCGGAACAGATTTGTATTTCATTCATCTTGAGTTGCGCAGGCATATGTGACTTCAAGTGGAAACAAGATGGGTGTATTTTTATATGTACCAATTTTTTATTTTTTTATAGTGTAGTGTTAACATCGTGATTCAAGACCTTTCTCACTGGAGCACTCAATCCAGGCCTTGTCCTTTCTTCCAGCCTCTCCTCTCCTCTCCAGCTCCAAAAAGGCTAAGTGCCAGCCAGCACACAGCCAAAAGGGCTGCAGCAGGAAAAGCCTCCACACTAAGCTAAACTGACAAGAGAGGAGGAGACTGATGCAACGGAACACCAGTGCTAGAGCAGAGCCACGTACAGTATAATGCTCAGTTCACACAATCAAACACACACATATAAACTCGTGCATGGGGGACAGATTTAACTGATGGGATTGCCTGGATTGGATTTGAAAATGTGTGCGGTGGAAGTATTTGAGTGACCTCCACTCTCAACCATGAAGAGTGGAGGTGCCCTTCACCGAGGCGCTGAACACCCAATAGTAATAGGCTATTGTTATACTGTGCTGCTCCCGCTGTGAATGTGTGCAGCTGCAGTACATGATGTGTTGCAGGGTGCTGCTGGAAAAGCGGGCAGTGGCTCAGAGGACTCAGTGAACTGGATATATAAGGGCAACAATACTCCTATGTACATGTATGCAAACACATGCCTAGCAACAGAAAACAGGGGGTGATATTAGCCTTCTGCTGGATTAGAAATAGTCGTTGCAATCATTTCCATTTAGGAGACATGTGGTGTGTGGATGTGTGCATTTCAAAGTGTTTGTGTGAGTGTGTAGAACTGACATGCTCTTGTGAGAGCCGGACAGTTATATAATGGCCAACACAAACAAACAGAGACTTTGCAAAGGACTAGCGGCGAGCCAACAACTCCATGAATTCACAACACTCAACCTCAACATTCTGTTCCAAAAATCTATATTTTAAAAACTCAATGCAAAAAAACCCCAATGTGGCTGATGAATAACATAATAAAATAGCGAGCATACCTGTAGGAGATCTGCAGTGACGCTGAAACATGTCTTACATTCACTGGGTTTGGAGAGCAATGCTTGTGTTGTATTTTATCTCCAAACCCAGTGAATGTAAGACATGCATTAACTGGCATTTAACTCTAGTGAGATCTGATTAAACTGTAGGTCTCAGCTGACTGGAAATAAGCAAACCCTCGTCATTACAAAGAAAGATTTAATGCTGAGTCATTTCAGGCTATCTTTGAGCAGTTCATTGGTCAAGTTGATTTAGGCTTGCGTGACAATGTCAATGAAAGATATATAATGTGAGTCCAGAATGTCTGCTTGAAAGCCGAGCGACTCTGTGCACGAGGGCAGCAGCTAAATCACTTAAGCGAGAGAGTGGAGAGTGATATAAAACATTCGACGTGAGATGGACGAAGGGCTTTGAACCAGTAGCCAAGACGATCAGCCACTGGGGTGAGAGGAAGCAAAGGAAGGAAACTAAAAAGCAAAGGCATGTCTTTTTGGAAATGCTGAAAGTCATTAAGTATTTTTAGAAAATGTATTAAAGGTAGAAAGAAGCTGTTCTTTCTACCTTTAATTATATTAAAAAATAAAGGGAAACTAATCCAGTCGGGTCTAACAACTGTGACAGTGGGTCTGTGTATACAGATTTGTGGTAGTATATGTAATTGTAATCAGCATTACGGTGCTGGTAAGTTTCAGGATTGTGTGTCTTGATAAATCCAGCAAGAATGTAAACCTGGGTCTCTCCTCAACATATAACAGAACAGCTGCTTGAAATTGCAACGCACACACATGCGCTAACCTCACACACACACACACATTCGACAAACAGACATCCGTTTGCTGTTTTAGGATCAAATTAGGGTTGCAGGAATTTCACACTGATGGTAGATAGAAGTTAGTTCACCTGCTCCAGTCTGTTTCTAATGACAGATGAAAGACTGACTTAGCGAGATTAGATCTGGCCTCACATTCTCTGCGGAAAGGCCGAAGGCTGCTCACAAAACATACAGTAATCCACACGATGACTGACACGTCCATTCGTTTTGTACAGTCTCCTCGATGGAAAAAAAAAAAAATCAGTTGACATTTTCTGTTCTGATATTAATTGAAAAAACAGAGAAGTATGTTCACATGAATATACACTGAAATTTGTAATGACACATACATGGCAGCCATCAGTCACACACACAGACAAAAATGCACGTACACTCGCAAAACTGGAGCTCACACATGGCGTCCCATTGCCTAAGCCAGACAGAATTCATGTGATTCTTTTGAAGGCGCCACTGAAAAAACATCCTCGCTTTCACAAACATCTCTGGCTATGCACACAAACACACACACAGCCCTGCAAGATAATGACAGTCTAATACTAGAGCGTACTCTATTAAAGCCCTTAAACACACTTTGGAGTCTATATAAACAAAGGCAGCTCGCTCTCTTCCTCTCCCGCTTCCAGACACACACAAACACACAAACACTCATAGAACTTGGACTTGGCTAAATAGAAGAAGCTGCATCGAGGCATCTTGTCAAGGAAAACAAAGCATGAAATATTCAGGAAAGGTGCTCCATCCTCGTCTGACTGAGAGCTAACAGCCGAAGCCAACAACACTAAATACAATCAGCCTCGCCGCTGCTGCTGCTGCCAGACAACGTTTATGTTTAATCACTTGATTAGTCAGCTATGGTCTTAATTCAATAACAATATATTTGTTTATTTAAGCGAAATACCAATATAGACGGATCTGTAGTTGGTCATCAAGGAGTCCTAAAGTGATCTTCAGTAAAACATGTTGACACAATATATGGTTTTCCCTCAACTACAGCCCATTTCACAATAAATCAACAACAACCAAACTCCTTGGGTATGGACTCACGGGGGAAAGTCTCCCCGAATAAGATTTAGGGCCCAATATGTGTCTGTTTGAAGGTCTGGGACATGTAAATACTTGAGAAACCGTGCCTTAAACATCTGTTTCTGTCTGTTTTAGCTGGCTGTAGCACTGTAAATATGTTTTCATCTTTTTTGCTATCAGTCTGCACGGTGACCTAACCCCGTTCAGCCATCTATCTGTTAACACAGAGGGCCTGGAGAGCGAGCTGCACGATGGGGCCCCGACGGCTGCACGCGGGGGCTACGGGGGCCTGTTGGTGCAGCTGTCCCACTCCAGGGTAACATAAGACCTTATTAGAGTCCATTAGACCACTCTGAAACTAATAAGAGATTGTCAAATACATCCAAACATTCGCACAATTCACAAAGAAGCAGGAAGTAAAGGGAGGGTGGTGGGAGGCGGCGGGGCGGGGGGGGGGGGGGGGGGGGGGTCTGCCATTTGTCTGCATAATGTCCAGAAATCAAGCACAATCAAAATTCATGCTATAGCACATTTAAAATATCTATTTTTCCATTTAATTTATTCTTAACACCTGGATAAAGAATAGGAAATGTCATGCAGACATATGGGATTTTCATGGAAAAGCAATTCTGACTGTTGAAATGTTTAACACCTTCAGAAAAAAAAAAAAAGTTCAGAAGCAGATGACACAACCCAAAAATCTGTTTTTCATCTTCACAACTATATATCATTCTAATCCTTTCGTGTTGTTGTTTACATTGCGCACAGAAATGTTTTTCATCTGACAGCTCTGGCCAAGTTTCTCCTCGCATCTGGACGCTGAGACGGGCTCATCTGGAGGCCACAGCCCCAGAAAAAGAGCTTCCCCTGGCCCTGACAGCAGGGGCTTGACCTGGGAGACTGCCTTTGATCTTTAATTAACACTGGGAACAGCTATAGAGAGGAGAGAGCTGATGAACATGCAGGAGCATTTGGGAGCAGCTACAATAAGTGAGAATGCTAAAGACCGACTTCTTTCTTTTTTCCTTTTTTTTTTTTTTTTAAACTTCAACACCGTTTTAACTTTAAAGTCAGTGTGGGACAGCCGCAGTGCAGAGGTGGCTGCTTTCAAATGGATGCTGTGTCTGGCTTCTTAAGCAGAGAGGAGCTCAGTGAAGCCCAGAAAAAGAGGAACACATATAGAGCAGCATGAACTGCAGCCACCTTCAGCACAAAGAGAGCGTGAGCTTTCATGGCACATGCAGCTGGAACTTTGGTCTCATTTGCCAGTTTTCTCTTGTACAGTCAAACAAAACATACTGATGCACAAACCAGTGAAGCGTGAAGCAAGCTAATATAAACACTACATCTCTTGTCATTTAATATCCATTGTGGTGTCGAAATATGTCACGTACTGAACACTTTCTACAAAAACACAAGAGCACGAAAACACTTTAATGGAGCTGCTACACTGCTGTACAAATGCAAAAATTCTTGTTGCATGGAAACACTGATGAAGTACTAGAACTGTAAATTGATGAAAGCTGTTACAGTAGCCACAGAAGCAAACCACAGGAAATTTAATTTTGCATAAGTGGTGCAATTGTGTATTGTCTGTGTACATGCACAGCAGATTATAAAGATAAGCACTGAAAAATGTCATAGATGCTGTTCTGAAGCCCAAATGGAACAAAAACAACAACATATGACTAGTTCGAGCGAGCTGAATGCAATACATTTTGAATTTTAAATGACTTAGGCACTGTCTCTTATCCTTAAATGACAGACCTGATATAGTATTTACCCTTTAAAGCTACTGGCTTCCTTGATTCCAAAACTTGACACACATCTCATTGACATGTGAGGAGGAGCAAGAACAATCAAAAGAAAATTGCATTCAGTATGAACAACCGATCTGCATCAACTGGTAAAAAACTGGTGTTGGTGGGATGTTTCACAGAGCTATATGTCAGTCCATTGATCTGGAATTGTTTTGTAGCACCAGCAGCCAAAGAAATCATTCAGTCAATTCTCACATTTTCCTTTTTGTCCAGTAACCATCTAGACCACAACAGAAAACAGTCCCCTGCAAAGCATGTGTGATGAGAGTGTAACAGAGAGAAAGAGCAGTCGTGTAGGTCAGAAAATGAAAGCCAAAGCGAAGCGGGCAGATACGTATACTTTCTGACTTTTGCAACCACCTCAAAACGACTACCCACTCATGCCTTCACTAACACCCACAGCCACCACCGCAACTATTCCATTATTCACCATCCACTCCAGCCCACTCCTTTCTTCTGCGTTATCAGTCCCATCCTTGATATTCTGGTTAAGATCTTCTCATAGCTAATGATGTGTCACAGAGAATATTACTACTGAACTACAATAGGCCGTATCTCAAGGACCTGCAGAACACATTACACACATGCATTGAAATGCGCATGAAGAACTACCGACCTATCCAAAAACACCCTGGGATCCTTGGGTTCGTTTGAAGGTCTCACATTCAGAATGCATATGCACACCAACATACACACATGCACACAAAGGCTGGGTATTTGACATTACAGTTCAGGGCTGACAGGCTATGAAGTGTGCAAGTCTTTACATCAAGAATTCACTTTTGCAGCCTTGGAAAACTTTTGATTCATTCAGACCATAGGTTCCAACATGGAATAGGTGCAGAGGAGACACACATCCATACAAAGAAAAGTGGGGTACTTGCAGAATCAATAGAAGTGTGAGGGTACTGTTGAGAAACATTATGTATAACTGAAAGAAGTTGTGTCTTACTTTGGCAGGTGTTGCTTCTCTCCTCGTATCCTGGGTTACATAGACACTTCCCAATAGGCACAAGCCACTCCCCTTCAGTGCTGCAGTACATTCGTGGAGGCTCCTCCTCTTTGGAGTGATTGACGCATGAGCCTTTGACCTCCACAAGTGACTGGGAGTCCATGGGCACCGTGTCAGGGAAGGAGGCCAGATTCCTCACAGTGTACGGGCACTTTTTAAAGTAAACCCTCACTGACACTAAAGCTACACAGGCACCCACGTCCTGGAACGCCAGATAGAAGCCCTTCTTGGTCATGGCCCCCACCTCACGGACCTCAGTATTGAGCTTGAGGATGCGATCTCCCAGGTCCGTTTGGGTAAAGCTCTCATCAGCTGCGATGGTGTCGATCTTAGAGAACTGATGCTCTCTGAAGTGGCTGCCCTGGTCATCATCTGTCTCCAGATAGAGGAGGTTGAAGGTCTCTTTGCAGGTGCCCAGGACCAGTGGAATGGAGTTGCAGTCCCTCAGGGTGAACTTCAGCTCCACGTAGATCTTCTGCGCTGACTGGCGAGAGATCCAGTTGGTGCGAAGCCAGTTGTTCTGGCTGTACTCCATCACATTGCAGACCTGGAAGGTCCTGATGGGAGTGTAGTGCTCATCCACCCCACTGATCTCCTCCCACTGGAAAAGATGGAGACAAGGAGAGGTCGAAAGGAGAAACAGAGGGAGACAAGAGAGACATAGGACCAAATACAGGAAAAAAGGGGGCAGATTCAATGCAAGAATGAGATGCGAGAGCAAAGAGAGAGACGGGAGAGAGAATGAAGAAAGTGATAGAAAAGATAAAGTAAAAAGATATGAAATTGGAAAGAAAAGCAAGAAGACATAAGTATAGGAGGGTTTGGGGTCCAAAGAAAGAAAAAAGGAAGCAAACGGATTGGGGGAAAGTTGGAGAGGAAGAAATACGAAAGTAGGGAATTTGGAGTCAGGGAAGGAGGAATAGGAGGAAAGGAGGGAAAGATAGCAGAGAAAAAACAAAGTTATCTCCACCCTGTAAGCATTTCGAGATGAATTATTTAGATCCAGATTCACTCTTGCTGAATACTAAGCATCTAATAAACACTTAAGGGTGAAAAAAATCACACTACCAGATCTCTCGCAAATTACTCAAATTAATTAAAAGCAAACTTGCTGCCTTAGCCAAATTTTCGAGATTAGAATGCTGTGAAAATATCTCTGAGAAAAACCACGAAGTGTGATTTCCCATTTCAATCTTTCTAAATTTGCGTGAAGCTGCTTAATCATTGTCAAATATTAACAAAATCTCATAGTGTTTCTTTTCCCACCCTTACGCTAACATGTTTTTCTCTAAAAGTGAGGACTCTCAAGCTGCAGTCTTGGTTATTTGCATCACAGTACTACTGCTACTAAAGGAAACGTGCTGAATCCACTATGAAACAAAAGAAGCTACGACGTATAGACAGATGTGAGTGTATACCAGGAACGTTCGTGTCTATCTTACATTTTCCCTCCACTGGGAGAAAGCAAAGAGAGAGGAGAGGAGAAAAAGAAAGCGGGGTCATTCCTTTTGAATTCAACACAGCGGGAAGACTCATTGATCATGCGCTTTGGCTTTGCTGTCCTGTCAAATCAGCATTGAAATAGAGCGATGATGAATGGACAAACACCTGAAACAGTGGGCTCGTATCGTGGTTAAAATGACAGTCATGAGAACGAATGGGCATAAATGTGCAAATGAATGCTTTGTCTATGTTTTCCCTCTGTGAAATTCAAAATGGATGTGTGCCTGAACGCTTCCCTCAGAAACAGACTTGGTAACTGGAAACTAAATTGTCGCTCCTTTCAAACGCGCATTAATGGAAACATAAACCCACCCACATGTATACATCCACATAAGGCTCATGTGAAGTGTTTAAAGTCTCATAGCAGGCGAACGCAGCAGGTGCCTTCAGCCTCGAACACCGGAATTAATGACGAGCTCAAGAAGTGTGGGTTCTCTATTACATGTTTTTGTGCGCGGCTGTGTGGGTGTAAAGCAAATCTATGAGTGTCTGGTGTTCAAGGAGCTCTCAGGCTGAAGGATGGCCACTTGCTTTTCATCTCATAGTAAAGTTAATGAAACACCCCTGAGAGAGAGAGTGAGAGAAAGAAGAAGAGGGAGAGAGAAAATAAAAGAGACAGAGCTGGAAAAAAAAACCAAAAGTGCAAAAGGAAGAAATGAGGAGAGATAAAGTGAAAGGAAAACTGAGAGGTGAGATTCCATTGGTGTTTAGTCTCCCCCGTCGTGCTTTCTTTGGCGTCACCTCATTCATCAGAGCGTAGTCCAAGCTCTCTATAGGTCTAACAATAACAGGGAAACGAGTGCGGAATTAAGTGGGGCTAAATATAGAGAGGTGAAGCTAAACTTAACTTTTCACCTCGTTTTGCTCATGAGTGCAGGAGCTTGACTTGGAATATAAGTATAAAAATGATGTGGTGACATGCAAAAAAGGTGTGCTGACAGACTCTGACAAAACAAAGAGCAAAGGGAAGACAAGATCTGCCACTATGATTTGTGATACTGTTGACATTATGTTTGATAAGATAATCTACTTACTTGTACATAATGAGAATGCTTCCTATTCTGCTCCAGCTTTGCATAGACACCATTTGTCTGACATTGTTAGATCATGTTTTTTTTCCATAAACAGTTTCTGTGCAGAAGTGATGCATCGCTACAGAAGCCTTACCTGATGGAAACTGAATATTCAGAATGGAACTGAAATACACAGGGTCCCATTTTGTCTGAAAATGCATAATAATAGGTCACATGTGACCGTGAATGTGTTGAAGCCTCAAAGCAAAAAAAATAAATAAATTGCATTACAGCCTATATAACAGCAATGAAGGCATGTGTATATTTCCAGTTACTTTGTTGTGTTTGACCACGAGTCACTGGCTTCACTGCAGTTTTATAGTTTAAAACTACTGTCCTTGTTTTACTTTTTTGGGGTAAAACAGCTGGTTGATTATATCCGTTTTCCCCCCAAACTGTAATCATTGTCTCTGTGAATTTAAGTAATCTTATGAAGTGTGCTGATGCATGTGTGTTTGTGAATGTTGGCGAGCCTACTATTTAGTCTCTGTATTCAAATCTCTGTGTGAGCTGCAGGTTTATTCTTGTGCGTATTTTCGTGTCCACCAATACTCTGCAAACTGGGCTGAATCTGAAGCGAATCTAACTGATGGCTGTCTGTTTTCTATGTAAACTATCTTTTGGAGAAGCTTGCAGTTTGCCAAACACGCACACAAAGGCTTTGAAATCAAGTCCAGGTATGTGTATGCATCTGAGCGCGTGTGTGTTAACAGCCAAATCCTATTCCAGAGAAGGTGACTCAACTCGAGCGTGTTTCTGCCAAAGCAAATGAGAGGTAAACCCCCCTAACCATCACTACCCCCAAACATTACTTCATGAATCAACTCCTCCAACCTTGAATCACTTCCCCTCATTAGTCAACTGAGGCTTGTTTTCTCTGTCCTTCAGACAAGACAGAAGGCTGGGTGAGGAAATAAACAGAGAATGTTTAAGCATCATTATCCATCTCTGGATCTAGAAGTGCATTATTTAAAAGAGAGGGACATTCTGTGTCGTCCAGCAGTGATATATTGAATGAGTGTAAATGGCAACTAGGAAGAATCTGTCATCCGCAGACAGGACAGAGCTCCAGCATGAAGCACAGCGTTGGACGATTTGTTCAAAGCTGAAGATTGCATATAGAAACAATACTTGTCTTTTAAAATCGGGTGTCAGCACTTCTACTGCAATACACAGAAGTTGCGACTCCCACTGTCAATGTGTGGAACTGTATGTCAACCAGGATAAATAAAGGTCCCAAGTGAGCAGCCAACCCCTTGTTTCACACCAGGGGGCCGTATCCCCCCCCCTCCCCTCGCCCTCTAATTGATATATAACAACACTAGGACCCTACATCGGTCTTTGTGACCTCTGACCCCGACCCCTGATGGTCACAGCTGGGGCACAGTTTGGTGTGATCCTGCCCCTGGTTTCTCTGATCTGTGCTGTAGGTGAAGCAGCTAAAGGGACAGTAAAATGAAGTGTGGTAACTTGATCCGCCCAAGACATAACTATGGCAACAGGCACGACTTAGAGTCACCGAGTCAGCACACCAGTTCACCCACTTCAAAGGCATTAGGTCAATGGTAGTTAATGGGCCAGTATATGGACCAGTGTAGGGTAACAATGCATTTAGAGCAAGACCGGTTGGGGTTTAGGAAACAAGATCGATCATCTTCTCTGGAGCTAAACAACACCTATTTCATGAGTTTGTATTTTATATCATTAAAAAAATACATCAGAAAATTAAATAAAATTAAAAGACTTTAATAAAGAGGAGTCATACGTAATATTTTTTGTTAATTACTAAGTTAATTAAATAAAAAAATACTTGAAATTACAGTGAAAAACATGTTTAGATTGTTTTGCCCTTGCTTTTTTTAATGAAACACTTTCTTTGTATGCAAAAGAAGCTGTTTTTTTTTATTTTGGACATGAATTTTTCAGAAAAAAAGAGAAAACAAACAAAAGCAAAGTTGATATATTGTGTGCATACAGCCACCCATTACACCGCTACAGCTGGGGTGGATTTAAAAGCTGGAGCGCCCACAACAAATGCAGAGGCAGCTTACGTTCTGGGATCCACAGAGGTCAGCGGGGTTACAGGCACGACAACTGCAGCATATCAGTTAGAGGGCATTTCATCAGCCGGTCTTACCAAAGCACAAACCTGAACCCACTTCATACCTCCTTCCTCCTGTTTGTGAACAGCTCTGAGCTTTGCCCGGCTAATCCTTGTTTATGTGTGCTCAAGGACAGACTAACAGCAAATCGCTGAAGGATGCTGGAAGCACAGGAGCCTCCTGATTGTGTGTATATTTAAACAGTACAGAGGAGGAGGATGCGAGCTCTGTGATTCTCACATTTCTTAATGTCAGCTTATGTTCGAAAATGTCAACAGAACATTTGTAATACTGTGCTTGGGTATTTACTCCACTGGTAAGACGTCTGTTTGTTTGTTAATGATGTATTTTTCAATAATCTTGAGGTTTTTTGTAGACTTTGAGGGCCTTTAGTGGACAGTTAAGTTAGATTTCTTGAACTAATGAGTGTACTTGATGCAATTTTGAATATGTTTCCAGGCTCCATATTTGTTATCAGTCACGAGGGTGTGCATTAACTGATCTTACCAAGAAGGAATTACATAAAACACATATACCTCCACCTCATCTCTGGTCCCTTGCTTTACCCTCCTAATCCTTGTTTATGGAAGGGCTTTCCCCCATACTCTCTCTCTTTCTTCCTGGGGAGCAGGGGAGCAGTTTATGCTGGTCAGGCTGATTTCATAGATGGGGTGGATGCAGTGCACGGGGGGCTTTAAAAGCCCGTGGGTGACTAAAGAACTTGAAACAGCAGACTGTACTCTGACGGTAAAGAAAAAAAAATGGAAAGAAAGTAGGCTGGCTGAAGTGGTGGGCCCAGCCCGATATATAAAAAGCCATGCCATTATGTCGCTGCCACCCCCGCCCTCCCCTTCCAGACCTGAGAATTGGAATGTGAGGTGTGAATGTGTGTTGGTTAAATATTTCGTATTATTCTGGACAGTATAAATAAAGTTCACATGCTGGCTTTTTTCTATAGATGTCAAGCTTCTTTATCGGAATACAAAAGTTCCATCGCATGCCTTGATAAAAGAACGACAGAGTATTTAGGCCTAGACATTTAACAAGAATTGCAAACTAAGTATTTTATCGCAAAAACAATCAAAATTTGGCCCTTTTCTGCAGCCTGAAGCCTGCTGACCTCACAAATACTTACATATCACTTTTTATACTACTTTGTAGACAAAATTTGACAAACATATTTTTGTTACTAAATACATATAAATACTGCAGCAACTGTACTTTTCTAAATCAATGCAAGGCACAAACAGCAATGCTGTCGTATTTCCTGCTGCTACGAAGAACAGACTTCACTTTGTATGTGGCCATTAATTGTATTTTGTATGCACAGTCAGTGTCTGGGGTGTTGGTTTGTTTCTGAAGAATGCTTTCAAAGCATGCAAGAATGTAATCTTTAACACTCTTTAGTGATGGGCTAAGCCCCCTGGACACTGCTAAGCAATCAGCCTGCCTCCCAGACAGATAACAGTATATCTGGATCACACGCACACACACACACAGACACACACTCATCAGTCCGGTCGGCAGCTCCGGAGTGAACATCCTGGGGAGGCTAAGCTCTTAATTTGTTCTGACCGGAGCACGTTGTGTCTCGGTAGGCCAATAGCCACGGCCTCTCCATCAATGTGAATGAGTGTTTGTCTGTGTATGTGTGTGTGTGCGTGAGAGAGAGAGGGCTCAGTGCCACTGCCACATTATGAGAAATCATTTGTGAGCAGCGGTCTCCCAGGGCACGCTGCTTATCGGAGCGCAGTCAGTGGATGACGTGAGTAATTACAGATGATTCACCTTGAGGACTTGATCATCAGCAATATCTCTGTGTGTCTCCCCCTCATTCTTTCCTGTCCTTCCCTCTCTCTCTCTCTTTCATCCCTTCAGTCTCTATCTCTCACCCTCTTTTTGATCCTTACCCATTCCCTCCTCTTTCCCTCTTGAGTCATTCTCATTTAAGAATGACATTGACTCCCATTCCTGCAGCACTTTCATGAGCCATAAAACCACACTCTCTTTTGTCTGAACTTATTCAAAACAAATAACTTGAAATAAAGCAGACATTTCTGCGAAAACTGCATAACCTCTGTCACACATTCCAATGTCCAGTCCTGGATCCAGCACCCAGTATCAGAGCACATTTTCCGAGTTGCTCACACGTGAATAACTTCTATCAGCACAACATCAACCTCGCCGTGCAATTGGTCACGCAATTGTTGTGTAGTCTGCAATTGTCTTTGGACTACATGCACTTTAAACAGCCTGCAGTTGTGTTCCTTTTGTTCGTTTCTTCACTGTGGTTCAACCTCATGAAGAAACTCGGAGCGTTCCGACGGTGCCAGCGATGTATATGGCCGAAGGAAACAAGGTTTGGCAGCTCCGTGGAACAAATGACTGGATTACCTTAAGCCACTGCCAAGGAGTAATTCTAACACTTAATAAAGGAAAAACGAGGAACTGTGTGTGTGTGTGTTTGTGTGTCACTGGGCCTGCCTCGAGGCACAGTAGCCTAACTAGTTAGACAAATAAACAGAGTGCGAGCCCACTGGAGGGTTTTAGTAGCAGAGAGAGACTGATAGATGAGGCTGCAGCAATTTTTTGATATGTCTGGGACATTGCTGCAACTTTGCTGTTTGGTTTTAAAAACATAGTAGAAAAATATCCCAGCAAGAGACGCATACATACAATGCTCACGATAGATTTTTGGAGTTACAGATTTTCTTGGGGATTTCATAATTTCTTGGGTTTTTTATGCTTTTATGAATAACACAAACTTGAAAAATGTGTGCTAAAAGGTTACACTAGTAACTGTATTAAAATGTGCGACAGACTGAATGAATATCGTGCAACAAATGGATTAACGAGTGAAATGTCAACATGGGAATTCCATAGCTCACAAGCAAAGGCACTAAAATTCAATCTGTGTTGTTGATGTGATATTTACAAAAAAAGGCCGTAAGCTTATCGACCTTCTTATGTGGATGCTTTGTGCCTACAACCTAAAATCCTTTAATGCCTTAATCTTTTCTTTAAACACACACACGGACTCAAATACACAAACACCCACACATACACGCAGTACATTTTCCCTTAAGCATCTTGACCATATGGCACGCTCCAAATGCTTAACCTTTAACCTGCGAGACGAAGAATGGACAAAAAACGTCTAAAAAAAAAAGTGGGTTAATCTGCACTTGGCTCATTGGTTCAACATGACATAGTGAGAACCCCTGGAGTTTGAAAATCCTGATTTCATGGCTGAAGCCCACATCCAATTCATGTTAGTTGATCTACCTCTTAAATGTAAACATTCTCAAGCATAATGTGGGTAAATATGAAGATAGAAGATACTCACCCCATGCGATGGGTAGGAAATCCATCCCAACTCCCCTTGACTTGCTTTAGAGTCTAACAGGTTGACTGTGGTGAGGAAGAGAGAGGAAAAACAAATACAACATATGAGTGTCTAGTCCTTGTTAGCCCCAATTAGCCTTTATCTAATCCCACAGGAGGGATCGCCAACCTCAGGCACTGATCATGACTCTATTTACGCAGCTGCCACACACACACACACACACACACACACACACACACACACACACACACACACACACACACACACACACACACACACACACACACACACACACACACACACACACACACACACACACACACACACACACACACACACACACACACACACACACACACACACACCAAATGTGAACAGGGAAAGTAGGTTTTCTTTTCTTGCTTTGTAAGGCACCGAAGCAGAGGTTGGCTCGGTAAAATTCCCAAATCCTGAGAAGGTATTGAACTAAAGTGCAGCCAACATTTCAAAAACCACAACAAGACGTATTCAGTTTTGAAGACGCACGATTTTGACCCGTCTGAGCCTTGTTTTACCAAGCCGCACATTCATCCATTGTGACCGGACTGTAACAAGGTAAAGCAAAACTGCATCGAATCCGAATTCAAATGCAATCACCAGTTTCAGAGGTAGTCAGAAATTCAATTTTCCACACCGAAACCAAAATATAAATCCATTTATAATAAAAGGAAATACAATTTTATGTGTGTGTCCTGCCAGGAATCCATTCTTTTCAAACAGACATCAAGCAGCAGCGAGGGGAAATCCATGTCTAATAGAGGGAATATGACAGAGGATAAATAAGACAAGGAGCTCCAGGAGCGTGAGGGCGCAAGCTGAGGCTTTGGCTTTGCAAAACGGCTTCATATAGTGAACTTTATGGTACCAAATTAATGGCCGAGTTGGAAAATACAGCGCATGTTTGGTGTGGTGACGTTTTGATGCTTCTGATAGCACTTTTATTGCCCGCAGACCAAAATACGACAGTGCAAAGTGTAGGCAGCTTGTACTCGCATGCATATGTTGTCCAAATTGACTCTGCCATACAGTATCTTCCTTAAGCACAGAGAATGAGCTGCAGCATTTTCTATTCTTAGTGTATACACATGGCCGTGGAATGAATGATTACCGTTGAATACGACTGTCAGTGTGGGTCATGACACATGGAGGGAGGAATGTGGAGGCAGCTTTCTGCTCAATGGATGCCCCACTTCAGTAGCCAAACTGTCACATGCAGTTTGGCTCCAGATTCTGTTTGGTAACAAAAATATCAGACGACTTGAGCGCTTTCACTTGAAGCAACTATTTATACAGCGACAATAAAATGCATGAAAATAAGCTGACAGGGTTCATTATCTAAATTATTAACATTTTGGAATCTGTTCTGAATCATTTAATTACGTTTCTCAACAGAGAATTGGAAAAAAAAAAAAAAGATGCCCAACTGCAGTGTGAATGTGATAAATACCAAGCATGCCCATTTGTGCATATTTTGATGCATATGTTTAGTTTTTTAATATTTTGATTTTGAGCTAAAAGCTGAATAATCTTTCTATGATTTCCACAGTGTATTAAAACATCTGCATGGCAAAGTAAAACAATAATCTGTTAATATATATGGATAAAAACGAGTAAAGTTCCGCTGTTCTCCTGAGAGCAACCACAACTACACACACACACACAAACAAGTGTACACAAGCATGCACATTTACCCAAGCAGGCACACACACACACGGCAAAGTGAAGCAGCAGTGCAGTTAGGCCCTGCAGCTGTAGCTGTGTTCACTGTGAAAATATGAGGAATACATTCTCCCTGCGTTCTCCTGTTCAAAGCTTCAGTAAGCAAGAGTGTACACATCTCAAGTCAAAGAAAATATTTGGGGGTCATGGAGGACGGTTGTGGAAAAGTGAAACCTACTCCAGTCAAACAAAATTTACCCCTCGCGAGCGGTGTGAACTAAGTTTGCACAGCTAAGTGATTTGCCACTCTGTGAGCTAATTGTTGTTTCACACCGGAGTAAAGGCTGAGATACCATCATTTTCTTCAGGGAAGTCTGATGAATATCAGCCAGTGTGGGAAAGAAAAGAGCCTTGAAGATAAGCAGAGAAAAGAAGACACACATGTGGAGAGTTATCGAATTCTAGCCAAGAAAAGCTACCAAATTGAGGCTCACCTGAGCTGTAGCCGCGTGCTAAACCACTCAGCCAGCTGAGTGGCAGTAGACACATTCCTATTAGAGTCTAATGAAGCTATCTGTTCATGTCAGATAATAGCAGCTCAGCATCCAGGGCCATTGCTTCCAATTTACATTTCTCAACGAGCCGAGCCCACCACTCAAATTGAGCCGAGCGAGGGAATTTGAGAGCAGAAAATTAGACAGCTCTCATATCGCAGGAGGAAAAAGCCCCCTCCAGCTGCACTTGGCTGGAGAAATCAGCACCCACACACAAACACATGTGCACTCGCAAATGCATAATCGCAAAACACATTTTAAAAAACACACACCAAATCACACCAAAATATGCATCCTCATCCAAGAAACAAGTGGAGTAAACACACACCCAAACAGAGACCCTGCATATGTACAGACACTGTCTTTGCACACATCTACAGCATGCATGCACTGTGTCAGATGCTTACCAAAACGTGCACATGCGCACTGAAATGGGCACAAAATAAGAGCATACACAAACGTTTGCTGAGTCTTTCATACACTCTCTCTCTCTCTCTCACACACACAGTCAGTTAGCGAGCTAGCGTCAGCCAAGCATATAGCCCCTGCCCCATCAGGGAGTGCCTCTAAACGGGAACTACGAGTATTAATAGCAAACTCAGCCAGCCTGCCTGGGAGGGAGCAAAACATCACAGAGGTAGAAACAGGTGAATCAATATATAAAGCAAACCAAGGCCGCCATCAAACACCCGCACACATAAACCGGCCCTGATAAATGGAGGACATCACTTTTGCACTTGCTGGTGACCTAGTATCACTCGATACAGCATTATGTTGGAGCAGAGTACCTATGCAGGGTACTTATGTTGACGTCTGCGCTCTCATAATTTAACAGCTAAGTGAGGAATAATGGTGTAAATTTTAATTTAATAGTCCGCCAAGCAGTTCACAGCTGATGGAAATTCAATCTTCAGCCACAGACAGATTCGGTGTGGAAGAAGCTGCTTGTCCCTCAGTGATGTCCTAGAATCAGAGACCCCCCCCCCCATCTTTCGGCTGGAACAGAATGAAGCACATATCGGCCTATGTAACAAAGTGGATGGGGGCTTTGTCTTTGCAGCTTGGCTCTGTGCATGTGAAGGTTGGCAGGCCGCAGTGCAGGCAAAGCAAGGCGACTTGTGTCTGTGTTAAAGGGTGAAGTGTTCACCTCCCATTATGAATTATTCAAGAGCAGAGTCTCTCTGTCTGATGTTGCTGCTGCTTGCCCAACCCCTCTGCCCCCATTCTTCTTTTTCTTTCTTTAATCGTCCTTTCTATTCTCATACTTCATACCTTATATTTACATGTCTTACTGTGCTAATCTCTCACATGAAAGCTTATAGGACCTCTTCACACATGCCTTATAATCATATACCTCAACACACAAACCTACACACAGAGACATAATAAACATGCACACAAATCCCGTCTCTAAACTCTGAAGCCCTGCTGTCAAAATGAGGATGCCACTCTTCATCTCCAGCTCAGTGTTAAGTCAACTCACACACATAGAAATATAGTGCAGTACAGTATATGTGGAGAAGGGGGGAGTTATTTTGTGCGCACACGCATTTCCAGCACCTCTGAAAAGTACCATCGCTCACAAACGTTCCTGGGGCCCAGCGGGACTTGTGCTCCGGGCTCTCCAGGCCAAGCCTCCCTCCCGCCGGCTAAAAATACCCGAGGCCTCCTGACGTCCCGCAGCGGGCCAACGTTCCACCACCGAGAACTCTGCAGCGCGGCGCAGCAAAGACACGAACTAACTTCATTTCTTTCCTCTAAATGCGGCAAAAATGAAACCATGTTTGATATTTCATGTGCGTTCAAAGTAGAGAATGAATCCACGGCCACTGTAATGACTTTCTTGGGGCTTTTCTCTGTATTTCTCTCAACTTTTTCCCAACTTTTCCCCCAATCTTTTAAACAGGATCATTACGCCTTAATAAAAGCCACACGGTAAATGAAGAAAAAAACATAATGTTAGTCGAGGCATAGTGCCGAGATGGAAGATTAAACGAAATCTAACTACACGTCTGGTCTCCTTAGTAATGGGGAGGAAAATAAAAACACAAGTTTGCCATCACCCTCGTTAAAGTTGAGGTTAGTTTTCCATGAAAATATTTTCACCGCTTGATCAGTAATTAATACTTTTATTCCATTAAGGGAGTCAATTTGGCAAAATGAGGCCCTTGATTAATTAATTTTCATAATTTTCCAATTTAACCCACTAATAGCTTTCACGTACACTACAGTTATCTGTAAAGTAATTTGCAAGAGATGCTTTTATCACAATCTATATTCCAATTTACAAACAGGCTTTCAGGGCCAACTCGGTTCCTTCATCATCTTCTGCGCGCTGGAGAGGATCTGATCTCCAGCAGCTTGTCGGCAGAAAAGCTAAAGACGAAAATAAAAATATGTGCAACTTTCTTTATCCCTTTGTGAACACTGACCTGCAGTAGAGCACGAGAAAAACGCCTTGGGTTAGATAAAAAGGGAAGAAGAGTTATGATTTGGCAGATCTTTCACTGCCTAATTGCCCCCGTGAATCTTATTTAAATTCATTTCCTGACATGTGTCGTGACACTTGAAGTGACTTTTACGCAGCAATGTGTTTATCAGCCGCAAATCATGTTGGAAAAAACGTATTTTTAGTTTAGAATCACACAAACAACTCAAAGTGCAATTAAATTATAAGTGCTGCCATTTAATTTATTTACTTTCATACGGGGTTTCTGTGGTCTCCTTATTTATACATTTCTAGTAACTTTATGCTCCTTTCTTTTTTTTTCCTCCAACAAAATCCAGTGTAGAGCCATAAATAAAATTATGAAACATGGGTTGCTTCGATGCCGTCATTCTAATCCGACTTTAAAGACGGTCGATGCCTCTGTGAAGATCAACTCCGCCAAACTGATCCAAATTTGTGCTCTTGTTCTTCCATATTTTTGCTTCAGAAGTCTGTATGAATTTCTATACGATACTGAGACGGAGCAGCTCGATACTGACACTCTCTGGCTGATTTATGACTTGGAAAGGTGAATTTAATTGTCTGATTTGTTCTTTGTATTGAAACTTTTGACGCTCCAACTTCTATTTCTCTCCCTTTCTGTTATTTCTCCCTCATACAAACCTGCAGACACAGAATCAGCTTCTCTTTTTCTCTCTCGATGTGAAACACTCACAGTAGTGGACTTTTGTATATTTTCATTAGGTTCATGTGTATTTTAAGTGGTCTTGCTCCTTTTTCCACTGCTGAGCCACCTTTTTCTAGAGATTTGTCAGCTTTATTTAATCTTTGCTTCAATTTAAAGTTTTTTACAGGGAAAAGCGGAATTGGAGTGCGTAATTTTGACTCTGGCATTTCTTCTAATGGAGGCTGCCATAAATTAAATCTGTTCTTTTGCACGACTTCAACAGCTAAACAGAGATCCGTGTGTGTTTCCAAAGTTGTGCAGAAAAATATGAACTTTAAATGTTAAATTAAAAGTTTGGATTCCAATAAACTAAATAGGATTAAGGTTGAAACTTTTTTTAATCCCTGTTTGGAAAACTTATCTATAAGTTGAGGTGGAAAGCCAACTTCAGAGACAGAAAAGAAAAGAAAAAAGAAAAAATGTGCAGGTTGCAGTGGGTCTGGCTAATAATCATTTTATTCATTAACTGTGAGGCTACAAAACTTTCTGCTTGGTGAGTCTCGGAGCAGAACTGATCGTTTGAGGAAGTGGCCTTAAAAACTAACTGTCCTGAACTTTCCAAACTCGCCCTGCAAGATCAGTTTCTCACATTACTTTCTTACAGAAAGATTTTTAAAAATATACATTTAATTTCGCATTTAATTACTGGAGAGTCTTCACTGGTATTCAGGTTTAAATCGTGTTTTGTAAGCTGCCTTAAAATAAACCCTCTGAACTGACTGGAGGTATGACTTAATACATTCATACACCACTTATTTAATTTCTTTTATTATTATTATTATTCATTTTTACACAGGGAACAGCTTTTATTGTGATCCCTTTTCATTGTGGTGCCATCTACACTGAAAAATACAACATTCTGCCTTCAGATGTATTTTTCTGTCTGGTGGAGTGTCAAGGGTTACAGGACGCAGCATTTCCAGCACGCTTTGCCTTTCGTCCTCTTTGTGCCAGCTCCAAAACACTTTCATTAAGTTTAAAACGTGTTGCAATGGAAACGTGTTCCAGTATCGGGGGAAGTTAATGAAACTTGTCACTGTGGCATAGAAAACCTTTCGTGTTTGCAGCGCAGTTTCACAGTTTGCAGAAGTGTCGGGACTCAGTGTGGACCGGGATCCGAAATCTCCCCAGCAGCTCCAAACCGCTTCAGAAGTGAATCCAAGTGTCACAGGCAAGAAGTGTCACTCCTTTAACTTACATCTTAGTATTATTTATATAATACGGTTAGAATTTATTATGCGCTTATTTCATGACTTCTCGAGATTGCCGGAGATCCCCTCAGCAGCCTGCAAGTCTTTATTCAGGTCAGAACCATAAAAACAGCCATACGCGTTTTTACGCACTATGCGAATGTGCTCATCTTCTATTTGTTGCCTTTAAATCGAGTTAGGCTTACAGTCACCCAGTAACTGGGGCGTCTACCCCAAATGGATCCTTGGATAAAACCGACAGACATGAACCTCTCTCAGAAACACAGACATCGGAGTTTCTTTACATCTCTTCGCCCCGGTACAGCTTCACATGGGCGCTCTGGGAGCTGCCTCGACATCGCTCAGTTATTCATCCCCGTTTAAAGAACTATTAAACCCCCGTTAGCGAAATTGTCCGAAATTGGGCTACCATGTCTGCCTTGTTTTGGATCAGTCTTCAAGTTTATTGTCTGATTACTGCCTGTGAGTGATCTGATCCCTTTGCCATGCGATGCCCGGTGTCACCTTCATGCGCTTTTGGATCATCTGGTTATTGTTCCGCGATCATTTGGACACTAAAGTCCGCGGCGAGCGCGCAGCACTGGCCGCGATGTGTGCCGTAGCGCACCATTCATACACACACACACATTAGCGCGCACGCACACAACCACATAAACACACACACATGTCCGCAACCGGAGAGTTGCCTTACCTTCATTAGGGGGGTAGATGATGGGGAACGCAGGAATAACGCTGGACAGTAAAAGAAGTAAAATGAAGAGGAGTGATCGCGAATTGCAATCCATGGCGGCGGATCAGAGGTACATAACTCCATGAAGCCACTGACTGATCTGGGAACGTCTTCTCTCCACTCAGCTTTCTCCCTCTCCCTTGCTCCGTCTCCCTCCGGTTGGAGCAGTTTTCCGCTGGGTCCTACAGAGTCTGACAGGCAGCAAAATACAGAGTCCAAGTTCATCACAGGTCAGTTTGGAAACCTGCACCAAGCGCCGTCTTTTTCCTGACGTGAATGACAAATGAGGCCATTCAGTGTTTCATACAGTCTGAGTCAATCCAAAAGTGCAATGTGCTCAAATGGAGAAGAAATTTGTCCTGGAATAATAGTGTAGCACCACGTGTTCTTCTGACCTGCAGTAATAATTCAGCTCACATCCACCTCATCTTTTGTTATACTTACAGTATTTAAATCATCTCCCAAAATAAAACAGCAAAGTTGAGTGGTTTGATATGTTTTTGAACAAAATATGTGGACCCCAATCACAGTGTTTATTTGACCCAGTTGTTACGGTTTAAAGTGAGTGAAAAATCAAATGCAGTCTATAAAAGTCAGAATAATCTTTGCTTAAACAAAACCACAGAACCATCAATAAGAAACTGATGTTTTTAATAAAAGTGCCAAAAGTGCTGATCGTAGAAAATTTGGGTTTTAATTTTGACTCCAGACCAACCATTAGAGGCTCCTTGCTTTAAATTTAGAAGTTGGAACAGTCAGCAATATCCTGGGATGGTTTTAATCTTTTTTTTTTTTTTTTTGGGGGGGGGGGGGGGGGGGGTAAACAGAACCCACAGGCAAAGTAAAGATTATAAGACCAATGAGTTTCCTTTCTTCTTTTTTTTCTACACAGGAAAAATGAATGCATGCATGAAAACAATTATTTTCCATTCATATGGCTGTTATGTGGTGGCCATGAAATTCCCAGTTTCAGTCACATTCAAACATATTTTTTACATTTAAAGGTTGCTTGCACTCAATGAATCGTTTACATTATTATATAGAGAAGTAAACATATAACCGGCTGTCTTCTTATCAGCAAACAATACACATTCCTGTTCATACTAGTCTCCCTGTTATTATGATCGCCCATTGAAGGACAGAGTTGTATTTACCATTGCGTTGAAGGACATACTATGTGCATGCATTTACTTCTACTGTGTGCATTTTTTTCTTCCGTGGAGGCCATGAGAGGCCCCTGACACCACAATACTTGATGTATACTGAAAGGCCGGGTGGCAGCGGAACGTCAGGCCCTCGCTGAGACGCCAGCTGTTGTGGTGGGGGGTTGGAGGCTGGAGGTTAGGCAGCCATGTGATGTATGGGAAAAGTTAAAGGACACAGCACACACCGAGTCCAACAATAGTGCTCCCACTTGGATTTGGAGAAGCTGCCCCTGAATGTAAATGACTGTTTCTGGCTGTAATCTATAGGAGGAGGTTGAAGATTGGACAAACGGCTTGTAGGGCGTTTTTATGAATCAATCATCAATCTTGCATCAAATAAGACAGAGTTTGCATTGATGAATTATTTTTCTGGGCTGAGGATTTGATTTATTGAGCATATTTTACTGGTTTGGTGGGTGATGGAAAAGGTCATATACACTCTATGCTAATGTGATGCTGCCACTGAATTAAATTAATGAACAAACCAAACTGTGATACAGTAGAAAACACTGCTGAAGTTGAGGTGTATGCAAATTACAGCATTATGGAAATTTTATTAACTTTTCGTCATGACCAGTATATAACATAGCATGCAGTGTGTTCACAAGTCCTTTAAAGTTAATTGGGGAGTTTTTACAGTGCATTTAATATAAATACTTTAAAAGCAAATAACCTAACAGCCAGCTTAGAGCCCCAACTCTGAGAAATTTATGAGCTTCAGGTTGTCAATGGATCCAGTGAAGAATGATGCCAGGCGGTCTCTGGCTACATTATTAAGTGACTGTGGCATGTGGATTTACAGCAGGTTTTAGACATGCCAGCCTTTGTCATACATCATCTTCTACATCCCACTAATTCACTTATTACACACTGAATTAGATTCATACGAGAGGCTCCACGGCTAACAATCAATTCAAAGGATGGCCGTTCTGGGCTCGTAGTTTACAGGATTTACTGTCAGTGGAGAACTTTGTTATTTTCACATACTGCATATGCATAGGAAACTGTCAAACGTATGCACACAATGGAAGCAGGCATTCATGAATATCTGCTTTAACAGAAATTTAAATATTTTACATGTAATTGTATTACATTACAACTACAAGCAAAGAAAACTTAACAATTAGACAACAGAATGGAAAAAAGAAGTATTTCATCTCTCCAGTAAAACAAGAGTGACAGTAAATAAACAAAAATTGATTAGAAGCATTCACAATAATACAATATTGTGACTATGACCATAATATGATATTTGAAGGAACTTCTTGCTGACAGTCGAGCATAATCAGTTGTAATTGTTCTCATTTCAGTGTCTGAGAGCCACTGTCACTGTGTTTTAGTCAATAAACCTACGAGTTAGTTCGGACTAATTGCTGAAAATCTGTTTCTGATTGTGGTGAATTGGAAGAATGCGATGGGTCCCTCCCATGAATCCACTCCAACATTTTTTCCCCCCTCTTCTCAATGAGCGCTTGTCCATCTTGAACTCTTGCCAGTGGAACAATCCAGTATGAGATGGAGGAAAATATTGATTTAGAGCTGCAATTGTAAGTCATCATGTGTCTTGACAAGGCTGTATAACGCTCCAAACTCACAGAACAGATGTTGTTTAGGGGCCGCTTTGAAGCCGCCACAACCTGGCCCCTTTACACAGTAACACACAAACAAACAAACAGATAGTCTGGCTGTGTTTACTGCTTGCTGTCAGTACCCTCTTCCTCCCTGTGGTTCTCAGGCAGCACATTCCTCCATACTCACAGCGTACAGAAGGAGAAGAAGCCAGCAGGCTGCTGGCATGTAACCCTATCCCCCACACCAAACATCATACCATGGACGCTTTCTTGCCATTGCCAGCACCACAACTCTTCACCCTGATTCCCTCAGCCTTTTATTTTCTTGCAGCGCTACAGGGGACTCTAAAACTGAGGGAAATTGTAATGGACTGGTCATTGTTTTCATAAAAGCACAATTTTAGGTTTTTCAACACCATTATACCCATGAGGACTGGAACAATACAACTGTAAAATGTTGTGTGTCCACTTAAGAGGACCAATAATAATTTGCAAAACTGTGAAAATACAGAAAATTGTGCAACAGCACCACTTATCCACAGAAAACAAATAGGCATATAACATGTATTTGTGTCTATTTGTCTTATTAAACACAGGATTGAACCACTAATTGTCAAACTGATTAAAATCTGCACAAGTTGTTACATCTGATTGCATTTTCTGTATCTTCACATAGATGTCACCAGTGTAAGTCTGATTCATCATCAAGCAGAGCCATGACTTCATGCTGGATATTAATTTCAGCATCACACAATGCACTTTCATTCTTATCTTGCGAAGAATGTGTCCAGTTGAGTGTGTCTAACTGTTTACACAAAAAAGATCAAGTGCCCCTCGATTTCCCATATTTGCACCAATGATTAATTGGGTTATGGTTCATGTGGCAAATCCTCCCTCTCACCCTTAGAGAGATGCCTCTGATAGGGCTGACTGACCAGCCATAACAGGGCGAGACAGAGCTGGGCCTCCCTCTACAAACTCTCTCCTTTTCCACATCCAGCCATGATCACGTCCCATCATATTATTATAGTTCAGTGGGAAGGGGCTGGCAGGGATAAAAGCAAAAGAGCATGCCGTGAGTACATTTTTAGGTTGGTTGTTATGGGCTTGTTTTTATATAAATAGGAAAAAGATATTATAGAAAATATGATAATTGCCTATTGTTGAAAGTCTGGACTCTCCCGTTGCACAAACCTGTAAATACAGTAAGTTGCTGCAGCCATCACTGTGCCATTTAGTTAATCGTTGGTTTCCCATGATTTGTGGTCCTGACTGATTTTTCACTGGCTTGTTCCTGCCATGGCATGAACATTGGTCAAATTTATGGTCACTCACGTGTCTCTGTGAGTGACAGCAGTATAAGCACTTGACTGTGTTATTCCTTGAGAAAAACAACAAAATGGCAGAACAAACCCCACTGTTGGAAACAGCACTTCAGTAAAAGTAGCTGTACTGCAGAATAATAAGTCATTACTGGCTTGAAAATGTTGTTTAAGGAAAACGTTGCTTGAGAAAAAACACAGCATATGCTAACCATATCATAGCAAAACATAGATTTGTGGCAATTTAATACTTTGTTAAATATATTCAATTTAAGGGACTTTCCTGATTTCAGATTGTTTATAGATTAGAAAGCCAAAAACAACAGAAGATAGGAAAAAAGAAAAAGAACTGGTTTCTTTCCATTTTTCTTTTAGTGAGATTCTGGCGTGCTGTCTGCTTTGTCTGGTCAGCCAGGGTGGGTATTGTTGTTCAGCTCTGTCTCCTACAAATTACTTTCATTTTTCATTAAATTGTTTTCATAACATAATTACAGAATTCCCAGCTTGTTATGGTTTTATTTTTTGTTTGTTTCTTCAAATTCATGCTCTTATTTGCAGAGTCAGCAGCTAACCTGGCAGAAAACCAATGCAGACACAGGGTGAACATTCAAACTGCAAAGGCCCCAGCAGACCCAAGGTAAATAAATCTTTTAGTTGTTTTGTAAAAAAAAAAAAAGCTGCTTCTGTTGAAGTAAACTGCTTTTGTTTATAGAGTGTAAATGAAAGATGGACATCGCATCCGAGTTTGAAAAGTGAAGCCGATGTGCGAGTGCCTCAATTATGCCTTCTTTCTAATGGCCAGCAGGGGGCAAAGCCAGGTTTATTAGAAGTCTATGAGAAAATGATCATACTTTTAACTTGATTTATTGGCTAAGTAGATAACTTTTAAGTGGTTTTATAGATTCACCTGTCAGTTTCATCTTTTCTTTAATGCAACATAGCGTTTACTTTTTTTAAAAAAAAAGCTTCCATTTAGGGTAAAACAGATGATAAAGCAGGGTATGCTTTAGCGTGTGGCTACTGCTGTATGGGAGTGCATAATGTCCATGGGTTTCCTACTGCTCGCTTAACACATCTGATTTCAAACATCAAGATGTAAAACTCCAAATTCTAGGTTTCAAAACAGTCACACACAAACTAATTGGTGACGTCACACTGGCTACATCCATCTTTACTCCATATTGTCTGTTTTCCATGTTGGTGTAGTTTAACTTGCTACATTTCTCTGGAAATAGCTTCAGTGTAGTGAAGCTTCACTTAATGTACAGTAGAGGAACTACTAGCTTAGCTCACTGCACAAGGCTTTTCCAACACTGGAACTTTTCATAATAAAGCAGAACACAATATTTCTCTCAATTAAATAAAATATTGTGAGTGACAAAAAGTTCTCTAAATCTGTAGTTAGTAAAAGTGAATATTGCAGTGTAAGGTTGGACATTTTCGTCAGTGTTTTCCTATTACACTGATTGAAAATGTAGTGTGGTTGCAGTTGTGATTTCTTCAATATGCATTTGCTGTTGTAATTAAGTTGAATATAAACATAATTTATAGGAGACAGGCTTGTGTTGCTCTCACATGCCAGTTCAAACTAATTAACCAGTAAAATGACAAACAATTTAATTCCCACATCCCTAAGGATTCTTTCCCAGGAAAGACTAACCAACAGAGCAGGCCGGTTGTGAATTAGCTATCGGGTACACCACTGTTCCCTTATGACTACTGTATAAGTCAGTCATGCGGAGCAGAAAGAGACATTTATGGGATCTTTTTGTCCACACAGAACAGTGCCCTACCTGGGAACACATTTAGACAATAAAGCCTTAAACTGAAAATTGCTTGAAACAAAACAGTCTGACATAAGGGCTCATTTACTGTAGGACAACTAAACAAGGCTAAACCATAAGAGCTGGTAATTAGAGAGGGAGGAAACAACATTTGGTCTTCTTGATGGCATTGAGGTTTTGTCACAGGGAGACACACACAAATGCAAACAAGCTGACGGTCATTCTTTCTTCTCCTTTCTCTTTCGCACACACACACACAAGCTTTTTTGATTTTTGGCGAGTAAATTTGGAGACGTTTAGTTTGTTGCCCGTAAATCCTTAAAACCGCCCTGATGATCCATGCACTTAAACTTTTATGAACATGAATCCACAGCTAATCTGTTTTCATTTAATACTGCATTCCCTATTGTTAATAATCAAAACTGGGTGTTAGTTCAGACTAAACAAAAACTGAAATCAGCAATAAGTTTGGATTGTGATATCTAAAAAATGAGTCACTTTAACTGAGAAAAAAAAAACAATTGTTGGAAGCCGAAAACTTAAACACCAGTTTTACTGTAATAACAATCTCATTTCACGGTGTTGAAACATAACAGTCATGGCCAAGTAGCGCCTGAGATAATTAGTTAAAGTGAATGGAAGCATTGTGTTTTCCGGGAGGGAGTTCTGTTAATAAGAGAAGATGTCCGCCATAGAATCAGCTCTCATCAATCTTTGAAGGACAGCGTCTTAACTCCCTTCTCACTCCCTCTGCTCCTTCTGCCAGTATTGTCTTGGATGCTGTTCCTCCCTCCATCTGCTATAGGATTAAAGTCGGCACATAACCCCCCACCAACACACACACACACACACACAAACAGATTTTAGAGCAATGACTGCCAAATAAGACCCTGGCTGCAATGCACTCGATTCGCAAACCAAAGCAGTGTTTCTGTATTTTTATTCATAAAATCTACTTTCATAGGTGAATGAGGCAACATGTGGCATATCAATGCTTCAGTTAAACAAAACTGTGAAGAAATATAGAGGTAATAAATGTTTTATTTTTTAATTACATTATGTCAACTGTCTAAAAAGTTGTATTGCTAAGCACTAAATAATCTAATGGCATTAAAGGGATATCAGCCACTGTCATCCTGTCTGTGTACACGTCTGTACGCTTTCTAATGGCTTTGCTGTGAGAGCAGCAATCTTCATTGGGAAGACAGTCAGGTCTGTTGCTGCACTGTTGCAGAGACATTTAACTAAAATATTCAGGAGAAAAGCACCTTAATTATACAGATGATGGAGTACAGGCCCCGAAGTTGTGTGTGTTCTTGTGCGAGTGTGTGTCAGCATCGCACAGCTTCCATAATAGCAGCTAATTGGCCAATGGCTCTGCAGATCTCTCACTCTCATTGGATGCATCTGTGATGTCTAGACTGTTGCTGCACTTTCCTGCGGATACGCATTCTTATGCACAGATGTGCACATGCATGCATGTATGTATGTTTGCAAAACATACTGTACAGATACGCAACACAAGCACATAAGCTGTGAGCGCAAACATTGAGTCACTATCCGCATACGTGAAAACAGAGTGTGGTGTATTGTGACAGACTTTTGTGTTTACTTCTGGTGCCGCGGGAGAGGAAGACGAGAAAATGGAAGACACCGTGGAGTCAGGAAGGACAAGCGCACACACGGAGACACACACAGACACACACACACTTGTTGCCTGCTCCCTGCCAAAGCTACAAAATGAGGTGTTCCTCTGTCATTAATCACAGCAGTTGTTAAGGTTACCTGAGCGACAGTGAAGCTGTTGAGCAGGAAAAAAAAGGCAGCCGAAGCACTGAGTGACACTGAACAGTCCAGTATACGTACTAATTAATACGATCATTTCAACACTTACTCATTAAATTACACTCTCTGACAGAGCATTTTCATTAAGGGTATATGGCTGATTTATTTGTGAAGGAAAAATGTGTAGCGCTTTGACACAGACACTGTAAATACAGTCCAACATGTGGATTAATGTGCTCCAAGGTGGATGACGTATAACAAACACTGCTTTGAGGCTGACCGGTTTTAAGCTAAAGCTGAAACAGAACAGGATGTAATGCAAAATTCTTAATAGTAATGTCTTTGTCTTACATTGTAAACCACCCTTATGTGGATTTCTGAGTTTCTGTCATCTGCTTCTAGTCTTGCCTGTGGAGTTATGAAAAGCCTGGCAAGCATGGTGAAAACCAAGGCTATGGGTGTGGTGCACAGCTACAAATTTAATCCCAACTGCGTTAGTAAGGCCTTGTGTTGAAACACCATGAGTGTCTGGGTTAAATCCATATTGAAAGTCTCGCTGGAATGTTTTGTTTGTGGCAACACTCTCGAGTGATACTCTGCACAATATGCAAATTACAGGGCTACTGAAATCACAGCTAAACATTTCTTTCAATATAGTCATTCATTAGGCACATCTAGAAACAAAACTTTCAACCACAAGGCCCTTTAACTACTTTAAACTATAAAATAGTGTCAAGCAATGTTTTCCTTGATGTGTAATGATTTAAATGGTTCCACAGAAGCAAAGATAAACTTTTCTGTTATTTAAACAACTCCAGCTGAAGTAGTTTTAGATTTGTTATTGCCTTTAACCACACCATTGGTACTTTTTAACACATTGGATGCTGGTTTGACTGCAGTAATAAACATGCATTTACAAGAAGCTTAAGTATTATTAAAAATTTACAGAATCTGTAGTTGCTCATGGACAAGCAAACCAAATTCTTCGCTTTTGAGGAATTGGTGCTTAGCTGCTGATCTTAGCAAATGAACAATTGTGTGCTTCTTGGACTGGGAGTGATTATGTTTGTTCAGTTGAAAATAATCACATCAGCTCGTAATAAGAGGTTGTCACATTAGCGATTATACATTGCTGACGATGCTCAAATTGCTTGCTCGCAGAGGCAAACCACTCTGTATGAAAAATAAGATATTGAATCAGTTTCTCAGAGCGAGTCTCTTGAGTGTACTTTCTAGCCATACAAATATACAGCTATGCACAAGCAGAATCTGTTAAAATGCCTATGCTAAGTTGTAGCTCACTTAATTGCGATTCCCCCCCCAATCTACGAATTTGTGAGTTGGGTGTTTTCATATAGTAAACACTCTGTCCAAAGCCTTGACATTTCAACACATTTATGAACTAATGAATGCAACAGTGCAGGTCTAAAATAGGCCGTGACTCCTATCATTGCTCATCATAACCAATCCCATTCCCGTAAAACCCACATGTCCCTTCATCATGGAGCAGGTATGTTGGCATTCATTAGCCCATTATTTGTCAGTGCAGTCTAAGTATGTATATCCTCTGCAACACATGGTTACCATCAGCACAACAGCAACCACAAAACCACAGTGTTAGTCTAATCTCTAAATACCGTGTGTAATGGGCCTTGTGTCATTATGCTGCTTCGCTTTATGACACACGCACACATACACACAGTCCACACAAACAGCGCAGTGACGAGTGTGTGTTTGTACCACATCCAACCGAAAACTCTGAGCGGTAAAACCCTCTTCAGTCGTCACGGCGGCTGTCTTTCATTTGAGCAGTGTCTGGTGCTTTTCCTGTCTTGTTTAAGACATTTTAAATGCACTCCGGAGAGAGCTTTACATGCTTTTACCAACAATCAAGCACGCTGCATGAGGACTCCAAGTCTCTGTCCTTTTGTGTCACATTTTAATCCATAAGAAGGTGGGGTTAAGGTGGGGCTACAAAGTACAGACATTTGGATAAACTTATATTAGCTTCTGACAGTCTTAAGCTGACACCATCTCTCTTTCTACATCTCTCCGGCTCACTTTTTTTTCCCCCCGCTACAAAGACATCTTGAGAACAGAGAGATTACCTCCATTTGTCTTCATTAGCATATTAGCTAACGGGCCTCTCTCCGGAGCCCGTGGGAAACTGCTGTAATTGCTAAGATAGCTGTAGTCTAAACCACTGAAGGAATCTATGTGTGCGCTTGTTTCAGTAATGGAGGGATTTTAGAGATGAACTTCACCTTGACTCTCATGCTCCTCTCTTCCATCTTGTATCTGTGTGTGTGCTCACTGTATGCAAGAGAGTGCAGCGAGCATCAAGAAGACAACAGCCCAGAAAATTACCCTGAGCAGCCAGCTGTTTCCGAATCTCATCATAGGAATTTATCAACAAGCATAATTCTGGCGCCAGCCTCCTATGGTGCTACGAATATTTCCATGAAAAGAATCATCACAAAACTTTCCCATCCGCGCCTATGAGAGCTAGTTGCTCATGAGGGGTATTTTTGAGTTTTTCATTTCATTCGGATGAATGCAGAAATGAATTATCCTTGCAGATCTCAACTACTGGGGAGGAGAAGCTGTTTGATCCATTCTAATATATGGATGATTGCAATACACTGTGATTCAAATTATGAAGCGTGTGCTCATCTTCAAAAACACCCTATACAGTCCAACTGGCAGCTGAAATGCTCCTAATTGCAAGGCACAAACAAACACGAAAATTACAGCAACTGTGCCCAATTAGGGGCTATTTTTGCATTGCTTTCTATGGTTCTATGGATGATTAGTTGCCTGTTCAGGTAAGAAGTCAACACTGAGTACATTTAAAGTTCACAGATTTCTAGTCAGGGGTGTAGTGCCAAATTTTACTGTGTTTAACGGAAATTTGTGAGCTGTAACACAATAACCATGCAACTTTTAAGTATTGATTATATTCAGTTGTACATGTACCCTTTGCATGCGCACTAGTGCATTGTCCTATACACATAGGTCTGTCCTAATACCATGTTTTCTCTTGTCCAGTTGTCTCATTACTGTGTAAAGATGAGCATGCATAGGAAGCCCACAATGGGAGATGATTAAGAGCCTTACTTGCATATAATGTACATGGGTTCTGTTACCCAACATACAGTATGGAACCTACTGCAATCCCAAAGTGCAACTATTGCATCGTGTTGACACAGAGGGCAACAACAGTGAGGGGCGAGCACAAACACAATACTGTTTAATTATTATGCATGTGTAAGCACATAATATACTGAAGTGGCCCAGGGGTTCCTAGCTTGCGTGCAGAATCCAGCAAATGTACACACGCATGCTTGTTAGAGAATCTAAAATGTTGTGACACAGGCCCAGTGGCACAGATTCGTTGACACACATGCTTAGCATCATAGCATCTCTCACCTTACATCCTAAATTTGCCTTAACTTTAATGCAAACCTTCATTTAAACCATGCAATTGAGATACCGCATATCGCTCAGTCGAGTGAAATGCTTTAAAAGACACTTATTTTAAGTCCTGCTGTCATCAACTGACGCTGGCCTTGAGCCAAACAGGCTCTTTTTTTTCCCTCTCTCTCTCAATCTGTACAACAATGCACATGACTAATGGTGCCTTTCTTCAGTGATTATTTCAGGTCAGTGGAGTTTTTAACCAGCGATGGCATTCACACTTAAAAACACTTCCAGCTTTACTCATTTCAGATGATTTGACACTTCAGAAAAAGAAGCTGTGTGACAAAGTTGCAAGTATGAAAAGAAGTTTTTTAATTTAAAATAGATTTTCCTCCTCCTTTTTCACGGGAACCTCGACAGACCAACAGTGCATGAAATACATTCTTTCATGGAACTGTCATTTCTGAGACATGCTTACCAAGACTTGTTTTCCACTCATATTAATGTATAATGAAAAACAAAAGAGTAAGCCCAGCAATGCAATCTTGACTACACGTTCTCAAGGAGCAAACTAATATGAATAAGCCTTGGTTGGACACCATGAGTTTATGACACCTGAATATAGAGTTGCACATATAAAAAAGTGCATATTCTACCAAAGTAAAGAGATTTAAAGAGCGTCAAAGTAGTAAAATATCACAAGCCTGTTCTGAATGAGGAGTGAAGTTGTGATGGACATGCCCTCTCTTTTCAGTCGTGAGTAATACATTTGTCTCGTCAGTTATTTATTTTGATGATGCCTATTTCATGCAATCATGCCTTTATAGGTCAACCATACTTTCACAATAATCTTCATTTTAAATGAGCCACATATTAGGAAGCTCTCTGTAGAAGTCAGTTAACTAGTAATCACATTACAGTTACACATTGAAGTTTATGGGTATAAATGTGTATTACTTACTGTAATATAGTAGTTCACTGACACTACAGTTCAAAAGTTTGGGGTTACTTAGAAATGTCACTTGTAAATTAATCAGAAACACACTCCAGACATTGTTAATGTGGTAAATGACTATTCCAGCTGGAAATGGCTGATTTTTAATGGAATATCTACATGAGGGTACAGAGGAAGATTTCCAGCAACCATCACTCCTGTGTTCTAATGGTACGTTGTGTTAGCTAATCCCGTTGAAAGGCTAATTGGTGATTGGAAAACCCTTGTGCAGCTATGTTAGCACATGAATAAAAGTGTGAGCTTCCATGGAAAACATGAACTTGTCTGGGTGACCCCAAACTTTTGAAAGGTAGCGTATGCTATAAATAAGCAAAGTTTGAATTTATGAACAGACTAGTGGTGTGTCACTACTCCCATTTGGTGTGTACAGGAGCAGATTTTTAGAAAGCAGAAAATTTAAAATAACTGGGGAAATACACAAGAGCAGGTGAGAGACTGGTGGAGTTGGCTCGGGCCCTCTGCAAAGGATTGATTGAATGCGATTAGAGGTGCCATGCTGTCTGCCAGAGTACTCAGGCACTACTTAGATTCTGCTCAATTTGCCAACCCACCCAGGCTTAAACTTCCGCTGTCCTCCCATCTCGTCTCCCCTCCCGTCCATCGACAGTCGTCCGTGTGCCAGGGGTAGAACCACACTGGCAATTCCAGAGACAACAGCATTGTAATTGCACCAACTGAAAATAAAAGTCCTCATTTGACCTGTCTGCTTAAATGAAGGGCAATACTGTCCTTTTTCCCCACACATGATCTCCTCCATCTCCCTTTCCTTCCCTCCCTCCCTCGCTGCCGTCTATGCTTCAGAGCCAAGGCCATTCCTCGGCCTTCAAGTCTTGCCAGGTTGAAGAACTCAGCCACATGTCAGACATCTCACTTTAACACATTATCCCTCCCTTTCTTTTTCCTCTGCCAACTCTCCACCTCATCATCCGGTAGGCTTTCATGGAAAGTTGCCTCCTTCCGTTGTGCCAGAAGTTGCATCCTAACAACTCCTCCATCCCTCTTTCTCACACAGGGAGGTTGCCGAGGTCTTCAAGATGGATTATTTTACTTCTTAGCAAAGTAATAAATCATATCATGGACTATCCAGGGAAAGGCGGTGCAGTTGTGTCCTGTGTCGAAATAACAGCAATCAGGACGGTTGGACAGCTGGGATGCCTTTTCAAGGATACACTGAATTACTCTGATATCCCCTACTGGCCTCATGCGGATACTGGATCAGTCAATCAAAATAAATACACCCTCACTTGTGGTTCTCTGCGCAAACATCCTTGTGCATGCCAGTTTGATCAACATGGGTCTTTTTCAAGGGTGATACTGAAGTCCTGATGTTAGAATAGAAATGAATGTAAAACTACTGTGACTATCTGTAATAATAAGAGCAATAGCTGTCTGATGAATTTATGTACGCACTTGTTTATAGTCAATTCAGGTGAATGTCGATGAGTCACAAACTCAGACATGCCTGGCTGATGTTGGGTTTTTTATTAAAAGGTATTAAAACTGCTTTGCTGGCATAATCCAGTCATGCAGACATATTTGGGAAGACTGCCAGAACAGTGGGTGAAAAAAATGTAGGCAACGTTTCCACAAGAACTCCCACCTTCACACTTCATGGCCATTCACACTCTCGTTTCTTTTTGATCACCTATAGATTTACAGCGGACCACCTGCGAGGCTCACAAACCGAGCACACACACACACAAAACACAAGCAGCTGGGAGACAGCAGAGATCCAGTACAGGAAGTGCTATGATTGATGTCTAAACACAGAGGAACAAATGAAACCAATCAAAACTAATCAGGAATGGCAGCTCAATACAACAGAGGCTGAGCAAACATAAGGAATATGTCCGCGGGTTGACAAGGATGCGGCTACATCCTCTGATTACAACAGCGGCATGCCATACCGTATACAATCTGCTTCACTGTTAGTTTCAGTTCAGTGTACAAATGTTTACCTTGAGCAGCAGATGATGAACAATGACTTTCATGGGAAATAGATGGAACAGTGTTTTACCGACGTTGAAAACATTCACTTGGAAGCACACAGACCGATCATCATTTCGCCCGCACCGTACAAAGCTGGCCAGCCATGTTAAAAGTACACAATGTGGATTTTAAGATCTGATGTTTTTGGATACAACAGTAGCATGTATTTGACATTCAAATTTGTTAAAAAAAAAAAAAAAAAACACCTAGAAGAATGTTGTGCTATATAGCAATGTCTGAGAGGAAGTAATTAATCAGGAGTTTATGTGTTAGTGGTGGAGCTAAAGCCCTCTCAAGGGAGCTAAAGCTTTTACACTAAGTTTTATATACTCATAATCTACCTCAAAGGTCATTTTTTAAAGAGCTATGATCAGTAGCCTGATAATAATTTAATGTACGGAATGAAAAACAGCACGAAAATGAAAAATAATCGCTTATCGTGATGTACCTGCAGAGAATTATTACCTGAATCTAAGCTTTAAAGAGCTCTCACCTCATTGTTTTGCTCTCCAGCCTCCTATTTTGCTCTTTTGGTTCATTCACTGCTCTTATAATAGTATTTCTGGTCACAGAAAGCTGAAAAATCCACTGTGCTCTACCTGCTGCACAGGCCTGACAGGGTGATTAGTTGGTGAACATAGCGGAGCATTTAGCCACTACACAGCCAGATCCGTCCCTCGGGAGTCAGTGGAGACCAGAAACAGAACTAAAAGCGAGTGGGTATTGACTTAAATTGCCAGGTGGTGAAAAACACAGCTTCAAATGAATGCTAATGTGGCTTCATAACTGCTGGATGTGTAAACAGATGTTTGCAAACAATTTCAGTATATCAACATCATAACTTACACCTGTTGCCCCCAAGTGGCCAAAAAACATCAGTTCTCACTTTTAGAGTAATTACTCCTGATGCATGCGAGACAGTGTTGGACTATGGAAAATTAAAATAAAAAGGGAAACAAGAAAATAAATTATGCAAACATGGCTCAGTAAGAGCCACAAAGGAGCCCATATGGACAAAGATTCTGTGAGGAATCAGTTTAGAAACATCATATGCACTTTGTCAGCAAAACAGGTCTTCTAAATGAAAGCAGATTATATTTTTTTTTACATACTTTATTCAGGTACTGTATATTGTGAAAGCACTGATTAATAACGGAGTCACAAAATGAAAGAATATTAACATCTGTAGCATTTCAAAATCTTTAAAGACTTGATAATAAAGCTACACATTAGGGGATATTTGAGGATAAAGATCAGGTCAGAGATACGGTCTTATATATCTGTGCAAAAACAAACAAATAGCACTACAACAAGTATTATTAAGCCTATATTTTGCACATATAACCATAGGTGCAGGTATAATATACTATAGACTATGGGTGTATTTTTTGTTCCTGGTCCCTTTCTACTCAGTGGATCTTGAGCTTCAAGTGTTGCTGGAAAAACATTTCTCAAGAAAACACAAAGGCTTTCAAAATACACACACCCTTTTGCAGTAGACTACAAAAGCAGGCCTCCCAGAAAACAGTAGTTTTATTGAGCTGTTGGCTATAAATGTACCCAGGCTGACAAACACTAAAGGCGAGAGCATTGACGAGAAGCATTTCCCTGCAGAAAGACTCACCTTGCACTCATAAAATGTTTAGATGGGTTTTTACAAATTACTTCTAAAAAGGAAGCGAAATTGATTCATGTGTCAAAACAATGACAAAAATACAGCAATGCAGACAAAGCCGGACAGCAGCAACCTGAATCTAACTGTGACACAACAGGCATTCAGTATAAAGGGGGCCCAAGGTTGAGAAAAATTATTTACACACAATCTATGATGCGCAGATTCATAGAAATAAATGAAAAAACATGGAGCATGTGTATGCTTATATACTATTTGAAAGTATTCTGCATTTATCTGTATTCATTTGCGAAAAGCAGACATTAATTTCTTAAAATTAAAAAATGATGGGCAACTGAGCCTCCTTATCAGAAAAGAGTTTTAACGACTTTACTACTGTATAAAAAGGTCTTTTGAGTGACTGTATATTGGTTTCTAAGCTCAGATGGTTATGAACTAAGAAAGAATTGAGAAGAAAGAAATCAGAAACAATACAGGATGGGAGCCATTTAATGACTTAAAGAAATTAGCACAATATAGTAATTAAGTGTTGCCAGAATTACAGTGGAAACAGATGATTGCATGCAGAAACGGGGAATTGCAGCAGAATGATTGACTTTGACTTTGAATGACTTTCTCCAATCTGAAGGTTATTCGTTAAGCTGGTTTCATTTTCAATGTGCTTCAAGCATGTTGATGACAGATGTCTTGTGTCTCAGCCAGTTACTGGCATCACAAACTGCTAATAAAATGTCGCCCCAGAAACTGTATCATTAACCATACCTCTGTGGTGAACTTATACACACACACACACCCAGGAATACAGTGCATTAACACATCATGGTGGTGCAGTTACTCACTCCTAATAAAGCAGCAATGTTTACTTAAGCAACCGCAAGGAGAAAATTAAAAAATTCATTGTGACTCCCTCTCACACACATACACACCGACAGCGTACAAACACAAACATCACTACAGGGTGAAAATATGAACATATGCCTTATAAAGGTTTCTTATTTTGTTTCGTGAAGACTTGGAAGACAACATCAATGTCAGCAGGTTCAAATGAGCAGTAGTCCAACAACTGACTCACATAGCTGAGTTACTGGCAGGGCGTCACTTTATTTCTGCATTTTACAGTCTAGACCATAAGTGTTTGGGGAGTCAGACATGTTTTGTCCGCAGGCCGTCCTGTAGCACATACATTTGAAAATAATGAATTTGACATTACAGTTCAGAGCTTCATCTTTAATTATGATTCATATATTTCTGTCAGTAGTAAATACATATGTCAATAGTAAATAAATATGCTGTCCTAATTGCAAGGGTTCAAAACTAACTGGACACTTGGTTACTAAATATTTCCTGGGAAGCTGTGTGTCACTTCAGTGTGAGATCATAAACACAAAAGCTCACTTACGGCTCAGAGGTGAGAGTTTCCACTGACTTGTGACAACAGCATAGCTTTAAACAAAGTCAGAGGTGACTGCATGTGAACAAGATAATAATGAGGCTCAATAAAGCAAACGTATTTTCAAGATATCAAGGGTATCAGGTAGTTTGTTAGCCAAGATCAACCTTTCATGAAGAAAAGCATGTTCTGACTGTAAAACAAGTCAAGAATACGAAACAGAACTTAGCCATATATGAATCCTTGTCAGTGGTGAAGAGAAGACTTTATAATCAAAACCACACAGGATTTACTACCAGATGCAAACCTCTGGAAAAGCCTCAAAACCAGGAAAGTTCACAAAAACTAACAAAAACAAACCGTGCTGTGGAACAAAGCTCTTAGGAGTGAACAGTAAAGATCAACTTTTGTCAAAATAATGGAGGTGGATGGAGTGTGGAGGAAAAAGGAGGAAAAACAGCTCATGAGCCAAAACATCCCCTCATTTGTCAAACATGGTGTCGCTTCTATTACGGCCTCAGCATTTATGGCTGACAATGGAAGTAGCACACTAGCACTTACTGATGGTTTCACTGCTGACAGAAGCAACTGGATAAATGCAGAGATGCACAGGCACATTCTGTGTGCTCAAACACAACCAAACTTAAAAACGCATTGGTCGGCCTTTTATTATTTAGAAGGTCAGCAACAGACATCCTTTAACATTCCTCTGGTGCCACCAAATAGATTTTCAGACTGAAAAGGTGGAACCAGGCTGAATAAATCACTTGATCTCAGTCCAACCGTGTGGAGGAGTGATATTCCTTTTGTTGCTGCAATTACTGTATTGGCAGATTCAGGCTAGCTACTGTACATCTTACACAATTACAGTATACACCGTGATGCAGATGTTATGAATTTAATAAAAGAAAGATAACCTGTCGCTTTTTTAATCTCCAACCTTTGCACTGAATACCTATTAAAGCCGAGTGCTCGCAGAAGTCAAGATAAGTTTTCTAGTTTAAAGGTTTGCTTCAGTGTTGTGTTGCCCCAAACATGAATGTCATTCACCCCACCCGCTCAGCCAAGACAGTTTACACTGGGATGGGATGACAACAAAATGGCAACAACATGGTGAAAAGACTGAAACAATGTGACAACACAATAGAACCGTCTACTTCCATATCAGTGTGATGGTAGAAGTTGCCCACTTTGTATTTCTATATGAAGTAGTCACTGCCCAGCAATATCAATGCTCTGCTTTAGATAATACTACTTTTACAGTCATCACAAGAGAAGTTCTGGATCTCCCATTAACAACTACACGTCACATGGGCAAATATGCACCAAAGCAATACATTCAAAGAATATAAGAGAGATGATTGAGGCATGTGTTTCTTTTTCTAGGGAAAATCATATGATAGCTAATCCGGCTGTTTCACGGCTGTAAACAGTGTCATGCAATCATATACTTGCTGACATACAGAAGAAGAAACTCATCAGGCTGGGTTTCTCTGGAAAGGTTATGTCCCAAGATGTTGAAAATTAGAGGCTGTCAGAGACTTTTTCAGGCTGCAAAGAGTAAAATTGTCAAAGACAGCAGTAGATGTTTTTATAATCTATATCTGAATAACTTGTATAAATATAATGAGTGATCCAGCTAGCCCTTAATTTCAAAGAAATAGTCCAGCTGAAGTCATTAAGGCCACATGCCATCGGTGAACCATCTTGGAAAGGAGCACATCCTGTTTTCCAGACAATCACAGTATTGAGTTGTTCTCCCAACAGGCCATTCCTCTGCTGCAGCCATGTTAAGTGATTACACAGCGCGACGACGCTGATGTCTCCCCTGGAGGTGGGAAAGAAGTAAATTGGAAGTGAAGTGAGGGGTTCTGTGTCCACTGTGCAGAGGAGGGCCTGGACAAACCCCGGGGTTTTCAGGCCCTTCGTTAGCAGGCTGGCCTGCATGTTTTCATTTGCTGGCAAACTGCAGGAGGTCAATTGCTGCTAAATTACCGGCTTTGGCTGAGAAAGCAGCATGCAGATAATTAGTTCACTCTGCCTGTCCACACGATTAAGTTTTCTGAAAAACATTCTAAGAGATGATTCAGGACTCCAGTGCTGCAATTAGACCAATATTAGTCCAGTGTTTGTGCCTGAATGTGTATCTGTGGATGGGCGGTAAGTGGGAAGAACGAGAGAAAAACACTGAAGGAGAAAAACATCTTCTGACCGATGCAGCAGCAAAGGTGAAGCAAAGAATTCATAACTATTACAATCAATTATTAAATTACTACACACGTGGACAAAATTGTTGGTACCCCTCAGTTAAAGAAGGAAAAACCCACAATTCTCACTGAAATCACTTGAAACTCACAAAAGTAACAATAAATAAAAATGTATTGAAAATTAAATAATCAAAAACAGCCATCACTTTTGAATTGTTGATTAACATAATTATTTAAAAAAACAAACTAATGAAACAGGCCTGGACAAAAATGATGGTACCTCTATAAAAGATTGAAAACTATTTGACCAGAGTGACATGATTAACTCAGGTGTGTCATTTAATTGACATCACAGGTGTTTCCAAACTCATAATCAGTCAGTCTGCCTATTTAAAGGGAGACAAGTAGCCACCCTGCTGTTTGGTGAAAAGGTGTGTACCACACTGAACATGGACAACAGAAAGCGAAGGAGAGAATTGTCCCAGGACATCCGAAAAAAATTATAGACAAACATCTTAAAGGTAAAGGCTATAAGACCATCTCTAAACAGCTTGAAGTTCCTGTGACAACAGTGGCTCATATTATTCAGAAGTTCAAGACCCACGGGACAGTACAGCCAACCTCCCTGGACGTGGCCGCAAGAGGAAAATTGATGACAAATTGAAGAGACGGATCGTTGGAATTGTATCCAAAGAGCCCAGAGCAACCTCCAAAGAAATTAAAGGTGAACTCCAAGGCCAAGGTACATCAGTGTCAGATCGCACCATTCGTCGTTGTTTGAGCCAAAGTGGACTTCATGGGAGACGACCAAGGAGGACACCACTGCTGAAAAAAACTCATAAAAAAGCCAGACTGGAATTTGCAAAAATGCATGTTGACAAGCTACAAAGCTTCTGGGAGACTGTCCTTTGGACAGATGAGACCAAACTGGAGCTTTTTGGTAAGGCACATCAACTCTATGTTCATAGACTCAAAAACCAAGCATACGAAGAAAAGAACACTGTCCCTACGGTGAAACATGGAGGAGGCTCAGTAATGTTTTGGGGCTGCTTTGCTGCATCTGGCACAGGGTGTCTTGAAAGTGTGCAAGGTACGATGAAATCTGAAGACTATCAAGGCATTCTGGAGAGAAATGTGCTGCCTAGTGTCAGAAAGCTTGGTCTCAGTCGCAGGTCATGGGTCTTCCAACAGGACAACGATCCAAAACACACAGCCAAAAACACCCAAGAATGGCTGAGAGAAAAGCGTTTGACTATTCTAAAGTGGCCTTCTATGAGCCCAGATCTGAATCCCATTGAACATATGTGGAAGGAGCTGAAACATGCCATTTGGAGAAGACACCCATCAAACCTGAGACAACTGGAGCTGTTTGCTCATGAGGAGTGGGCCAAAATACCTGTTGACAGCTGCAGAACGCTCATTGACAAATACAGAAATCGTTTAATTGCAGTGATTGCCTCAAAAGGTTGTGCAACAAAATATTAAGTTATGGGTACCATCATTTTTGTCCAGCCCTATTTCATTAGTTTGTTTTTTTAAATAATTATGTTAATCAACAATTCAAAAGTAATGGCTGATTTTGATTATTTAATTTTCAATAAATTTTTATTTATTGTTACTTTTGTGAGTTTCAAGTGATTTCAGTGAGAATTGTGGGTTTTTCCTTCTTTAACTGAGGGGTACCAACAATTTTGTCCACGTGTGTATATAGCTTCTTCTGCTCTCCCAACATTGGTGTTGCTTTCAACTGCTGTAGAAAGCTTTCAAAATAAAAGAATAGAATTTGATGCTGAACATACTTTCTTCTAATCTGGAACCTAAGTTGGCTCTGTAGTACTAGCTTATGAAGGTAGCCAACGTTACTGACAGTGTTTGTCTGTTTGCTAAGTTCACTGTTTGTTGATACATGGCTCACACCAGTTAGAGTAGCTGTTTGTGACTAGCTCAGTTAACTTATCTCCCCATCTACTGAACTGATAGAATTTAATGTAGCAGACAAACTGACCTTGTTTGGACAACTGAAAATGAGATCTGGCAACTGTGAAAGCCATTCAGTGATCCTTTATGCTCTTTGAATTAGGCTATTATCATCCTGGAAGAAATCACTCCCATCAACATAGAAATGTTCCATTATAGGTTTAAGGATTACCCAGAACAAGTCTGCATTGATTTGAAATGAGTCTTCCCTCTAAGGTGACAATTGGGCCCAAAACAATGCAGCAAATTGCCCAACACAACATGACAGAGCCACCAGACCCCTCAAAGGCATCGTCGTCTGCACTGTTCACTTAGTGAACACCACACATGCACCTATGAAGAAGATGGGTAATGATGACTCATCTGACCAAATCTCACTTTCACATTTCTGCAGACAAGTGCCTATTATTTTTGCACCACTTAACCCTCAAAAGTGCATTCACCTTTGTAATGAGCTTGCAATGCGACCTTTCTACAATATCCCTCTCTATGTGATCATCAACAGATTGTTCTTGCTTTCCCATAGATCTAAATGCACGTCAGTTGTTGTTCCTGCTGAACCACTAGCCAGTTGAGCAGTCTTTGTGACTGAAGCTCCAGCCATCTGTGCCCAAACAATGAAACCTCTTTTAAACTTGGTAAGATAGTTTCCTTATGCCACCTTGGCACAAAAAAAAAAATCACACATAACTGGGTCTGCTCAGCATTTCTAAATAAGCTACAGAACATCACAGGATGTCAACTCTGTAATTGTACAATGCAGAGCACCTGAGTAGATGCATCTGTGTTTGTCGACATGTTAATAAATGCTTTATATTTATTTTACATAAATAAAGCATTTATATTTATGTATGTTTTCATTGAAAATATTTGCCTATAGCTCTTTTAAAGACCTTTTCACAGTGAAGAAATACAGTTAAATCCATTACTTTCACTGGCATATTCAGTGACAAGTTGGAGGTTGAAGCACTCATTAATCATGACTGAGAAATTCAAAATTGTCAGTGTCCTGTTTTGAATCAGCTGTACCCTAAAGCAGTACTTCATCCATTTCCAAGACAAAGGAATAACTGTGGAAGTGTCAGGTTAAAGATTAAACTTCATGTATGACAAATGCTGTCACACAGCGAGATATATGTATGGAGAAAAGAAACGACTTGTGTTTGAATTCGAAAAACACATCCTTTAATATCCCACCATATTATGAAAAAACAGTGTGAATGTTTCTATTCAGGTATTCCAATGTTCTCTCTAGTCTAAGACCTTACATATGAGGGGAATAGGAAAGAACACACTTCTATGGGTATGAATGTATGTATGAAGGACAGTATAAATTGTCTTTTTATAAGTGTATAGACTGGCAGCTTTGTCCAAGGTTTACCTGCTCCATAGCCATGACAGAAGTACAGAGAAAGCAGAAGGAAGTATGGAAAATTACTGCTCAGTGAAAAAGAAAACAATACAGTTCAAGAAAGTTGTATAAACAGCTCTGGGCTTTGTGTCCCAAGAATGAGGAGACTTGAAGATGTCACTTGAGTAAAAAGATCAAATAGCATCCAAGCAGTCTCACAAATAGACTCAGAGAATATTGATTAAATGTCCTGTTGAATGTATATAAATAATAAAACATATGGAACACCCAGGATATGACTGGATTGATACATTGTGAGAAATGCTCATCAAAATGCTCATCGAAGCCATCATGTACAACAGGCATTCATCCTTGTGTATAGAAGACATTTAGCTTTGGCGGTTTTCTTTGGCTTTTGAGCTTACCGTGTTCAAAAACTGTTTAATGTGGACTAGTTTGCCTGAGTTTAATCTGTCCTTGAGCCATAACACATGCTTGCCAGAGGGATTTGGTTAAAGGAAATGAGGATTTCATTATACATTGTTGCGTGCAAACATCCTGCAATGCATTACACAGTTACACGTATTATGTTCTGTAGATGTGGACAACTAATTTGCCAAATCAATGGGCTTCACTGCTCTCTGACAACAGTACAATAGAGGCAAAGTAAGTTTTAGGTCATGAGGCCCACAATGAACCCTGCAGACCTGGGAGGATTGAGTGTGAGTCTGGGTCTTCCCTCTGTGTTTCATAATCAACCTGAGGAATTCTGAGGCAATGACAGTCTTAGAGTTTGGCCTACTTCTGCAGTTACTGAAGCAAACAGTCATCCAGAGCTGATCTGACCAGAAAAAGAAAGCATACAGTTTGGACATTTAAGAAAACTCTCAGACTTGATGCCAGTAATAGGAGTTTGGTGCATTTCCTTAAAAAAAAAAAAAAGATTGAGATATATATATAAAATGTATTCTTTTTTTTGTCCTCTCCACTTTCACGCTGATGTCTTCTTTGTGTTATTTGTTTTTTTCTCAGCTATTTCATGCCTATGAAGACACTTCTGTAGCAGGAGTTGTACGTGTGGATCTGTTCTGACCGTCTGCCGCTATAAACACTGCTGATACATTTACTATAAAATAATTATAAGGCAGTGTGTCAAACCAGCAAGGAATCTGAAGATGAGTGAAGCTGTTTCCTTTCATCGAATACATTTACATTACATTACAGACCTCGGTACAAACACTGCAACTAAAGTGAAAAATCTATGAAATGATTGCAGTTCTGTTGGTTACTTTCAAATTTGCTGAGTTTTTGTGGAGTGTTTTGTGTGTGCGAGTGTAAGACAAAGAACAAATGTTGACATTTGAAATGGAATAGATTATTGTGCCGTGGCCAGGTGCTGGAAGCAACACTGACAGACCAAATAAGCAAACCCGTTATCTGCAATTATCTGAAGTATATAATCCATAGGATAAATATAAAGTAATATTTGTGTTGTGGACAAAAGGATTTCCTATCGTATGTGGGGAGACAGAGATGCAAACAAAATTATCTGCTGTACATCCAGCAGGCCACGGGCAAACCGCTCAGTTTTCAATGCTGGACTGACCACGCTGCACATACAGGCCAACAGACAAAGAAAACACACAAGCATACACTTACAAATGGCTTTCATGCATGCTCTACCAGTAAGTGTGCAAATATGTTGAATGGGGGGATTCATGCATGTATGCGGGCCGGCCACACAGCCACATAACACACAACACATTTATTGGTATTCTATTATCTGCCCTTTCTGGGTATCTCCATCATACAGGCCTCCTGTGACCTGAGGGGTCAGAGCAGGTTGTGTTTCCTCCCCCACAATGACCTTTGCTGAGGTTTCTTGAGGAGACCCCCAGGGAGGGCCTCCAGCAAGGACACACGGACACACCCAAATACATACTACCATCACTTAGTCTGAAATAAATGTCCACAGCAAATACATTAACCCTTGTTGTAAATAAGTGACATAAAAACAGAAATATTCACTCCTAACCTACAAACACCTACAGAACCTGTACATATAACTGTTTATGATGATTTTTAGACACAACAATCCTTATAAAGGGCCATACAACAGATTGGTTCTAATTTATAGCTACACTATCATTCAAAAGTTTGGGGTCACCTAGACAATTTCATGTTTTCAATGAAAACTCACACTGTTATTCATGTGCTGACATAATTACATAAGGGTTCTCTCATCATCAATTAGCCACTGAACATGATTAGCTAACACAATGTAGCATTAGAACACAGGAGTGATGGTTGCTGGAAATGTTCCTCTGTACCCCTATGTAGATATTACATTAAAAATCAGCCGTTTCCAGCTAGAATAGTCATTTAACACATGAACAATGTCTAGACTGCACTTCTGATTAATTCTATGTCATCTTCATTGAAAAAAATGCTTTTCTTTCAAAAATAAGGACATTTCTAAGTGACCCCAAACTTTTGAACGGTAGTGAATGTTACCATCATTTGTTGTAATGGACTGGACTATCTGACTAGACTAAATCAAATAATTTTTGTCATGCTGAGATATATAACTCCTCTGTACCTCCACCTGCCTCCCCTAACAGCTAAACATTACTAAAACATATTACTTCCCGACACATGTTCGTTTTCAGATTATGTCGCGAGAGAAACACAATTAATGGGGTAGTGATGTATGTTGAACTTCAAGCCGGAGTTTTCACCGTCACAAAATATACCTAAATTGAGAGATCTTTTAACCAGCAAGATGACAATGGTGACTTGTGCTGCACAGCTAACGTGCTGATATCAATGCGTAGCAAAAGAAATGCATTATATCAGCAAACCTGTTCAGCCATATGTCAGCAATACTACTAAATGAAGCTGTGTGTCTACAGTTGCATAAAATTGCATGTGTCGAATTGCCATGGGAATCTGCATGCATTCAGCTGGTGGTGCAGAAAATGCATAAATATGTTTTGATGTTCGCTCCTAATTTGCTGCCAATTCTGTCTTTGATTGCTGCTATCACAACTAATAGAGCACACTCTAGAAAACTGCTTCATCTATTGGTATTTATCATGGAGAATATTCCGTCAATAACAATAATGCCACTTTGATTTGGCCACAAAGAAAAATATGAGACAATGTGAGACTTGAATGCCATTCTTGAGCGTCGTGTTTATGAAGTTTCAGAGCTCTATTGTCCAGTTTTTATGTTAGCAATTCCTCTCTTGCAGCAATTGCACTAATAATGTTACTTTCTTTTAGAGAAGTCAAATTATGCATTAGATACCCCCTTGTCTGGGAGTGGGCACAGAGCATGACAAAGAAAACCTGAGTTGAAAAAACAACTAGTGATACTCACTATCCTTGATTTGGATTTTAGGTTTTGCTAGCTAAAACTAATGAAGTATGACTATCTAAAACTCATTTTGAAGTGAAGACCTCAAGTGTGTCACTGTCTCAATGACTGCCTATAACCATCACATAGGAAAGCACCTCCACTGACGTTAACTTCTGATTAGATAATTAATAGATTTCATTACTAGACATCATTATAGCAACTTCAGTATTTCATAAATTTAATTTACTCATTTACTAAAGGTGCATCATTGCTTCAAACATTTGTGAATATTCTATAAGCATTTGCTTGAAAAAGGAAGTGATTTTGGTCATAGTCACAAACAGATGCACGCACATGTTCATATACAAAACAAATAAAAGCACTGTTTGATAGTCAACTGTGCAGCATAGTGTCCCAGCAGTGTTAGTGCATTGTAGATTTTGTGATATTTTCAATATTTGTAGAATAACTATTTCTACTAGACTATATAACTTAAAGACTGATTTCAGTAGTTACCTTCCAAAATAAAGATTAAGTACTAGAGTGGATAATTGAGTTTTGACTATATTTAGAGACAAAAATTTAAAAAAAAAAAAAAAAAAAAAAAAAAAAAAAGACTTCCCTTCAGGCCATCTGGCACAATTTCTTCCATATTCACCGTGCAAATCTGTGGGACATTATTGGCCAAATCTCCTCTCTATCAGGGATTGGCTTCCAGTTAATCCACCTATTGTTATTCATTAGGCCTGTCTGGTATCGCAGCTTCATCTGTGACCTTTGACTCTTCTGTCGAGATAGATTAGCTCATCGACTCTGATTAGGACATCATCTGCCCCACCTTTAGGGGTCAAGTTCATTATGCACCGCCCTAATTACAGATTTACCTTGCTTAATTGGATGTGGTTGGTTGAGGTAAAAAGGGTCATCAGAAGAGGCAGTTAAAGGAGAAAATAAAAAAAAAAGACCAACCAAATCTGACCAAATTATGGTACATTTCTGAAAAAGATAGCTTGGGCCAGTATAGCTCTGCAGACAGATATTGTGCTGGGAGGGTGAGGATAACATTACAGCTCGCAGTAAGTAAGTCTCCACAAAGCACTGCTGGGACTAAATGAGTGTCATTGTGAAACATTTCCTGAGACCAATCATCAAAATAATTGAACCTTTCATCCAAGTGCTTCACCCTGGTTCTCTCATCTATTTCCAATTCCAGTTGCAAAGGCCTCCTTTATCTGGTTGGTAGATGTGAGTGGTGGCTATAACTCAAGGAGATGGAGTGAGAGGGAGAAGAAGAGGAAAAGAGAGGGGGCCCGGCTCTCGTATGAACAGTAAAGTGAAATATACACCTGACGTTCAGAAAGGAGCATTTCTTTCTTTCTGAATCTAGCTGGTAGAAATGGAATATATAATGAGGCTATATTTAGGGCTTGATAACATGACTGCACCGAGTAATGAAATAGTGAAGTCGGAGATTCATTACCTGCCGCATTATGATTTAATCAAACTGCATGGAATTATATTAATTTTTCTCAGACAAAGGGCTCCTTCATATGTGGCCTTTTGTCCCTTTTTGCAAGCATGAGGTCGGTGGCGTTACCGAGAAAATCTTGCGCCTTTGGCTAAAGGTCTGCAGCGAGAAGAAGAATCGTTTAATGGATGGAGCAGTGAGAAAATGAGGACTGGAACTTCTGAAAGTGCTGCTCGAGCTGCGTCAGATTTTTGTTAGAAATCCAACATCAACAACTTAAAAAAAAAAATCAACTTGTGGCTTTACAAAATTGAATCTACAATATTTAGTTATTAATTGAGTAAATGAGGTGTAACAGTTGGGGCACATCCTGCCAAAGAAAAAGGTTGTGTATTGAAAGTGTTGTACCTCCATTTTAATCTGATTTCCTGCAACTATGAAGAAAAAAAAGATTATTTCATCTTCTGGAATTGCTAGTGAATTCAAAATCTAGTATTGGTCAAAGATCTGCTGTTTCTCAGGAACCACAGCGTGAGCAATGTCTGCTTTGCTTTAAATCATTTACACAGACGTACATTAGATATGTATGGACATGAACATGAACCCTGCTCGCTAGCAGCTCCCTGCACAGGTCAGCGGGGCGCACAGAGGGAAATAGCAGCAAAATGGGTCTCACCTGTGAGTGCAGTTCACATTTGGCAGTGGAGTTTGTGGATATATACAAGAAGTCGAGTAGAAATGGACGATTAATTACACCAAATTGACATTTTGTTTGGTTTAATAATTCAGCCTGACACTGTGTTCATGTTCAATGACATCTTGTTTTCCTAATTAATAATTAAAATGTCAACAGTAAGAGCTGCTATTCCTCTTAGTCAATGACAAGTAGTACCAGAAATCTTTCAAACGAAATGATGGTTTAAAATTTGTTCATTTTGCACATGCTCTATACAACACAAAGAACGATTTTTTTTGATCATCATGTGTGGCTTCAAAAATCCCTTCTTTCCCATCCATCAGTTCCAACATCTTGTCAGCTCTGTCGCCCACCTTCTCGAAGGACAAATGTTTGATAGGTAATTCCTACAGCTGCCACAGCTCTTTGTCACAGATACATAAACATGTGTTTTGGGGGAATTTGATTGTTCTGTCTTTCACATTAGACTAATAAGAAAAAAAAGTACACAAACTTCAATTTTTGATGACGATACGATATAATCAGAATCAAGAACTGACTAATACATGGTCTGTGTTTTGTCAACTACTACTTTAGGGTTAAGAATTAGCTAATATCAAGCATATAATTTCCCAGAGTTCCTCCTTGATCTTGCTAAATAAATAAATCTGGCCAGTTAAAGATATTGTGACTTGTCCTGATTGTCTTGAAATATATGGTGTGCTTCAGAACCCCCTGTGAAGTGGACTAAATATTGTCATAGTATCATATCATGAGCTACCCAATGACTCACAGCCCTAAATATGTGTCTTCTTACACCAAGTGAAATTATCTGCTCAAGAAGATTTCGTTAATACCACTGACCCCGTTATGCTTGTTGCCACTGCAATACCTCATTCAGATGCACACTTTGCAAGGTAAACAGTGTTCTAAAGGATCCCTAAATGAGGTAATCCAGCTGCAGCCTCTCCTCCTCTTGCCCCAGGCAGGGTTTTAAATGCGAGAACTGTTACACACCCTCTTTTATGTTAATCTGCTCTTCTCGTTGCAAAATAGGAACCACATGTCTGGCAGAAAGCACTTCAGAGTGCAATGACAGACTGGTCTTTCACAGAGTGGATGCTGAAGGACCTGGCAGGGACGCTAGCCAACTGACTGAAAGGCAGCGAGATATAATCCTGAAAAGATCCTACAAGATCGTGAAAGATTAGATAAAGTTATTTAATAAACTTGACTTGATTAAGAGGGACACCAGCGAAGCAGAGATTATACCAAACCTGAGAACTCACAGAGTGCTACCTCTTTCCCTGTGGTATCTGGTCACTGTCACAGAGACTCTCAGTCACACTCACTCCCTCTGACTTTCCCTCATTCTGTTTTATTGAATCCACAGCTACACACTTACACCTTGATGTCATGAGCTTTAGGTCAACTATTGAATGGACTTGCTTGCTGTCACTCTTATAAGTGCGGCCGCCTCACTGAGATGCATTCTCTTAAAGTTCAAGCCAAGGCAGTAGTTGTAAAGTAAATGAGCTGCACCTTGCAAAATGTTACCGTGACCTTAAGTTTGAACAGTGGGAATACTCATATTCAGAGATCGCCAACCCATAGTAAAATAAAAAATGAGAGTATCAACAGCATCAGCAAATGCCCAAAAAAGCTAAAGGTTGATGTTGAACAAAGCCACCAATAAAACAACTGATTTCCAGTTTCCAACCAACTTCTCACCATTTGTTTCTCTCCAACTTGACCTAAGTAATTTCTAACCTAAGTCAATTCTTGTAATGTTAAAGAAGCTTCCATAACCTACTATGCAATGTTTGTCAGATACAAAGATAGACATTTAAAAGTGATGCCATTATTTCGAAGGCCTGCCCTTTAAATAAAGTGACAACCCTGCCTCTGACTTTTTCCTCGTCCCTCCATCTTACTTTGTCTCTCGGAGCTTTTATACGAATCTCCTGGTCAAAACATTGATTTGCCGTCCAACTGTCTGTTACAATGCAGCTTTCTTCAAGCAACTATAAGCTCCCAGATGTGTTACTCTAATTAAATCCATAGTGTAGTTTACTTCTTTGACAGCCCATTCTCTAAGTTATCCATCTCTCCCTTGAAGCGCAGTGGTATTCACTCTGTGTAATTGAAAGATTTCCCTGGAAGTCCTCCAGGCTTTAATGTGTCTGGTAGTTGCAACTCAAGGCTGTTTGCCTATTTCTTTTGCACTTCTAATACATTAGCCATCATGTTGTGATTCATAGCAGCAATAGATCTTTCAAAAGGCCGAACAATTGGCCATTACAGTTATTGTTTCCTTGAATGCTGTGTGCTTGGCGATGTAAACTTAATGACTAAAAAGTGGAAAAACTGCTTTTTTCCCCTCATGCGTGTTCTGAAAGTGACACATTAATAGCTTTTATTGAAAATAATTGTTTCCTACATGAGACCTAACAGTTTCTTTTCAGTTAATTCTTCTTCAACGAGTAGGAGCAGGTACTGTGACTGCATAGTCAATGTGTTAGCATTATTTCAATTAAAACATACTGTCCACTCACAGAATGCTACATTTTAACCTCAAGCTCCCTATAGCTAATTACTGTCTGTATTGTGAAGCACTCAGTGATTGTGTCAAACCGAAGTATGACAAATTCCATCCCAGATATTTATACAATGTCCCATATTTCTGTTAAAACAGCATCTAACTACTTAATGATGCACAAGGGAGGCCGGCACAATGCAACCTGATCTCTACTGTAGGTTTACTTAACCAGCACTATAAGCATGCTGCAATTATACCTATTTTCATGTGATAATACCATGTGTAACACTCCTATAGGCTCACTGTTTAGGCTCAGTCTTCTCACCCTAAATTATTACCAGTCCAAATCGACTAATTCAAGGAAGAAAACCAATACTGTTTGTGTAGCCGGTGACCAGCCGTGGCCAACTGTATGTGCACCGAGCAAACAGCCACATGAGAGGGGAGCCGAGTGGGATCTGATGGAGAAAGAGACCGCCGACGTGAGAGGGCACCGGTGGGCTGAGGGTGTACATGTGTAACCCATTTGACAGAGCCATACCATGTGAAACACCTACCTTACTCTCAGCTCCGGTTTCCATAAGATTAATTCAGGGAGAAATAATAACAAAAGTGCCGAAGTTGTTAATTGGGTCATATTTCAACACTTACACAAACCCGTCCACTAATGACACTAAAACACACAAGACTGAAATGTTTTTCTTATACCTAGCCAAGGTAGGGACTTCCCCATGCGCATGAAAAAAAAAGAAGCTTGGGGGTAAAGAAAAGATTGTCATGGGTCCAAAACAACCTGCTAAAGCCTTTCACAAGCCTAAATCCAGACCACAGAGACGTTGGAACAGTCTTTACATCTTTGTGGGAATGTACAGTAGAAGGTGGAGTGGATCACTTGTTCATTTCCTCTTCCTGTTTCTTTCAGGTGAATGTGTGTCAGACTGCGACTCGGTCTGAGCCTGGGTCGTGATAATTAACAACGAAGGCCGTTATTGAGCGGCTCAGTGGTCATTTCCCTTCCTAATACCAGCGTTCACCAGTTGAGCCTTTAATTTCCACTCCTCAGCCAAATATACTCTCACTGACACACATGCACATAGAAGGTCAACACACTCGTATCGTAAATTCTACAAAGTGCGTGCTATAAGTGGTACAAAGAAAATAAAGTCCTGATTTTTCTCACACTTTTAAAAATGCCACAACAGCTAAAATTCAGTTCCCTGGCCTGTTGAGAAAGAAGGCGCCGATTAAAGTTTTGGTGGATGTGAGAACATGAGTAATTGAAAGTAAGCAAATCAACCAGGCATGCAATTATTTACCAGGGAGCCACCTAGACGTTTCATGGTTAAGATTGCACTTATTCAGTTTAATATTCATTATTACAGCTAACCTGCAATAATAATTATTCATGGTTTGCCTTTATTCTGTCATAGCCATTGGAAGTATTTACATTCATATATTAGCTGACTGTGTGGTAGTTTGTGTTGTCAGTCGCACTTCAGCATCCCAATAGTGGATTCACATGACAAGGACATCCACAAGGGATCCATAGGTAACACTGCACACACCGAAGAGTATGTGCATCCTGGGAGACAAGAGCCTTCTCTGTCTTTAAAGTCTCCTAGCAGAGGGATTAGAATACTGTACCATACTTGCTATGCTGCACTAAGGCTGGGTCCTGGAATCCAGGGGTCAGGTCCATCTGAACACCCTTCACACAAACAACAGCCCTAAACTCCCATTAGCCATGCAAATCCAATCTGTGAGTGTTGATTGTCTAAATGAGAGAAAGAAGCTGGAAGTTTTAACCAGGATCTAGTTCAGCCTTTGCCCTTTCTTTACCCCTCTTCTTTTTTTTCTCTCCACCTCTCCGTCATCCTGTACCGCTCATCTCCTACATTGCCGGTGTCTTTTGTGCACGTCTCCCCTCACTGTAGCCTGGTTTATCCCAACACATTGTCCTGGATCCTTAAGTAATTTCTCTCCCTGCCACCGTCACACAATGCCCTCCTACCAACAACTGTGTTACGCCTGCTCAACTGTACAGGCGCTACTATGCCAGCACAGATTGAGACCATGCTACAGGAATTAGGCGCACACAAACACACAACAACAAGTGCCGCATGCGCGCACACACACAAGATGCGCACATATACACACGAAAAGAAAAGCGCACTCTTATTGCCAAGTGAATCGTCGGATTTGCATCTCATTTTACCGGTGTGTGTGCATTAGTTTTAGTGTGTGTGATTTTTTTTCTCTTTTTTTTTAGAGCTCTCTGAATACCTTGGTGCCACACAAAGGCTTTCTCCCTCACTCTCTCTAGAAAGGCCTGTACCATTGCAATAGGGAACAGATTTAGATGTGCAGTGACAGCTTAATAAACTGAATGTCTTTGGATGCCTCCGTCTGTAGGGGGAGGTGTCTGGGCGGCTCGGGGAGCTGCTCAAGATGCATCAATAGGAGGAGGATCTTTCTTTGGTGCTGCTGAGGCCTGCACAAAGCCCACAGTGGCTGACCTACAAAATGGTGGTCAAGATGGGGCTTTATGTTTAAGGGCTGAAAGGGAGGAGAGGTCTGATTAGTAGGTTAGGGAGAGTTCAGTGGCTCTGTAAGGCTCTGGAAGACCTGCCGACTGGGGTTTGAATAGGCCTGGTGGCATGGTAAACAGGCTGAATAGGAATCCAAGGCAAGGGGAGCAGAGCAATAGCGCTAGGTGGGAGGGGAAACACTTGTCTGGGTTCAGGGAACCTTCACAGGAGCTGTGTAGAGGGCACTGGCCTTAACTATAGGCATAATTGAGGCTGGTGCTCTGCAAAAATGGGGCTCTGTGGCAAGGTGTTAAACCAATCCCACTTCACAGCTAACCTCCCATTTGTTCATCATCAAAGCAGGCTCATGATCGTAAAAGCCTCGAACTTTGCTAAGTTAGGAACAGCTACCATATCAAATATGAACACCTTTACACTCCTTTCATTTTTTTGCCATATAGCTTGCCTGTGCTAATGGTGCAAACTAAGTATAACAGAAAACCAACCAAAAACCATCACCGCTATTTTTTAAAAACGAGTGAAACTATTGAATGGTGTGAAGCAGCTTCCCCTGGATGATGCTTGCTTTTCGGTTTCCAGCCCTGTCTCCCACAAACACTTTTATTCTTCCATCTGCCTGCATTCAATCAGTGCTGGACACACTCTCTGGTTTTGTTTTCGCCATTGTCTGGGGTCACATTTGAGACCTACGCAACGTAGAGTTCTCTCCTCTTTCATTAAATTCAAAATAGGACCCATTCCAGGGGGAAAAGAGGGGGATGAGAGAGGGAGCGAAAAGAGAAAAGTTGTTTCCAAAGTTTAGATCTCTTTGTCTATGTGTATTGGGCATGGTGATACTGGGTGGATCAGACTTTTTGTAAAGTTCTTTACGGGTAAACAGAGAAGCAATGCTCTAGTTGCCCCATTAATTTGCTCTCTTAACTCATTTTTATCCAGCACTGAATCATAGCTGTGTTCATTCCCTGCATTACAATCTAACGAGGGCTGCTGTACTTCATCCATGCAATCCTGCATCCTCTCTAATCACTTTATCAAGAGATCCATCCATCCTCTTCCCCCATCCCAGGGACATTCATGGAGTTCAGCACCAGTCCTCCCAGCTCAATCAGAGTGAATTAGGTGAGCTGGAAGGGGGAATGCTCAGTACCTTCTGCTGTGCTCCGGTGTCCAGCAATTATGCTAATGCTAAGCGGTGATCCAGTATGCACAGCCCCAGGCCAGAGCAAGTGGACCACTCCCCATTCAAGCGCTTAACCCCAATCTAATGCTCCATTAGTGCCACAATACTATACCTCTCAGTTTGAATGCTTGCTAGCTGCTTTTTTGTGAAGACAGGCCAGGAGTACACACAAAGTCTGCTAGTAATCCACCCTTTAAGTCCCAACATGTGTTTGCTTGAATGGGTTTCCATGCATCCAGAATGAACAATGGTTCAGTAACCATTCATATTCTATGCAAATGAAGACACCCTAAACATACTAATCTCATCCGGATGGAGACGTTAAATGTGGGCTTTATTTTTCTCACACAGCACTAGTTGTTTAGGGGCATTAGATATTTAGATTTCTTCTTTTTTAGCATGCAATACTATCACTGAAGTATGTGGTCAGTCCCAAGTTCATTCTGTCTCATTACAACAACCTCAACATAAAGAACTTTCCTCAACACAAAGACGAAAAGTGAGTCTTGCAACTAAGAGCAAACTAAAACATTTGCATAGTTCTGTATGTGATTTGGTAAGTGTTTGTGAAGGGAATCATTAAAAAAAACTGTAAAAATACCTCTGTCTTTTGTTGTCTGTGTATGTACTTGTGTGTTTGATTGTGTGAGTGTATTGGTCTGTGATTCTGGTGAGAATAGAGTGATCTGTTCTGCATTATGGGCACCGTGCCTCTCTGTCTATTCATTGTAGCTTCAGGGGAGAGTGGATAGTTTCTCACTCTTTCCTGGAACAAATGAATCAGTCAAAACACTTCAGTATCTTAGAGCTCCTTTAAAGAAAAAAAAAAGAAACGATGATCTGCTCCCTTCAATACAGAACATCCATTATTCAAGTGAAATCTTACCCACACGGCCTGCGTATTAGCATTGTCATGAATCTAATATCTCAGCCTGTGTGGACATCTCCTAATGAGTCTGTCTGGGCCTGTTTTCCCATAATATCCTTGGATGCTACCTAACACTATGACAACACTCGTCTGGAGCCTTAGATTTTTCTACAGAGCGAGACAGAGTGGAAACCATTATTAAATTCCAACAGAGATCCTCATTCGGAGCCAGACCTAGCTCATTAAATTAAAATGACGAGGATCTTTGTTTGCTGCAACAACAGAAGAGCCTGCTAATTGCCTTTTTGATATGAGGAGCTTTGGACTCCAAAATAAATCAATCCAAATTTTTAAATAAGCCAAGGGAGCTGCGAGACACTGATTTTGAAGACACTCTGTGAATTTGCACCCACGTAGGGAAGTAAATTGATTGTTGATGTTCAGCTCGAGAAAGAAGCCGAGTGTGTTCTACTTGGTCTGCCTGGGGTTAATGTGTTCAGGCTCTCACAAGTGTAATATTATTTAAGCTTTTGCTGCTGAGAAAAAAGAAAAAAAATGAAACCTTTTAGCAGTCAAAGAGGGGTAAAAGATAATCCTTGCTGTTACACCAATGGAATATGTAAGTCTGATCAAGCCAGTTAAAAAGCCTCATCCTTGCATGGCCTTCATTTGTTTTGGACGAACCAGAGTTCACCATGGTTAAGCTGAACCCGCTAGCCCACATCTCTTGGCTCACAGAGAGCTGCTTAGGTTGTGTACGGCGTGCACGAGGGAGTGCGTGCGTGCGTGCAAACAGGATTTATCTAGCATGTCGTACAAAAGGCTGTGGTAACTGGCAATCTGGATGACCACAGTGGGAAACTAAACCTCACAATATCGAGTATGCTCCCTCTGTACACACACACACACAGAAACACACACAAGGAAAAAAAAAAAAAAAAAACAGTGAGAGAAAGATGCTTGAAAATCCTGTTTGCTTTGTGCCTGGACATGGTATCCTAGACCCACACAAATGCACTGCTAAAAACACTAAGCCATGGTCTTCATGTTCTGTCACTGACACATCCTGCACACACATATGCGCATATAAACTACGTTAAACTAAGTATTATCTCATGTAAAGTGCTACTTTACAATAGATAATACTTACTGTTCCTGTTTCTAACACTTATCTGACATAATACAGTGAAGAAAAGCTGAATTTATTTTGCAGTTTTAATAAAACTGCCCAATATTTGGCTAGAAAGTACAGTCAACAGTGTGCCCACAATAAATAAGTTCCTAATTGGTATTTCATGTTTGTTTTAATGGACGAGTTAAGATGGTGAAGCTGACAGAAATACACAAAAGCCATTCAAGAATCCACTCAAAGGTTCCTGCTTGAATTGACACACTTGAATTGAAACACTCTCTGTCTCTACTCCTCTATTTCTCTTACTAAATATATGCCGTATTTATAAGAGCAGCTCAAACCAACAGTCATCAATTACCACTTGAGTCTTCCTTTCTTTTAGCTCGCTGTCTCGCCTTTCAGTCAGCTATCTCTCCGTCTCTCTCTCTCACACACACACACACATATATTCTTAGGGTTTTGGCCAACGCAAGCACAAAACACACCTCCCCACAAGGACAAAGTAGTTGTTTTCCACCCTTTCCTGCTCTAGTCAGCAGCGAAAAAAATTAATATTCTCCCACGTCAAGCCGTACTTGAGGAACACGTGAAAGGAGAGGGGTATATTTATAGAGACTGCTTTGACATGCAACCTTTTCTTTCAGCCCCTTCCTCGTACTCTACGCCCCAAGTAGATTCACCTACACATCCAGCGGTGTGTTGTGTCAGATGGTCTATTCAGCCATCTAGCAAAAAAATTAACTGATTGATCGACCAACTGTATACAAGCTATTAGTGTGGGGAATTTTCTTATTTCTATATTGTAGAATAATTAAAAATTCTTTAAGTGTAAATTGATGGACATTAAAAACTATTTCCTCTGTTCAAAATACCTCAATTCAGTTCATCTCGAATAAACTGTAAGTATAGGTCTTCAGAAAGCTTTAATGTCTCTTCAGTGAAATCATATAGGCATGGATTCAAAGTAATTTAATCTCCATAAAGACTCATAATATGCATACTAGTCTCTGTTCCGTTTCAGCATTTCTTTTATCAGTCTGGGTGAAAAAAAAAAAATTGTTCCTGGGGATTTCTTTCTGTATTATAATACAAAATGGCAACACTTTCTCTACAAAATGGAAACCTTTAACAGTTAAATGAATACGCACACACACACAAAACTGAAGCTTCTATGAAAGAAAGCTTAAAAAAAAAAAAAAATCAGTGTGGATGTTTAATATCATTAATTGGCTTCACTCCAGTGATACGTTTTTGAAGTTCCCAGTAATAACGCCTGAATCCTTAAAGCTGGTTCATGGTTTTTACATCTGTGGACTCGATGTGGAAAAAAGTGGACTAGCATACACTTTTGCACATTCTGCAATGAAGGGTATGTGTCCATACATGTCTGCTAGAGAGCATGATGATGACTTCCTAACAAGAGGAAGAGCTGTTTGTGTGTTCTGACTGGCTGGGCAGCATGAAAAAGACACAAAGAGAGAAGTGTGTGCATTAACTCAATAAGAGTAAAACTAAAGACGTGGAATGCTGTGTAAACTCAAAGACATATGTGGGTCACACGAATCGTACTGATTATTTTTCTTGCACCTGTGAAGTCTGAGCGCTTCTTATGAAGACGGTTTTGTCAAGCCATGGTGTTTTTCTTAGGATTGTCCAGGGTTAATGGTGTTTGTTAACACCTTTTTTAACCCAGTTCGAAGCACCACAAGGGTCCAAGTGACATAAATTTTGTCAAGGGCCACTATGCTACAAGGGTACCAGGAGCTGGAAAACTAAATTTTTCCATTTTTATTAGCTTCATAATACACATACGCAGAATACTAAGTCACAAATCTACAGTCCAAGGGAATATAATCAGACTCAGTGTATAATAAAGGCTGAAAGAAATACATTTAAACACAGTACCATATATATGCACAACCATTAATTATTTTAAGTTAAATATATACCTTTATACCTGCAGAACATCTGTTGGTTTATATTCTGAGAGGCTGAGAATGTGCACACAATGTTTAGCTTAATATGAATATAATTTAATCTAATTAAAACCAAAGCATCTGCTTATATACAATATCTGCTTGTTATACTGCAGGTTGCCTGGCTCATGTACTATGACTAAATTTTCCTTTCAATGGGTACCTTTCTTTAAAAATGTTTTGGAACGACTGATAAAAACATCAGTGATCTCATGGCATCAATAACCTGATAACTGTACGTTGACTGCAGTTTTTTTTGAGGCAACTAACAACAAAATCTCACAACGTGATCTGAAAAGCATGACTGATTGGTTTAGCTGTTCAATGTAATTACATATAATTTGGGTACATTTGTTGAAATCCAATGCCGTCTCACACGCTAGATGTCATTTAACAACAAAAGCCTAACTATGATTCATGATAAATTGCTCATAAAAACAATGTAAGTGGTCATTTTTTAGGGGAGGACAGTCTACCTAATCCTAGATAGAAGATTTTTTTAACTCACATTTTCTTGCATACCGTTTTCTTCACAACTGCGTTTAACACACTGTACAACATGTATCCAAAGTTAGTTATGTGACATTCCCTACTTATAACTTCTGTTATTTAGGTAAACACCTTCAGATCTCTGTCACTATCTGGCAGCCGGCTCCCTTCATCCTGTCTGATGCTGGTGTAGCTACATACATCAGTTCACTACAAGTCTTGCAAATATTAATTATTTGCATATGTCCCAGCATGCAATTAAAGTAACAACTAAGAATGTGTACAACTAAACTGCCTAAAAATAATTATTGACTAGTTACCTTAACAAGTTGGGCAGTTTTTTGCAGAATATGCAATAAAAGCTGAGTTTAATAACATTTAGGCATAATGAAACTATTGGGAAGCTAAAACAAATGATCAGAAATGCTTCTTATTGCAGACACATTAGTACTTACAGTATCCTACAAATGTTATATTAATTGCATTACTTTCAAGTTGAACAGTAGTGTCTTTGCTCTGTATGTAAAATTAAAAACTCAGTTTATATTTATTATATAAAAAATAATGGCCCCACAGTGGGAACTTAATGTAAAAACTGTAATTTATATATATATATATATATATATATATATATATATAAAGCACACCTATAATTACTGAGAATCAAGTTCTTTATTTTTCCAATACTCTGTATGGTCTCATTTATTCTTAATGTCAAACTTAATCCTCCTTGGCATAAAAGATGTGTTGCACAAACTGCTGGAGAGATGTTCGGTCATTCTTCAGATACTAGTTTTTGTCAGCTGCTCTTTGCTAGAGGGGTTGTGTTGGTGTTCCATTATTTTTAAAACACACCAAAGGTTTTTATTGGACATGTACACTTGGCCAGGTCATATATTTTCACTTCTTTTCTTCTGTAGAAACTCTTGTGTGATTTTGGCAGTCTGCTTTGGGTCATTAAGATGAAATATTTCCTCTTCTACCAAGCTCCTGGAGACCAGGAGTTACTTTGTCAGCCAGTGTTTTGGTATATCCACTAGCTTTCATGGTGCATCTATAAACGTCATCTCCTCAACGCCTTGGGTACTTATTGAGCCCCATATTTTCACACCACCAGCTCTGTGATCCAGTGGTGGGACTATGCTTTCACTGTGGTTTATCCTTGAAGTCTTGTCCTGAAGAGCAAGCAAAGGTTTATTTTGTCTGATACTTTCACAGCAGTTAATGTCAAGAATTGTCCCTGACACTGTCTGAGCAATCGCATCTCCCCCGATAGCTTCGGTGCCAAGTCTGAGACACCTCCTTGTCTGTTTTTTAGAGGTACAATGTGAAAGAATCACACTGTCTATGATGTCAACTTAGAAAGACAGTCACTGTTGTTTCTGATTAATGGTACTATGACTCATTCTATAACTCCTGATTACTACTGCATCTGTGTTTAAACAGATTTTTTGACCATGTTCTGTCCATTTATCAGTCAGTGGAAACCCATGCAAAGAGGGAAAGTCAAGGGATCACCAAAGTCTGCATGTGTGTGCGTTTGTCAAAATTTTGTTGCAAGACTTGTAGTAGGTGTTGACATATTTCACTGGTTAAGTGAAAACCTGATGATGGCGTTGAGTGAAAAGTTAGGGGATCACCAAAGGCAGAAGGGCCCATTCTCTGGGGACCGTGGATGTTTGTGTCAAATTTCATGGCAATCCATTCAGTGGTTGTTGACACATTTCAGCCTTAAAATGGTGGACAAAGCAGCTGAGTGGATGACAAGCCAACATTATCATCCAAAGAACCACAATGCTACTTTGACTACTTTGTGGATACACAAGGAAAGGCCCTTTTCTCTCAAACTTCTCCGTGGGTGTGTCAGTGTGCTTGATTGACCGTGAAGCTGACAAGTTGAGCCGTGGCACTTTCATGGAGAGACAGAGTAAATAAACTGTAACCTGCTATTTTGTTGCTGTTGGACTTCAAACAAATTTTAAAAAGTTATAGAAGTCACATTGAGAACCTCTGCCACAACAAAGTCTTGTTTAGCAGTACAAGGCATACACTTATTCACTTAAGTTGGTGAAATTAGATTTTTGTTTGGAGCAAAGCTTATGCCTGTTTTGGTAGCACTTGGGAGAGACTGACTGAATGCTGCCTGTGTTCAGGAATGAGAATGGAATTTAGTTGAATCTAAAGAAGACAGGGAGAGCAAAGAAAAAAAAAGACTTATGCAGAGAGCGCAAATGTTGGTTGCAATTTGCATTTATTGTTCATGCTTCAAAGTGAAACATGTGTGCTGTGTCCTTGTCCTGCTCCCTACACCATATATAGAGATGGAGACACAAAGAACCAAAGAAAACATTTCTCTTTCTCCATTTCTCACCCTCCATATATTCCTCCCCTTCCGTAATTCTCACAAAGGATGGGACCATTACAAATGTCACATTGACAGGTGGGAACTATCCATCACCCTATTAGGGCTCCGGTTTGTGGGATTTGTAGCCACCCAGTTCACAGCACTGCTAAAGTGTGGGTGGGCTAAACAACCAGCACAATTAGTCCCACTCATCGGTGGGAAGGACTACAAACATGCACAAATCCAGCAGTAAAAGTACAACATCAGTGCCAGCATTTGCTCAAATTATGTGTAAAAGTATAGATCCAAAACCTAGGTCACAGGATAATGAGTTAGATTGTTTATAGTATTACTAAAGTAATAAAAGAAACACTGTAAATGTGAGATAAAACGAAAAGCTAGGATTTTTATTTTTCATTTTTTGCCAATATTACAATTATACAATAAAATACTGCAGACAAAAATATAAACCACGGATCAATATATTTTGACAGCTGATGATAAGCTGTAAACAGTTCCTGCTTTGATGTTGAGGTGCCACAGCATAAAAAAAAACAAAACAAAAAGGATCACTGCACTAATTTTTAACTATATTACCACTCAGAGCACTCTTAGTGACTCAAACTTATGGTACCTGTGATGTTTTGCAGTCAGTAGGTACATAATGAGTCTGGTTGACATTTTCACGTTTGTTTAGATCACAGTGTTTGATAATCCTGGTAAAACTTGTCACGGTTAAATTATATAAAGAGTGTAAACAGGTTTGGTTGCATCATGAATTTAAAACCCCCATAGTAAAAAGTTTTTCAACCTTGTGAAAATGTCCATATGGTGTTGCTTTTTTCTTTGCTGTAAGACACCCAATGGTGCAGAGTTACATCTAAGCCATTTTAAGTCAACTTTTTCAGAGAAAAAGAATTTCAAAATATGCAGCTTTGATACAAACAGTTGAGTTTTTAGAGGTCAATCAATGACTACAGAGGGATTTTAGGAATGAATGAGCAAAGAAGCTGGACCAAGTGTGGACAGTGGAAGTTCACAGTAGTTTAACAGTTCGACAGATAAGAATAATCTATGAAAATAAGATCCAAGTCATAATTGTCAAAAATTATTTATTGGAAAGCTTATGAAGATTTCCAAAATCTGTCTTACATGCACTGTAAACAGATGAGCCTATGGCAGCCAATACAGATATCCAATTGACTGGGAGTCATCTGTTTATAAAAAAAAAAAACATTATTGGCCTGAGTTGAGATATTGCTCCACCTTAATTCCAACCACTCCACTCCTCTCATATGAGAGATAAGATAAATCGCTACTTGAGGTCACAATAGTCTGATTAAAACCAGGCAATAAGGAGGAAGCACAAGATGAAAGCTAAATGGCCCTGGGTGATGGAGTGAGCAAAACAAACAGCAAGAGATGGTCAACTAACCGAGCGCTAATGAAACTCTCTGTGGTCATGGTCATTAGGATAAAGAACGGCTGAGGACTGCAGGATGTATGCATAATTTAGCATTTATAAATCAGCATACAAATTTGCACAAATCTACATGTGTACACGTTCTCCAGTAGAGCTGTTTGGTTGCTGTCATTTACCTTGTTTGGAAAGTGTTGAGTTTTGTTCAGTTCATCTCTCCTGTGTTTGTGTGTGTTCCTTAGTCTACTGTCCCAATAAAAGACAGAAATATAGAAAGGATGTTACTGTTAAGTAGGAATATTCCCTACTATCTATGGACAACAGTAAAATGAAGAATCAAATTGACGTTGTTGGGTATCTAAGCATACCCTTAAGCAGTGGACAAGGTAGTATCTGGAAAGAGCTTAGTAGGACTTCTCAGACTTTAAATACATAATTCTCGTGCTTCTTCTGGTTTTCTTTTCACCCATTTTGTCGCTTTCTGCAAAATTCTGGCTTCAGCTTTATGATTCATGGGTAGCAATAGATTAGAGTTCATGCTTTGGACAACTGAACATTCAGTCTTTATGTACTATTGAAATCTGGAACAATTTTTTTTTAATTAAGTTGTGAGTGAAATATAATGCAAGTATTAATATCTTATGACGCGTGATGATTTCTATTTGTTTTTTGTTTGCTTTCATTTCCTTTTCAGGTCATTAGCTTCAGATTAAGGCAAAAGCTGAGCGACCTTTTTATTTAAGTATATACTGTCTCCTCTTTATCAAATCCTCCAAAACCCAACATTTGTTTTATCCACAATCCGCCTGCTTTCTGCTGCATGTCGGCAGCTGGCAATGGCAGGGTCACTGCAGGGCCTTGTTTCCAGGGATGTGATTCTTCACTACAGATGAGAATCACTAAGCTTCCCTCTGGAGGCTCAGACAACAGAGAGGAAAGGGCACCGGGAGATTGGAAGGTAATGAGTCTATTAATTAAAAGGCTTTTCAAAACCAGCTGCAGTCACAGCCACACACACACACGGACCCACACATGAAAAACACAATGTCCCAAGTTTTGCAGAGGCAGCAAAGGTGACCAGTCTATCCCTGTCCTCCTCTTGCCATTTACCATGTGACTGGCGACCTTAAGTTCAGATGAGATGCATCAATTAAACTGTCCTACTCTATGTGAAAATGGGTAACACACACATGCACAGCAGAGGCAGGTGTCCACACTATTCCAGTGAGGAATGAAATTGGACAACAGCAGCCACACATATATTATAATGCTGCTCTGCACATGAGCCTTATTAGACCTTTGATCTCTGTGTGAAAACCGGGGTTCATCCATCCTTTCACACAATCTAGTCCCTAAGGTTTGCAGATTTGGCAGAGGTGACCTGTCATCACCAGTTCTTCTCTCCTTGTTTAGTCTCTGTTCATTGAGCTTTGATTTTTCTGCCACTGTTAGAAGGTGTAGGTTGTGCTTGTGTCTTGTGGTAATAAAGGGGTAGACGATTAGACTCCATAGTCATTGATTGGGGCCAAGCAGACCTGACCTTCCATCCAGCAACCAAAAATCAGCAACGTGGCTCCACTGATGTCACACACACACACAGAAAAACACACTTCATTGATTAGTGTGACATACACTGAAGATGACAGATACACTGACAGTAATCAGCTCTGAATGCGAAGAAAGACTTTCCGGAGAGCACACCAATTTATTACTGACTGAGTGATCGACAGATAGACACACTGATGCATGAAGACAGGTGAAGAGATGAAAGGATAGTTGGGGGAAGAACCAAAAAAAAAGATCAGAGGAGCAAAAACGGAGACATGCATGTTGGACTGACAAAACCAGCAGGGGAGGGAAGAGGCAGGAGGGAGAAAATGATGCCTGTTGGAGGTCAGACAGGAGCATTTCGCCTATTGGTGGCCTCTATCAGGGGTGTACAGTTACACACACTCTCTCACACACACAAGCACTTAGGCACTTTCCCCCCACAAGGAGACCGAGATTGGATTATTGATTGCATTGAGAGACGGATCTCAAAGGACAGCAGAGGTCTCTTTATAGAGGGACTTGTCTGGTGATAGTCACTGCTAACAGGAAAACAATAGGTGACCTTAACTCAGGAATGATCAAATCAACCCTCACCTCTTTGACTGTTAAACAAAAAACACAGAACTCACACACTTACAGTTTGATGTCATGCTGTTGTGAAAGTATACATTTTTAAAATTTATATTGCAGTATTTGCACTTTTTCATACTTTAAACCTCTACTCCACTACATTTTAGAGACAAATAGTACATCTTTTTAATCCAACTACGTTTAGTTGCAAGTTTCTTTCCATATCAAACGAGTGGATTATTTTACTATCGAATAATTTGTACTTGCAAAATAATGTATTCTTACCCCTTCAAGAATTGATAATCAGATTACCAAGCATTTTAATGTAATGAATTCTTTGAAACAAAGCACGCCAAAAATTTTGAAACAACCTAGTTCTGACAGATTATTTCACTTTTAGCCAAAAAAGAAAAAAGTAAACTTTTCTTTTAATTTCTTTCTATTGCAATATCCTTACTAATATGAATAATTTTAGGTCAAAGTATTTTGCTTTAAATGTGCAAGATAAATAATGGTGACTTCAAAAACATTTTTTTTCTGAAGCTCATCTGTGCAACTTTGGTTTCAGTTCAATAGTTTAGTTTATAATTTATTGTTAACATTAAGGCAGCTATCTTCTGATCAAAGAACGGGTACTAAAACTGATTAACTGTAACATACAACCTGAAAGAAACCCTGCCTCCTGCATAGTGTGCCCTGAGGCTATCGGGTTATGAGGAGTGTTCAGCCATATCATGTAACACACATGTACACAAACACGGAGACCAGAAGCAGACACAGACTCTTCACCACCGGCTACCGCTGAGACCTGCAGACTAACCTCTGTGATCCATAACCAATTGAGAAAGATTACTCAACGAGGATCTGAGAAACACAAGATGAAACTTTACTTATCCTTGAGAGCAAAGTTGGTCTTTGCGGCAACATAACAGAATAAAATATACATGCAGAATGTGCTGCATTAACATAAACAGAAACGAAGAGGTACTTAGTGCTTCTCGATCCTTCAAACACCAGCATTGGCATTCACATTGGAGTGCATCTTATTCATAATAAACAGACATTCCACAAGGATAGAGGTGAGCAGTGAGACGCAGATACCCTGGAAACAGGAGGTCTCCATTTGGGCATTTCAAGGTAAGTTAGCACTCCTGACCTTGGCTGCTTTCCCATGAAAGGGCCAAACAGCTTCTCGACTGCCACGACCTTATGTCCTTCCTTCATTACTCTGAAAAGGAATGCAGTGGAGTAATGTGATGATCAGCGTACATTTGTCTGTCTGTTATTGCATCTGTGCGCAACATTATTCAAAAATGGATTAAGGGATCTGGGTGAAATTTTCAGGGAAGGTCAGAAATGACAAGGACCACCTCATTAGAGTTTAGCAGTGATTTCTGTATCATTGCAAGATAGCGTTCCGAGGTCACTAACTATGACTACATGTGAACACTACATCAGCTGCCTGCTGACGATCACATCATTGCGATGCTACTACAAATCGACCATTTCAGACTTATCCGTTAGAAATGTTACAACGTACAGTTGATTATATTGTGATGGTGTTTCCAAATCACATCAATTCCCACCGCCCGCTACATATTTAGGTCATGCAATTCGGTATCCGTACATACCATACACATACCTGTGCTCAGCGCAAGCAAGGTCATTTTGTTTGTGGGTACATCTATATTAAATGGCCACATTTTATTTTGCCGTGATTTCTGATCAAAAACTAATTTTAAAAAAATGCTGCACTATTAAAAAAAAAATACTGCATTTCTGACAATGCCATCAGGGAATGAAGAGCCTTGGCGGAGTTCTCTCTCAGAGTGCTTTTTTTGTTGTGTACTGCATAAGAATTAGAATAACAGAAATAATTTCGTATTAATTTTTGGACCTATGTGTCTGAGCCAAAAATAGACCAGGGTAATCTGTGTGTGACTGAAATGTCAACCGCTGGTGGCAATTTTTTTTTTTTTTCCAATTTTAGCTAAATAAATAATCATATGAAACACAAGCTTACTTTTTAATCTTTCTAGCTGCCTTTTCAAAAGGGTACTAATAGTTCATTTCGAGATTAGATACACGGTATCATGCTAACTCAGCACCATAACAACACAGAATAGCCTTAAGATATACACCAAGGCAAAACCCACCGGTCATCTGATGGTGACTGATATGAAAGACATGGAAATAAGAGTGTGTCTGTGTCCTATTACAGCAGAGTCATGTAAGTCAATTGTGCACTACCTAAGAGTCACTTGTTTCTTCCAAACATAACCTAATTTGGCTGCACATATTATAAAAATTCAAGACATTGTAACACCTGAATACATCCATTGCCACCGACTCCCAAAACAAAAAAACAACATGTATTTGTGGAAAGTGCACAATTGTTTGCAAATGAGGTCGTGCAAAAAATTACAAAGTCTGCACTTAGAGGAGGTGAGTGCTTTGGTACTAAAAGTCAATTACAGGATTACATTACCTACACTCTTGTGAATTTGTGGCCGATGCTGTCCTATTATAGATGACATTTTCAGTTTTTTGTGGTTGTTTTATCATTTGTATTAGCTATAGTCTTCTTATGTTTAGGCACTTAAACTACTTTGTTAGTTTAAGGGAAAACTACTATACGAGTTAAAATATACATCACGTCTGCATTTCCTTTTTTCTCTTGGTTGCTAAGGGAAGAAGTCCTGCTCCAGACAGTGACAGCTAAGATTTTACATGCATTTATTTAGACGACCACAAGAAATCGAATACTTAGACATCTAGCATTGCAGTTTTTTTCCAGGCAGGACAGGCTGAGGGGGGAAAAAAAACAATGGGAACAAAGAAAACCCTTGAATATGGACATCAAAATAATATAGCAAATAGGTAAACCCAAATCCAATAAAGAGCAGGCACTATATCCTAAATCCTGGTACTGTGGCATCCTATACTGGCTGTCATTGCTTTACAGCACAGAAATATACATTTCTGAACAAAGATGGTTCTAATCTAAAGCCCAACAATGAAATTAGCTGCTGTTACCACTTGGTCTCGCCCTTTCATTTGTTTTAGCCTGGAAATGTCTTTTTAACCCGCTAGAGGGATATCTTGACCTTGTCTCACGGTTCTGCAACCCCCCACAAAAACAAATTGGCATGCAGATCACCTGATCTTAATGAGGACATTCATCATCATTTACTGGTTGTGATAGACTATCATTTATCAGTATGCCATAATGGTGTTGTTTTGGTCTCCTAACAAACCAGATGTTAACCTCTGAATCTCATTCTTCCTTTAGGATCTGTTTCACATCACTGGGTGCTGTAAAGATGCGGAAAAGGATGTGGAGATGCAAAGGAATCGGACATGCATTCCTGGGTTGAAGCCATGGTAGGTCTGTACAAACACGCTCCATGTGGTAGGAATGATCAGCCTGTGAGAGGTCACTGTTTGCCTCTTCTCCCACTGTTTGGACAGGACTCTAACAATCACACTGATCTCAGCTCACTGAGACATTTAAACAAGTGCCCTGCATGACAAACCTGCAACCCACATTTGTTAGGTATTAACATCCCAAGCAGTGATTCCCAACCCCATGCTGTCTAAATATTTACGAGAGCTTTAAGACAACTGGTGATCTCAAGAACCATATTGGATGAGTTTGAGAGTGTGTATTTTGTTTAGAAAGTATTGACCCAAGATCAGGGAGAGGCTAACGCTGACGGAATCTTCAGGACTATGACAGACAGATGTTATTACATTCTGATGAGGAAATTTAACAAGAAAGACCTTGGTTTATGGCTATTTTTCTGGCATATTCAAGCTTAAAGCAAGATGAAAAGCAAGATCTCAATTGGCTATTCATTCAAGTCTATTAGTCTTTGACCTCACAAAATTGTAATACAAATATTAGCATCCTAATAACTACAATTTGGTGAGATGTTGACTAAATATTTGGAGGACAATTATAACAATTTATTGTAATTTATGGCTATTATATCTACATTACAATAAACTGAGTCCACTGCAAACACTGTATGCAGGTTTCAAGTATATTCTTTTCTGTGAAATGGAAAATTCTGGAAGAAACACAGAATATTATTCCTCTGAAAGAAAAGTTACCCTTCAAAAAATTAAAAAAAATGTTTTGTTGTTAGCTTCAGTGTAATTTCAGGGATATTTTTAAGTATATATTAACCTTAAGTAACCTTAACGGGAAGATGTAGAGCATTTCAGAGGTCATGAACTCCTGGGCTTGAGGCTACAATTCTCTAGCCAAACTTGCACACAAACACTGGCCCTAATAATCTCTCCACTATACCATAACACTTGTGCTCGCAGCTAGTTTGCACCGTCTGTTTCTCACATTGCTCATCATCTGCTTTCCTCTCGTCCAATCACAGCCCTTGTTTGGTGCCAGGTGCTGGCACAGTGTCAGCCAAGCTACTGGAAGGGAAAGCTCATGAATCTATTTCAGTGTTTCCATCTACTGACAAAAAAAGTGGGGGTGTGCAGGGGGGGGATTGGGAACCCTCCGAGTGTCCTTATTCAGCCCGTCATCTCTGCCTAGCAGCATCCACCATCCTCAGCCTGAAGAAAGACCCTGAACTGCTCATTGATTATTACCAAAGAGAAAATCATCACGCAAACGAACAGATGAAGAAAACTGGAATATCTTCCCCTGCAACAGACATTCTGACATTAGTGTTTATGTGGCAGGATGGAAAAATACCAAAACAGACAGGCGGCTAGAGAGCAAATTGAGAATAAGATTGTCAGAAAGTGGAATGCAGTCGTTTGGCCAGAGTGGAGGGAGGAATCTTTAATTAGAATGTGTTGAGAGATCATAGTTTCCCTTAGAGCTATCGGGCCTTTTCATGTTTATATAATGCATATGCATGGGCTGGAGCAATCATATGAAACCAGATACCCAATTCCACATCGTGCAACTGAAAAAGGTTTCACTGAGCAGTACATTTTTGGACCTGAGACTTTGTACTGAAAGGTAAAAGCTGAGGTCTGAAACAAACATGTGGTCGGCATCTGAGGTCTGAGACACGCGATATCTATAAAATATGAACAACGCGTCTTATGAATGATTTCCCACAAAACACTGAGCGCTAGATCACAGGAAACCGAGTCATGGCAGAATGCATTATGGGATAAGGGTAATTCGCACAACCGTGCTTCATCTTCCAAAAGACGAGCAAATACTGTACCAGTGGTGTGAAAGCATGTCATCTCACGGCCCCAAGCCTAAGAGCTTTGACGTCTGCCAGCATCGTCAGAATCAGAGCAGATCCCCGAAGACGATCCGACAGCAATCACAGTGAATAACTCCCCCCCCACCCCGTTCCTCATCTGAACCAGCAATAATATGATGCTGGATTAATTTTTGTTCCTCTCGGTAAGCTACGAAGGAGAAGAAAAAAAAAATGCTTAGTGTCCAAAATAATGAAACATTCCATGACATGTCCTTATCAGCCAAATGAAAAAATCACATTATCTTCAAAAGGGGTTTTAAATGCCCGCCCGCCCGTTTTCTCGCTACCTCAAGCTGCACAGGGAATATCAACTGAGAGACAGTAATTCGCTCAAGCTCTTAATATTCAGTTCTCAGCTATGTAATATGCAAATTCATGGGGGTCATGCAGAAGTCAAATTGAAAAAAAAATCCCTTAAACTTAATTTGAGAGGCAGTAGGGAGATTTTTCTAAGAAAATCAGTCAGTTATGGATAGGGTTCAGAAGAAGTTAAACTGACAGACTCCTCCAGGGAGCAGAGAGGTCCCTGCTGCCCTGACACAAGTTGATCTCTTCAGATTTACAGTGCCTGTACTCTTTTAACCCCCAACAGCTACCACATTAACACCGAGCATCTCCATCAGTTTCCACATAGGAATCTAGTACAGCAGTGGACAGCTTGTCCTACAAATGAGATTGTGGAGCCTGTGAGGCCTGTGGAAAGGAAACACACAGGCACTTTGTACAAGGACAGATTACAGTATCCATATATTTGAAGTTACCGAGGGACTCTTTATCTCTCCGCTAGTTTGTGTATCCACAAGGACATCCACATGCAACTCAACATGCAACCATCATCAACACCACATTGTTCTATAAAAACACACATCCATGCAACTAAATAAAATTCACATGCATGCATTTATACTTGTCTCATTTCGCTCATTATCAAGCTATCAGCTGAGAGAAATACCATTATTTAGCAGCTTTCCAAGTGTGATCTGTAGGCCGTTAAGAGAGATACAGCCCTTACAAATGCGATACCTCTGAGAATGGGATATCGATCCATCTCCAGCGGCTCCAGATGTGTCATTTTGTTGTGGCTGCACACTTTGTAAAATCTATTCAGGTCTGATATCGCATGTCCGGTAACAAGCCGTGATTGCTGTTCCGATGATGCTGTAAAGGGGACAGAGGAGGCTGCGCCACAGGCCTTTGCTAGTCATTGCCAGATAGGAAAAATTAGCCATTTGAAGATGGGCAGGACTGATAGAGGGATCATGAAGCTATTAACCTCTAAACAAGCTGCTGAGAACCCAGCAGATGGCAGGGCTGATGGTGAGTGTGCTGCCAGATTGGGCAGTAAGCAGAACGAGAGCCCAGACTTCTCGTGGTTGTTGATAGAGTGGTCCTCCCAGGCAGCACAGCATGTGTTTCACAATGTGTGCATGCGTGTATGTGTAAAGGAGTGCAAATATGTTAAGGGTTTGGGGTCTGTCTGCCTGCCTGCATAAATATGAGAGTTCTCAAAGTCACTGCCATGTTTGTCACACTCCTCATCCCTAGCAAAGTTAAGGCCAGCAGCTTTGAGTAGTTATAGTCATTTAACAACCAGATATTTATCAGACAATGACGCCTATCCAGATGCAGTGTGTTTCCTAAAGCCCTTTCAGACATGCACTCCTTTCTGTTAATCTGATGGCAACTGACAGCGTTTCGTTTTTCCAGAAAAGTCAGAACAGTAATCTTACTAACTTGTAGCATTTACTTTTTAACGCTACAAAAGTCAGTAGTGCACAAAGGTACGCTCAGCTAACAGCAATTAAAGGTGTGTGAAGGGATTTAGGGAAGGCTTTTTTCACATTTCAGCACCAACAACATCAGTCCAACAACATCACAAATAACAGGAAAGACACCGCTGATGTTCCACCAGTCACAGCACAACTGTCTCATTCACTTTTCTCCGCAATTGCAAATCTATTAGACTGATCGACTAAGCTGAAACATCCATAAAAATAAAACTTGACTGCAATTAAAAACTGACTTACAGCTTCGATTGTTTTTCCCATGGCAGCAACAGAAGCCGAAGGTAAGTTTGTTGCTTCCAGGTGTTTGTAGGAGTGTTTTCCTCATTCATTTTTTTAATACCTGCATCATCAGACAGCAGAAAAATCTACATAAGCAAGAGAGACAGAAGGTGTACACATGCGTGCACATGAAACAACGGCACTGGTAACTTCAGCAAATAATTCTAATAATAAATCACCCCTGACATGGAGACAGGATCAGTCCAAATCAGGCTCTCCTGGCAAATCAAACTGTGTGCTTTCCTTCACATCAGACTGGTGTGCTGTTACACAGTGACAGTTTATCAGCTACAGTTATATCACTTTTTCGCTAGTGACTTATTAGCTCTGGTCTTGAGGTTAACTACAGCAGTCAAGACTTTATTCTGTTATTGGTAACGTAGTAGTTGATCATCTCACATGGACAGAATTTAAACTTGCTGCCGATTCAGTGCTTTGTCTATTAGTGCATTATTATTGATTATACATCTCTTGGTGTACTGTCCAATTTCAGGAGGAAGACATTCACCTTAATGTAGTTAACATATTTAAGCCTACACACATCCATTAATATGACAGAGTGCTCTTAACTTTTTGAGTCCCACCCCACCGTCATTTCAAACTACACAGCTATGGAAGGTGTGCACGTCCCAGTTGATACAACCATGTGTGTATGACTGTGTTTGACGTCTGCCAGCCATTTGTGTGCTCTTCATAATGAAAAAAACGCGCCCAAGTTGACAGCAAACCAAGCATGACAACCAAGGAGGGCTGATACAGAAATGCAAGAAAAGACTTGAAAGCTTAGTCGGGAGCTGCCGTGGAAGATGATTCCTCCCAAATGAAGACATCAGGGAGGAAGCTGCACTTGCACGTCTCGAGTCTGTAGTAACAGCAAAGATAAGCCAAGCAGCATCACTGTGCTAATAGTTTGTTATGAAGTCTGTGACATTAGTTGACAGAACTGGCGTAGCGCCGGGAATTTAATGGCAACACTGCATATAAGTTAGGATTTGCGTTTAATGTCTGCAAAGATTTGAAGCTAAGAATAGCACAATTCACACACATACATATTCACCCACTAATAAACATGCTTACTGAAAGAATTTTGTTTTTAGGCAACGCATTTGTTTCCAGAGATACAAAAATTAAAAATGTACAGCGATTTCTATACTTTTCAGTGCAGCCTTGCCTCCACAAACAAAATTCCTACACAACTGACCTGCATTCTCATGTAGGTTTTGAAAGACACACAAATGCATTTTTAAACAAACAGATTTTCTCACCTATGACGTTGAAGGAAAGGATTCCAGTCCATGTAAGGAGGCCAGAGGGAAGGCAGGAGACTACGGGTCATGTATTATGTGGGATTATTATTCTTAGACTTAAGTTTTTGTTTATACTTGTATATTTCAGTTTTCACTCACTCTTTAGTTTTGTTTTAGGCACTCTGAAAACTGTTTAGTTTTAGGAGTATATAAGTATAAAATGAACATAAGATCACAAATTCGGTTCATTTTAGGCGCCAAAATGACTTGATCGGGTTCAGGAAAATACAGTGATTTGTGCTAAATGAAACCTTTCACTGGCTATTTCTCAACATATGTACTTGTCCATGCTTGCATTCTTGTGGACTTCAGAAATACCTTCAGCCACAGCCCAAATAATGTTCCAGATTTATGTCCACATCTAGCCAAGTACAAAGGGCACGGCCGGATGTGTTCTTGCACCCACTAGTTTACCAAGGATGCATCAGGGGTGGACATGTGTGGACTTGTGGAAGCCAAATCATTTTCACGTCAACTAGCAGCAATGGCCGAGGAGAGAAGTCACTGCAGTAATTATTTTTGATATACTACTGTTGTTGTTTCATGGACTGTAGTTTTAAGATTTTTGGCATAAATGTAGCCGTTTAAGCTTCAAATCTGTGGTTGATTTAACAAAACAGAGTGCTTGAAATTTGCTGCTGTCATGGATGTCTCTGTAGTGATTAAACATGAGATATAAGGCATTCTGGGGATCTAATGGGCAAACATTGGCCTTAGAGTGTAAATCTCTTTGGCCGTTTTCCCAGGCAATTTGAATATGCCTCATAACTTATATTGTTAGTTAATGCTGTACCGAATGATTTGCTTTTCTTCCAGTCCCCATTGTACAACTTTGTTCTATTTGTTATAATCCATCCATTCATCATTACCTTTACACCACTTGATCCTCTGTAGGGTTGCGGGGGGCAGGAGTCTATCCCAGCTGACGTAGGGTGAAGGCAGGGGACACTCTGGACAGGTCACATCTTTACCAGCACGTTGCTGCTGCTCCACCTAATGTATGATTGGTTGAGTGAAAATAAGTTACAGTGAAGCAATGGAATAGATATTTTTTTGAAAACATATTTGGTGATATGACAAAAGCAAATATAATCTGAGAGAAAAAACATCCCCCAACAAGTATTAATAATGCATTTAAGTTGTATGGAAATATATTTTGTGGACTTCACAAGGGGTCAAAGATAAACCTCAAGTGTCTATGATTGTCTCATGCTAAATGCTCACATATTCAGACACACCACGCAGGCATACAGTTTGCGTCCCGTGACATGGTCTACTTTCATGCATTTCTTGGCTATAAGGAGTCACCAATCAAAATGCTGAGGATGTTTGGGAACCACTGCTCTGGCTATAGTAAAAACATTCTCTTTGACGTGTTTGCAGTTAGATTTCCATTCTTTGTTAACTCCGATTCAAGTTTATCGCCTGAAAAACTCGTATTAAAATAAAAAAAAAAAACAGGCTGTTCCAAGCAAAAAAAAAAAAAGTCCTCTGCCTTGAAGAATATTTGTCATACATTCTTGCGAGGATATCAACACCCACATGGTCCTTAGTCATAATTGAACATCTGTGCAATAAAATCTTTGCATGACTCCTCAGTGACTTCACACATTGATCAGCCGTCTTTCTGAAGCGGGACCAGGTGTGGTTATGTATGTGTGTGTGTGGCAAAGAGATGCCAACTTGGGTGGCCGTACCATCACATTAATGCAAGATGGCAGGAAACGTGGACTTTAAAAAGTGAGAGGCACAATATTGTCTATAAAATGGTATCACTCATTGGGGCACACGCACACACCAGATTCACTAAAATGTTAATCCTGAACTCGGCGAGGTGTTTCAAGCCTGAACATCTGATCGCAGAGAAGACAGCAAACGTAACAGTCGTCCTTATTATGAATCTTGCCACCGTTTAGATTTAGAGTGTACTATGCTCTCCTCAGTGCCTGCATGACCCCCGACTCCTCCTGCAGCAAAGGTGAGAAATCGTTCCATATCATTGCTAATGGAATATTTTACCTAATGCCACAACTAGGTACTAGAAAGGATTTGCATCACAGTGTTATAATCTTGCTCTTGTCATGCTTTATTCAAATGTGCTTAACGAGAGGGCCCCTTTTAAAACTGCTTTGACAAAATGTAGTGGAGGTGAGGCCTTGTTTAAAATGCTCAAATGTAGGTTAAGAATTTAACAGAACCATAGTTGTAAGGTGAAAGCAGAAACCAAGTAAGGTTAGGGGGAGAACAAGTCTAGGGGAGACGGTGAAGGGATTTCCATGAACTGCATGATTTCACTGGTGCTCCTGGCGGCTGCTGCCCTTCAGCTATGCCTCCAGGTAGCTACAGTGGTACAGAAATGAACACAGACTGGCACTTCTAAATTGATCCCGTGCTTTCAGGACCGGTGCCAGCACTGGTGCAGGACAGCAGGTTGTGTAAAAGGTCATGGAATGTGTGAAATGGGTTGGAAAGGAAGAGAAGTGAGTTAATTAGCTTGTATTTCCATTATGGCATGTGCTGCTCTTATCCCTATAGATCCCTGTAGAGCTCCGGGTAGCACATGTAATCCTCGCAGCTGAAAAGTGAGTCATCACACATACCGTGACACAAAGAATTTGATTTATAAATCTAGTGAGGACTTTATTTTCATGTATTTCGTATCCCTCACACTCACTGTTCCTACTTGTGTGGGCATAGAGGAATAATGACAAGCTTCACAGATTGGTGGCCTCTACCAAATACTTTCTACTTTGTGTTGACTACTGATATTCCCTTGGTTAAAAGCATCAAAAGTTTGTTTTACAACTGAGCACTAATCTCCAGTAGTCTACCTTTAATTTAAAAAAATGGATTATGTTTGAAAAGCTGGCTCGGATTGTTTTAATTCATATACCGCAACAGCTATAGCTGACCTCAAAACAAACAAAAAAAAGTTAGACAATATGCCGTCATGCTGAAAGCTCCAACATCGGGGTAATATTAACAACTTAGGGCAGGACTGCTCAACTTCTCATCAGTCAGGCTGGAAGTATTCCCCCATGCCAGTTGAAGCACAGTATGAATCAGGAGTAGATATTTCAAAAATGAATACATTCTTAATTATTATTTATTCTTGAACCAACCCTGCCTCTTAGATATTTAGTTTCTATTCAAGTAAATTGCAGCAGTAAATATATGGTGATCTGTTACTTAATTGGTAATATAAAATATATTTTAACAATGAAAGTATCAGTAATAGGGGCTGCACATGTGGCTTGGTGTTAGCACCCTTGTCTTTTTCCTTTGGCTGCACTTCTGTTTTGAGTTAAGTATCAAGTGAGTGTCAAGTACATTACCAGTCAAAAAGTTTGGACACACCTTCTCATGCAATATTTTTTCTTTCACTACTTGCTATATTGTAGATTCTCACTGAAGACACCAAACTTGATCAAGATATACGGAATTATGTAGCAAACAAACATTGTGAAAAAACTCTAAATATGTTTTAGATTTTTCAAAATGGCCACATTTGCTTTGCAACAGCTTTGCACTCCCCTGATCTTCTCTCCATGAGCTTCATGAGGTAGTCATCTGAAATGGTTTTCCAACAGTCTTGAAGGAAGTTCCCAGAGATGCTGAGCACTTGGTGGTGCTAACCACCAACCATTCCAGTGTATGTTTTCTCCTCTTCCCTACATTTTTTCAAGTTTAAAAGGATCTCTTATCACAATGCAAGCTCAGAGGTCCTTCCATGCAGAGGGTGGCTATTTCGAAGAATCTAAAATAAAAAAAAAAAACATATTTTGCCTTATTCCACTATTTTTTGTTTACTACATAATTTCATACGGTGTTCATTCATAGTTTTGATGCTTTCAGAGAGAATCTACAATGTAAATAGTCATGAAAAAAAAAACATTAAATGAGAAGGTGTGTCCAAACTTTTGACTGGTAAGCATAAGTCAAGGCTGAATCAGATGTATGACCTGTCCAATATGTCAGAATTAGTATGATGTCTTTCACGTTTGAATTGTCAAGACCTGTCATAAGTGCACTCTATAAGTTCTTCTGTTCAAGTTGAACCAACCTAGGAGACAAAATCCTACCACCTTGCAGATTGATTATCCGTTGTTTAAGTGGCTGTGCAGATTCTGGAGATCACACTGGGAGGCTCACCATCTGCTGGAATCAATGGAAGTACTTCATGGATCCTCTCACTCGACAAACACACTGACCTGCATTGACAAACGGGCTTCCAGTCTTTGTTCTCTTTAATCTCATTTCTCTTTCCATTACTCTTAAGTTTAACTTTGTCTCCTTGCTGTGCAACATTAAAAATCATAGCATCAAATTTAAGCACTTATTGCTTCAAATATTTGACACAATGAAAAATAATATGGGTACTCTTCAGTTAAACCATCAAAATGTTAAATTATGTTTAGAAATAATTCATTCTACAAAATACGCTCTGTTTATAGTAATGGAATTATTAGACAAAATAAAGTAATACTGTTTTAGCTTACAATGTTTAAATAAAATACATATAATATACATACTTCATGTCACAGTATTTAAGCTGCCAACTTATTCTTTGGTAGGAAAAACTGCTACATTACAATTCATATGAAACAGACCGATAAATTCAACATGAACGAGATAACTACTCAATTAATCACTGAAACTTAATGATTAGATGCACATTTAAAATAAATAATTTTACCTGAGTAACATGGTAAAAATCCAATATGAAATTAACACTGCCAAGTATCAAATACATCCCTATCCATTGAAAACTTAACATCCCATAAAACATAAAGTTTAAAAAAAAAATACTGGCATAAATGTTACACAGGTGAACACCTCTACTGATAACACAAGAAAACAACTTAATGAATTAGCTTACCAACACGTGTGAAGCATTATTAACCACGAACGAAACCGGCACGTCAGTCGATTTTGGTAGCTATACACGACTCAAATCGCTGTTTTTATCTCAATAATATGACTTGTGCATCTGCTTTCGACCAATTACTGCCTTCATGTAACTTTCTGAGCAGCTCTGCACTCACGGGAAGCATCGCGAGAAACTCGCTCCGCACCTCGCAATGACACTGTAAAAAATGTCAAAACGCGCCTTTTGTAACACTGTAAAAAATGCCGTCAAATTCAGTGAGGCAAAAAATGAATGAAACAAATATCTCAAGCTACCATGAATTACAAGAAATTAAAGAATCAAATTAGAGCTCAATAATTTTAATCATACCAATTATTTTGTTTTGACCCATTTTTACAGCTAGGTTACATCTCCATGAACTCTCATAGGTATCCTGTGCAGACGTTTTGAAGCTCCAGCCACTTGGCCAGCATCTGACTCCTCCTAATGCCTGGCAAATTAAAAAATGAGTAAAGAGGTTGCGTGTGAGTACGAGTTTAGGAGGGTCAGGTAAGCATCCTCAGGTCATTTACTGTCCAATGATAGCAGTCATCTATCACTTACAGTAGCAATAATTTTAGGTATTAATAACATGTAAAAGGATGAGTTATATAAGAATTCACCTTCTATAGCTCTATAGAGAATGACTCACTTTTGGACACGGCCTTAAGTGTCCATTTAAGGTACTGCAATTTTCAGTCTCACAGGTTTCCACTTGACAGAAACTCACGAGGCAGAGTAGGTTTGAGTCTTACTTACTATGTATCTTTATGACATATTGTTCGGGGCCATGAATTGCATGTCACTTTGTCCATAAATTCTATGATGTATGTGTTATCTCTATGATAATGGTGGTTCAAATCAAAAGACAAAAATGTGGATAAATGAATGATTCACTTGTTCTAATGAACCTTCATTGTCACCTGAAACTGTAGCTCCAGTTGGTTTAGGGGTTTTTATAGCAAAGTCCACTTCATTGTTTACCTGTCAGGCAACTTCACTGTTTTGTTTCACTCTCAACAAGAGAGGCTCTAAAAGCCCACACTGCACTAAGTGTTTAATCTCATGCAGCAGACAAATAAGTTACTAACTGTCTGGTGAACATAGTGGAGTGATTCTCAGCTCAAGAGGCAAAATTGCCCTCAAGGAGTTGTAATGATTGTTTTACACATTATAATCTCTTAAAACTTTAATTGTGTTTTACCGTATCAATTTCAACCTTCTTAAGGACAAGGCCTGACACAGGAACTGTTTAATTTCTGTTCCCACACTCTACCTCCACATCCAGTCGATCAGCAGAACGACTTTCACCTGTTTACTTCAAACTCAGACATTTCTGACAGTAATGCAGGACAACTGGATAAACACTGTCATTGGCAGCCCCAGCGTGACCACACACACATACAACACACACACAAATGGAGCCTATAGCATAGGAAATTAGACTGTGTTTGGGGTCCCCATGTTGTTAACAAGGTAAACAGTGCTGGGGTCAGTGTGGGGTAATAGCGTTGTTTATCGTGGTAGACCAAGCTGGTTGGCCATTGACTTTTGTAATGAGATTAAGACAGATGTGGAGGAACGGGTGGGAAAGATAAAGCAAATTGGAGGAGGGGATGAGTTTGCCTCAACTAGGAGGTTAATCTTGAAATGCAGAGATAAATAATATAGGATGATTTTGAAAGGATCAGGGAAATAAAGGTCATATTTGGATAAATCCTCCCTATCGCTCCCCGTAGCTTCATTCTGCTTAATTTTCTCTTCATACTTAAATCATTGCTCTGCAGGCATCTTGGCTTGAGCAGCAAAAGCACAGTTGGAACATCAGTGATCTTTGTGGAACGTTCATTGTGGACCCAGATTGCGTTAAGTCTTATTATTTAGAAAAGATAAATATGAGGGTGGAAAACTTGGAAACAAATTTTAAAGCAACACAAAATAGCAGAAACTCAGTACTTGTTTGCTTACTTGTCCAGTACTGATAATCAAATTACGGTTCACAGAAACTAAATAAAACTGAACCAATTGTACTGGAAACTCAGTAGCATTTAACCTTTTTAGGAAACTAAGAGAGATTAGTTCAGGTGAAGAGTAATGGAACAGGAGCTAGCTCAAGGACTGTGATCCTCTAATTGTCCAGGTAATATCTGCTTGCCCTTTATTTGGTGTTTGCGTTGTGAAAATGAGGCAGACCTTCCATCATGTAATGTAGTTTCTCTTCTACAGCACATTCACCCTGTGGTGGTAATGAAAAGTTTATAGAGTATTATATGAAAACATTTACAGTGAAGCGTGATCAACTCAAACAGCTCTCCCTGTAAAAACGCAATACTTTAATAGCTGTATTGCGTCGTGCCAAGTTTAATGAATTGTGTGTCACATTAAGCAACACCTTGTCAAGCTGAAGGATGAAAATAACAACGGACAAGGTGTTTTTCCGTGTGTTATGTTTTGACTTTATATTAAGATCTGTTGCCATGGCAAGACTGTCTGAAGCAGCGGTTTTAATCAACCTTATTTCTACGCAGAAACTCTGAGACCTTCTCTCACATGAGCCCTCAAAGCCTGCAAAGTTGTATATTGACATTAAAGTTACGACAAGATGTGACCCTGTCCCACACATGTCTACATGCTCCAGTTTTTTTCATTTCCTATGTCTCAAAGGAATCGAGATCCTTCTTTTCTGATGGAAGATTGCAAGAAATGAAGCAGAAACAAGCATCACTATATGCCAAAGTCTCAACAGATCAGTTTACCATCTCACCACCTTCACCTCTGTGACTGTTCTACTGCTCCACGTTTGTTGTCTCTGTTTCTCTCCTTCCTTCCTTCTCATCCTGCTCCCACATTTTGCACACCCTTTCTCTTTCGAGCATCTTCTGTCTCTCTCTGCCTGCAGCATAGTTGTATGTTAATCGGTTGGAGGAGGAGAGCAAGGTGTGTTGGGTTTAATCATCCTGAGGGCTGGCTGGGTGGCTGCTGGCTGCTTGTCTGCTGGGACTAATGGTACAAAACCCTTCCTTGTTCTCAGAGAAAAAGAGAGAAGGAGGGTAAAGACAGAATCATGTCTGAAACTGCAGGTAATTAGAGCAGCGTGCTAAGAGGAGACCTGAAAGAATTACGGGTGAATCTCTGCGTGATTTTACAGACACGCATCCTTAGTTTACCATATGTGAATACGATTTTTAAAAAAAGAGTCCTGCATTAACACATTAGCGAGCGTTCAGCCGGTAGATGTGATGAAGGAGAAAAGTAATTCTCTCCTCTCTCTCCAACTCTGTCTGTCCCACGGTTACAGCTGCAGCTTGTGATTCCACTCCAGTGTCACTTTTTCCTTTAAGATGCCTCCAAGTGGATTTTGATGCATTGAAACAGAGCATGGGGGCCAGTTCTCACCTTGCTAATGCAATCAGTATGTTGCAGAACACAGTGAAGGGCAAATCATCCCAACCCATAGGCATATTCAACCCAGTCTCACATCAAATTGTGACATAGTCACGTTTGTCCACAATGCAAAACGTTACAATCTCACAATTTGGCCCTGAAAATTGTGAGATGCTCACGTTTTTTTCCCCCAATTCTTTTGTATTGGTCTGACGAAGGGTCACGTGACTGCTTGCTGCAGGCTTCTCAAAATGAAAACATGGCGGCTATTCCTTTTATTTTCCGTGGAAAATGCATTATTTTAAGATAGTATGGACAGAAAAAACATTTTGATGACATTTTTAGTGAGAAATATATATAACACTTTCACATTATCCATTCAGTTATTGGAAATGATCTGTGGTTTGGTTTGTTTTTACGCTGAATTTCACTTCACGGCATTAAATTGTGACAGTGTCACATTTTGTACGTTATGCTGGTTGATTAGGACGCTGCCAAAAACGAAAACAAGCGGTGTGTTTATTTTTGTATTGTTGCATTGTGTAATTTTTTGAGTTGTTAAATCATTTTTGTAACTCTTGGTGATTACTGCTAGTTACTGAGATGTCTTCCCCGGCCTTTCATTAGTTGACGCGCTTTGCTCCCTTGTTAACAAGTTGCATTTCAATGATCCACAAGTCTCTCGTTGTCAATGCAAACAACCGTATTTATTTCCATGAACGTGCTTTTACCGCAATCATTTGTTGAGCTCATCCATGCACCAGTCAGCGCACAGCGATCTAAAACTTTATTCCTGCCCACAACAAGATCCCCCTGTCTTTCTTTAGCCCGTGGAAGCGTCCATAGCAACCACCATAGCAACGGTGGGAAACGTAACAGTTCCACTCCGAGACGTGAAAGATTCATCGTAATAACAAACCAAGAGCACACACAAGAACTGAACGAATATTGTGAAATTAAAATGTATATTTTTTTGGTGTCGCTGTAATGCCTGAGGCTTTGCTGCTGTCCGCTTTCTAACCGTGGTCGGCAAAACACAGGGGAGAACTCCGTGCAGAACCTGCTGCACCTTTCTTCTTCGGTGGTGTCTGTGTAAAACAATGTCCAACATGCAAACAGCACACCTAGCGCCATGAAGCACAAATGCAGGTGTAAATCAATGACATCTTACAATTACAATGTCCTGTCTTTTAACTAATAAAGACACATATATAAAGAACTTTACATCAGTTTGTTTGTTTGTTTGTTTGTTTGTTTGTTTGTTTGTTTGTTTTATTAAGATCCCCTATCAGCTTTTGCAAAGCAGCAGCTATTCTCCCTGGGGTCTTCATAATTTCATTTGTGACAACACCAAAAAGCAACATGTACACAAAATACATACAAATCAAATTACAAAATACATAAACAATGCATACAAAATACACGTATACAATACAAATAACATACATATACAAAACCTGTCCTAACCAAAAGCATACAACACATAATACTCCCACCTTGAATTATAAAAATAAAATTTTCTTCTTCAAAGATACCATGACCTAACAGTAATAATTAAAGAATAATCTACCTCAGAAACCAACCATAACATAAATCACATAAACAGTGACATTACAGTCACTACATTTAAGTTTAAGATTTAATTTAATGAATTATTGTATTTTACAAATTTCTATTCCCAAGCAACCCACTAAATTAATAACTAAAATTTTGTGCTACGTAATGCTCTTTTAGTTTTATTTTAAAGTTTTCAATATTCCCCGTTTTTGAGAAAATCCGGATGTTATCGCTCGCTCCCGACAAAAGCATCAGTTTTTTAAAATATTTTGGATTTCAATTAATTAGACAATGAACAAATTGGCGTAATTTCCTGGTGGGTGTGTTTACGCAGCCTATTAAATACTTTTTTCCCCATGAAATAAAGTACAATCCATACATCATGGTCCAGTGTTCATTGTTTGTTTTGTTCACTGACATAGTGCAATAAAGTTTTGTTTTTAAACCATCCAGTACCGTAATGAATATTGAATGAATATGGCATCTCGTTTACATCTCTTATTAAGGAGCAAGAAATTTACTGACGTTGATTTATGATTCAAGACAAGCAGAGTGCCCCTTTAATGTCCAAAAGGCCAATTAAGGTCAAAATCTCACAGATTCTTTGACCAATTTGGACCAACCTGCACATGCTTGATATTGGGTCCTAAACCAATACTGGTGTACGTTTTCAGACCACCAGGACCTACAACGGCAAAATAGGAGCAAAGAAACACTGGAACAGGGACCTTTGTTAAAATGAATGAGAAACAGTGTGAGAACATCAATCAAAGTGCACCAAAGTGCATAAAGTCATAGAACAGGGTGTGCTGAATGCTCTGGGAGCAAGTCTGCAGTGAAAACACCTTTGAAGGGGTCAAGGGTCACTAAATCTGAAGACTTCAAATGGAGACATTTTGTGCAACATATCAAGTATCATAAAAGTCATTCCCAGTGGAATTCAAGTCTGATATTGTGTGGGACTATTCAGAGCAGTCACATGAAGCACTGTACCTGTTTTCAAGGGTCTAGCCCCACGGGAACCCGCGTTTTTCAGCAGTGAGGCCTGCTAGTAGTGATGAAGCCTGAGGCCGTCAAACGTGTAAAAATCATTCCTGCTCGGTCATTTTTGGGTCTAGTGACACCAAATCGGACACACTCCTACTAGACCACCTCCTGACCTTGCATATTTTTTTTCAGAGAGTTAGCTCAAAAGGGGCCCGAGCACGGCCCTGTTTCTTACTCTACGGTTAACCCTTTAATGTCCAAATGCTTCAAAACGGGCTAAAAAGGTCAAAATCTCACACATTCCTTAATCAATTTGGACCAAACTGCACAGGTTCTAGATATAGAGGCTAATGTGAACGCTCATGCATGTTTCAGACCTCCAGGGGCCCTGAAGAAGGAATGAGGGCCAAAAAAAAACACGTTTTTCATAATTGCCCCTCTTTTGCTCTCATTTCACTTCTGTTACACTCAGAGAGCTGAAACCTGGGATCTGGTACCTCTGAAACATCTAAAATCTAAATCCACTGGAACTGTTTTGCTAGCCCCTCCCAAACCGGAAGTAGCTCCAGGAACGACATAGAGACTTGTGCTTCAGATCAATTGTTCACCAAGGTCACCTGAATCACCCCTAAAAGTTTCAGCTCATTTGATGCAAAAATTACTAATTTATGGGGCTTCAATGTCCAAAAATGTGACATTTTGACCCTGCGCCAGGGGTCACAGGAAGGTCATAGAGACACCAAACCAGCACAGTTCAGCTCCAAATATAGCCTAGTATAACATACTAAAAGATCAGCCCCAGGGTCCCAGTAGAAAAATCTGACCAAATGTTCATGTTAGGAAAATCAGGTCTTGTTAGACTTATTGACCCTGAGAGCCTTCTGCCAGTGGAATTAGACCCTCACCCTCATTTTTTACCCGAACGGGACGAAATTTTAACCACAAGTACTAGGGCCCCTTGTGAGTCGGTATATACAATATCAGCCTCCTCGGTCAACAGGGGGCCAAATGGTGCCATGTTGAAGTTTGGAAGTGTGTCCCTTTAATGTCCAAAAGGCCAATTAAGGTCAAAATCTCACAGATTCTTTGACCGATTTGGACCAACCTGCACATGCTTGATATTGGGTCCTAAAGAAATACTGGTGTACGGTTTCAGACCACCAGGACCTACAATGGCAAAATAGGAGCAAAAAAGACTGCTGTAAACTTGGACATTTTAAAGCAGGGATCCATAGAGATTAACTCGTTTTTGAAGCAGCTTCAAGCAGACGTTTGACAAACTGTAATTTTCTGCATTTCCATGTTGCCTTTATTGTTCATTCAAAGAGTTTGCTGTTTGGTTGCAGCACAATTTCCTTGCAGTCATTGTACAAGTGGAAAAGAATATTCCATCACTGAAAAATCTTTGTTTTATTCATCATAACATCTCAGCATTTAGTCATCATTTTATCATTAATTTTCTTTGGTGCACCTCACTGTGCCGCGCTGACTGACTCTGAAAAGAACACTTTGCCCACACACACAAAACTTAGGTCTGTTTGTGTGAAACTTTATTCGTTACCTTTTTTGGCTACTTTATTGTGTCTTTAGCGTGTTTATGGTTCCTCATATATAAAGAGTATGTATATTTGTAATAATGAGGAGAGCAATAATGATATTTTTCTCTGTAGATGTTGTGGTATTTGTTGTTGCTGTAGTTGTGTTGCTATGCTGGTGTGTCATTAACTCCCTGAAGTAGTTTCTAGTTGCTCCAGTCGTATTTTAAATCCCCCTGGGCTCATTGTGTTTACTGCAATATAAAGTTGTGTGCCTCTATGAAAACAGCACAACCATGGATAGAAGTACAGAGAACTGAAAAAATGCACTTTGTTTTTTTTTGGCCCTCATTCCTTCTTCAGGGCCCCTGGAGGTCTGAAACATGCATGAGCGTTCACATTAGCCTCTGTATATAGAACCTGTGCAGTTTGGTCCAAATTGGTGAAGGATTGTGTGAGATTTTGACCTTTTTAGCCCGTTTTGAAGCATTTGGACATTAAAGGGTTAACCGTAGAGTAAGAAACAGGGCCGTGCTCGGGCCCCTTTTGAGCTAACTCTCTGAAAAAAATATGCAAGGTCAGGAGGTGGTCTAGTAGGAGTGTGTCCGATTTGGTGTCACTAGACCCAAAAATGACCGAGCAGGAATGATTTTTACACGTTTGACGGCCTCAGGCTTCATCACTACTAGCAGGCCTCACTGCTGAAAAACGCGGGTTCCCGTGGGGCTAGACCCTTGAAAACAGGTACAGTGCTTCATGTGACTGCTCTGAATAGTCCCACACAATATCAGACTTGAATTCCACTGGGAATGACTTTTATGATACTTGATATGTTGCACAAAATGTCTCCATTTGAAGTCTTCAGATTTAGTGACCCTTGACCCCTTCAAAGGTGTTTTCACTGCAGACTTGCTCCCAGAGCATTCAGCACACCCTGTTCTATGACTTTATGCACTTTGGTGCACTTTGATTGATGTTCTCACACTGTTTCTCATTCATTTTAACAAAGGTCCCTGTTCCAGTGTTTCTTTGCTCCTATTTTGCCGTTGTAGGTCCTGGTGGTCTGAAAACGTACACCAGTATTGGTTTAGGACCCAATATCAAGCATGTGCAGGTTGGTCCAAATTGGTCAAAGAATCTGTGAGATTTGACCTTAATTGGCCTTTTGGACATTAAAGGGGCACTCTGCTTGTCTTGAATCATAAATCAACGTCAGTAAATTTCTTGCTCCTTAATAAGAGATGTAAACGAGATGCCATATTCATTCAATATTCATTACGGTACTGGATGGTTTAAAAACAAAACTTTATTGCACTATGTCAGTGAACAAAACAAACAATGAACACTGGACCATGATGTATGGATTGTACTTTATTTCATGGGGAAAAAAGTATTTAATAGGCTGCGTAAACACACCCACCAGGAAATTACGCCAATTTGTTCATTGTCTAATTAATTGAAATCCAAAATATTTTAAAAAACTGATGCTTTTGTCGGGAGCGAGCGATAACATCCGGATTTTCTCAAAAACGGGGAATATTGAAAACTTTAAAATAAAACTAAAAGAGCATTACGTAGCACAAAATTTTAGTTATTAATTTAGTGGGTTGCTTGGGAATAGAAATTTGTAAAATACAATAATTCATTAAATTAAATCTTAAACTTAAATGTAGTGACTGTAATGTCACTGTTTATGTGATTTATGTTATGGTTGGTTTCTGAGGTAGATTATTCTTTAATTATTACTGTTAGGTCATGGTATCTTTGAAGAAGAAAATTTTATTTTTATAATTCAAGGTGGGAGTATTATGTGTTGTATGCTTTTGGTTAGGACAGGTTTTGTATATGTATGTTATTTGTATTGTATACGTGTATTTTTGTATGCATTGTTTATGTATTTTGTAATTTGATTTGTATGTATTTTGTGTACATGTTGCTTTTTGGTGTTGTCACAAATGAAATTATGAAGACCCCAGGGAGAATAGCTGCTGCTTTGCAAAAGCTGATAGGGGATCTTAATAAAACAAACAAACAAACAAACAAACAAACAAACAAACAAACAAACTGATGTAAAGTTCTTTATATATGTGTCTTTATTAGTTAAAAGACAGGACATTGTAATTGTAAGATGTCATTGATTTACACCTGCATTTTGTGCTTCATGGCGCTAGGTGTGCTGTTTGCATGTTGGACATTGTTTTACACAGACACCACCGAAGAAGAAAGGTGCAGCAGGTTCTGCACGGAGTTCTCCCCTGTGTTTTGCCGACCACGGTTAGAAAGCGGACAGCAGCAAAGCCTCAGGCATTACAGCGACACCAAAAAAATATACATTTTAATTTCACAATATTCGTTCAGTTCTTGTGTGTGCTCTTTGGTTTGTTATTACGATGAATCTTTCACGTCTCGGAGTGGAACTGTTACGTTTCCCACCGTTGCTATGGTGGTTGCTATGGACGCTTCCACGGGCTAAAGAAAGACAGGGGGATCTTGTTGTGGGCAGGAATAAAGTTTTTAGATCGCTGTGCGCTGACTGGTGCATGGATGAGCTCAACAAATGATTGCGGTAAAAGCACGTTCATGGAAATAAATACGGTTGTTTGCATTGACAACGAGAGACTTGTGGATCATTGAAATGCAACTTGTTAACAAGGGAGCAAAGCGCGTCAACTAATGAAAGGCCGGGGAAGACATCTCAGTAACTAGCAGTAATCACCAAGAGTTACAAAAATGATTTAACAACTCAAAAAATTACACAATGCAACAATACAAAAATAAACACACCGCTTGTTTTCGTTTTTGGCAGCGTCCTAATCAACCAGCATAACGTACAAAATGTGACACTGTCACAATTTAATGCCGTGAAGTGAAATTCAGCGTAAAAACAAACCAAACCACAGATCATTTCCAATAACTGAATGGATAATGTGAAAGTGTTATATATATTTCTCACTAAAAATGTCATCAAAATGTTTTTTTCTGTCCATACTATCTTAAAATAATGCATTTTCCACGGAAAATAAAAGGAATAGCCGCCATGTTTTCATTTTGAGAAGCCTGCAGCAAGCAGTCACGTGACCCTTCGTCAGACCAATACAAAAGAATTGGGGGAAAAAACGTGAGCATCTCACAATTTTCAGGGCCAAATTGTGAGATTGTAACGTTTTGCATTGTGGACAAACGTGACTATGTCACAATTTGATGTGAGACTGGGTTGGCATATTAATGGCAACGCTTTAGGTTCACCCTGTCATGAAAAGCAACTGAGGAGCTTCAGTCACATAATGAGATATTTAATTAAGTTACTGTGTGATGACTGCTCATCTCACTTATGTCAGGGTCATGGTCTATGTAGAAATCTAATTAAAAATTAGCCTAATGCCTTAGATTGATCCCAATCAAAGGCATTAAAACCAAACCTTTAAATTGCATGTGTGATGTCGGTCAAACTGTGAAGTGGTGTCAGAATGAAAATATTGTAAGAACATGCTTCTGAATACAAACTTAAACATTCCAGTACAAAATAAGAGAGTTTCAATGAACACAAGTACAAGGACTCAGAGACATGAGTTTAGAAATAAAGCTACTCATTCCAACATATTTAAATATACACTAGACACAGAGGGGGAATATTCTGAGACCACTGTCAGAAATACTTCTATTTTTGCATATGTTGCTAATTTAATGCATTTTTTTTTTTTTTTTTGCAAAAATGCTAATATCAGTGTAAAGCAGAATTCCTTTTTTTATTATTTATTTATTTCCCATTAACTTGACAATTGTAGCAGTGCAGGCTATGCTAACTCTGCACTTCTGTTGGAGAAAAAATTAGAAATTACACAAGTGCGTGTATTGCATTTTTTAGGGCAACTAGCATGAGCTACCTAGACATTTCCAAAACAACTTTACATTTACAGGAATGAGATTTGAAACCTTGCTTTTGCATCACACAGAAATATGCTGCCTAGAATGTCCATTGTGGTAAGCGCATTAGTGACCTCCATATAGAATATTGCTAGCTGACCTAATCACCAACATATTTTTATGTGCATGCTGATTTGTTTACTTTTCTGGGTTTTTTTTGTTTTGTTTTGTTTGTTTGTTTTTTGGGGTATATGTTCAGACTGGAAAAGTTATTGCAAACCAGATGAAATCGTTTGTGTGTGAAAGTATCTGGGTTGCACGTTTAAAATGTCAAGATTTGCATGATGCAGTTTTACTAACATGTCTGACTGGTCTTTCCTTTCAGTTGATTTTGGGGGAGATAAAACTTAATTTCCAGAAATGTTTATCAAAGCTACAATTATTTAGTTGTACTTCCAGAGATGGAATTACTCTCATACATAGACACATGAAGACTTCATATGTCTGATATCAACAGATCCCAGTCTTTGCACTGAAAGTTTCACTCCCTAGTTGGCAGCAGTGCAGTGAGTGCAGCATCGCCACCTGTTTCCTGAGGTATGCTGTCTTCCTACCTCTGCCTCCATCCTCTGAGTCTTGTCTTCCACTTGATTGAACTCCTCATCTGTTCACTCTGGTTCTAGTAATTATGGCTGACCATCAAACTGAAATTACCTACTGTCATCCTCATAATGATCCATAAGGTAATCCGTCATTTAACTGCTGAGAAGTCAGCCTCATACACGTGAAGAAACCAGCGTGCCAGGATGTTATGATGAATGTGCCAGTGATTAGGTCAGCTGGCTAATATCCTGGATGGGAATCCCTAACATAACAAAACAGTTGTTTTAGGAAGTTAAATTCTGTCTTCACATTCAGTCAGATTGAAAAATAGAAAGCTGCAAGCAACTCAAGTCAATGACCCAATGAATATGGTTTGCTGTTTTGTGTGGTTCCTTATTTTCCCAAATCTCTACAATGGAGGATCAGAGTGTGAAGTTAGCATGATGCCATGACATCTTCAACAATTTCATTGAAAGGTTTAGTCTTTACTGTCTGGTTTGCCTTCTTTTTTCTTTAATGACAATATGTACTTGAGTTTTCATGGACTCTATAAGTTGGTTCAAAACCTAATAAGTTTTTTTTCCAGTAATCCCACTGTGAATTGCTGATATGCTTTAGCCCACCCCATGCATTTTGGTCTTGTTTCCCATCCTGATAAGACTAGAGACACTAGTCCTCTGAGGCTGCTACTACACAGCCTTCTATCGGCGAGACTTCTGCTGATAGAAGTCTTGCAGTTTTTATTTCACAAGTTCTGTCTCTGTGAAGAAGTTATTTTTCTGTCTCTCAGTCAGCAAAGCTGTATGTATTGATCTTATGGAGGTTTGCTCACATTTGTTCTGCATGATCATGCTTTGGGGCTGCACAGTGTAGTGGTTAGCACTTTTGCCTTGCAGCAAGAAGATCCCTGGTTCAAATCCCAGGGTGGGCCTGGGATCTTTCTGCATGGAGTTTGCATGTTCTCCCTGAGCATGCGTGGGTTTTCTCCAGGCACTCCGGCTTCCTCCCACAGTCCAAAAATATGCTGAGGCTAATTGACAACTCTAAATTGTCCGTAGGTGTGAATGTGAGTGTGATTGTTTGTTTGTATATGTAGCCCTGCGACAGACTGACGACCTGTCCAGGGTGTCTCCTGCCCCGTGACCCTAGTGAGGATAAAGCGGTGTATAGAGAATGGATGGATGGATGGATGATCGTGCTTTGGATATAACTGATCTAGTTTCTGTAAAGTGTATTAGAGTGTGATGTACTGTCCCCTCAGAAACCCTCAATCTAAGCCTGATTTCATGCTGAGAAAGCCTCCCTTTGCTTTAAAACAATTTGACTTCTTGCACCTTCACTTAGTTCTGATGTCATGTTTCCATCTATCACAGTCCTGTGATCTGTGACCTCAGTTCTGCTAGAAACTTGAGATAGCCGTATTTAGAACAGGTGAAAAATGGCTGCAGCGTGGTTTAGTTGAACAAACATATGATGAGTCCGTTAAATCCAGCTGAGTGTGATTTGAACATGTCTTCAATGGAAGGACGTAGCTCAAGGAAATCTACATTTTTGTGCAAAGGAGTTAAAATTTTCAAAGCCACAAATTCCCTTCAAGTTTCTGAGAAGCACTGCCGAGTTCAAAATAGTTCTTCATTTTAGATGTTAGAACGTGTTGTGTTTTTAAGTATTCCTGAATACCCATTGCTGATTATTTACAGGATATTAAAATAAGTCAGATTTTTGGATCCGATGGACTGGGAAACTCCAATATCCTGGAACATATTTTAAAAAACGTTTTACCTAACAATATTATTTGGATAGTAATAATTTAACAGCAAAGTGCAAGATGTATTGATTGTGTCTCATAATTAATTTGACAAAGGAGCACACTCTGCATGTGCTAAGCAGATGAGAGATACAGAATCAGGATACAGTGCCTTATATGTGTACATTCAGTAAGTGAATATTATCATAAAACCAAGGGAATAGTCACATTAATTTACAGTTAACAGTGTTTTTGGTAGAAAGCAGTTATTATGAAATAGGGGTAAACTACTGCACTTAGGCAGACAGGACAACAGCTGCTCCATCCTTTCATCCCTCCTCAGCTGCATCTAACTGCGCTATTTAATTTCTGTTATCCTTTATCCTTCTCCCGTTCTTCCAGATGTGCCCACCCACCCAGACCTGCTCACAGTTTGCATCCACAGAGTATTCACCCCAGTCCATCACCTGAGCCACTCACCTGTCTTCGCAGCTGCTCCTCAGTCCCCAGTAGGCCTCAGTTTAAATACCTCCCTACCAGGGTTTGGCAACACGAATCTGCAAACGATAAAAACGTGTGATGGAGCTTCCCCTGTGAGGTAATTGAATTTCCTCACACACCCACTCGATTCGGTGACTGGCATTCCTCATGTGGGGCACAGGAATGGATATGACTGCAAACTCTCATGCCTGCACTTACAGTTTGATACACTTGAGATATCAAAGCAATACTGAAGTAGGCTAACATAGCAAACCTTGAACTGATGGCAACAGGAAAGTGAAACAGATAGAAACAGATAAAGTAAAGATAAATCCTCGATGACAAAAGGGAAATCTTTGTTTGCGATATGCAGAACACAATAGCAGCATTAAACCCAAGTCCACCTGCATGAGAGCACCTTGAAAACTGACATGATGGCACGACAGTGAACTGTGTCACATCCTCTCACTGCTCATAATTGCTCTCCACTTGCCTTTAATTAAAAGACATAATCCCATTAACAAGCAGAAATAGGATTAATACTGCCTCAGACTCCAGCTGCTACTCTGTAATGAGTGTGAGCATGAGTGTGTATGTGTGCGAGTGAATGTGTCTGGTCCCCTGACTCAGAGATATCACTAATACCACATGGGTGATGTGGGTGAGAGGAAACGGGCAAGAAAGAGATGCTAAAGGTTGGCCAGAGAAAAATAGAAACGAAACAAACCGATACACATATATATGAAGCTCAACACATAATTGAAAGATCAACAGTCCAGAACATGGGCGTTTGTTGATTGTTTTACATTTCATATTCTCATTTCAAGTGTTTGAATAAGTGGTTTGTAGCTGGTAGATATTTCCATCCACTTCAAAAACCATTCTCTCCAAAACACTCAATTACATAACAACGCTTTTGTGATTTGTACAGAAAAAACTGTTCAAAGAAAGAAGAGAGAATGATTCAGTAACAAACGAATGTGACGAGAGGTCACAGTTTGTTCCGCAGAGACATGCTCCCTCGTCGCTGAGCTAAGGTGAGAAACAATGACCGTGAAAGGATGACATGCCAGCACAACGCCACTATTGTCGAAATAACAAAGGCTGCTGCTGAGCCACAAGGATAAGAGGACACGGTAACAGGGGAGCGTTCAATGTTCCTGAGTCGATTATGTTGTTGTTGCCGCACAGCAACGCCTCCCTACATCTGTCCTGTCCTCTAATGTACCTCTTGCAAGCCAACACTTTCCTCATTCTCACGTCTTCTCTGTCATTATCGCATTTTCTGCTCCCTTCTGCAGCACTGTTGTTGGAAATGTGTGACTCTTGCTCTGTCTTATTCTTCACTTCAGGCAATATTTTTTTTCATCTCAACAGAGAGATTAATAATCAAGTTAAACTTCTTTTTTTTAAATTTGCGAAACATATCCAAAGGAAACATATGAGGATGCATCCAGAGATCACCTTGCCCTCCAAGCTGGTAGCTTGATGATGCTGCTTAACTTTATGCGTTTTGTCACTTTCAGCTTTTACTGTAATGTTTAAATGTCTATTTAGTCATGCTTACCAAAGGAAAAGCGACACATTACAAGTGTTATGTGGACATACAAAAAAGCAAAGAAAATCAATAAACAATCCAAAGTTTCCTTGGACAACATGCTGAACACAAAGTTGCTGATGACAGCTGAGTGCTTTACGTGGCAGCTCCACAGCATTGGTGTGTGAGTGAATGGGTGAATAAGAAACACACTGTAAACTACTGAGTTCATAAGGCACTACGTAACGTTCTGCACTTGTACTTACTGATAATTATGTGTTGAACCAAAGCAAGTTCAGCAGCTGGAATAAAAACAAAACAGTTCCATTAATGTCTGCAAAACAAAAGAGATGATTGTAGCTTTCAATGTCACAGAGTGTGCTGAGAGTAATAAAAAGTAAGTGACCTTGTGTATCGTTTTCCATGGTCATCTACTGGTCAGTATTCTAGCAGCCAACTCTGTCAGTCAAGAGTGTGTCTGTCTGTCCATCTGTGTGTGTGGTGTGTGTGTGTGTGCTTGATGTGTCAGGGTTTGAACCAGTGAGTGGTAGAGTTCAGAGGGCTTGTCTGTCCTCTCTCCGTGGGCTTCTCTCTGACAAGACAGGAAAGTGACAGCAGCAAAGCGCGGACACATCGCTGACATTTAAGGTTAGACTGATAAATGGGAGCAAAAGCTGTCTTTTGCTCGAAAATTGGATTTACCTGTCACTGCCATCCGCCAATTATATGATAAATGTTACATGCTTTCATTAATTACACTGCGCTATAGGCTTTATGAAATTGGCACCAGGTCTTGGGAAGCCTTTATCGTGTGTAATTAGTATAGATAACTATGTTTGATTATATAGTAAGCACTGGATATTTGGAATCATTTTGGCTTTAAAAAAAAAAAGTGTTAGATTTTTAGATTCCAGAATGTCAGCTATCGCCAACTTCAGTCCAGAAATCTTGGTATGAAACCCCAGGCTTCCGGACATCAGTGAGCGAGTCGAACTGTGGGCATCACAGACGGATCAAATCTTCCTTACGTCCATCCCCATAGAGTCCTAAAGAAGAAAGATCAGCAGTTGCTGCACCAACCACATCTAATATCACCAAACGCTTGATCTGAGGGCACCACTATATTAGAACTGCTTGATTGATGGTTGTATAGCTTCAGAAATCTCCAGTCCCCACACCTTTGCAACGTCAGTTAGGGGGACTATATCTGCCAAGTTTAGTAGCTTTCTATTCCATCTCTACATTGACATTCACACCCACTTCATACAGTTATTGGCCAGGTGTCTAGAGCTGGTGTATAAAGTAGTCAGGTTTCCATCTGAATTGAAGCCATTTTAAGGGAGGAAGGCAATCACAAACTTCAAAACCACATTTGAATCGGTCTTGAGAATGTCTTAGGAAGTCACTTTTGCTGCATAATCTGATCTACTGTAGAACATCTCAGTTTGCGCATCTGTGTAAGTAATAGTATGTTTTTGAAAATGTAGTTTAAAACTACAATGTGTAGCTAGAGCATATATTGTTTTGGGGACACAAATCCACTCCACAACTGCAGATTGCTAGCCTAGCCGCGCTAGACCCAGGTCTGAAGACACAAGGGTCTAGGACAGGGGTGTCAAACTCAGTTCCTGGAGGACCACTATCCTGCATGTTTTAGATGTTTCCCTCTTCCAATACACCTAATTCAAATGATCAGCTTATCATCAAGCTCAGCAGAAACCGGATAACGAGCCTGATCATTTGAATCAGGTGTGCTGGAAGAGGGAAACATCTAAAACATGCAGGATAGTGGCCCTCCAGGAACGGAGTTTGACACCCCTGGTCTAGGAACTCTCGACAGGGAGGGAGGCGGGCTCAAAGGTTGTCTTTCAAATCACTCTGCAGCAATTGGGTAGGTATACAACCAATCAGGGCAACGAATAGGCTGACGTAGTTCCTAGAGCGCTGGCAATCAGAGGATGTGGTAGTTCGGTGAAGCCTTATTTATACAGTCAATGGGTGAAGCTCAAGTATATTACAGACATGTTAACAGAAAGATTATTCAGAGTAGGCGCTAATGGAGCTCAACAACTGTTGTCAACCCTGACAGAGCATTAAATTTGTTGCTGTGCGTTGTCTAGCGCGGCTAGGCTAGTTGTTTACGGTTGTTTCTGTCAGAATCGCCGCACCTCTGTTGTCACTTAGTTACGCCCGCCTTCTGACTCTACACTTCATGGTGATTCATGGGAGCATCCAACCTCGAGGCTTACCGAGGGTAACTAGACCGACCCTGGCAGAGAATTAAATTTGTTGCCGTGGGTAGTCTAGCATGGCTAGGCTAGCAGATTGCAGCACTGGTAATAGTAATTAGCTTAATAGCACCAGCATATCACCGGTAAAACAGAAACATGTAGCACAATTTCATGTGACAAAATACAGGAGTCCAAATATTTCGAAAATGTGTATTTGGAAATATGACAAGAAATTCAACAAACGCTGATTGCTTTAAATGAAAACGAGAGTATTTTGTAAAGCAGAATACTGCAGAGGTCTTAACCACATATGACAGGACATGTGAGAAAGATTGTGAAATACATTACAGTGCAGCACTGCTAACTGTTGAATGCACTGTGAGGAAGTTTTTTGTCTCTTTTTCTTAATTGTTTAGATTTGCTGTTTGCTTTAAAGCTGCGAATAAACAGCCTCCTTTTTTCCAGCATGTTTTTTTTTTTAATGCCAGCATAAAGTTTGTTCTCCACCTGTTACCTTCGCCTCCCTTTGCAACACTGATACAGTGCCTTGTGAAAGTATTCGGCCCCCTTGAACTTTTCAACCTTTCGCCACATTTCAGGCTTCAAACATAAAGATAGAAAATTTTAATTTTTGTCAAGAATCAACAACAAGTGGGACACAATCATGAAGTGGAATGAAATTTATTGGATATTTTAAACTTTTTTAACAAATAAAAACCTGAAAAGTGGGGCGTGCAATATTATTCGGCCCCTTGCATTAATACTTTGTAGCGCCACCTTTTGCTGCAATTACAGCTGCAAGTCGCTTGGGGTATGTCTCTATCAGTTTTGCACATCCAGAGACTGAAATTCTTGCCCATTCTTCCTTACAAAACAGCTCGAGCTCAGTGAGGTTGGATGGAGAGCGTTTGTGAACAGCAGCCTTCAGCTCTGCCCACAGATTCTCGATTGGATTCAGGTCTGGACTTTGACTTGGCCATTCTAACACCTGGATACGTTTATTTGTGAACCATTCCATTGTAGATTTGGCTTTATGTTTTGGATCATTGTCCTGCTGGAAGATAAATCTCCGTCCCAGTCTCAGGTCTTTTGCAGACTCCAACAGGTTTTCTTCCAGAATGGTCCTGTATTTGGCTCCATTCATCTTCCCATCAATTTTAACCATCTTCCCTGTCCCTGCTGAAGAAAAGTAGGCCCAAACCATGAGGCTGCCACCACCATGTTTGACAGTGGGGATGGTGTGTTCAGGGTGATGAGCTGTGTTGCTTTTACGCCAAACATATCGTTTTGCATTGTGGCCAAAAAGTTGGATTTTGGTTTCATCTGACCAGAGCACCTTCTTCCACATGTTTGGTGTGTCTCCCAGGTGGCTTGTGGCAAACTTCAAACCAGACTTTTTATGGATATCTCTGAAAAATGGCTTTCTTCTTGCCACTCTTCCATAAAGGCCAGATTTGTGCAGTGTACGACTGATTGTTGTCCTATGGACAGACTCTCCCACCTCAGCTGTAGATCTCTGCAGTTCATCCAGAGTGATCATGGGCCTCTTGGCTGCATCTCTGATCAGTCTTCTCCTTGCTCGAGGTGAAAGTTTAGAGGGATGGCCGGGTCTTGGTAGATTTGCAATGGTCTGATACTCCTGCCATTTCAATATGATTGCTTGCACAGTGCTCCTTGAGATGTTTAAAGCTTGGGAAATCTTTTTGTATCCAAATCCGGCTTTAAACTTCTCCACAACAGTATCTCGGACCTGCCTGGTGTGTTCCTTGGTCTTCATGATGCTCTCTGCACTTTAAACAGAACCCTGAGACTATCACAGAGCAGGTGCATTTATACGGAGACTTGATGACACACAGGTGGATTCTATTTATCATCATCAGTCATTTAGGACGACATTGGATCATTCAGAGATCCTCACTGAACTTCTGGAGTGAGTTTGCTGCACTGAAAGTAAAGGGGCCGAATAATATTGCACGTCCCACTTTTCAGTTTTTTATTTGTTAAAAAAGTATAAAATATCCAATGAATTTCATTCCACTTCACGATTGTGTCCCAATTGTTGTTGATTCTTGACAAAAAATTAAAATTTATATCTTTATGTTTGAAGCCTGAAATGTGGCGAAAGGTTGAAAAGTTCAAGGGGGCCCAATACTTTCACAAGGCACTGTAAATCAAATGATCTGATTGGAGACATGCAACTGCTACTGAAATAGTGATGACTCATGGTAGAAAAGCTCCAGAGCAATACAGTCCAAGCTAGTGTACATAGGGTCACATAGTTGAATGTAAAAACCTTCTAAAAATCATCAAAATAACAATCAGCACTGGTGTATTCTTTCACAAATAGAAATTTGGCCGCATTAGTGGATGAATGCTATCATCCATTCATCGTTTCTATGAATGATGAAGCCTTTGAATGGCTTTTACAACACCTTTATATACAGTGGCATGCCCTGAATATAGCCTGCATGGAGTATTTATTTCTGCCTGAGAGGATGGAAAACAATTTTGTAAGTTGAGTGTGTGTCAGCTGAGTTGAGGTTGGATCGCCCTTCTTTCACACCACTTATGCTCACGTCTCTGCTGTGAGTGACATGATGGAATATATATCAGTGAATGTCAATGCAAAGCCTGAAATATAAAATGGAAAAAAAATGCCTATGCTGTCTGAATAGAAATGCAGCTCAACTGTAAGGCCTTGACATAGAGATTGCATAACACCCTATGCATAAAACATGAAGCTTTGCATATGCAATGCGCACACACAGGCAGGCGGGCATATGGTGTAACCTCCTATTTCCTTTTTTTGTCCAGCCAAGGAACCACAAGTCCATCATGGAGCTGAGTGTATACTGTATGTGTATTCTTGCCCTTATGTGCACATGTTCATGTCAGACGATGCGCCCTTCTTGGAGGGCTGCTTAATTAGAAAGTTTTCTCTCCCCCCACGCTCTCTTTCTCAATCTTTCTCCCACTCACGTTTTCTCCCTCCACCTCATCCTCTACTCCAGACCGAAGAGGAAGCCCATTGAGTCAGTTCAGCACATGTTCATCAAGCTGAGGTTTGCGGAGGAGTCATAAGGGAGGAGGATTAGGATTTAGTAGGCTGCAGTCCGAAGGCGATAGCAAAGGGGGGCGAAAACGCATCCAGGATCATGTTTGCTTTTAGCCCAGCACATGTGAGCTGATTAAAAACGTGGGGGGAAAAAAAAGTAGAACATTAAAGGCAGGCACAGTTTCCTTCAAGTGTTTTTATGTTAGTCACTTTGGTCTTTTCCGTAGATAATGATGGCACACAAAAAGGCCATGAGAGGAATTTAAAACTTCAGGCCATGGGAGATGAAGTTTATGGTGGGAGGATGTTGGGGGGGGGAAACCTTGACAATCATTAAAAGTGTGAAAACTTCAAAGCGAAAGTTTAAAAAAAGAGCTGCAGATAGTTTTGGGGATAATTATGAAACTTAGAGCTGAGATTTGTCCCATTTTTTCCACGCGCCCGAGATCCAGAATCTTTCTCCTCCGCCTCCCTGTCCTCGAGTTCACCTCGCTGGCTTGTTTTTTCCCAAGCTGTCCTCCTCGTTACCTAGCTAATCCCAGCCACTGTCAAGATTTAAATGCTGCTTTCAGCGTGTGCCATATTTTCAGCATTCAGCATTCAGCATCATTTCCCTGAGCCCGACAGACAAGGAGAGCGAGGAGGGAGGGGGCACCGGAAAGGAGATAAAGAGACACACTCCACGGATTACACACACACGTACACACATAAATATGCATATACACATGCAGGAACACATTGTATGAGTCTCTGTTTAATTAGCCTGGCGGTTTATCAGGGTGATCAGGAGTTCAACACAGTAAAGTTTCCTGTAGATTAAACAGTGTTTGGGGAAGTAGGGCCTAATGAATGCTGCGCAGCACAAAGGAGGAGGAGGAGGAGGAGGATGCGAAGAAGATGAGAAAAGGATGACAAGAGGGCGCTTCAGTTTAATTGCTTACCTGATACTTTCACTTCCTCCTTATCATCCCCTTCTCATCTATTACAACAGATGCGAAAATTGCCTCTACCAGATGCAGGCAACACTTTTTTTTTCTTCATTCCCCAGGATGGAGTTGAAGGTTTACGATGACACATTAACTGGGATGGTAACTGACGGTGCCTACTTCCACTATTTAGACATTTAAGAGCTTTGTGTACTGATGTAGGATCGACTTAATGGAGCCGGCTTGTTTTACTGACATTTAATACCTTGAACATGAGCTTGCAATAACATTGTCACAAGTAAAATTAATTTTGTTTAGGCTTTCAAGTCAGCGTAAGAGCCCAGCATAGTGTTTACTCAAAGCTTCAACATGATAGCAGAATATACTGTTCTGAGGGGCTCAGCGTTATATCATGACTCAGTTTGTGATGCTAATTATATGGCAGGGGAAGATTATCTGCCACTGACAAACAAATATATTTTTCCTGTATTTGAAAAGCATCTTGAGGAGGACGCGCACAGTGAAGATGGAAATATAAAATACAATTAAGGAGGATGGGCTCTTCAGTTCCGTGTTTGAAGAAATTCTTATTCGTGAAGAAAAACTGCACAATCATAAAGTCAAATTCTGTCTTCTTTTTGTGGACTTTTTTCAAGTTTTTCTAGCTCTAAGGTTGAAAGAAAGCTGCTGTTTATTTCAGTTTATTCTTTACTCATCAAAGTAAGAGCTGAAGTCTCAGAACAAAGCAAAAACTCAGAAACTGGGGCAACAATTAGGATCGAGTGGATATGGGTTGTGAACAAAGCCAATGCCAGCCAAATTAATTTTAAAATGAAAATGAAGGTGTTTTGACCTGGTGGAAAAATATTTTTACATTATGTGTTTGCATAGCCTGTTCTTTATTATTATCATTAGTAGTAGTAGTAGTAGCAGTAGTATTTCTGATACACACACCATGAGTGAAATTAGCAGTTAGTGCCACTACTGTGCATTTCTACCTCAAAAATGCAACATCCTGATGAAAGTCTCAAAAATGTAGATCACAAAAGACTTAGGGAACCAACACTTTCCATATCATTCTTCTTTCTTCACAATCGGCTTCCAAATTTAACATGTATGTCCGAGTCAATCCAATATTACACATTTCGATTGTGTAGCATAGAGTAATTTTACAGTGTTTGAGCAGAGTTGTGCTGCAACTGCAGTCAGCAGGTAGAGGTGAAGCAAGAGGGAGGCATGGATTTCTTAAATATACACATTTTTAAAGCAATTTTTTGGCTTTATTTGATAGGCAGACAGGAAAGTTGGGAAGAAGAATGGGGGGGGAAGACCTGCAGCAAAGGGCTATGTTATGTTTTTCCTCCAATATTTTTGTGTTTTTTTGATCATTTTTGTTGGTTTACAAGTCGGTATATACATAAATGGTTTTAAAAGTAGCAGATAGTGTAAAGATAAACAAACGCTGCCTTTGTAATTCTGCCAACCTTCTCAGTCACTTTGGAATTTTTACACTTTCGACCATCAGACATTGCAGCTCCAGTATGTTCCATTCTGAATCAGACAGGACAACAAAGTTTTGTGCATTTGCCAACATTAAGAAACAGCAGGTCTGCCTATAAGCTCAGGCACCCAATTAATGAGTACCTGGGGACGGTGCGCCATTTAAGGTAAGCATCCGCCGTGTTCTTTGTTGTATTCTCTGTTTACGAGTCGAGAATTATCCCACCCACTGTCACGATTGTGTCCAAACAATGCCTTGATGCTGTTTGATGATACATGAAGTCTGAGCCAATTTTTATTCAAAGAAAATTAATTCAATAAGAGGTAATTTGTGGTAGAACAAGCACCCAGATTCACCCCTGCCAGCGAGTGGAATCATTCCCTCCCAGTTATAATGTAATCACATCCAATTAGGGGAATGACAAAGCGGTCTTCATCATTTCAGCGGGAGGAGAAGTGTCATCTTACCTCCTGTGTGTTTATGGGGATAAGCTAGTCCCATCGTTCCTTATCATTCTGCCAGTGTTTTCCTCTATACCCCAACCCCCTCCCAAAATTTCACTTTCCAATTTCCCACTGGCTGTCTGGCCAAATCTTCAGAGAGCCCAGCAAGGAATGAAAAACTCCACCATATTGACAATTCCTCTGCTGGAGAGGAATGCAGGGATTGTGATCCAAAGGAGACTGCAGAAAGGCCTGGGAGTAGGCATGGAAGTCTGTTTACAATAGCAAGGCAATGTTTAGCTTTCAGATTTAGTATTATTATTGGGAGCATTTGTCAAGAAATCCATTAAAAATATATAGTATCATGTCAAGAAATAATTTGCCCTAAATTTCATTCTGTCTAACGATGTGATGCCCCATGTTAAATAATCAAAGTACAGCACAGTCAGGAGTTATGTCTCATTATAGCCACAAGATTTTGCATTATTTCGTATTTTTGATTTACTCTGAAGTATTTTCAAAGTGAAAAATAAAATGCAGCAACTTTGGCAGTATTTAGGGTCTTGGGTGTCCAATTCCTTACAGCAAATGTTTCGTCTATCCTTTATGGGTCTCTATGAAGGTCAACCTGGTTTTTCTTCAAGGTTTCAGTGCAGCTCAAAGGCAATGCAAAGGACTTAAAGACATGGGAAAAAGAAAGCAAAGTATGAAAATGAAGTCCGGTTATGGAGATCAATTATAACGGTCAATTTAAGTCCATATCCTTCAGAAGAACAATGACCTAATTTGCATTGAAGCCAGTACATATGATTCTTAAAAAAATTGAGGATGGAACCACAGAACCTGAACCAGAAGATCGCATCCAAAGTAAAATGGGATATTGACTTCAAAACCGGCAGTATAGCATTTGAGGAGGCTTTGATGAGCGGTTCACAAAAAGAGTCTTGAAAGCCTGAGATTCCTTTCAGAAGGAGAACTGGCTCACAGAGAATGGGGAGGGAAGCGGCCAACATACACCGTCTGGTTCCAGCACCGGGAAGGCGATGAGCGCACACACTGTATAATCCACACACACGAAAACGGTCAGACAGGCAAAGCAAAAGAGGAATGTGGATGATTCACCAGTCTGCAATATTACTGAACAGCTGGATTGAAATATATTGACCAGAACACACACGCACGCATGTACGCACACATGCAGCATCGGCCTGCTGCATTATTGATGTCATTCGTCGTTCTTCCTCTCAGCCCCGCTCCTTCATGGACAACCCCGGCCAATAGGGGTGCTGTTGGTGAGACTTTAGTGACCCCATCTGGCAGAGGATTGGCTAAAACTCTGGGCCAAAGAGAGAGGAGTATGAAAAGAGACAGACCACCCACCAACAACAACAGTTCCAATTGGATAATCCACCGCTCGGTCCAATTGTTAGTCATCTTCCTCAGTCAAAGAAGTTGGCCTTTGTTGCTCAAGAGTGTCTTGGTAGTGTGTGTGGGCTTAAGCGTGCGGCAAGGAGGAAATTGAAAATTGCTGATCTCTGTCTGGCAAATAAAGAGCAGCAGTCTACAGCAGGCTGTCAGCTCGGTTATGCCACCCACTCTGACAGCTCTGCCTCTTCAGTGGAGCGCAGGACTTTCACTGAGACTGAGTTTGGGGCCTTCGGCTGGATCTGATGTAAGATTTCCGACTGTTTCAGTGCGTATACACGTGTGTGTGTTTGCGAGGAAGTTGGAAATGTGCTGCATGTGTTTGTTTACATTCGTATGCATATGAAAATGTATGCTAATGTAGGTTCAGCCCCTTCAGTAGTTCTCTGTTTAGGAGAGAGACTTGTAAAATAAATTCAAATGAAAGCAGAATCAACACAAATTAGCTGGTGTCATGCTTAGTAAGTTGATGCGACTCATTTAGAATATTCCATACATTATCTCTGCAGCACAGGAAGCCCTACCTAGAACCATTTTAGCATCGCGCCTTAGAATAACGCTCCCAAACCTCTGAATTAACGCCCGTCAAATCATCACAACATACTAAATCTGGGGGTGTAGGTGACTCTATAACAGAGAGGAAAAGTATTAATCCTACATTGCTGTCGTTTTATTTTAATTCAAGCCTCAAAAATATTAAAATCAAGCAATTTAGCTGGCATAATTTGAAGGGTCAGATGTCAATTTTTTTTCCCAGATGAATTGTAAAGATCGTTTCTAGCATTACAACTGATTAATGCCCAAGTGCTATTCTGTCATACTGTGCACAGCGAAACCCCGTTTGTTCAGACTGCACTGTGTCTCTATGCGATTATGTGCTACATGTGCTTTTAAGTATCACAGTGTAGATATACATGTGTGTATATATAGCTTAATTATATGCATACTTTTGTGTGCTGCATGTGTATCTGAGGCTAAGTGGTAAGGACCATCCTGCCGGAGCAGTTAGCTGGCACTGTGACTCTGCTGTGGATCAGGAAAGGTTGTCTGAAGGTAGAGGAAGGATTAGAGCACTTCAAAGCAATGCTCACTTCTAAGCTGGCTGATGCAAAATCCGCTTTGTGCAAATGGACAGCCGGCACTCCAAAAAAAAAATCCGAGCCCAGAGCCGAGGACGATTCGACTGTACTCTCAATGCGCTGATATTACTTAAAACAGACTCAACTTAAACACTTCTAGAGAGGATGTGTGAGCACATTCACTCCAACTTCAAATAAAAAAACTCAGGAACTATAATGAACTATATCACAACCGCACAGCAAGATTTTTGCTGATGTAATTTCTTGCTGCCATCAGAGATTTTAAGTTTAAAAAGCGATTTTTTCGTACTCGTATATACAATAATACTGGCTATACAATACAATAAATTCAAATTTTTCTAATTTTATATATCTATCACTGTGCTATGACTTTATCAGCACTTAACAACATCACTGATAACACAGCAAAGACCAAGAGATACAGAGAAATGAGCTGAGCTCCCGGCTGTCTGTGAAGTGATATTAGGACCAGCCTAGGAGTAGGTGGGTGATGGAACGGCCATGGTCAGAGTGCAGCGGCCAGCAGGATCGCTTCGGTAAGTCCTTAATCACTGGAAAACCAGACCGCCACTGTGATGGATGTTCACGGCACGCCCCGGATCAGGAACCCTCCTATCCGTCTCTAAGAGGAAATGTTTAAACGTGGCAGACACACAACACACACGGAGAGTTGCATGCATGCAAATACACATGAGCAGAATACTATACAAAGAGACGCACACATAGTAAAAAAAAAAAAGAGCCTGCAGGCAGAAGCAGAGCAGTCCAACAGATTTATGTGAGGAGAGGTGCTGTGGTCAGGTGAATAGATTGGGTAGCTGGCAAGGTGGGTGGGTTCTGTAGCCTCAGCGGCCAAGACAAACCTTCTAATCATCAATAGGCTGGCTGATTTATGCTGATAAATTATATCCTGAGGAAAAAATCCAGCCACAATAACAGTTCTGGCCAACCAGGAAATTTGCGCAGTAAAATTTCAAATCTTACAGTAAAAAGGCAAATAAGAAGGCCACAAAAAGGAGATTGGATGTCAGAGGAAAATCACAAGCACCTCTCTTCTCAGCCTCAGCTGACTTTAGTTCATTCTCCAATCATTTTTTGTCTTTATATGTGTGCTAACTGAAATATTAATGTCAAGGAGATAATGATAACAACAGGGAAGACACTTACACTCTCCGTTGAATTTGTGTGGATCTATCAGACTGAGCTCACATGCGGGAGCAGATAATCGGGTGTCAGGTTTACAGGCTGTCAAGTCAAGAGCTGATTGTTTTCCAGTTTTTACTCTTGAATTACAACGTGCGAAAACGTTGTTAACACCCAAACTTTTGCTACAAGTAATTTCCCCATAGACACCCAGTACTTCCAAGAACCAAATATGATCTATTTCTCCTTTCCTTCTTGTCTTCCACTGCATTTGAGCACCAGTGGGTACAAACAATTAGTGTATTAGTACGTGTTTGAAACAACAAAATGACACTGTAAATCTGGACTACAATATACAGTACTACCAACTGAGAAGTAGGAAGAAAATATAAGCGTAAAAGCTTCTTATATTAAAAAAAAATTAAATGCTCAAACAATAAACAGAAGGACTTACTCATTTTAAAAATTATCTTTATTTTTACAACTTATTTAATGTAATGAGAAAAATACAACCCTAAATTTATATTCAGCTCTTACTGAATGTTAAAGATGAAACGCAAACAAGCTGGATGATGAAGAGGCCCTTAGAAATCAGTTCATTTGTCTGAAGTCAGTATGGAGGAGCATTTGATGTTTTCTGTACTGGATGCATACTGCCTTTATCCAAAAAGACTTAATTTCTTCCAGAGATTCTCTGTCAGTTCGTCTCCTCTAATTCTATACTTTATACTTTTTTTTTCAATTGAAAGCTTCTTTATGGAGTAAACTATAGTGTCCCCACCCAGGAAAGTTTCTATTATTAGTGCAGACTCACACCAAAAGTAGTGAAGAATGAATCCCTGTGGACACGTGTGTCGATCGATTTGATTATTAACTGCATTATAAACTACATAAATTTAACACCACATTTCAACGTTTGTTTTGTAATTAATTAACTTAAGCTTTAATGCTGACCTCTTTTACAGCTTGTTGTTGTGGTGATATGCACCCACAATGACTGAACAACCCCCTGATTAATAAATAATTAATAAATAATAAACGGAAGAAAAGATTCTAAAAAATTTAATTTTTTTAAAATAAAATATAGAAAAGGTGAATTTGCAGAAACAGGAGTATAGGTGACTAAGCAGGGCAGGATGTAGCAGTGAACTGATTGGAGCCAAGTGATGCTGGCATTAATGACATTACCCAACATTGTATAGATAGACGGCAAAAACACCAACTTCCAAATCGTAGAAATAAAGTATGGATCATTAGTGTGGGTGATGTGGGTTCATCTTTACACAAATATAAGAGTGAAAATGAACATGTATGTATGTATGTATGTATAGAAATTTTGGTAGTAACAGGGACACTGCTAATGAAAATGATTTTTCTGAAAAACTGAATATCCTTCAAAGAAAGTCAACTGAACTGAACTAAAGTATCTTCAATTAAAGCTGGAACGTCTTCAAGAACCAAAAAGAGAAGTCCAGTTGATTTTTACTGAATCTCCTATTAAAACATGGTATTTAATTCCATTTTTAAAGGAAGGAATGTTTGGACTCTTAATTCATTCACCTTTATGTAAACACATTTAGTTTTACGTTCTCCTTTTGGTTTGCTTGTGATGATCTCTTAAGAAGTTTACCTACATTTTGATTCCTTTCTAAAGTTCTATTCGCAGGTGTAACTGTCTCTTGGCTGTTTTTCTTGAAATGCGTGTCTGGTTGCAAAGCCCAGTTTGTCCCACCAGACTGAACTGTCTGAGACAGCTGGCCACTCCAAAGCGATCTGAGAGATCACTGGGCGTATCGTCGTATTTCTCTTCATGTCAGGCCGCAGAATGAAGAAATCCGTGGGATTAGTGCATGGTTTGTATTTGTTGACAGAATGGTGACGGGCCAGATCGAAACGCCACGTCTCATATTCAGTCCACCACACCCTACTTGCTCTACATTTGGGCTTTCAAAGCGTGAACAGCTGCATATTCAAAGAATACACTTGGCCAAAGTGATCAAAAACCCCAATAACTCTCAGTTACTATCAGTTATTCAGCCAGATGGGTAGAGAGGCTCGCATGCTGTGCATGTAAATACTGTTATGACTAGCTAATCATCCATCAAAGACAAAAACAAGAAATAATCTGCTTCTGTCCAATAATTTACTTTGGCCCTTTCCCCAAGAATTTTTCTTTGTTTAATTGTTTATTTGGTGTTTTACTGCCTAGTTTGACAGTCAGATTAGTTATTAGGATACTTTTTAATCATTTGGACAGCAGACCATCTCTGTGAAAAAAGACAAAGACTTAGACCTTTTTTGTATTTTTCTTTCTAGTTTTATTTGTTTGCTATTTTGTCACTTTATATAGTCAAATAATATTTAGGACTACTCAAAATATCTCAGTTTACATACACAGTGAGGAGGACTGTAAATAGAGTAGTGTGTACTAGAATTTATACACTAAACTCATAAGATACTTTTTCTCTTGATTTATTTTGCTGGTTCCAAAATCCTGAACTGAGCGGGGTACCACTTAAAATTTTTGAGATGCCACATGTCAAGTTCATGACAACATATCAAAGAGCGATTATACTAAATGTGATTTTAAATGGTTGCAGATGTCACTTTTTATGATATTGATCCGCAGCGCCGTTCTGCGCTCTCTGTCTCTAGCAGCAGGTAGGCAGCACCAACCTTTCCCTGAGTCAGCGTGTGCATGGCTGCATTGATTAGGTGTGACTACTCAGGTCAGGGGCCAATTTGGGGTCGCCAGAGGGTCAAGCGTGTTGTCCAATATAACAGCGGGACCTCCAGACTGGATCCGGCCAGTATCCTGGCAACAGGCACCCGCCCCCTCCGAACCATGAGAGCACCCGTCCCGCGGTGATTGAGACTGCAGGGCTCCATTCTCTTTCCATCAGCTTCACTTCATCTGTTCTATAACTTGGCCCAGATGAATTAACCTGAACAATAGAAACAGAGGGTCAGTAAAGCGCTGGCCATTGTCACAGGGAGCAATTAAAGTGAATGTTCAGTTTGTACTGTTTTTGGGTGAAAACAACTTTAATGCCCACTGTTTTTGGAGCTGTACTGTGGAGATCAAGAAAACAAAATATTCTGTTTATTTTCAGTTAAATCATGTACACATATATAACACATCATATACACATAAAGGACTTTCATATTATCTTTTCTTTATAACAGATATAATACAAACCTTTCTCTTTGCTTATTTCAGACATACCACAGTATGATAAAGGCAAAAAAGAAAAAAAAAATACACAACATAACAAAAACCCCAACCAAACCAAACCAAACCAAAACCAGAAACCTAGAGCAATGTCTGAAATTTAACTTATTAATTCCTTCCCGCTACATATCTGTCCATGCCATATCCATAACCTGACCTAGAATAAACTTTTTGTCTTCGCGTGTGTATCTGCTCTGTAATTTATAACTCAACTGTCAGTGAACTTAATACAACCCCAATGCCTCATGGACCAGTGCATTCACAGACAGGATCACTGAGGAAATCCAATGCAGTGCCATCAAAATGTCCCACTGATGTGTTTTCAAGCTACTCAAATAAGTCATTATATTAGAATAACATATGTCTTGGTATCTAATAATGTCAAGTGAATTACAAAGTGATTTGAAATGAAGAGGAGTCAGCAATTCCAGGATTACATGCTCAGTTGAATTCAATAAGCCAGAGTATACTGTAATAGGAAACCACAGAAAAATCCATACTTACCACATCATCTGATAAAAATGTCTGCTTGCTGCTCCACAGGACTCTGTTAAATCTATTAAATACCTTGGTTTTCCTGCTAATTCCAAAATAATGTGCTGATTGCAAAACAGCACAAGCAGACAACAGTACTAAATCATCTCGCACTAATTAAATAGTTATTAAAAACACCATTAAGTACAGATCATTAACAGTGTGTGTCTGTCGGGACAAAAATATGAGGAACAGACTGAGGAGCAAATGCATTTGTTTTGATGATCTTTCCTCACAGAAGGCTGTTGAAGTCAGAGGGGGAGAAACATCTCAAGGCTTCAAGGAAACATGTTCACAATGTCACACATTTGGAATAAAACGTTAGTCAGTGTTCTCTAGTTTAAAAGGAAGCTGTGGAAAGAGAAAAAAAACAGTACTGTGTGGTGCTATCTACCTATGATCAAACTGATGATAATAATTCCAATTATACTACAATTAGCTTTACAGGATAATTAAGTAAAAATAAGTAATGGTCATTCCAGGCATTGCATGCTTTACTTCTGTTAATATAACTGAAGTAAAGCATGTACAGATATAGTAGTTTCCAATCTGGATGGCAAAAACCCTGGAGAGGACAATAATGAACACGAAACTGTAATTATATTTTTAGGACATCCAATCTTAGCTATTTTGTGAATTATTTGATTATTTCTATATTGTCAGGCTTAAAACAAATGATAAAATGTGGAAGAAAAGCTCTTTATTTGAACAGTTTATTGGTGTACAATGAATGTCACTTGTTGAAAATGTCACTTTTACTGCAAGCAAATCAAATTTTTAATGGCCTAATACATTCACCTTTGCTGTTACATATATATATATATATATATATATATATATATATATATATATATATATATATATATATATATATATATATATATATATATATATATATAATTTTAGACATATTTCAATTTTGCAACAGACACTGTTCATTTTTTACTTATTTTTGTTAAATCAGGAAACAGCATCATTTTTTAAATGTTCCAGTTTATTAAAATACTGCAGCTTGATCAAAATTAATCTACAAGCTAGACAGACAACGTTTTCACAAAACGCTGGATTTCTTAAAACCATGAACATAATTTTTTGTCAGTACATGCATAGAGTAAAGCATATAATATTTTTTTGAAAAAAAAGAACCATTAACATTTCATTTAAATATCTTACTGTGAATAGAAAGCATGTTTGTTGGATAATTGCCCAGCAATGACAGCTGCACTGCTGAAGGTTCACATATAATTATAGTTGACACATATTGATACAATATATAAACATATGATAGTGTACTTGTAGTGCTTATGGTCTCCATAGCAACAAGCATCTATGGGCCCACAGCAAAGCTGGCTGTAAACTTGGCAGTCATGTGTATTAACCTCCATGGTTTTTATTTTTTGCTTTGCTATTATGCAAATTGATTTCCTCACATTTTTTTTTCTTCCTTAAATTACATTTCAGCAGTGCAGCAACAACTCTCAAACACTGTGTGACTACCTGTCAGCATGCAAGCATGTCAAGTGTAAATTAATACATTTCTTTCCGGAAAATACAGTTATCCCTTCTCCAACATGGACGGTCCATAGAGAGCACTCGGAGAACACTTCCAGGAGCCCCTCGGGGGTGGGGACCCAACCAAGTGTCAGGCCCCGTCCTTGGGGGACTCATATCCAGAAACATCCATTCTCTGCATCATGATACTTATGACTGTAATATGTGTCAAGTGGCTGACACAGAGGAAGCTGCAACCTATCCAGGGAGTCCCCTGTTCCCAAACACCTCCAACGCTGTAAGGCTTTTCCTTCCCAGTGTCCCCTTGAAGCGTGTGTGTCTGTATATGAGTGTGTGTGTGCTCGGTGTGTGTGTGTGTGTGTGGTAGCTGCAGGAGTTGCTACATCTGCATAAAGACCGTGATTTGCACTTCTTTATCTCAAATATTTGCACTCCCCGAATTTGATAATAATCATTATGTTCTCCTAGTTTTTCCCAGATTGAAAATAGGTGTGCGTGACTGAGTGTGTAACATGCGTATGTGTGAGTGTGTGTCCATGTAAGCCTCAGTAATTGGGCCAGCTCTGCTCTCCCCGGGAACCCCCGGAGGTAGAAAAACCCAACGTGCCATTACATCCTCCTCCTCGCTCCCTTCATTCAATTCGTCACACACCTCCTCTCCTCCTTGCAAGTGTTTGCACCTGTGTGTACGCGGTGTTTGTGTGCGTGCACGAGCGTTCGGGTGTATGCGTGGTTATGAGTATGTTGAGAGCGGTGTGCCTCATGCATGGTGTGTGGTGTTTATGTGCGCCTCATAATGAAGCCATATGGCCTGTCTGTTAGTATGCGAGCTGCCAGCACTGGGAGCTCTGACGCTGGCAGAAAGCACTGAGATGAGACGTGAGTGGCATACTCCTGTCTTCTCCTCTTTTCTCTCCTCTCTTCACCCCTCCCCTCCTTTCTTCCTCTCCCCTCTACTTTGTTTTCGATGCAACTCTGCTCCTCCTCTCTCCCTCTGTTGCGTCCTGCCCATCCCTCTGTCCTCATCTTGTCTGTTTTCCTCCTTTCGTCTCATCACCTTAAAAGTACTTTCTTCCCTCTTTTTGTCCACCCCCCCCTTCCTTTTTTAGCTCTTCTTCTTCCATTTACTCCCATCTTATCCTCTTCCCTTATCTTGTTTTTTTTGACTAACACCCACTCCTCAGTGCTTTTCCCCCTCTCCTCTTGCTCGTTTTCCACATTAGCCCCTGTTGTTTTCGCTTCTCCCTCCCTCTCTCCCAATAAGATTAACTGGTGTGAAACGATCCATTTCCACATTTTCCTGTGAAGCCCGGAGAGGAGACTGTGGCCTGACCTAAATTTACATCTTAGGGAGGGAATCTAGATGACAGCACATGGAAGAGGGAGAGAGAGAAAAAGCGAGAGATGAGGAGTGGGCGTCTGTCCATCAGGGACTTTCTCTGGACAGTAAGAAAAGTTTAATTAACGTTTTTGATGAGATGGATAACCTCAACAGTGAAAATCATGATTGGAAGCAAAGTGTGTAATTTATTTTATTTTAAGACTAAAGACTACGACATATATTTAATTTATGTCTGAGAATGTAGATGGAAAACAAAATGATTGAAGAATGATTCAGAAAAAAGAATGATATCATTTAGCTTTGTTTGAATACACTTATATATTTAATTTCAAATATTATGTCGTGATATTATTCATATTCATATTATTGACATTTTAATAATGTAATTAAATGTGCAGAGAAATTGATTTGGTACTAAGGACAGAAAAAGTAAGCCAATTTAATTAAGCTTGAGAAAGACAAGAATCATTATAAGTAAGGAGGAGGTAAACTAAACACTAAGAAATCAAAGAGCTGTATTTAAAATATATTCTCATATTTTATTGGCTGAACAGTTCACACAAAGTAGCTGTTTTGAGAAGCTGGAGAACTGTGTGGGACATTTTATTGTATGTCAGACTTTCCCCCCACCTTAAACAGGAATATAGTAAAGTATGAAGTAAGAAAAACAAATTCAAACAAATATAAAAGCATATTTTACAACATATAGATGATGAAGCTATTTAAGAGAAAGAGTTTTGCAGGAAGACAATCAACTGTATGTAACATTGTATTAGAACCGATAAGATATTAAGATATATATTAAGATATTAATTGTGACTCTTTTTTTTAAATACACAGCCTAATACTGCGTGTGTATGTGTGCATATCTATCTATTTGCATATTTCCATATCACTCGTATATTCTTGTATATTTTGTTAATTTGTTTCTTTCTGTATTATATTTTCCATATTCTTGTCTTATTTTATTCTATTTAATTTTATTATATCTAATTTTATTTTATGTTACCTTCACTTTAAGCCTGTCTAACATTCTGTGTTGTCTTGCTGTTTACCCCCATGTTGAATATCTAGCTGCTGTAACTTTACTAATCCCCCGGGTCTAAGTGCAATATCATATATATGTATATATATATATATATATATATATATATATATATATATATACACACACATACACATACAGCGCCCTCCATAATTATTGGCACCCCAGGTTGAGATGTGTTCTTTAGCTTCTAATAAATTCTTTTTTTTTTCTAAATAATATTTGGCCACAATGGAAAAAAGAGGAAAATCCATCCTTTTATTCTGTGCATTTATTCAATGGGGGAAAAAAAATATCACACATTAAGAAATAATTATTTTACATCAAATCACATGTGCCACAGTTATTAGCACCACTGATTTTATTACTTTGTACAACTCCCTTTTTCCAACAAAACAGCACCTAATCTTCTCCTATAATACATTTTTCAACAATTTTCAGTGTGAGAGTATGCTTCTGCAATAAAAATTGAATTTTTTTATAAAACTTTGAACACATCTTAACCAGGTGTGCCAATAATTATGGAGGGCGCTTATTGAATCAGCTGTTTTCATACATCAACAGCGTTAACTAAGACGTATTGTACATTTTGAGTTCAGCATCAGTGGTGGACACACAATAATGCTTTCTCTGCAACACATTATTTCAAATATAACAATTAATTTTACGATAGAGTATTGTAAACAATACCGTTCTTGATCAAAATAGTTTTGAAAAAATTAAATGAAAAGACTTACTGAATGTTTTTAAAGCATTTGCGAGAAAATTTATGCCGTAAAAATATTAGAGTTTTTGTGTGTTGAACCTATTATAGTTGGACAGTAAAGTTAGATTTTTAAAATAATATTATGTAAGTAATCAGTTAAAAATTAGTTGTTTTAATCTCATCTTCTCATTCTGTGAATTGGTTTAAGTAATTAAAAATATTCAACCTCTAGCAAACTTATCCCATCAAATAATATTTACATATTTGTAATGAATACATATTCATTACTGTGTGCTATAATAGTGCACATAAATTCAGTTTTGACTGACAGATGAATTAATAAACTTAATATTTTTTTTATTAAACACTGTAAACAGTACCTGAAATAACCTTCAGTCATTCCTCATTTTATTCACCACATAAAATCCCTTATATCATGTTTATGCTTGAGGTATAATAAATACAAATACATTGCTGTCTTTATTTTCTTCAGCGTGAGCTACTGTGTGTGACATACTGTTCTTGTACAAAGAAATAGAGTGATTCAGATGTACAACTTTATCCAGGAACTATCTCTCAGCTTAATCTGTTCATCTTGGGCTCTCCCTCTTTCTCTATTTTTGTCTGCCATGTGTTCTCCACAGGGAGCAAAGGAGGTAGACTGCTTCTGCATGCATGGGTGTGAGAGGAAGATTCAACACCCCTTCACTTGCCGAGACACACATGGATGGCTCGGTTTGGTGTGTGTTTGTGTGAAAAACACTCACGCGATGGAACGAGACGGTTTGTCCCGGAGTGTCTGCAGAAAGCAGTGGGCCTTCTACTTTCTGTGTATGTCGGCTATTCGTTAGCATGACACTCCTATGTGTGTTTCTGTTGGTGGCAGGAGTTAGGCCTCTGCGTTTGCCAGTGTTCCCGTATGTGGGATGGCAGCAGCTTGCGTGATCAGAACAAAGCAAGAGAGCATGACAGAAAATCCCTCAATACCCGGCCTTTAAAAAATGCAGGAGGCCAACGCACGCAGAAGCAAGTAAGGTAAATGTATAAATTATGGACCAAAAAAGTCTGCTTCAAAAAGAGGGAGAGATCCCCCACATGAGGCAACAAACTTTATTGCATGTGAAGACAGAGCGGCAGCAGCTGCTGAGTGCTTGCTGGAGTTCCTTCACGCCGTCTTGCTAAATAATGAGCCAGCACCTTTCTAATAAATGGACCGTGTAGAACTCCGCTGGCAAATTTTTGGCATTAGGCCAACATGGTTCAAGTACGCAGTGGCCTGTAAAAATAGTTGTAAAGATAAAAGGTATTCTCACTTCATCGTTATTGATTTTCAAATATTATGTCAGTCATGCTTAGTGATGTTTCTTTATGATCTTGCATGCATTGTTTTATGTTTGGGACAGGAAGTCATATGACACTGTAAAGTCCAATAATCTCATAAATAATAATAATGCAAATGCATTTGAAATCATAAAAGCAAAATAGCATCCCATTAAAACCATGATACACACATATCAGATACAACATAAAAGTACAGTAAGCATATATAGAGGGGCATTATTGTAGTGGGAAAAAATTTAATTTTTTTATTTGTTTTTTATGTTGTACTCAAAATGAAGAGGCTTAAATTTCTAATGAACTGTACCAGTGATTCTAATTATTTTGATGGCAATTTACTGCCCTATTCATTTAATTAAAACCTGTTGTCATTTCCAAGGAAGCATCAGCATCAGTAAACCATGTTATATCTGAACAAAGGCCTGTGATTACAAAGAACATTTGGTCTTGAAAAATGATTTAAGACTATGCAATCAATGCAGTTGTTTTTCCACAATTACTAATGAACAATGGAGTAGATAATAACATCTATTTGATTATAGTATTACAAAATAATAATAATAATAATAATAATAATAATAAAAGAAGAATGATCTCTATTTACTATGTTTATATAGTCATTTCTTGTTTAAAATTGGTTGGGGGTTGAAAAGAGGGATGAGGGGTAGCTTTGCCCAGCTGATGCATATTTTCATCAAGATAAAATTTACGATGCTGTTAAATCAGTAAATAAAATGTATTTTTCTCCCTGTTAAAGGTTTTAGGCTAAACTCAGCCTGCTGGTCACTGTTTCCGGCTTTCTCTAACTCAGTGCCTTAATCCCCATTTTAACAGCAGCACTATTGTTATAAAGTTTTTGTACTACATGCACTGAAAAAGTTACACGTGTTCTGACAAGGCTTTCTACTTGTATATGACTCTATAAAGTGATGAAACACAACCACACTGAAGTCGTGAAGAGACTACAAATGCCTCACTTTTAAATCACAACTAAAAGTGTAATTTTCTGTTAAGCTGAAATGGGACTTAAAAAGTGAATAATTTCCATAAACTTTTTAAGAGCAAAACAGCAACTGTGCCAGGATCACGTTTTAGCTTACAGTGTGACACACATTTTTAAAGCCATCTCATAAATAAAACAGTGGAATATAGTATGATAAAATATAACGCGTGCTATTTAACTTTAATACGGAGTCGACCGCTTTTCATTTTTAGCCAAGGCTGCCTTGAGTGTGACGTGCTTTTTCCTTAATGTTGTAATTTGATCAGGTTCATGATTTCTCTAACAGGACAAGGACATTGTTCTGAAGTAACCTTATAGAAACACAGCACCAGTGTTTCATGTCAGACTACCAAATGATGCAGCCGCTTTCCTTTCATGCACTCAGGGGCTGGTGTGTGCATTTGTGCAAATGCGCAAAAAGTGTGGGTTTCTCCATGTGTGCGTGACGTGCGCATGCGCGTTGGGTCGGCTTCCTGGAGTCCTCTTTAAACCGTGCACCAAAGCATGACTAACAAGTCAGCACACGAGTCAGTCCTTGCCCGCCATGACATTGTGGCGTCATCGCTGGGATTTAGATGTCGCCTATCATCGCTCAGGCAGGGACTGAAAATCTGCAGCACAAAGAGTTTTGCATGGTAACATGACGGGGAAATACACACAGCGGTTTTTACTAGGGGTTATGAGATTTTTCATTTCAGGTCCAACTCTAGTGTGAAAATAATGCACATGCTTTACATAGCAATCTGTGACACACCGAGTATAAGAAAGTAGCGCAAACCTCCATTAAGAACACAAAGAAATGTCTGCATGCTATGTCAAATTATAAATATCTTATATAGATATTGTATACTACTGCAATAATAGAGACAATATGCACACATTCACACACATGCAGTACACAGTATATACTCAAATTATACATAGGTTACAGTTAATATATATGAGGAATGAGTGGAAGTTCCCCATCAGCTCATGACTGATGAGCCACAGGATCAGTTTACTTACAGTAAAGTTTCCGTGTTGACACAGTATTCAGATTACAAACAGTTGCTAACGATTTCATCTTCCATAGGACTAAATGCCATTCAGCAGTCCTCCCTTCACCTATTGGTAGGTGCAAGTTGCAAAAATATTTGTTTGATACGAAAGGCAGTGAATTATTCAAGGTTTATTTAATAATGCAGAGAAGTGAGGGGGAGACTCAAAACCATGGCAGTGAAAACTGCTCAGCCCGGCTGCTGCAAGCTCTTGCCACAGATACACAACGCACCATATGTATTGCCCTGTTTGTTCCTAATTGGCAGCCATACCTAGTCTTCCCAGACACACAACCTTCATCCACACTTCATTTTGCACTTACATAGTCTCTTACATACGTCCCATTACCGACTAAAGTAGAGAAAATGCAAATTTGCTCATTTGCTTTTCCCATAAACTGGACGTCCCCTGGATGCACCCGGAAAAACACATAACTCAGTAGCAGTAAGTGCGCAGACTGCGTTTAAGTGTGCATGCATGCACGTGAGTGTTTGCATTCATCTGAAGATCCTGCAGATATCGGTTTGACGACAAGTGCTATCGTTAGAAAACAGCTGTACTTCTCACCAGACAGAAAGGGCCCTGGAAAAGTAGAACTAAAGCTGAGATGATATAACATCCCCTCACACACACACACACACATGCACACACACACATGCACACACAGTCTACTGGGCTGATCTGTTTAGGTGAGTCACCACTTCTTAAAGCAGCAGTGGGTGGTTATGGAAGCAGCTTTAAATAGACGGCATACAGCACGGAGTCAATCAGTAGAGTAACAGAGACTGACAGAGGGAGAGAGAGGGAGAATGTAAGGCAGGGAACACAGGAAAATGAGAGATTGGGAGAGTGTATTTGAGTTGTGCTGAGTGTGTCGTGCTGAGCTGGAGGGCTAGGAATCATCTCACATCCGTCATGGAGGCTGGTTGCAGGGTCAAACTCAGTACTGTGGCGAATGGCCCTGTTATCACACAGCTTTACATTCGCTGCGCTGTCTTTTCTCAAAGGCAGCAAAACAGGGCTGGAAGACAACCAAAAATAGAGACGCCCAATTAGAACTGTTCCCAAAGCTTTGATGGAATTAGCAGTGAAAGGGGGCTTGCATAACACACCCTCCCCGAAAACGACAAAATGTGCAGACAGCATATGCAACGCTTGTCCTATTTACTGCAAACGAGTGCTGGGTCAATTTTCTGGTGCTGTGAAGAAGAAAAAAAAATTACGTAAACAAACTGCGGAGAAGGTAACTTCCTCTTCCTTGTTGTTCATTTTTTATAAGACACATTTTGCATACTGTTAGATTAGGTTTGGCCCTCTGAGCAACGGTCCAGGAGTTTGTGTGTAGCCTACAGATATGAAGATGTGGATCCCGGTGTGCATCCCTCACATCAGCAACAGCCTGCCTGACTGCCTCAGGCGATACAGCCGTACACTGCAGACGGAAGAGGCTTATTTCATCAGGTTCCTTTATATACGCCACTTTTTAGCAGACACTGACAGGCGCAATTCTAACATTTTATTTAAGTAGCATTAAGAGAAATCTGATTTATGAATGCTGAAAATAAATACTCAACAAGCACATTTGAAATAAGATGAGCTCCCTAAAAACTTCCGGCTTATGTGCAAAAAAGGAAATCTTTCTAAAAGAGTTTAAAAGGAGATACGTGGAACTTTTCTATACAAATGAACATCCATGACATCCAAACATTTGGCAAGCCAGTTCACACAATACTGATTAAGCTTTCGGGTTAATCTGTCTCTATTTTGCACTACATCACAGTTTTTAATTTGGCTTTTGTGTTGACATTCCTGCACCAGCAGTAATACATTTTACATTAACCAGTAATGACTGGTTTGTCAGAGTTAAAGAGGGGAACAACTGCAGCAAAAGAGAGAGTAATCTGCAAGAATTAGGAACAGGGTGGATCTGATGGTGGAAAAACCTTGAAAGTGTGCAAGAAAAGTATCTGATGCTCCAGATAAAAATTAAGTTTAGCTTTTAAAAGAAGGATTACAGTGAGAAAAAGAAAGTGTTCAGTGTTTTGTTACTCTGATTGTTAGACAGGAGAGACAAAGGTTCCCCACTGCAGTTTTAAATCACAAGTATTGAATTAAATGAAAAGTTGAACACAACAAAATGCCACCTGAGGTATTTACAAAAAGGACACCAGTTGATGGATGTTGCAAATTTGTATTTTGAAAAGGTTTCAAATACAATGAGATGAAACTTTCATTTTACAGTTTTTGTCAGAAAGCAATAATTTAGTCCTAAATGGATGTTTTTAAGGATGGCCTTGCTTTTGTGAAGTTTTTCTCTGTATTTTTCCTTCATAATTATACTCCTCCCACTTGACAGAAGAAGATATTGACTTCAGAGGTGACACAGTGCAAATATACTTTTCTAGCTTTGTACACGATCACACAGAGACTCATACTGGTGTGGAGACCCGAGGATTTGATCATAACCCAGAGGCCAACTGCTCAGCTGCTGACTGGACTGAGTATTAGCTGTGGAAACACATCAGCAGTCCAGCTGTGCTGAAAAACAACAAACACTTCTGTCACCACGGAATAATAAATGTGAAACAATTCTACAATCAATACTTTACATTATCTGTCACTATTTTAGTGCATAACAGCAGGATATCTGAAAAGCTGCCGTTTTTATTTTTCATTTTTTTTGCCTTAAGACAAAAAATTATGCAGTTGAATTTGTGGTGCAAATCAAAGGGTTTCAATTCTTTTTCTTCATTTTTTAAAAAAAACATGGATGATATGCAGTTTTTCAATCTATGATATGTTTAGTAGAAGTAAAAAAAGAAGAGTTTTACCATGACAACAGTAACATTTGTATTGCCCTCTCAAATGCATTAAACTGTCATTTTCAGTTGCTTCAGTTGTCTGTTTTGTCAGAATGTTTGTAAATGTGCATCCTTTCCAAGAAATCTTCTTAAAAATGTCTGTGATTGTCATTGCAAAGCCTCGATTTTCATCTCCAGTGTCTCTGGTCTTTCTGCCACCACATTGCTCTCACATGATTAAGCATGAAATGTGCCGGTAGATACACACAACCAATCACATGGCTGGCTAACTGAGAAAAAACAGAGCTCAGATAATTTAAGTTTTCTGTTTCTGTACCACTATATATTAGATTTTTTGTCTTTGTGACCATCTAGCATTTTAAGTATCATGGAAAATTGTAATAATATAATTAATATGTAGAAGGCAAATATTTCTGAGCCATATTTTGGTTTCCATAATAAATCTCCAGAATGAGAAAGGCCCAGGCGGAGGCCAAAGACAGAAAAAAAGAGGAGGGTGAGAAAGAGACTATGGCAAATAATGGGTTAAGTCTAAGGGGCAACTCCCCTCCTGCTCCCTCCCTGAGCAGACAGAACAAGGGAGAAGGAGAGTGGAGATTTTTGGAGCTCTGTCCTCCTCCTCTCGCTAAGTAAGGAGTCGAATGGGGGCGTTGGGGGTGGAGCAAGTCAGGGGGTGGCGGAGAGCGCCGCCAAGCATGCCTAATCGGACAGGACAGTTCCTGCTTATTATAGAACCAAGCACAGATAATAAAATCTGAATCAAACTGCCAGCTGAGAGCCGAGAGAGAACCTCCTCCTCTTCAATTTTTAAAGTTATGGAAGCGCTTGACACTGAGGTGGATCAAGTAACACCAGTTTGCGTGCAAATACTTACTTAGCGAGCCAGCACGGCCCAAATCTGCGCAGCCGACATGCAGGTTAGCAGCACTGCAGCTCCAGCTAATTACACCGCAGGCCCCACAACCCTACAGTCGCCCCTCCCCGCCCCACCCCACCTCACCAACGCCCCGCCAACTCGCCAACTGTCATAGTCAGTCCCTTGAGTGGGCACACTTTACTTTTTTCCATTAGGTTTTACGAGCGCACTGAGGGAAATGACAAATTCATGTTTTGGCTGCTGGGAACTGGTAGCAATCACAGAAATGCCAAAACACCCAAACATACAGGAGCGAGAGAGACTGAGGAGAGCAGGAAGAGAGAGAGACGGGAACAGCCAAGGAGAACTGGCAGCTCTGAGTGAGCTGCAGGCCAACCTTTATCTCTTTTAAATTACGCTCATGTGCAACTGATTTGCATGAGCAAAATGCATTTAGGGTGGAAATATAACGCTCTCTTTATCTGTCCATCAGACACTGCTAAATTTGCACTGCCAGAGTTTTTCAATAGTTCTTTCATACTTAATTGTTTGTGGCAACTCTTGTGTGCTTCACATGGAATGGAGCCTTTTTTGCCAGCATGTACAGAGAGCGGACAGTTTGAACACCCCTTGACCCACCATTTCACACCAATACATCTCTAACTAATTAGGAGACAGTAAACACGCATATGCAAAGTACAGCGCAGCAGGATCAGTCAGAAGGCCACAGTATACATGAAGGTTCATGACCGTGGCGCTGATATGCCGATTGTGTCCAATGTGGTTAACTTTCTTACATGATAACTGCAGTCAACACAGCTTTGAGAATAATGAAATCATATGTTTTGAACATGGTGGTCAATCGACAGGATTGTGACTGAACATCCCCAACAATAAGCTGACCTCTGACCTCGCTGTAATGATGTACTCAATGACACGTTCAACCTCTGACCAAAACTATCAGTGAAGCTCCAAGGTTAGAGGCGAAACCAAGAGGCAACACTCGGGCACAAAAAATGGACTGCAGTTCCTCAAATGTCCACTTTAGGCTGCCTCCAAAAGCAACTGAATTGACCAAATTTTACAGCTCAAATAATAAAAAATAATAAAAGGTTTTGGTCTCTACAGCTAATGACAACTGCACAGGAGTGAGTTTTTATAGTATTCATCAATTTAAATTGTAGAAATGTTTAAAGGTATACATAAATAAGCGTATGACTGCATTGACTGACAGGTGGTTGCTACAGGTGGTCTACATCCACTTCATACATACTCCACGACTTTGTTCATTTTTTTGATTAGCCGTGAGTTCAGAGGAGTCAGGCACTTCCAAAATAGTGGGACTCACTACACTGAGCTTCAAAGCTACTCTGATGGGTGACGATACAGAGGGTTTATCCATTTTTATATGCAGTCTACAAGCAGAACACCCAAACTTTCCAGCCAGAGAGAGCAGTAAAATATTGCTTTTGAAGCAGGTGTTACGTTACTCATTATATCTATGCAGCATTCATGTCATGACAGTTATAGAAATTACCAACTCCCAGGTTACAAATAGGATTCGTACCAATGTTCATGTCATAATTACGACACCAAGAAACGCGGTGGAGTTATGTGACGATCGGCGTACGTTTGTCCGATTGTCTGTGCGCTCAAAAACATTACTCAAATTACTCGGATTTGGATGAATTCTTCAGGGAAGGTCAGAAATGACAAAAGGACCAACTGATTAGACTTTGATAATTATGCGGCTTATAGTCTGGATGCGCAGACTTGTTTAAAGATTTCTGTATCATTGCAAGATAACAGCATGGTGTCACTGTAACTATGACAACAAGTGAACGCTACGTCAACCACCTGCTGACGATCACGATTGCAATCCTGCTACAAAACCACCACTGCGGACTTATCCATCGGAAATTATGCAACCACTGAGCAGCTTTGATGGAGTACTGCACTCTCTGAGTGTTTTTCTTGTTGCAGATAGGAATTTTTTTTGGTGACCTCCAACTTACACAACGTGCAAAAAAAGACTGTAAAAATCAGTCTTTTGGTCGGGATAATTAGCCACAAATGTAATGGATATTGTGATATACAGTGAATTCACATACGTTATGACCGTCACTGTACTTTACTAATTCTATAAACATACTGACCATCCGAACCACAAATTAAATAAGTGAATTAAATAAGGAAGTAAATGCGCAAAATTGTCGATTGATCATAGCAACTTATTTTGCAAGTATCCAATAACTGTGCTCTGGATAGTGATTCTGGTCCAGTGTAGGGTGTGGATGGACAGGCCAGTCTGAAAATGACAGTCCCTCCCACACTGAGCACAGGTGAAGTCTGAAGCTGGCTTGTCTAATCAAGAGGAATTGCCAGTGGACTTGTGCTTTCCACTTTATGTCGACACTCATTAGAGAAGCTGCGCTGTCTTCTCCTGTGTGTGGAGAGGCTTAATAGGTAAATGTGGAGGACATGCTGTTACCTATACAGCAGGTTCCCTGTGTCCACATTGCTGGAATGGTGGAATAGAAAGAAAGACGCTGTTACATTTGTTTCCAGAGCCATTGCAGGAGTTGTCAGGCTGTTGCTGTGTACAGCCTCGAGCTGTCTTAATAAGGACCAGTGTCTAGTGCTGACTGAAACAGCCATCGCTCTGCTCTGGACCTCTGCCCTGAATTAGACAGCTCTGTATTCTATAAATTATACTTCTATAGAACTAAACTGCATTCATAAATACATTTTGAGGTAGACATATTTTCAGGTATGATAAATTTGCTTCTGATTAGCATATCTTTGCCATTTATTTTACTGTTTTACTATCACTCCTCTCAAGCCAACCAATCCTATGTGAGATGGGGCAAGACTTATTACCATAGTAACCCAGAAGTGGGGAAAAAGTTTCAAATGTGTTGTGAAAGACTCAAATTCGAACCCAAACTGTGATATTTTCCTAAATCTAAGTAGAATTGGTGCCTTAACCTGACCAAACAGCAAGCCAAAACAAAAGTAAACAGTGTGAAAATTAAACCTTGCCTGGACTTGATGGTTCTTTCAAAGTGGAATTGTTTCTTACAACTTAGGGAGGAAGTTCCTCTCAAAGCATATTTGAGAAGGCCATTTTCATGAGACAGCTTTATTTAGAGATTTAGAATGTGTAATGTTCAAATAATCACATATTACCAACTTTCTGAAATGCATTTGTTTTTAATTCAACACAGATCTGGGCGGGTTGATTCCATGGTGAGAAGCTTTTACTGCTACAGTAAAAACTAAGCAGAGAGTTGGTAAATAACATTGCTTTGATTTGCTCATATGGGTTCCCAGTTTGCTTTTTGACACATTCTGCTGAACTGAGAAAAAAAAAGTTTGACTTGCAATAATCCAAAACCATCAACTGTGCAAAAGTGAATCGTGTACAGTTACACTTGAGTTAGTACAAAAAATATGATGTTACATTGAAGCTGTGAATGAGTTCATTCCATGGAGTCCAGCAAATGCCACACACAAAACAGCAAGCGATACGTCGATAGCGTTAATTTACAGTATAGATACAAAGAATGGCATATGTGTAAAAAAAAAATGCACCTATTTAAATAGAATTTAGATTTAATTTTCTGCTGTATCACCACATTCAGTGTTTGAAATGCTTTTGGCTACACCAGTGTGCATCTAAGAATCAATACAGCTCAGTATTGTTAAAATGTATCTAATTTGGCATCACAACTGTATGAAAAAGAATGTGGAGGTTACATGGACAAATATGATGTGAATGTGTATGTGAATGTGTAAATTCACTATTTGTATGGACCTTATAACAAAACACAGCTGCACGCTTGGAATATACCCAGTAAGCAGTGTTTTGATCATAAATAAATTGCTTATAAAAGTGGTGATTTCGAAGTAAAATTGGTAGCATTTTTGCGTAGTTATAATGGTCGAATTGGTGTATTTTTGTGTTAATAGTGGACTTTGATCTTTATGACAGCTAAAACTGCAATTTTTGCATATATGTCATGCTACAAATGTACATTTAATGGCTTGTGTGCTGCCTCTTGGCCAGGTCGTTAAATAAATTAAGGTTAAATAAAGGTTGAACAAATTTCAATAATGATAAATGCACTACTGTACTGATAATGGAAAAATGCTATAATATTTATAATTGGTCACACAAACTTTATTTTATATGGTATTTTTATGTAAATTTTAAAATAAAACTGAAACTTTGTAAAAGGTTGAATTTTTTTTTTACAGTAAAATATGGAATGGAGCACATTTTTTAACTGTAATATCAACAGAATTGATACATTTCATTACCGTAAATGAATAAAAAGCTTTACCATGATTTTACGGTAGCATTCTGGCAACCACAGCAGCCAAAATTTTACAGTAAAAATAACTTTTTTGTGTGTTTGACAGTGTGAATTAAAAACCTACAGACTTTACCTTTAAATATTTTTCTGATTTTAGACACAAATATTGATCGAGATCAGACTTTGCCATCCTGAACACGTAAAATATTAACAATAATTTTAACTATCTTCTATTTGCATGCGTATTAATTTAAGATCATGAAATAGTCATTTGCATGCTTGAATGCCTAATTAGTGAGGACAGTTTTTTGTCTCCATTGCACTTGCCACCATGATTGCATTCAAACACACTGTGACTGTCAACCTTTGCCTACCTGACAGTAGGTGTGCCATCTGTGCCTCCTGGCCCCACATGTAGTGCTCAGTTAGCCCAGAACCATATGTTCCTTCATCGCTCCGACCTTTTTTTCCCCCTCATCTGTGTTCACTGAGAACATCTCTCTGTCACATAACTGACTGATGGTCTGCTGGTATATTGTGCCAGTAAAAGTCGCCAAATCTCAGATAAGCCATTGTCTGTGGGTGCCAGATTTTTACCATTCACTACCCATCTGAGCTCATTGTTTTGTGGGAGTCATTTTGCAGCTGTGGTGTTTTTTAGAAGTTGATGAGAATGCGTTCAGTGACTCATGGTGTGGCATCATTAAGTTTGTGTTGCATATAACAATGATGATAAATTTGCATATCTCCCTGGACCTCCTTCTCTCTCTCTTGTGCCTTTCAAAGTCAAGCTATGTGCTTCAAACCACTTGAGGATTGCAGAGTGTGGTGGGGTAAAAGCTGGGAAACAAACATGGGCTTTCAACTGGGTTGCATGGTTTAAGGACAAGTCTTTCAAGCAATCCCTCAGTGAAGACAGAGATCCATTCACACCTCACTGAAGAGACTGAAATTTCTGAGTGCTTGTTTCATAGCCGTCCAATGTGAAAAAGACTTAATGTCCTTGCAGTGTTTTTATTTAAAATGTCAAATGAGAGAAAATGAAGATTGTGATCCTGTCTGTGATCCTGTGGCCCTTAAAGCTATTTTATTTATTTGTAAATTGAACACTAAAGGATATATATTACTGGGACACGCTTGATAAACATCGTCTCTGATTAATATGCGTGTATTACAATTCATCAGCATTTACATAATGCAGCTATTAGACTCAACAGGACTTGACGTTAAAAAAAGTTACAAATTCAGTCGGTGAATGTATTGACAGCAGACAACTGGACAATATCCTACCATAATAATCTAAATCCTGTGTAAAACAGAACACACACACGGAGGGACGTGTGAATAGACACACACATTATGTCATCTTCCCTCGGCAGTAATTCAGCAGCCTGTGATGAGACGTGGCAGCACCAACATGACAGGATAATGACAAGTACGAGCAGAATAAAACCCAATGATGGAAAATAAGAACAAAGACATCGATAAACAAAAGGAGGACAATTTTGTTTCTTTTCATGGTTTGTTTGTGTGTGTATGTGTGTGTGCACACGTGCTCAGATGGACAAAGGAGGTTGTTGATTACTGTGATAGAGAGCGAGGAAGCTTCTCACATTAGCCCCAAGGTGGCACTGACAAAAGAAAGTGATTTGCATGAAGGATATGATGGCAGGATATTGAATACTCATCAGGTGATTACGCCTTGAGAAGTGTGTGCGTGTGCGTGTGCGTGTGCGTGTGCGCCTTATTCAATGCGATGTTAACCTGTCTTTGTCACAGTGTCACAGCTTCCGTGAACATGCCATTGCGAAAAACAGACTACAACTGGTTGCGTTTATCAATCAAAAACATGAAACAATTGCACACAGACGAAACAGGAGTAACATAAAATAACCTGGACAAGAAATAAGAGAGGTTTGAAAAGAGATGGCATGAGCTGAGATGAGGAAACAAGGATTAAAATCAGGCAAGCGGAGGCAGCGCTTGAGACGAGACAAAATGTGTGAGACGTGTTGACATGATCAACAGCTTGAGAAGAGACGAGACAATGAGAAAACAAGACGAGCAAAAATAGAACTCGAGACTGGAAGAAGGCAAAGTGTGTGAGATGGGATTCATTTTAAACAAAGGAAAGTTTAAGAAGAAGACATGAAACCTGACAAAATGTGTGAGACAGAGAGCCAAGACAAAAGGAGATGAGATGAGGCAACATAAATGAAGATAAGAAAAAAAATATGAGACCATAAAAAAAGTGTGAGACACGATGAGATAAGGCAACAGGAATTGAGATAAGACATTAAATTAGAAATGAATGGGCAAAATAAGATTTACGGAATTGGGAGAACGAAAATGTAATTAAAATGTGACACACAAAGATTTCAATAAGTGATGAGATTAAATTTAAAATAATTTAATTATATGTAAAATCCAGTTTACTTGTTTGGCTGAAGTGCCTACTGGGTGTTCTTGGTGTATGTTTATTTCTTTCTTTGGCACCTCTTCTTCTCTTACTACGTATGAGGTGCGATCAAAACACAGTCATTTGCATGTACTAAGTGCAAGCTGCACTCATCCTGTGAGTCTGGATTGCATTTGATATCACGCGATGAATGTTGGGGCGTGTCTGTGACCATTTGCAGGTGCACATTTGTAGAAGCAGCTTTTGTGTTGAGGTCTGTGAGCATCTCTAGAAACAGCTCTTGGACCTTCGTGATGAGAGTTGGGCCTAAAACTACAACCTATCGACCAAACAACCTTCAGAGTGGAAGTAAAACTCAAGTTAAATAGTTGCCATTTTGACCCAGTGTAGATTCAGCAAATGTGTTTGAAGCGCTTACAGAACAGGACTTCAGGGGAGTATTCCAAGTACCAGGAATGCTGAGAGCAGAAGCACAAGGTGACTAGATGGCAGCCAAATTTAGATGAGGTACAGTTTTTGCTTTCTGTAGGTGCAGACGCTGAACACAGCTCATTCAAACCAATGCTGGATGAGGAAAAAAATGAGATGCAATTAAATATGGACGATGCAGCCCTGGTGGTGTGTTTCCACAAGTTCTCTGATAACTCTCAAATCACATGTGAGGAGGTGAGGAGTCAAAGAAAGCAGCAAAGCCAAGACGATATTAGAACGGATGAGAAGCGGCAACTCAAGAAAAGTCAGTTGGAGATAAATTGAGAGCAGATGAAACAGCAAAAGTGTAGATACAGTCTCCTGAAAGTTCACTGAGACATTAATAAGTGAGATAGCAGGAAAAAATGAAACACGATAAACTGAGGTGAAAGAAAAAGGCAGAGGCAGCAAAAAGAAGACACCGTTAAGGAGTACTCTTTTCAGTTTCTTAATAACAGAACAAGAAGTCGGCAGATCCTTATCGACAAGCTGTGTCCTGTCCCCCTAATCACTGCAGATGTGATAACTGAATTATCCGTCTCCTCTGATCTTTCCATCAGATAGCAAAACTACACTTCCGTCTCTCCAGGGCACAATTCAACTCCCGTGAACTGCCACCATTTCCCAGGCTCACATCTGCACCCCAGCTCTGATCATATCTTCACAGTTCAGCAGCAGGAACAGGACAGATCACACAGAGTCAATTGCCTGTCATGATACATTGGTTAAGAGACAGCCGTGAAGACCGACGCTTGTAATGTATGTCATGGCTCATAAGCGGCACACATTTGAACGCGAGCCTCACAGTGGTAAATGGTCAGAGGAGATCAAAGCGGTGAGCAAGCGGGGCATAAACATGCTTTAAAGTCATTTGAGAGCATGAATGAAAACAAAATGGAAACAGCTTGTCCGTGTTTATGATGCGTATCATGAGTAGATGACCAGGTTTCACTGATGTTATCGAATATTTTAGTATGTTCAGTTAATAAATGAAAGCCAGCTACTTGATAAGTGAGTCAATAAACGGACAGGTTTTGAAGAAGCTGTTGCAGCACAGTAAGAACTTGTTTTCCCACAGCTGACCCAAAAAAGAGCAGGCAGAGCATCAGAGAATGATTAAAGCTCCGTGAGCGAAAAAGATATGAAACCAGAACCTACCTACTGTATACTGTGCTGAGCTTCAGTGTCTGACAAACACCTTCAGCTCTCTTTGGAACTGTCTCTGGATGACACAAAGTTTATAGATCTGCTGTGTTCTGCTCTTTTTGAGGTGGATGAGTTAATACAACTACATTTGTCTAAACAAACCCTCATCCTCAATTTTTTTTCTCTTGTAAAGCCAACACAAATGGTTTGGAAACACTTTTAATATGGCATACGCTTCACATCTGAGAAGCTTATTGTCAACAAAAAATGTAGAGCGCAGCTTCTCAATGCTCAGAGACACCCCCCAAAAAAGATACAGATGTATGTCTTAAAGTGTAGTGACTGTCCCTAGCACTTGCAGAAGAGCCATAGTAAGGTAGACACAGAGCCAGGATAAGGTGACACTGCAATCCAAAGTAAAAACAGTAACTATAGGCTGCTGTCTGGACGGTCAGGAAGTGCCGAGACATGCACGTTTTGTTTATTCGGCATAAAAATCATGACTCTTCTTTATAAATCCTAGATGTTGGCTGTAATATTCAACACATTATTTCTCACTGCACCTACACGTATCTCACATTAACACATTAGAATGCACTGTCTTGCTCAATAATAGTCGAAGATGTGGAGAAGAGATGGGGACTGAACCATGAGCCCTGTAAATAAAAGCAGGCCTGCATTGACACCTGAGGTGTTTGGTTGCTTCAACAAACTCTATGATGTTTCAGTAAAAGTAGTAACAGTTTGTGGGTATGCCTCAGAATAAGATTTCTGTCCAATAAGCCCTGTGATCCAACAATTAATACCAGAAGTACATTCATATCTACACAGCTACAGTCCTGGAACAGAGATTATAGACCTCATGTTCCATCTACAACGTTTTGGCAGTGCGCCACTTATCCATCAGCTTTACAATATGAGAAAAATGCAGTGTTACTTGGTGCACTTCTTTCACATTCCTCTGTATTACTACAATCCTCTGTTAGTGCTTACTTTCTTTTATTCTGTATTCACTATAATTCATTAATTCCACAGAACAAACTAGAAAAGCATAGCCTAGCCGCGCTAGACAACCCACGGCAACGAATTTAATTCTCTGCCAGGGTGGGTCGAGTTACCCTCCATAAGGCTCGAGGCTGGATTCTCCTAAAACTGGCCGGACCAATCACCATGAAGTGTAGAGTCAGAAGGCGGGCGTAACTAAGTGACGACAGAGGCGCGACGATTCTGACAGAAACAACCGGCGCACAATAAACAGTTATCTTTCGACTCGGCTTTGGCCACAGCCCTTAAAGATTTGAAGCTAAAATTCAACTTGAAAGATAAACAAAGGACGGCACTGAAGTGTTTCATTGAGAAGAAAGATTTATTTGGACTTATGCCGACGGGATATGGCAAATCCTTAATATACCAGTTGGCTCCGCTGGTTGGGAAGCTAATGGGACTTAGCCACAATCTGCTGCCGCTCTAGGAACTACGTCAGCCTATTCGTTGTGCTGATTAGTTGTATACCTACCCAATTGCTGCAGAGTGATTTGATAGACAACCTTTTAGCCCGCCTCCCTCCCTGTCGAGTGGCCCTAGACCCTTGTGCCTTCAGAACATGGGTCTAGCGCGGCTAGGCTAAGAAAAGCACTCAGAGAGTGCAGACCTCCGCCAAGGATAGAGAGGAAAACAGGAAACCCATGCAGTAAAGGATCATGAGCTGGACTCGAAACCTGCGTCTCTGACACAGTTCTGTTTACGAATCATCTTCTTAACCAGTTGCGCTATCTGGACACCTTGCTCCAATTTGTTGGATGACATACTAACCTATGACGTTTTTGTCATTTTTTGGACCACATACTGAAACATACTAAAAAATTCAAAGTGATCCAGAATCCAGGATCCTTTCCGGATTGCCACCAAAATTAAATCAGCTCTTCCTCTTACCATAGTCTACATCCCCTCAAAATTTCATCTGAATCTGCCCAGGCGTTTTTGAGTTATCTTGCTAACAGACAGACAGACAGACACACAAACGCCGGGTGTCACATAACCTCCTTGGCGGAGATAAAAAGGTACACATGCTAAATGCGTGTTATGCCCTGGAAAGATAGTGATCAAGACACAATACTTTCTCCATGGAAGCTTTGTCAAGACTGACTATTATCTTCAGAATTATTCACAATTATACAAATGTTTATGTTCTTCACATATCAGGGCTTTTATACTTTCTACGAACATGGAAACCAACAGATTAGTAATTTTCCTTTAACAGGAAACATCTAAGATATCAGGTAAATACTAGTAATACTAATATCTAGCTACTTAGTCACACACATGACTGTAGAAATGGTTAACCACACAATAACACATACGAAGTGGGTACATACATTGTGTTTTTAAAGAGCTAAGCCCCATCAAAAATGCACACGGTTCATGGTAGATGTATTTTGGCTACATGTTGCACAGTGGCAGCCATTTAGGAAAAACCAGCTAACACTCTAAACATTAGCATCACACTTTGACATGTTAACAAAACACACAAAAAACAACTTAAGCTCAATACGTCTGAGTTCATAAATACTTGTGTTTTTTTTTACCTGAAATGGAGAGATATCAGTAAAGACGTTCAAATATAAAGCTTTCTCTCTAGTAGCTTTATGGACAGTGAGGCTTCGTAGCTTCATATTTAAAAAGGTCATTACTCATGTAGCAGGAAGGTTTCACTTATAAAATTATGCCTGAACGGTGTGTATATACACTACCAGTCAAAAGTTTGGACACATTTTCTCATATGAATCTAAACTTGTCCAAACTTGACTATACTCTTGGTTTCTGAAGGGTATCAGCATGATATTATTCTTATTATCATTATTATTGTTGTTGTTGTAACAAACAACAACAACAACAACATCTGTGTGCTTCCCTTCTACTTGTTCTTACCCGGACAAGTAGAAGAGAAGCACACAGATGGAGAAGGTTATTTTTCATGATTGTGATTCTAATCAGACATTATTTCTCCTTCCACTGCAACACATGACTTTGACGGAAGCTTCAAATTCCTTGTCTCTGTAAATAACAATGTCAGTCAAATGTGTATAGTAACATTTGACGCAGTCGTAGGCCATTTGTCACTTTGACATTGTGCTGGTTGAGGGTCTTTAAGGTCATAGGTTGAACTGAGTGGATTTGGTAAGGTCAGTTTTGCTTTTTTTTTTTTTTTTTTTTGATAGTTGTCCAGTTGGTACACCATGTTTTGGCACAGCAGTAGGGCATTTTGTGGACATCTGTCACTGTGGAAGTGTGTCAATGTGAGACCTGGTAGTTAGCACTTTAATTGTTTCCTTGTTACAACTTCAGTGGAGCTACTTGGGAAGGAAAAGCAAACCTATGAAATGGGTCTTTACACCATATGTTGTGAAACATGTTATTTTATTGCGCTGTGATAAAGAACGTATATCTGTGCCTGGCAGCCTCCTTTCAAAGTCCTGGGACCCACTGACCTCTTTTCACATCCAGAAGTTTGCCTTATTGAATCTTATTCTGCTCAGCTTCATAAAAATGCGACTGTTGTGTTACAGGGAAATTGATTATTGCCACGTCGCCCTCCACCTCTCATCCCCTTCAAAAGAGAGATGCAAAATGATAACAGATAGCCAGTTAATGAAGCATGAATGATTAAAGAGCCCCACAGGGAGAGGTTGTCAAATAGTGCAGACAGTAAACCTTTTTTTATTTAAGTCATCCTCGGTTCACTTTCAGCTGGCGGCAGGAGAACCACAAAGACAAAAACAGAAAGAGGAGGAGATGTGTCACAGAGTGAACTTGAAGGAGACAAGAAAAAATGGCAAAAATAAGATAAACGAAAAGAGTAAGAGGCAGCAAAATGGAAAGGTTTATCTGATCATGAAGTAGGAGGTTTGCAGAACAAATAAGGCCTTATTAATTGTGTCGGAATATTTAAATGGCCTTAGCAAGTGACCTGTTCTAATATGAATTCAGACCGGCATGAAAAACCAAATCTTTCTCATCTTCTCAGCCTAATGCAGGCCATTAGACCCCCACATTAAACTCCCACATACACACTTACACTATTAACCTAACAGCACCTCAAACACACCTACAATGACTCAACTCTGCGAATCTGCAACTTCCCCCTTTATTTCATGTCTCCCTGTGCGACCCTCCAACTGTCCTTTGATCAGGAAACCTTAGTAAACAGGAGCAGGATTTACATCGGGGCGGGAAGCTGCTCTCATCACTTTGCTGTGCCAAAGCTTTTCTATCAGCAGAGCATTTGAGGCACCCAGCATGGAGGAGAATTACATCAGCTCTTAGGGTGCAGCTTCTCTGTCAGCTAGACTATGACTGTGTCTCAGAGCTAGTAAATAATCCCTAAGTGCTCCTTATTTGACCTCAGATTGATTCGTTGGAAATAAATCTCATAGCTGTGTACACAAAGAGCGAAACACCGTAATGAAAGTGTGAAAACAGTCTCTGGTAGCCTGGTAAGCTAGTTTATATCAACAAATCAAACACGATAACAACAATAAACATCATAAACATAAATCAAACATTAAAACAATAAATTACTAAAACCTGCTATGTAAATGCGCTTTAGAGGAAATGTATGCAATCTGCCTGTGATGTATGATGCATGAAGATTTCTCTCATGCTCTTGATCAAGCTGTCGTTCTGTTTGTACAGCATGTTATGTGGGTGTAATTTAAAGTCTCTTTAATTTCTTTACCATTTTAGGATCTTATTCGCTTTGAAAATGGATCAAAGATCCAGTTTTGCAGATTTTTTTTTTTTTTTACAGAACTTGTGAACTATCTATGTAAACACGACAGTTTCTCTTCTTGGGAAAAATACTTTCCCTCTTTGACTTCAGTGTTTTATCTTTTATTGTTTTTTCTAAGTAAGTCTTAAACATCTATACATCCATTTACTGATTTATAGTCAGGACCATATGCATAAACAAACCTTGGTTCCTCATATGGATGTTTCTTTGACACACATATCCACCTAAATAATGTTGCAGAGCAAGCATGCCAACAGCACATGCTAACAGCAACCCACCAAACCACGAAGAACAGCTCCAGAAACACGACAAAGAGTCCAAAATGCCTCCAAACTTACCAGATCTCAAACTGATCAAACATCTCTGGGATGTACCAGAACAAACCCAGTCCAAACCAGAGTACCCAAATGTCTACTATCTCCTCACTGAAAGCCCAGAGGTCCTATGTCCATGCCCTGGTGAAGTAGGGCTGTTTTAGGACACAAGTGGAGCACAAAAGGTCGAACTACACAATACACACAAACACCAGCACCTGTATGTATGCTTTTCTGCTCTCCATTCAAATAAATAGGACTTTTCCGCACAATATGTCATGACATCTGTGCTGCCTTTGCCGTAAAGTTCATAATTTCGTGTCTCTCTTATTGTTAGACAGAACGACGCTGTGCAGAGGGATGAGTCTAAGTAAATTTTAAAAAGTAGTGCAAACCTCACATAAAAAAGAAATATACAACCCTAGTGTCACATTAATAACTTCAATGACAGTTATACTAACCCCCCCCCCCCCCCCCCCCCCCCAATGGATTCCTTTTTTAAAAAAAACGGTTAATCCATTTTTGGCTATTTAACATAATGGGGATCTCCGAATATAAATACTGTACGTGTGCTTCTACTGTTATATAAGGAATGCTCAGAATGTGTTCTTAGCAGAGCAGATGGTTGCAATTCTGCCAGCACTAACTAGCACCGAGCGATTATGTGTGATGATAAGTTGCTTCTGAGTTGAAAGCCTATCATTAGGGCTTTAATTAAAGCAGTAGCCGGGGCGGGTGACACGTCTGCCACGGATTCCTTGTACCCAAGGGTGGGTGGGGGTGAGTGAGAGGGGCGTCTCACACTCACTCTCTTTCTGTCATAGCCACGTGGTGCACATGTGTGCCGCATGAATCTCTTTTTCCTTTTGTGCAAGTCGCTCGGTATACACAGCCTCGGCAGTGTAGAAACACGCAGATGGTTGTGTCTAGGACTGGGGGCAACCAGTGTCGCCTTGTGTGGTCGAATGTCTAGACTAAGTGCATGCCCTGTGGCATTTAGAAAGGGGAAGGCCGGGGAGAGTGCAACGAAGAGTCAGAGGAATTAATGCAGCTTTTCACTGTTGTTTGGACACAAGAGCCTCGCAAACTCACTGCAAACATATTTGTGCAATTCTATGTCCAAAACTGCATCGTCACAGTGATAGAATGTGCATTCATACCGCAGAGACATTCAGTGGCACTCTCTGTCCATCTGCAGCTCATTCTTTGCTGCCACTTGTCCCCCAGATAGACAGTTCTCATTACAAAAATGAAATAAGTACTGTTCTGAGCCATAATACCATCTGTACAAAGGACAAGTGGATAGTCTGGGCTCTGTGTGACTGGCCTAGTTTTGGGGGATGCAGATGGATTAATAAAACATGGCTGGGAATAGATGTCATACCCTGGATCTGATTGGAGACTCAGAGGAGGACAAAGTCACCTTTAGATTCTTGTTAATGTTCTGGCTGAAGGACTTACAGGTGCTTTAAAGCCCATCCCATTCAGTAAACAGATTTGAAACAACTTCCTCAAGAGGCACAAAAACTATCCTCATTTAAGCTACTTCTTGAAACATTGGCTGTGTCCGAAATCGCATACTAACGTACTACATACTACATTCTCAATGAGTATATACTGTATACTACGTACTATAAGTATGATTAGAATGCCGACCGTTCACACTGTAGTATACTACTCCGTTTCCCATAATGCATTGCAAACCTCCGACGACAAAAACCGGAAGTACGGCTATCAAATATCTCGGCTGAATGCCGGCTTCAGGTCGATTTTACGCTAACAAACAGTCGCATAATTAATGTGGCAATTTCAAGCCGGCACTCCTCATGCAGTTATTAGCCAGATTATGCGAATCGTTTCAATTGTAGCTGCAGGCTACTCGAGGTAGCTGCTACTTGTTCTGTATGCAAAGCGAGCTGCTGCAACTAGCTGCTAGCATTCAGTAGCACGTTGTGAGGGGTCTGACAAATTTAAAACGTTGGTCAGAAAACGCCTATTTCTCAAATCTGTGGGGTGATTAGGATGACTACTTAACCACATAAAATAAAATAAAAATCGCCGCGGTCCGGCCACATATCCCGCGGAGGCTTGCATTTTGGTGGATAGCTCGCAAAGCATTATGGGGCATACTTAAAATTTTTCCGGATATAGTATACATCCGGGTATTTCTCGCGTACTCAATCTATTCCTACTATCCAGTGTGAACGCACTACATACTTATTTTGACGTCACATTTAGTATGAGTAGTACGTTAGTATGCGATTTCGGACACAGCCATTTACTTTTTACACATCTGCATATATATTTCATCTTCTCTTTTTTTATGTTCCCTCAAACGGAATATTCTTGACAGGCTGAAATCCATCGCATGACTTTTATTCCTGCATTTTTTTACTTGCTGAAGACCAAACTGAAGGCAAAAGTAAAGATGTGAAGGCCTGGTAGAGGATCACCAGCAGGGAAGACACAAATGCCAACGTCTACGATGGTTGTACACTCCTTCTACGACTTTGTTCACTGCAAAGAATGAATGACAGAATGTTTTCCTCCGGGTATATCAGTTTCATTGGATGTGAACGTAACCCTTCAAATAAAATTTTGCAGAATTCCGTTTAACCTCTGATTACAACTCTAATCTATAAAGTCAAATAATAAAAATGTGCCACTGTCCAAACACTGTGTTGCTCTGTGCAACAGGTCCCAGTATGTTAAACTTCGAGGCAGCAAATCACATAATTCTGACCTTCTGTGTGTCTCTGTCTGTTTTTTCTTTGCAATCTTACTGTTTCATTGAAGGACTTTGAAAACACCGGGTGTTTTCCAGCCTCTGCAATAAAATAGCATACAGTTAAACTGAACAGAAAGTTGGACATACATGGAAATAGAAGTGAAAAAGTAACAAGTTACAGAGTAAAATAGATAAACCTAAAGGTTAAGATAAAAAAAATAAAGAAAGAAGTGCAAGTGCCTGATTGACTTTATGAAAACAAAACAAAACATGGAGAACCTGATTGCTTTCCACAGTTTCTTTGTATTCCTGGAGTCATTTCTGAAAAGCATGCCTCCATATTTTAGGAAACTAAAGAATGCAGTCCGAGAAAGTTCAAACCCAGTAAGCGATAGCATGAGTTAACCCGATCCCTTGTTGAAACAAAGTTTGACTGATGGATGTCATTTCACACAACTTGGGTGTGTTTCATTTGAATGGAGCGAACTCTCCACACACCTCGAGCTGAATTAATGCTGTACAGCAGAATAACCACAAGGAGAAAATGAAGATGGATGAGCCGACTATGAAAAACATTCCTCGGTCAAAGGTCACACATCACCCCATGAGCAGCCTCCAGCCCTGTCAACCCGTAATCCAGTGTGCTAGACGAATATAATCCTATCTAAGTCAGTGCTGTAGAGTCACGTTAAGTTGGAAGACTTTCAGAAGTAACACAAGACTGTATAAGACCAAAAGCCAGGGCCAAACATGTCTGCATAGACTCAGTTTACAGATAAAGCTTCTTGCAGGAGGGAGGCTTTATTTATTTGCATCTGGGAAGTAAACAAAATATCTAAAATTTGAAATCCAATTGCATATAATGCGGCCATGATGATCATCTCTGCCATTACCGCTGCTGCTCCTGAAATGAAATCTCAGAGTCGTCTTGTCCCCTATTAGCTGTGCATTACATTACATCGTAGCGAAGGTCGAGGAAACATGTGTAGTCTTGTTCTGCTCTCCTCTTTGACTCCTCCAGAATTAATTCTGCACAGTAGTTGCAAAGTTGCAGTTTCTTGTAATATACTAGAAAGGTACAAGCTGCCAGGGACACTGTGTGGAGCCACTTGTTCTCCCTGTGCCACTCCCTTTTTTTTCTTTGTCCCTTTTTCTCCTCTGTCTCTTTATGACCCTTACTAAATGCAGTATAGACAATTAATGTCTCGAGCCTGATGATAAGAAGCCAAGAAATGTTCCTCTGAGTATGAGTCTGTTTGCCAAATGGCCATGATATTACTTTGATTTCCAGGCTTTTAGCAGAGTGTTTCATATTTACAAGGCACTTTCTGGTCTAAATGAATAAATATTGTTCAATTCTGCTTGAATGCTACCGCTGTGGGCTATTATTGCGAATCACAGTAGCTTGGATGGCATCATTGAAAAGAGCAGTTATTGTTTAGTGAGCGCAGTCAGTACCAAAGTTTAAAGGCACCCTTGTTTGTCTTTTGCAGCATGTAGGCTGGACGTTTCTATACCTGTTCTTCCATACAGGTTTGTTAAAAGGTTTATATGAATACCACATTTTCCATTGCAAAGAGAGGACTTAAAAAAGTATTTCTTTCATCGTCAAAGCCTCATGTTTCCCCTTGCAGCTCCACACACACACACACAGATAAAACTAAATAATTCATGTGCTACATTTGTATTGAAGGTGTATAATCCTATGAAACGGTCGGTTTGTTCTCCAAACCAGCTGAAATTGTTTTGTCAGCACAGCCAGGTTGGACGAGAAGTGCTTACGTCTGCTCGTACAGCTCCACCCGACTAAGAGTTTCCCCTCTTAAACAAAACAAACACTCCCCCATGTGTCCGTTCATCATCACAAATGCCTCTCCTTCACAAGAATGGGAAGCACATCATGGGCTGCTTGAGTTATGACCCGCAGTGTGAATACAGAAAAGACAGTAACCTGCAACGGATAGTCAGTGGAAAGAAATAATAATAAAATGGAGACTGTTTTGCTGACACATCTGCAGCGGCTTACTATGCAGCCAACTGGCAGCTATGACGATGATGACATATTGACAGAGGCTCCATGGGGATACTCCCAGCTCCATCACTTTGCTGGGCTCGGGGCAAGAGATTTCTGCTTTGGGGTTTCACCGAGGGAAATTTAGACGGGGTTGATGATGCCTGTGGGCCCCTCGGATGAGAATGGATGAGGACATTTGGCTGTCAGTGGTGAGGAGGCCTATCTGGCTCTGTCAGAAGCCAACAAGGGAATGAGAAAACACTGGGGACCCGGTCTCAACAGGCAAATGTAGCCCTTCTTCCATGCATTTTGTATCAACCTCATCTTTCACAGGATGGAATTTGTGGTATTTCTCACGTCTGTGTGTTGCTTTCTGATCCCAGAATGCTGATATTTTCGAGAGAAATTAATCTTTCTATAGTTGCTGATTGCTGCTTTAGTGCAGAAGGTGCTTGCTTACTCTTCCTGTCTACTGCAAATCACGTTCTTTTTCTTTTTTTCCAGTGGAAGTAAGTGCAAATAGAAGTGCCAAGGGAGCCACTTCAGATGATTGGGAAGAATTTATAAGAGGCCTTTGTGAGACAGTCATTGATTTCACTGTCTTTCTCTGCCCATCTGTGTTGTTCAGGGCCTTCAGGCTGCTGTCTGGTATCCCACAACAAACACGCCATGGGGGGGCGAGCAAGCCACAGCCCAATCCACGGGGTTCTTTATCAATCAATACGACCTTCTAGAGCACTGATTCTTCTCTTCACTTTTTTCTTCACCTGCCAGCCTTCTCAGCCCCACAGTGTACACTGCCCACTGGGTGATGTAGACTTTTAGCACCCACAGAGCTGATGCAATCTGTGCTCATTATCTGGGTGTCCTTTATAAAGACAGCAGCAGGTTAACGTAATGGTGTAAAGTACTCGAGCTTGTCTGCAGGATCCAGCACAGCAAGGAGTACAATGTATTTGCAATCCACCGGCATGACATTGAGTCGTAGAGTGACTCCTTGGTGAACCATTAAAATCAGTCCTAGAAAAATCTCAGGAAGAACAAGAAATGGATTTAATAAACGAATACAGCCGTCCTGGGAATTCGAGTCCGGAATGTTTTCATTTTCTCCGACCGAGGACTGCCGCGCTAATTGGGTTACGTGGGCTCAGCAAGGAAGTTGTCAAGCTTCAGGGGTTTTTATTTGTGCCTGGCTGTCAAATCACAGCCCAGGGCAGTGACCCTCGTGGTGATGCCCCCACGAGGCCCTTTAAGGTACAGCTGTCTGGTGAGTCAGACCAGAAGCCCCATTTTCCCAGAAAACCCCAGGTTCTTAGGTGACAGGGTGACAGAAGGCAAGAGGCCACACAGCTTGGCATTATGGGAGAGTTTACTGCTCCTTATAGGTCAGGCTTAGCGGCTCCTGAGGAGGAGTAGCAGCCATACTTGGTATGTCACCTTCCTTTTACTAGACAAAAACAAGCTGATCATAGTGGTGTGGTTTAAATATACTCCTGACATTCATGTACACAGAAACACACATTTGCATGCAAGTGCACATTCTGAAGCAGTATGTGATTAATGTGTTATCCTGGAAGTGTCAGCATTCTGGTTTTAAATGTTTAAACTGGCTGATATTTGTATATTTTACATAAACAGACAGTTTGATGTTTATTTGTTGGCTTTATTCAGCGGCTTTTAAGAATGCAGCTGTACTTGTGCTGATTATGCTACATTTACTTGAAGGAAAGTGTTTGCACATGAGCTCAAAAATTTAATGAGTCAAAAGGTAATAATATGGTTTGGCGTTGATTTTTTTTTTCCATAGCTATTTTCAACCAAGCCTGTGACACTTACAAGGCCACCCTACCAGCCCAGATGTTGGGATTTTAGCAGATGTGGTCCAACTAGTGGGATGAGGACACCGACTAATTGTTCCCTGCTTCACAGAGAGAGCAACTGAGGTAGAAAAGGTCACAAACCACAAGTCACAGCTGCTAATGACGTGCAAATGGAAGGCCACTGATAACAGAGAGCAATATGGTGGAAGTGTTCACATCTGTGTGTATGGTCACTGTAAATTTGCCAAGTGAAGCTAATGATAAAGAGAGCATGCCTGACTCTTCATATCCAAACAGAAATGAGCTTTTCTCGCCTTTTGCTAGTTATCTTTGTCTTCTCCTCTATTGTAAATAAACTCACTTAACCTAGTGATTATAACACAAATCATATTTCAGAAAGACTTTGAGATGATGGGCATGAGTGTAATTTTCACCTCTCCCCACCCACCTAAATGCTGTTATAATACAGCTGCCTCCACCTTGTTTTGAACCATAATTGCTGTATGACGACAGTGTGCCAAGTGAGCAGAATGTGCTGAGAAAAATCAATTTAAAGAATATTCAATATTTCACATCACACACACCAAAAGCATGGTCCATTCAAACGTGCATTTATGCCTTCCCATACATGGAATACATCCAGCACTGCTGGCAGGGTTGCTGGTTTCAAGGTGAAAAAAAATAAAAGCTGTGCTTGTGCGGTTTGACACAAAAACACAGGAGATAAATAGATTCGACTGACAGTGTTGTTGCTGGCAGTGTTGAACACTGAGGATGATGAGAAGTGTTAGTTGAGTAGCTGAGGTTTTTTCCCTAAACAAAGGGAACAAAACGTATGGCAGGTGAGTTCTAGCCATCATTATAAATCACTAAATACTAAAAGGAAGCACATAAACAACTAAATATGCTTCATCTAAATTTATATATAATGTGAATTAAAAAAAAAAAAAAAAAACAGATAGCCATATTTTGGTAATGACTCTAAGGAAGTAAATGCATAAGCAGGAAAATTAAAGAATTCAGTGCACGAAGTAACTGTCAACAATGAAGCTTAGCATCACACTGCCGTACGTTAAGGAAACTAGGGGCCACACCTGAACTGCAGTCCCTTTTATAAGCTGCTCATCAGCCAGCCAATCCCAGCCTTCTCCTCACTGGGTCAAAGTTAACCCTTCCCTTGCCACCTTTCACAACAAAACATGTATGTGGGAATTAGTGCGTGTCTCTGTGTGTGTGCGTGCCAGTCTAAAGGCTGCTACGGTGGCAGCGGCTTCCAGGGGAATTGAAATTAATGAGTGTAATCAGAAGCAAACAGCGAGCCAGGCAAGGGCAATTAATACAAGCAAAGTGAGCAGAGCTGCTGGTTTGCTCGGCCAGGCATGGCTGGAGCTGAAGAGATGGAGGATTAAGATGCAACCACAGACAAACTCCACAGCTCTTCCACACGCAGCAGATGTCCATGGAGGGAAGGCGCTGGGAGCCTGGCATCGACACGCATCCGCCAACCGGCCGCTTGGTCAGCCCGGCCCAATACAAACTGACAACCTCCTGGCAGCATTCAGATAACACCATCTTCTCTGTTTAGTTTGAGAGCCAAGGGAAGGAACTCACGGGGGCCCCTGCGCTGCATACGAAAGGGACTCATTGCAAAGCTGCACAGTGGTGCTACTATGTGTGAAAGAGAGAGATAGAGGAACATAAAGAGATAGAGAGAGGGAGAGAGAAGGGGGGAGGGCATTGTGTGCAAGCTCAACTCAAGTACATCTCAATGTGAGGGACATTTTTTTGGTTACCCCTACGTTGCCTCCATGTTTTTCTGATTGAAATATCCTTGAATGCATTCATTCCTTCAAGCATACATAATTGCCCCAGTAAAAATAAACACATTGGATCCAGCTGCCTTCAGAAACGGCTCTGCTTGTTGTTTCCTTTAATTGACGCTAAACGACAGTGTCACCGCCCAGGATCTTTTCACTCAGCCCTCGCTTTGTTGCCTTGAATGGCGTTTGTTCCCCCGACGGTCTCGCATTTCCACTGTTTACGTGAGATAATGATGCATGTGTAAGGGTACACTGCCAGGCCAAGAGAGGGGCTGATATGAACTGTGACGGCTGCCTCATCGGTCCAAAACAATTTGTGTTAAAGTGGAGCAATGATGTCAGCTCAGACATGGGGGAATGTAATAAAGACAGATGCTACAGGGGAAATATGTGATGCACGGAGAGAATAAAGGCCCATGCGCATTCCCGATAAGGGCTAAAAGGTCAGGCGAGGTCAAACAAACATGATTCTACAGCATGTCATTGAACTTATTACCTCTTTGTGTAATGTTCTTAAAATGTAAATGTTATTACATTGCATGCGTCTGAGTCTGAGTGGGGATTTCCAGGTTATTGCTACAACACTGGAAAGAAGTGGAATATGTCTTCCTGTTTAACTATTCTTAAAATGCAATAATTGCTATGTGTAGAAGTAGAGCAGTGCAGTAATTCAACTAAAAATCCTGCAACGGACCACAGTGTTCCAGCGTCAGCTCCATAACCCAAAACGAAAAAAAATAAAAGTGGAGCCTCCCCTCAGAAAAAGATAAAGTATTAGGTTTGAGAACCGTGGATTGCAGCTTTAACACCAAACACTGTTGACCTCATTTCCTCCTCCACAAGTTACGCGCTTGTTTCAGTGCACTTTCAGAGGGTATTGGTTTATGAAACACTGCAGGGTTGGAGGGCAAGTCCAGCAAAATGACAACGCTGTCAAAATTTGATTGAATTCTCCTCTAACATTTTTTTTCTTTTTCTGTCAGCGGGAGAAATATTATTGCCTATTGACTGATTTGTTTCCTATTCATAAAGCCAGTGCTTTGTTGTCCTGAGAATGCAGACTACAGAAAATATTGTGTTAAAGCTGTCTCTGGCACCTTTACCAGTGCAGATAAATTACTGACACTTCAATAACTTGTGAAATACGTGCCTCTGTGCCTATGAAAGCCAACAGTTTAACGCGTCTCTCTTTTAGAACCCCATTACTTTAATGGAGGACAATTCAAGCTTGAGAAATTTACAGTTTTCCTCATGGATGTGGCCAGATAGAAATAGCTCGGTAGCATCAGCTCACTCAGACTGCACTTGTGAATGGATGACTTTCCTCAATAGCGTTAAAAGGATTTTTTTTTTCCCCTTTTCATAAACGGGGATCAAAGTCTTTCCTCTCTCTGGTGTAGCTTGTCTGCCCTCTTCTGGCCTCATGTTGTCATGAGGTCAAGACATGTTGGCTTATTACTGTCCAAAAACCAAAACCTAGATTAGCACAATAAATTCTGTATAAGCAGATGCCATTCCAAATCAGATTGTAAAAAATAAGGAGAACAAAAAGACGATCACCTATGTCAGAGAAATGGTTATGTAGCACTTTATAGCAGTTGTCTGTAGAGGTTTATTTTTTAGAGTGGAAGTCCATAGTTAAGTCACTAATTACTTCTCCTACACAGTATATAGTTTTTTGAATTCCACATTTTGCATTTAATACCTGGAACCACTTTAAGGACTCCTTAGACTGCTGGAAAGAAGCCTGGGTATTCCCGGACCTCACTTCAAGAATTAGTGCTCCAGCTATTAAAAAAAAATACATTTTGGCATAAATAGATCTGTAAAGCCGTCAGACTGTCAGCACAGAGCTTTTTATAAAGTCATCTTTGATAACTAATGAGGCTATTTCTAAGAGCACAATGAACATCCAATCAGTCACAATCAAAGTAAAAAGTGTGGAAAAAAATGGATTTGCAATTAAAGCAGCAGTTTCCATGGTTCACCACCCATAAGCTATTTCAAAGAGCCATGGATCTAAGTTTTAGCATGTTTCTTTATGAGAAACACACTTCCCCATAATAGGAGGGGAAAGAAAAAAGGAAAACGAAAAGCTCTCCGGAGTCAAAACCATCACCAGACGCCACTGCAGCGGTATTTTTGAACCCGTGCGTCAGAGCTGCGCCCGTGCCCAAACCGCTTATTAAAACGCAGGGAAGCCAAGTGCCATAAAGACAGAAGGCGAGCAGCTTGTTATTATTCTTTCTGAGAGGTGAACAGGCTGAGATCAATGGCTGCAGTGGTTTCCTCTCACCACAACTATGGCCCTGTAAAGCACAAAGGGCCATGCGGCTCCGACCCATACAGTCACAGATATTAACTATTCCAGTTGCCTTTGAAAAAGGCTGCCAAGAATAATTTCCCACATGTAACATTTCCCACCAAAGCCACAGAGTCATACTGGCATCGTCTGTGCCCCACCAGGTCCTGCAGGCCCTGCCTAGGATGACAGAGTAGAATCAATGAAAAAACAGATCCACTTTATTCAAAATGAGTCAACTTGGAGCTTTTGATTAATTATTTAGTTGTATCACAATAATGAGGCATGTGCTGCACAACATATCAGCACAAATGCTGCATTGTGCCGCTGAAACGTGGCTAAAAACACCAGCGAAACAACGGCAAAGCTGCCACGGGGACCAACCCTTTATTTATAAAACTAATGGAGTCTGACATGGCCGCTCATTTGTTGTTGCTCAGTGTTTTTCTGTACACTGAGGATCTGTGTTAATGACGAAAAGGCAGCAATACCCCGTCTCCCTGTGATCTGGATCACAACATGTGTTGACAAGTCAGCCAGCCCAACCCCAGTGATTTGCATACTGAGATCAGAATAAATGGCAGGCACAGTTGAGAAAACAAGAAAACATTTCAACACCAGGCACAGATGTAGAGACTAGCAGGCTGACTGCTAATAATCAGGTACACATTACATGCCAATACCACATGTAAATGCAGCATTATACTCACCCTGATATCCCCAATATTTGTCCAGCAAAACTAAGGGCCTGATGCATGGCATATTACCATTTTGGCCAATAAAACAGTCATGCATGATACAGTGGAGCTTTTCTTGCAGACCACAGTTAATAAATGTGCATTTTTACATGTGATGACGGACCAAGCAGTGAAATCCTTCCAGTGCGGTGTGGCAGGTTGCCAGCCTGTAGTGACACCTGCAATCAAACCTGCCTGAAGGCCATGAAAGTGGTCAAATTTAATGGACTCTGGCACAAAACATCAGCCAGTGGCAGAGCTGTCAGGCTACTATTCAGTCAGCAGGCCCCGAGCTGATCAAGATGCTGTCCTTCAATGCAGACACGCTTGCTGGCATGTGAGGAGCGGAAATTAGAAAACACAGCAAGAGTTAACTGTTAGCCATGGGACAGCACAACATCTGGACTCCACGAGGAAGCAGAGTAAATCAAACTAATCCTTGCTGTGTTTCAGTTTAGGATACATTACTCTTAAATCTCATGCAAATTTTGTGCTGAATTACAGAGTGCCCAGAATAAAGAGAACACAGAAAACAAACACTTAAAACCACAGGATGTTAATGTTTCCCCCACAGCTGCACAATTCCAACAAAATGTTATACAAAATATATACTATGCACTGAGGCAGTTAAACGAGTCAACTGTTGGTGACTTGGGAGCATGCATTGCACTAAAAAACAGTCAGATAATTGTCTGTACAACTGAAGATATAAAAAAATTGGTAAATTACAAAGTGCAAATTAATCATAAGAAAGAATTCCTCAAAAGCTGTGAACTTTACAGACCAGTGTCTACCAAAACAAACAAATGCATGAACATAAAAGCCCAGAATTTAAATACATATCAAAAATGAACCTGCTTAAATGCCAGACAGAACATTTTAGATATTTTGATGTACACATTTGTCTTAATATTACACATACCCCACAACTAGAGCTGAAAAAATCCCACCGCAATGATTTTGACAGATATTGTGGGAATATTTCCACTTCTTTTCCAATCAAACAGATATATATGTATAAAGAAGCGATATCTGCAGGTGGTCTGTACAAAATAAACATATCCCCTTTCATCTGGAGAATCTGATTTGTAGACCAGGGTACGTCTGTAGCACCACGATGCCTTCATGCATGTTGTGACACATTTCACCTAAAATGAAACAAACTGCAGCTCATCCCATTGTATATTGCACTTTGTCCTATTGCTACATCATTAGTATTTACTGTTCAGCCTTAACCACCACAGGACCCTTTGCTTCAAAGTAATAATATTGAAACATTACACAGAGGCCTGAGATTACGTAATAAAATCCATTTTACTCGACTTTTGTATTGTCATGTGAAGAGACACAACATTTCTTCTGTTTGCAAGTTAGGCCGACCCTACTGGTCCTTACAGCACAAATGCAAACAAGTATAAGTAGTGTTTATTGTTTATAATTCGTTACATACTTACAAGTGTATATTCATGACTGTATTTATGTCAGATTTCATATAAGGCACGGGCTTTGCAAAAAGGTGGAGTTGTGTTTAGCATTTTACCAAAAGTGTTTCCAGAAAAGGGACAACAGCAAAAAATGACAAAAAAATAAATAAAAAAGCAGGGACCCTCCTTTGGGTCATCAATCATTCTTTTAAGTTGCATCAATGATGTAACTGTCGCACCCCCCTGTACATTCTCACACGGTGCTTAACATAAGTTAGAAGAAGGGCTTGTGCCGGTAAAGTTCCCAGATTCAAAACCTGACCTCAACTTGGCGAGTGCAACGAAGTCATGAAAAACAGATGCTTAATTGGTAAAGAAAACATGCTCACTCCATACAACACCCATTCTGACTTGCCATCAGCTGCACAGTAGTTGCAGTTCACTGGAGTTGTAGCTTAAAGCAGGTGCTGTCACCTTCGTCCCACCGAGCGCCTCCTGACCTTTGATTTCAGGTTGACAGACTTTATCTTCCAGCTGTTGTTGTCAAGTGGGGAACGAATGAGGCCAAATATTTGCTCAAAGATGCCGAGACAGACTTCATCTCTGTGGATGGTCCCAGCCACGGCCACCAGCACCAAGCCATGGGGGGAGGCCAGGGCCTTGAGGCCACAGGGCTCCGGGTTTGGACTGAAGAGGAGGCGCTCATCTCTGGACAGGGCCAAAAGACGAAGGCTAACCAGCTCAGCACCCAGAAACTCCTCCATCTGTTCAATGCCAGTTCTAAAAAAAGGCGCACCAGAGTTAGTGTGTGTAAATGTCATTAATTACCAGTCAGTCTTGACTTAAGTTTCAGCATACAGCCATGGCCATAAGTTTGGACACAAGTACCATGACGCTTGTGAATCTTAGAAAATACCACAAAAAATACTGAAGTGTTTGGGTGATAATACACAACTCCTGAGAACTCTATTAAGTTCATATTTAAAAAAACATCAAAAGAGTTTGGTGTGATTTTGTTATTCTTACCAAATTCGGTTGTGAAAGTACTGCATTTTTTTTGTTATTTTCTTCTAATATTATGTTTTGGGAACAAAGTGTTTCCAATTGTTGGAATTTATTGATAATATTATATCCCTTGTTGATTGTTGACTAATTAAACTGGTGCTGTCAAAAAATATTAGTTATGTTCTGTAATAGACATCAAACAGACATAAGTCATGTTGTGTCCAAACTTATGGCCATGGCTGTACAACAGAAGCTAGTATACCCTTTTGCAATATGACTTAAAAATTCAGGTGCTTCTAAATTGTGTCACTCGAATAAAGAACGATCTCCTATGAACATATAAAATAAAATATTTTAGAAGCACTATATTCAAAATGAACCCCAAAGTCAAATTCAAAGCAACAAAAACAAATAAAGCTGTGATCACTGACACACAGGTCAGGAGAATCTGCGATCACTGAAGCAAACCGAGCACACCTGTCATTTCCAGTCACCTAACTACAAAAACATGGCTAAAGATGCCATGTAAACACCAAAACTATAGATCATTTTTGACCTGTGTTGTGTCTGTCATTTGAGTCATGGCTCCGAATGGAAAAGAAATTAAAAATCTGATTGTGAGACCTCACAAGGATGAGAAAGAATACAGGTAAATCTATGAACAAATAAATGTCTCCTGGACTTCCAAAAAACTTGGCAGAAGAGGAATATTCTATATATATATTTAGTAACATACATTGTTATCTCATCTAGCTGCACACTGTTTATCCCTGTTTAACGAGTCCTACCTGGAGAGGAGGGCGTAGCTTCACGTCTGGCCAGAAAGTGCGTGTGGTCCCCAGTCCTGAGCTGTTGGCCAAGTGAAGGGTTCTGACTGTTCATGAGCTTGAAGAACCTACTGCAGAACTGCTGCCCGAGGACCAGTGGGTCAAAGCCCACCCCAGTCTTCATATCCGTGGAATTTGAATGGTGTCTCTCTGGGCTGTCGCTGGTCGGTCCTCAGCTCCTTGATGGCGTTTGTCAACTACAACCTTAATGGAATGAAGAGGTTTTTTGCCACTATAGTCATGTAGTGCTTTAAACTCTCTTAGTACTCAGTATCAAGCAGCACATGCTTCAGACAGCTACTTTGTGACTGGTATCAATAGATCACTGCACTGAAACGTCATTTTTGGCCTTTCTTTATTACATCGAAAGCTGCACTCCTTCAGAAACACACATGGAAAAGCCTTCAGATGGATTCTAGTGAAATTCAAAATCAAGTCTTGCTCAGTAGCTAAAGCTGTGAGTAGGTCATTTTATTTATCGTTTTCATCCCAGCAAAGATCTTAGGTTGGCCTCCAAGCTAAAACATTAGCCCTGCATTATTTAGAAAGGTTGTTTCCATTGTTAAAACAGCAACTGCTGGTGCCTCTATTTACAATGAAAAGCATAAAAGTCCAACTTATTTCCACAGATTTAGAACACAAAGCATTTTTGCCATGATAGCAGCATTCATAGTGGGCTCACCATTGAAATATGGAAAATCTAATTGTGAGTCATCTTTCTGTGCAATCATCCAGATGAAGCTATCAATAAAAAATGTGAATATTCCCACATACATCAGTAACCTAGTTTCTGATCCACATGTATTGAGTCCTTATTTTAAAGACCACCTTTTGTGAAAATTCCTCTTTTTTCCCATATTTGTCCATATGGTGTTTTTAATGCTAGAAAACACATCATGAGATTTAGAGTTTAAAGAAGTATTACAAGGTCTGAGCAAAGTCAAAGCTGAAGTTTCATGTTTTAGAGGAAAACAATGATATTGAGTTGCAGCTTTGGAGCCATCTTAAGCTGGAAAAGAGCTTTGATGGGAAAAAAGTTCAATCACTGAGCAAAGGAACTTTAAAGATTTGCATTTAGCTATAAGGACAACTACCAGTTTCTAGCTTTTGGAAACTTAGTTAAAAATGTAATGAATAATGCCAATTGCGTTTAAGCTACTGAACAAATGATGGCTATATAATATTCTGATTAGCCTTCAAGTTATTTACTAGTCTTTGTGTAGCATTAAATATGCTGTAATGTCCAGCAACCCCAAGCTGTGCTCTCTGTGTTGTCATGCAAAATGTCAGGGCCAAGTGACTTGACCTCATTTCCATACCTTCGCTGACGACCAAAGTTCCAGCGTCCTTCTCACCAGCTGGTGTTTCTCACTGTTTGGGGGCATCACTACACCTTCTTTGGCCAGGTACCTAAATATCAATTCACGCTGAACCTTCTTCCTTCTCAGGAGCTCTTCAGCATTTTTAGTGAATGACAGAATTGTTTCTACAGCCTCTGTAATGACAAAGAAACAAGACAAGTTGAAGATTCCATATCGTGCACCTTTGCAAATTAAGTTCCCAGAGGGTGTTTCTACACATTTCTACTCAAAGTAATTCAGAGATGGGCTATTTCACCATCACTAGCCCAGGTTTTAGTCTTATTTTAACTGGACTGTATCAGTGGCTGAGGCTGTAAATGCAGTTGAACTGCTATCGCCAACGTCCCTTCAGGAAAAAGACTCTGTCTGTGTCTGTGACTAATAGTATAGAACAAAATAGTTGACAGCCAACAGAATGCGTGTGTGACATCAGGACTTTTAATTTTTTTTCCAATGCTCTCTTTGAGGTAACACTTTACATAAAAATAATGGACATTCACAGCACACCCTCATTTTAAACCAGTTATATAGTGAGTTTGTCAGAAAATGACACAGACTGCAGGTTAACATGTGGTTTCAACTGGCTGCATTTCAGTCACTATGTTAGACTGGTTCTGATGTCTGACAACACAAACAACAATTAATGCAAATCCTGATGTAAACACTAGCTCAGCTTAGGTTGCACTGAAGTACAACAGGTGACATGAAAACGCAGAACCCCACTATACATTTGTTTACTGGTTTCATATTGGTCTCCACCATTTGTAAATGTTCCTCAGCGTCACAATTTCCACAGAGTTCTGGCCTTGAGAAGTGGCTGAAGCAAACATTTTCCCATCTTAACAGCTTTTATTTTACACTTGCAAGTTAATGACAATCACACAACTTATACGGGACCTTTAAAATTCTATTATCTGACCATAGTACACTTTAGCTAGGTAGTCGTGAATTAGCACCAGAAAAGGCGGTTTGTAATCACTGGTGTCAGTGCTGGCGACAATCCTGACAAATCAATCTTCCATTATTGGTGAAAGTATGAATCAAATAGCTCCGTTTACGACAGAGTGTCAGAGTCTGACTCACAGACTCTGACTTCCTATGTTAACTAACTTCCGCTTTGCTAGCAGCAACACGATTAAAAGCTCACCTCTAGTGTTCTCCACGACTATCATCTTATTAGTCACTGTGTCACTCAGTGACAGTAGGTCGGGTATTGTCATTAAACCCAGTATTTTTTTAAATCCAACACGTTCTGTTTCTGACAGTCCTGACATCTTCGCAGAACAACACTTAGCCGCTTTCGTCCATTTGTGTCATGTACAGAAATGTGTCCGTACAGGAACAAGTGCTACTGCGAATCGGTCCGCTCATAGCCATGGTTGCTATGATACTACTGCTGCGTTCAGGAAGACTCGGGGCTCGGAAACCTTCCTTGTAGAGTACGATTGAATGGCCCATGAAGTTTCGACTGTGAAACTTTGATGTCAACTAAACTGTTAAGAGTTGTGAATGCGTCCCAAAAAAGTTACTAAGGCTGACAGCCTCTTTTATCCGTCACTTATCCCCTCTGTTTTGTTGACTCATCCAAATAAGCTCTGCTGATAGGATTTCCATACACCACTGTCCACGAGAAGACAGGTTTGTCGAAGTCAGTCCTATAATATTATTGACTGTTGACATTAACGTTGTTAGTCGTGGAAGCTTTGAACTCGAAATGAAAATTTCCGACTGCCACGTTAACACGAACGCAGCATGGAGGACTTTGGCTGCTTTTATGATACTTATTTATATGTTATTACTTTCGTTTGCTGTGGTTTAACCTGATTTTCACACAGATTCTGGGCAGTTGAGACGTATTCCTCGTGCTGGTTACTTCGTGTTTTCATTTTGCTGATGGCTTTCTGTTCATTTCACCAACACAAGTGAGCACACCTCTAGAATCTTGCTTAACAAGTAACAGTAAAACCACAGCTTAGTCAGAGAGCAAATTTTCATGTGACACCATGTTTCCTGGTAGAGTCAGGTGACAGTCCTGGTTTGACAGCAGTTCAGTGGCAAAAAGCAGGATCATTCCGGGAGAAAGGACAAACAAACAGTGTCACATCTTCTGTTGTGTCTTTAGGATAAACTGCTGCTCTCCACTGATACAATTTAAGGTAATTCATTTAGGGTCAGATAATAATCACATTTTTTGTAAATGTACATTATACATTTGAAGACCGATTTCGGTTTACAAAGGCAAAAATCTGCTTTTATGTCAAAATATACGATTGGGGTTGTTTGTAATGAAAATAGACTAAAGCATAATTCCCGATGAGCACTTGAATGCATCATAAGACAAGCGAGCTAGCTTAACTAAGAGCGCTAATGTGGACTAGCCTGCGCTGCGGTGAAGCTCAGTCAGGACAGCTGGTGAATTTACCTGCGAGATAAGCCTTTCAGCTGGCATTAGACTTTATTAATATTAATATGTTCTAATTAAAGGGGCTAGGAGGATCACTTCTGCCTTTTATTATCGTTCTCACGTGTACAGTAAGGGAGCCAAACCCTGAAAGGTATCGTACTGATATCATTTGCTAATATATATCTCAGCTTGTTATTGCCTAATTTAGCCTAGCTAGTGTACGTTCAGTGCTGTGACCAGCTTTAAATAGTGCCTTGTAAAACACCTTGGGTTTATCGTTTTTATTAGTTTTGTCGGTTAAACTGCTGTCCACTTAAAGTATCTAAATGAATAAAAACATTTTTAACACTTTAATGTTGTGTAAATGTAATTATTGTATCTTAAACGGGTAACTACCATTCTATGAACAGGCATTCTCATACAACTGAGCAGTGATGTTGAAATTCTTCATTTAAAAATCAGTTTGTTCTCCGTTTACTTCCAGTCAATTTACATCAAGATATCTTAGAGTATAATAAAAACAGATGTGCTTGTGATAACAACGCAGAACCAGTTGTATTTTTATGCCCAGGAGCAATGTATAATCTAAGTATAAGTAAGCTAGTGAGTTAAGTTTAATCGCTATGTAACTGCATGAACTACTAGTGTCCTCAACAACAAGGTAAAACCTTGGACTTTTCTCTGTCTTTGCACGAGGAAAAAAATCATTAGGTGTGTTTGATCTACCACTTGATAAGCCTCGATGAATATTAACCGACTGCTAGCCTAAAGCTGTTTCAGATGAATGCGGAACTTTGCCATTGCTTAACTTTATACAAAACTAGTCCAATGCACACCACACCTGGCTGTTTTCAACACACGCTGGTCTTCTTTCAACACAAAGAAATGCTCTGAAATATACAGGAAGGAAACTGCTTTAGCTTTGACTCATGTTTAAACCCCAGTAATCACTTTTGCAAAAGATTAAAAGGGCTGTAAAGTTCCAGGGTTAAACCCCTCAGGTGGTCCTGAAGATGTCACACGAAACTGCTACTGAAATAAGAACAGATAAGTACAGTCACATATATATATATATACACATAACTACATGCACATGTACAACAAAATCTGCACATCCACACAACTACTCTAAGGAACAAAGCTATACAATATCCTCCTCAGGAGATTAGCATAATTTGCAAGGATTAACCTGCGAATCTGGTTGGAAACACCAAAAAAGTGTTTAGTTTAACGCTTTATCCATACTAGAAGGTATATTTAGTGTGCTTCATATTCAGATAGTGTGCACATTCTGAAGCAGAAGAGGACTAATGGAGATAAACTGTTATTACATAGATTTTTCTCTCTTGACTTTCTGTTATAACTGTAGATGGGGGAGTATGAGAGCGATGGTCGGGGCCGGGTCACGGTGTACTCCATCCAGGGCTGCCCACACTGCATGCAGGCTAAGGCCACCCTCGGGCGCTTTGGAGTACCAGTGTGTGACGTGGACATCGGTGTTCATCCTGAGCTGAGAGGGCGGGTGAAGGAGCTGACAGGACGCAGCACAGTCCCTCAGATCTTCTTTAACAACGTTCACATCGGGGGTAATGATGATCTGCAGAAATTGGTGAGAATTTCGACCACTTTGACCAGTGAACTTAGTGTGCAACGCATATTTTTGAAGTGTCAAAAAAATCTCATAGCATCTGCTTTCTTTAAAATTGTTTCAAAAAATAAAACACAAATATGTAAAAGCTGAACAACTTCTTGATCTGTTTCACCTTCTTAGGCTCCTGAAGAGCTTCAGAGGTTGGTGAGTCTGGTTAAGGAGGAGCCTCTTCCAGCAGATGCTCACCCGTTACCAGAAGGAATCAGTCAGAGGAACACAGCTGGAGAGACTGATGGAGGTGAGGGATTTGTTGTGCAATTTTTTGCAGGCTTTATTGTGTAATGAAAGTTGTCCTTAGCACACATTTCATACATAATGCCGTACAGTCCTTTGTGTCATTTTGGTGCAATAACTGCAATGTTCAAGAAATGATTTTGAAGATCTGTGTCAGGTTGGTTTGCTCTGGAAAGGAATGGGCTGTGAAATCATGAAATGAACCATGCTGTGGGAAAAGCATCCTAAGAGGTTTTGACTCAGATTAAATCCGTATGGAGCAACAACTTCAGAACAAAACAAATTTCTTCCAACATCCAAGGTCAGCACTGACCAGAGGCAACAGGGCTGGTTTTACTTCGTCATTTCTGTGTGAAGATGAGCCAAGAACAATGACTTATGAAACAGGGCTGGCTGATGTGGACATGAGGGATATATTTAGTAACAGCAGTGTGTGTGTGTGTGTGTGTGTGTGTGTGTGTGTGTGTGTGTGTGTGTGCTTATCTCCTCTTACGCATTCCAACACAGATACTGTAGTTATTACAGTCAACTTGATACTGTGGATGAGCCCAGCAGCACCAGGCTGTGCTACAGTACCTTATTATATGTGATTATTAGGCTCACTACTAAGTAAATAGAGTCTTTCCCTTGGAAGCATACACAGATGGAAAACTATTTACATTCAATGTTTGCTCCGATGTATTCCAACATCATCACTAGTAGGTTAGTTAGTTTTTTTTGTATGAGCGTTACTTTTAATTTCCACTAGTCCTCGGACCTCGCCAGGTCTTGTTATCCCTTTATGTTGTTACACTGGAATCATCTAAGTAACAGGGTAAGGCACGTAACTCAACTTTATAGCTCAATTGATAATGCATTGATCAACAGGACAGTGCGAGCTGTTAGGCCAAGGGACAAATTTATTGTAACATATCTATTTACTTTCACTGAGCACTTGCAGTTTTATTTACATTTTCACTATAGAGAAATGGATTTATATTGTGTGTGCCTTATGGACAACACTCTGTTATATTTGGCACCTCTTAACCATACACTGAACTGGCAGAAAGTATCAAGAAATTATTGATGTTGTTTAATTTGTGTCCATGGAGTATTCATTTGAGAGTACGAAAATATAATTTGTGCGCACAAATAATTTGTTCAGCAGCACAAATGAGCTTCCTCCTCTCTATGATCTGGCCATCAGTCAAAACAAACTTGTTACATGTAGAAAAAAAAGGCATTCCTACCCATTTCCCTAAACAGCACAACATATTTAAATTGGGCTCGTCTCTAAAAAACTTTTTTAGAATAACAAGCAGAGCAGCTGTGTTGGAGTAAAAGCAGACATGACTTGGCCCAATCCAGGCAATATCTTCCCCACCAGCTACGTGTTATCGTGCACATCCTGAACACTAGTGGCTCTTGGCCATTATTCCATCTTCTATCTGGGTTTCAACATGTGTATTTCTTTGTGTTTGTACGTGTTTGGCTTGGGATATTCCTTGCCCTCACAGAGTTTATGTGTGAGAAAGATGAGTTGGCGGACCTGGTAGAGGACCTCAAACATGGCAGTGTGATTGGCTGCCATAGGAAAGGACTGACTTTACACAAAAAGAGCTTCACAGGCAATGAGCTGGTTGACTGGCTGCAAAAAGATAAGGGCATGGGTAAGTAAGGCCAAAGATGCTTTCTGTTGTGAAATGTGAAAATAAACCCAACTCATTGATCTATCCATCTGAGTCCTGATTCAGAGAACACATAGTCAGATCCACCTTTGTCAACATTTGACTGTGGCCATGTGTGTGCTAGCCAGGGCTGAGGCCTGTAAAACAGGTCAAGCATTGTTGCAGAAGAAGTACATGGTCAGTGTGAATGGCAGTGGGCAACAAGACGGCAGTTTTGGCGAAGGAAAAGACGCCATGGACACACTGTACAGGCTACTGGAGGACGACCCTCATTCAGCTCTCAACGCAGGACAGACTGCGAGCTGCAGTCCCATACAGGGTAGGTCAGGACTGGACCTGGCTCAGAGTGTTCATGTATCGCATTCCAGGGTCACGCTGAGTAGTGCCCTTCAGCGCTCTCTAACCCTGTCATTTCTTGGCTGCTGGTTTGGTATGTGGGCTATTGGGTTTGCTTTGGTTTGTGTTTGGATGAAGTTTGTGATGTTAGGAGCTGAAGTAGGGGCTAATAGTATACCTGATAAAGGATAAAGTTTCTTCTTGACCTTAGAAATATATGTATGAAAGCAACACATGACTTTGCGGAGCATTTAATTTTGATTCATAATTCTGCATTAGTGGATTTAGATAACTGAGTATCAGCAGATAAAGGCAAGTTAAAAGCTTCAGAATAAAACTACAGTAATAATTGGAGCTTGGGGTTTTAATTTTGTCAGAAATGATGCAATATGCATGATAATATATATTCTAACTTTGAGTAAACGTTCTGATGTACAGTTTATCAGCACCCCAAGCATTTCTAAATGGATTCTGATGCAAAAGTTTGTCAGGGTTTGACACACATTGAAAGAACACATTGTTATTATGGTTCATGATAACTGTCCCAGTGTTGTACCCATTATGCCAACATCATATTGGTTTTGGCATCAAACTTCAGCTGCTGTCCACAGAGTTCTGAAATATAAACAGAAAAAAAGAAGAAACTGGCCTGAAATAGAACAGTATATCATTGAATCCCAGTTACAAAACCATGCTCTGCTTTGCTGTGGGTTTGTTGTTGTGTTGTGACAAATTAACACTTGGTTTTAATTTCTTCTCCACCCGGTTGTGGTGAGACAAACTGCTTGGCTCTGCTTTGCTGTGTTTCTACCTGAATGTTGCTCACCTTTGCAGACTAACAGCTACCATTTACTTTACAACACCACTTTCACCAGAAACAATGTTGTTGCTAGTTATTAGCAATGATATAATATGCACGAGATTAAAGTTAGCCTGATCCAGATTGCAGGTTGTATGTTCTTTTAACATTGACTTGGTTTTCCACAGTTAAAATCTTCCTTGTTATGGTGTACTCCTCAGTAAGGAGTACTCAGTTTGTCCCAGCTCACGTTTCATGTTGGGAAGTTCAGCTACGGACTGTGTTGATGTTTGATAAGTTCTGGGCTATGCTAGCACAGTTGCTCTTTGTATGTCCATGCTTGTAGCTTTCAAATATTGGTTTGGCTTGTATCACCAGACAAAGCAGCTGACCATACCAAACAATAACCATGTCTCTCTCTTTATCTCTCTGTCTTCATCTGCCTCCCCCTCCCCCAGCTGCTGAGCTCTCTTTGCTTTTACGGGACATGATTCTGAAATTGTTCTCTGAGCATCTCTCTGCCGATGGCAAGGTAACGTCTTCACTGACACGAGCCTTTTGGTTCATTGCGTGCTTTCGTCTGTGACTGTTGTGTTGTCGCAAGGTTGTGTGTGAATCTGTGCCATGAGTAGTGTACTGTTGCAGGTCATTTGTTCGTATGAAGATTCACTTGTGTAAACAGAATAAATAACCTCACAGACAGCTTTTGTGCAGTTTTCATCTTTGAAGAGATTAATTCTGTGGTTAGCTTGTCCTGTTATGTGTCAATATATTATATATGTCATATATCTATTAACTCTGTGTGTTGTCCTTGCTCCTACAGTCTGTGGACTACAAAGGCATGTCAATGAACCCTGCGTTTGAGCGTTACTGTGAGCTCGCCATTCAGCTGCAGAGGGTGGAGCTGCTCTCTCTGAGCCGGGAGGAGAAACTGGCCTTCTTCATCAACATCTACAATGCCTTAGTCATCCATGGGAACCTTCGTCTCGGGGCCCCCACCAACATGTGGCAAAGATACAGAGTAGGATTGCACAGCTTCACTGAAATACGCTGCAGTGTTTCCCAAAAACATCATGTAAATAGGCCTTATTCCACTGATGTGAAGTAGTATAGTTCAAATGCAGCATTTCCTGTAATTCTTAAGCAAATACAGCTGAATTATATCATTCATCGTCAGTCAGCCAGTTTGAATGGGATGCATTGAATCAGTAGGGCCTCACAAGTGAAGCTGAGCAAATGTTTTATGTGATAATTTACACCGAATGCAGTGTCTTATTATTAGCTTACTTTGAAACTGGAATATTAGGTTAAATTACATGCATACCAAACTATGAGCGTCTGGTCACGTCAGCTTAATTCTTGATGCTAATGCGCATGTACCTAAGCAGGAATTGATGGCATGACATAAAATATTTTTTCTTTCTTTTTGCCTTAATTTGTAGTTCTTCAACTATGTGAGCTACCTGATTGGAGGAGAAGTGTTCACATTACAAGACATTGAGAACGGCGTTCTGAGAGGGAACAGAAAAGGAATCGCACAGCTTCGACGGCCATTCTCCAAAACAGACCCTCGACTCCAGGTATTTAGAAACTCTGTTCAATCACAGATGAGTGTGTCTAGCATTGGATGGCGGTGTTTGTTTGCAGTACCTAAATATCAATTCTCTTGTTGTCCACTAGATGGCGCTTCCAGACGCTGAGCCGCTCATTCACTTTGCCTTGAACTGCGGTGCAAAAGGCTGCCCGCCTATTAAAACATACACTCCCCAGGTAAGAGAATTGAACTTCTAGTGTTGTTTTGTCCTTTCATTGTGTAAATAGTCATAAGTCATGGTTGTATCTTAGGCAGCGACCTACATTAACATGCTACTAAACCCTGTCAGGACATTGACAGCCAGCTCCGCACAGCAGCCGAGGCCTTCCTGGAGAATGACGACGGCTGCGTGGTAGATTCTGGGAAAAAAGAAGTGCGACTCAGTCAGATATTCAAGTGGTACAAGGCTGACTTTGGAGGCACTGATGAGAAGGTAGAGTTGAATCCACTCTTTTTTGTATGTGTGCACGTATTAAGAGGCAGTGAATAAATATCTTTCTGGCTTCATTTTCTACACTTGCGGCAGAAAAAATGTATTTCAGCTCTTTTTTCCTCCACTGTCTCTTGCAGCTGCTGAACTGGGTGCTGGAACACATGAGCGAATCCCCGAAGAAGACCAGCCTGCAGGGCGTCCTCTCTGCTGGGAAGACCAAAGTCAGCTTCCTCCCTTACGACTGGAGCGTCAACAGCAGCCACTGAGCATGCAAACGCATACACGCCGGGCTATATGCTACGTTTCTTTGCATCTATCCACTTTCTACTGAGCTACATCTATTTGAAACCACATGTCTGGTGATGGAGTGCGCAACAAATGAAGTCCAAGCAAAAAAAAAAAAACCCAACAAAACAAAATAAGTTCCAGAGGTGAGGGGAAACATTTGCACTGTATCATCGAATCGTACTTCTCCTGAAGGCTTATTCAATTTTTAAAGTCCTATTGTAAGCCCCTACACCCATATTTGGATGCTATATATATATATAAGTAGTACATCAACAACAAAGTAATTTGTGTGCAAAAAAATTAGCATAATAAATAGAATAAAACAGGACATTAAACATATTACATAATTAACTTCAATCCTCATTTTTCCTCCATGCTCTCCAGTCTATCAGCAACTCAGGAGTCATAGATTATTGTGATCATCTTATCCAACACTGGTTGGTTCATTCATGTAGAGCATTTAACTGCAGCAGATGGAGAGGATAACTTGGCGTATCCAAGCGCACAGCCTTGACAAGCCATATCAAACCCCTATGAACTTCCAACTCATTCATGTGTAGCGAGCTTCAGATTTTTAGTCGTTCAAACAGCATTTTTAACCCACTGGTGTTGCGTTAAATGGAAAAGACAGTAAAAGCTAAACATTAGTAAACAATCTGTGATCTGGGTTTACTGTCGGCCACTTTTCCTTTGGACAAATCAAATCTGGTTAGCTGCTGCTATCTTCCCGTTTGATCGACTGCAAGTACAGTGATTCAGTCACTGAATTTTAAAAGAACAGCAGCATTGTGTTTGTTTAGAACCCACATAAAATTACAGATGTCTTTTTCAGTTTTTATTCCCACCCCCCTACGTGGATGCTCAACCATCTTTTTTGATCCAAGTCTTCCACTGTAAATTGAAAAAGTGCTACTGCTGTGTTTTAAGCACAGCAATTTAGTAAGAAAAATACTACTATTGTGAATTATCAAAGTATTTATCAGAACTACACCCATTTGGGATGCACTCTGACACTTTGCATGTTTACCGCCAACTTTGAATGCTATTGAGATGTGTTTGTACTTTTTTCACAATTGTTCATCTATATGTGAATAATGTGCTGCGTTCATCCAGCTATTTATTCCAGCATGTCTGCAGAAACAAAGAGAAAATCTCAGTCATATCCAGTCTACATTTCCAGATCAGTTGGTCATTATTACAGTAAGTAGAGGAGTTTTGATTTGTTGTTTCCATCCGAACAGGTTTACAAAACATCGTGTCACTGAAATTTATTTTACCTGGCCTTAACTGTTTTTAAGATACATCATTATACATTTTCCGGTGCGTTTCTCACCAATTAAGTGTATATAATGTGTTAGGTGTTTTCATTATTTTGGATTTTATCTCAGGTCAAGCCAGTTTTCAGGTCGTTTGATGTCCTCCGTGCACTGTAAGCCGCATGTTGTTTTCTAATCAGTCTCCGCTCATGTTGCACTGTCTGTATTTATGTGCAGAAACATTGTCATGCATTTGAATTCTGCACATTACTGTAAATGTTTGAGTTTTTTTGTCTTAAAGCTACAAGCAGCACCAAAGCAAACGGTTAAATTAGCATGCATCAGAGCTGGAATGCAATCGCTGCATGAGATACTGGAAAACCCTTCGATCTTGAATGCTGGCCTGTAGCAGGACTGCTCCTTTGTCACTGCTTTGTTCTTAGCCTGTAAGCTTAGCCATAAGAAATAGTTGGACCTAAAGTGTCATTTAAACCTGATATCAGAATACAGTAGTTTCACATTTCTTAGTCAGTTAAACCGATAACTTAATTGTACAGATATATTCTTTGAAAACAAACCTTTAGCTACAAAGTGCACCTTTGATTTTACTATACTGAGCTCTACTATTAAGTGAGAGTAAGAAGGAAAGACACTCTGTGGACTAAAGTGAACAGAACAAAAGGATTATATTTATGTATATTGATGCTCCCTGTACTTTTTCAAAAAAAAAATTACCTCATGTATCAGGAAGATGTGATGCAAAAACTTTTTTAAACAAGCAATTCTAATATAATCATTCTATTTCCCTCTTTCCTGGGGTTAAGCAATATGTTCATGACTAGTAAATATGCAACGCTGAATTAAAACTATATATTGAGTCTGCTCTCTCTTTTACCGTCTCTGCATGTATAACACAGCAAATCTGTTTGGGGTTGTAATGCATGTCAGTAATGTAACAAAAAAATATTACAAACCAGTAATATAACTGTCATCCACGACAATAGAAGTTTACTTTCATCATTTGTTTATTCAAACAAATTTTAGCACTTTTTCTTTAAGAAAAATAGACGAGGAATCATCATTGCCTTTACAAATCCAATCTATTGACATTTGTACATATAAATAAGCAGTTTAAGTACACAGTCCCATAAAAACGTTACATTAAAAAGTTATTAAACAGATCAAACATTTGAAAAGTTCATACACAACGACCAATGTGAAATATTCTACATCATGAAATATACAATCATTGCGTTAAACTGGCTGACTTAAAAATGGAAAAACTGGTACTGTGTCACTGATCTTAGTGTATCTTCCTACAGCCTGAACACTGACTCAGTCTTGGCACTAATAAAATGGTAAATACTTCATTTACTGTACAGACAATTAGTTTGACAGTACGAAGGGAGATTTACATGGTTCCAGACGTGTTGGTCACGGAGCTAATGAGTACATGATTGTTGTCATACCGTGACCAGAAGACAGGTAAACAAAGGAAAACACAATCCTGCCTACAGGAACAGCAGCAAATCATGCTAAGGACACCTCCTTTTGAGTTTGAATACATTTTAACAGCATAGAAATGTTGACGGCACACACACCCTGATATCCAATGTTACACTGCTGCATATCTAATAATAAGCCTGTTTTATACAACCTCTCTACAAGCCCACAGCTCTGTGTGGTGCATCATTCATTTGGAAGACTACTGCAGTACAATCTGCCAATCACACACTGCATGTAAAAATTCTCCAAGAACAGGAAGTCCTTGTTTTTCAAGCACCGCAGCGAAGGGGGACATTTATGGGAAAACTCTGCCACCAAGAAGTTTAACTAGTGGGGCAGGACAAGAACTTACTCAAAGTTAGAGCCTCAATGTGGACCCAATTTAGAATAGAATAGAATATTCAACTAAAATAAGAAATTGTTACTGTCTGTGACAGAAACTAGGTTTTAAATAGATGTCAGTTTGTATCCAATGAATACAAATACAATAATAATATGCATCATTACATGAAGCAAATGATCTAGAGAAGTCCTCTACTGTTTTTAAGTCTCTCCACTGAATTGTATTTCCTCTGCTTAGTGTATGATACAAATGATACCTAAGAAAGCGTTGTGTGGCTTATTTGCTGAATGAATGCAAGGAGACATAGGAGAGTGTATAACTGAAGGAGAAGTAGAGCATAATTTATGACAAAAGACTAAAAAAAAAGACTAAAATTTTTAATGGAAATGGATAATTGATGCGTAACGTAGCTGGCTATATGTAACCATTTGTACACAGAACACAATTGTTTTGTTTTCTTATATGCCAGGGAAGTTATTTCGGGCCATATTTATTCTCTCAGAATTACTTGTAGATTTGCTGATAAATATTAACCTCTATTTGTTACAGGGTTGTTCTTTTACCGACTTGACAGAGCGCACAATGATGATGTTTTCAGGAAAAAAAAACGTGTTCAAAACTATAGTAGTTCTTGGTATCAAAATTATTGCTTCAAAACTTCTGTTATTTAAGAACCAATCAGACATTTGGCACACATACCATATAAGTATTGTAACTGAGGATTGAGAAAGAGCTCCAGTGTTCCTTTATCAGGTGGTCATTCCAGTGGCAGCTCCTCTAAACGCACTAACCTAAAAATGAAAGAAAAAAAAAAAGATTACCAGCAACTCAGGGTGAGAAAGGGTCGGATTTATTTGACGCTTTACTATATTTTCTAATCAGTTAATTAAGAATACATACTTTCATCATCCGAATCGAAGCCAAACAGTGCAGAGCAGGTGTTAAGGGCTCGGTGTTTCTGTAATTCCTCTAAGCTGCTGAAGGAGGAAAGACATTTGTCACAGCGATGTCTGATCTTCTGCTCAGGGGCCACGTTCACCACCTGCTGCTCCTTTTCTTGAGCGAGGTCTTTCTTTTTCTTGTGATTCCAGTAGACATATTTCCTGGGAGCGGCCTCATCGACGGATCTCCTCTTGGGCATTGAGAGCACAGATTCATCCAGGTAGGTGGAGGGTGGCGGCCGGATGAAGGGGGCTTTGACGAAAGGTGCGTAGGCGGGATCTTCGGGCTTGAAGGTTTTGTGCTCGGTGATGTGAGGCTCTCCCATGTTCTGCTGGACCCCCTCAGCCATAGTGGACATATCCTCAACATCTCGCACATTTATAGGGTCCCACTCCATGGGTGCTTTTTTCCGACACCTCTTACTGGGAGTGGTTGCTGCAGCAGTGGTTGTATGGGAAGTAGACATCAACTGCTCTGACGGATTTCTTGTCGCATCCTCATATCCGTTGACAGCGGGTTTGCTTTCATGATTACTGGAACAATTATCAGATTTAGACGGATTCTGACTACTGTCTGGAGCTTCACACACCTGACCTTCAGCTTTGCTCTTTTCCCAGAGATCCTGAGCATTCGAGGCCTCAACACCAGGAGTGGGACTGTCCCTTTGCCCCTTTTTATTCTGCAGCCATATCTCCTCCACCTTTACTCTTTGCTTCCAAGGAGCTTCAGCACTTTGCTGTATCTGTCTGTTTGGTCCCAACTCTAGCTCCTCTTTCTGAGGAGCTGGGGTGTAGTGTCTCCATTCATGGTCATAGAGGCCCTGAAGACTCGAGAAAAGCTTCTCACAATCTGTGAATGGACACTGAGGTCGGAAGGGCTGGTGGGTACTAATGTGGTCTTTTAATTCCTGCTGTGTCAAGAAGCGCTGGTTACACTCCAGATGGTAGCAGAAGTGCGGGAGAGGAGTGTTGTGAAGCTTCATGTGGTCCTTATAGTGTTGAAGAAACTGGGTCTGCCTGTTGGAGGAAAGCAAAGACAGCAGTTTTTAAGATCATAATCTGGAGTAACGAATCTTTAGCAAGGCCAAGTAACAAAAAAATTCTAAAATTAAAAAAAGAAATAAAATAAAGGGGAATTTTGAAAACTTTTTTTCCCCACATTTAAAAAAATAAATAAAAAGGTTTGAATAGTCGCAATTTACATTTATGGTGAATGTGTCAAAAATGAGCATATTACAATGAACACCATGAATTATTATCATAGTCATAGTTAGCAGCTGATGTAAAATGTTTCCATCTTTTAACTGTATCTGTATAAGAAAACATTTTTTAAATAACAGAGCAGGATAAATAAGATAGCAATTTCACTAAGGCTGTAATGAAAGATTATTTTCATTGTTGTTCAGGTCCCAAGCTGTTGAAATCGAAACTGAAAACGATCGGGAGGTTGCTTGAGCTGGAGCTGAAATCTCACACTCGACTACTTCTGATGAAACTGCCGCTCCCACCACCTTATCAACTGACACCTTCGCTATCAGTAAGTACCTTAGTACATATTTTTAGAGTATCTGAGGTGGATACTTTGGAGCATTGACGCCCCACAGTCACAACAGGATGTTTGGCTGCTTTTGCTTCAAAGTAAAATACACAACAAAGTCTAAGAGGCTGTGGCGTCTTGATTGGGGCAACACCTATCCTGACCTCCAATCAAACCACTTCAATCTCTACCTGGTATAAAAGAGCTGCCAAGCTGTCATTCAGTGGCAGCTGCTGTAAGTGGTGTGCAGCTCGCATACGTGTCTCTCCCTTGTATTTAGAGTGGAGACATGAGTTTTGGGACTTTTTCTTGGACTTAGAACTACACATAGTTTCAAATGTGTTATACACTAGATTGGGATTCTAATTCCTTTCGGATGTTTTGCTTCAGATAGTGTAGGCTGAGTAAAACAGATTTAGAGCTTGTATTTTGGTGAATTCATAATAGGTAAATGTGTGAAGAACATCTGGTAGAAGTCCTCCTTTGTTATTTTAATTTTAAGTAGCATCATTTGCCCTCAGTTCCTCCTTTTGTGCAATCTGTGCTGAATTTGTCATAACATTGGTGTGTGATCAAGTAGCTGTTTGTTTTATAGAATGTCAGAAAAAAGGCCCATCTGTGCTTCCCAAAGCTCAACATGACATCCTCAAGTATCTTGTTTGGTCTTAAACTGAAAGTTACTCATTTATCTGTCATAGAGGAAAAAAGAAACCAGACGACATTCAAATTCAAGAAGCTGGAATGACAGGATTGTGACTTTTTTTCTTTGGGTGATCAATTATCAAAACAGTTGGTTTTAACAGCTCAACACTGTTCACAACACAGATTTTAGTCAATGACAGTATGGACAGTCACCTCATCATCACTATTAGTTCTTCAAAAGTTACGCTGAAGTCCAGTTAAGTCCGTGTTACTTTTTGTGCAGTATTTCTTACCTGAAGCAGAGGGAGCACTTGTGCTTGGCCCAAACATAAGTCTTCTCCAGCACCTTCTCGTCATCAATATGGCATTTGATGGCGTGTTTTGTCAGTGTGGTGCTGATCCTCAAGAATACTCTATCACAGGACTCTGATGGGCACAGGTGGTACGTGATGTCCAGACCATAGCCATTTTCTCCCGCAGACATCTCTTTTCCCGCTTCTTCTCCCTCCTTCTCCATCACAGATGGATCTCTTACAATCACCAGACCATCTTTGATGACTACCTGCTCATCCTTGAAGTCTACCTGCTTGAATATATTCATGTCAGGATTCTTGCATTTTTTGTGAAGCACAGATGTCTTTTTGATGAGCGTACGGAGGTTCCTGATGATTCGTTCTTCCCTCTTGAGGCTTGACACTTTTATTTTGCTTCCAGGTTTCTGTTCAGGAGTTTCGTTATCAGAAATAGAACTCTGATTTTCATCCTGAGGCTGACACTCATTTTCCACTTTATCTATTATTCCATTAGCGGCTGTAGTGACCTCACTGCATTGCTCCTTATCATGAGGTTTCTGCTTACACATTGCGTCAATGTGATCCAGAACATGTTTTTTGGCAAAAGGGAGCTGTTTAAAGCGTTTTCCACAGAGTATGCATCTTAGTTTTCTGCTCTTAAGGTGTGAGAGAGCATGCCTCATAACATTCAACCCCTTGTAGTCTTTGTGGCAGACGTTGCAGTGGTACATCAAATGGGCATACTGTTGAGTGCGAAGTACTCGGTCCTTCCATGTTTTCTTCACCTGGATAAAAAAAACAAAAAACTGAAATCAGTTGCAGAAGTTTGATAGAAAAAGCGAGCAAAGTATCAAGTACGTTTCTAAAACGATAAGTGCCTCCTGCCTTTCAAACTTCCTTAATTACATGCAGACTCAGTATGTCAAGTGTCTGTATGGACACACTGACTCTAATGCAGTATAGTTGGAATTTAATTTATGCAAAGCTAAGTGCTGCTAATGCAATGGTATATCTAACAAGCAAAAATACAGAAGGATACATGTGGAAACCTTGGGTCTAGTCATTACTGACTTGCATTATGTAAAAGCTGTTAGGGTAATTAAAGACAGATCATTTACCGTGGTGTTTGAGACTTTGGCTTCCAACACTGGCTGGGGCTCCTGTTCTATGCTGCCATTAAGCTCCTCAGATGCTGGAGATTCTGAAGGTTTGTCACAGTCAAGTTTTTTGGATTTGAGGGAGTAACTGTGTAACAGTTCGACTGGACAATCCATGAATTCTAAAAGAGGACCATCAAGCCCAGGATTAGCTTCCACAGCAGCTTGAAGCTCACCAAGAGGACCGTCACACAGCTTGGACGATAAGTGTGTCTGAGAATCCTCTTGGGTTTGTTCACTGAGACTGCTACCACAGACGATGTCAGTGTATTCTCCATTTTCCCTCTCAGGGTCATTCAGCTGTTCAAGCTGAATCTCTTTCTGTTCACTCTGGATTTTAATTTCCCTCTCCAGGTGAGGCATATCCAGCTCGTTGTCCTCTGTGTCAGTGTTCTCCTCAAAACCAGACTCCTCCTCAGTAAGGGGTATTTCATTATCGGGGTAAGACAGCTCCAGTTTTGGTAAAGGCTTCCGACCCCGTTTCCTCCCTCTACCTTTGACCTTTTTCTCTTTGACAGTCTGTACCGGGTCCAGTCTTGGAAGACCTTGTAGCCATCTTTTCTTGCGGCCTTTCCTTTTCAAAACTTGGCTCTTAACACATCTAGACAAGTATTCTCTTTTGCGGTTTAGAGGGAGCTTTACAGAATGAGCGGTCTCCATGTTAGTGTGATTGCGTCTTAGTGAGTACACAGGCTTATTACTCCAAGAGGTGGATTCCAGATCGTAGCTGATCTCCGGATCATCACAGACGTCTAACTCATCATCAGATATAGATCGTTTCCTCCTTCGCAGCCTTCTCCTCAATTTCCTCCTCCTCAGAGGAGCATTATTTGATGGAGCAACATACTTTCTTGCCCTTTCATCTACAGTTTGCTCGTCTGGGAGGTTTTGGTTCCCAAATGCAGCTGCAGTGCAGTGGCATGAATTGAAACCTTGAGTGCATGAGTCATTTATACAATTATTTGTTAGCAGCTCTTCTTTGAATTCTTTTTCCTCTTCCTCCTCCATCTCACTGAGAACAGCAGCTTTCATCACCTTGTCACTCATCAGCTCCAAACAATGAGTCCTGAGAGTCAGGAGGTTCCAAAATTCAGGATCAAAACACAGGCGCTCCTTGAGCCTCTGGAAAACACATATGTAACACACAATGATTACAAGTCATAATGTCAGTCCATTCAAAGTACTACTACATCTTATGTTAAATATGCTCCACTCCAACCTGCAGAATATGGAAGCGAACACTGGTGCGGACAGGGCTGTTGTGGGGATGTGGCTCCTGGTCAGGATGCGTGTAAAGCAGGCAGACAGTTCGATATGCCTCCAGGCTTCGTTCCTGACAAAAGACTAGCAGGGCACATGCTCGACAGATCTCCAGGTCATGAGGCAGAAGGAACGCGATGGTCTTGCAGACCAGTGACCGGGTTACAGTGTCTGCCTGCATGTCACACAGCTGTAAGGCCCTGGCACACAGCTCCACACAGACTTGGACTCCTTCACCACCCAGCTATTCAAAGAAAATAAACGTTACAGAATAAGATTAGGTAAAACAGTGGATAAGAGAATTAAATAACTAAAGACGAGGTAAACAAAAACAGCTAGACATTAAACACTTTTGATAGCAAGTTAGTACTGCTTATGTGTCAGTTCTCTAACAGAAAGAAATATCTTCAGATATCTCAAAACAAATCGGTTTTGTTTTAAGTGTCTTTTAAACACTGGATTAAAGCTTTGTTTTCCGCAGAGAGTGATGATGGCACAGTGAGGAACGAGATCTAAGGCAGCTGTCTGTCTATTAATACATGTTTCAAATACAGGCTTCCGACATTGTGCAGCATGCTTTTATATTGCTTGTTCTGCAATGTGTGACTTTGAAAAAGATGATGCTGTGATGGAGTCTCACCTCTGTAGTGACCAGTTTGATGAAGGGGAAGATGGCTCTGGCATTAGTAGCAGAGGAGGCAAGCTGCAAGCACTCAGTCAGGAAGCCTTGTCTGGAGGGATGAGCCCGTAGGTACAACCTGCTCCAGATGAACACCAAGTCCCTGCAAGAAAGCACAGAATGACAAGTCAAACCAGGTTTGCCATGGTAGATTGTATATTTATAAAGAAACAACTGTGATATTTCCTAATAATGGAAGCACCATGTCAACAATTCCCTTTCCTGTCATATTCCTGGATATACCCAACACATACTCAGCCAGCCCTGCATATTTCACAGAATCTGACATGAGCATCAGCTGTGAAAAGTGTAGTGATTATTAGACTACCTCACTCTGGCAACTTTCTTTACAACTTAGAAGATTATATTTTAAATTAACTGAGCTGACTTTTTGACCCAGTAATCTACACTGACCAGCTCCAAACGGAAAACTGAAACCCTGTTTTAAGAAATCTTTACAAATTTATAAAATCTAAAACAGAATTCTCTCATTTAGTAAAGTATTTATATCCAGTGGCACAGCAGATTGTGATCAGGCACATACTGTTTTCTTTAACTATTCTTGAGATGTGTCTAGACATTTCCTGGAGTCTCACAGTGGAAAAGTGAGAGGTCTGGACAGAGTTCAAATACAGCACTGTGTAAATAAGATAACACACTTCTCTCTGCAAGTCAGGACAGCTGAGTCGCAAACCTCTGCAATAAAATTGTGCCGAGACATAGACTATGGCAAAGGCAGAAACTAATTTTGAGTATTCGCAGCAGGACAGTGGTGCCGATATTTGTGACATGAAAGATGTCTGGAATCTGCAGAACTTGTCCTAGGTTTGGCCGTACAGTCACAAGAAGTAACAGAGCAAGAAAGGCCTTGGTCAGAGAATCCACTCTAACAGAGCTTCACAGGTCCTCTGCAGAGATGGAAGAACAGCCAGAAGGACAACCTTCTCAGCAGCACCCCATCAACCAGTTCATGGTAGAGTAGCTAAACAGAAACTACTTTTAAAGGCGTATTACACCCTGCGTGATAAAAAAAAGTATCTAACAGACTGGCAGCATCAGAGTAAAGATTCTCTCGAGAGATAAATTGATTTTTGGCTGAACTTAATGCACTGTGTCTGGCTGAAAGCAGACTTCAGTCAAAACCTTGGTAATACCATCGCCATAGTAAAGCTTGGTGTTAGCGCCATGCTATTGGAGTGTATTTCAGTGGCAGAGAATAAAAAAGCCTGGTCATTACTGGGAGGAGGATGAATCTAGTCAATGCAAAGAGGTCCTTGAAGAAAAATGGTAAATTTCTTAGATTTTTTACTTTATGGAAAAAACCTGGAATCAACAAGTACAACATGGGGACATCACATACTATAGATATTTTACTACTGTTACTACTATTCCTGCTCTGAGTTGCTTAGTTTTGGTTTCGCTTTCCAACAGGACAGCATGTCACAGACCAGTACTACAAGGATCATTGGAAAGCTGGAAATCTAACAGTTCATTCAGTTCTAACAGTCTCTGGCACTTACAAATAATGTCATTCTGGCAAAAATTGAGTCAATAACATGCCTTTTAAACCTTCTAGTGTGCTTTGGGGTTCAGATGATTATGGTTCTGAATGTGGAGATTTCAGATTTTGATTTGTTGACTATTTACAAAACAAAAATCTAAAAACATCAATTACACAAAAAGAGCAAGAAAGTGAAGAGGTCTACAAAGCATTGTCACTCTGTGAAGCCACTGTACATATATAAAGGTCATAGTTACCAGATGTAGTACATGTCCCCATTGTGAAGTTGTTGGGTGAGGAAAGCTTTACACAGCGACAACAAAAGCTCATCTTTTTCAACACTTTCTGTGTTGCAGATTATCTCCACAGCATCACGGCCATCTATCTCTGCCATCTGAAGAAAAAGATAGAGAGGTTATAACGTCAGTAAGGAATACAAAAACAGTCTATTAAAATGTATTTTTAACAATGTATGGCATACATGAAGGTATTTTAAATTAGCTGTTTGAAGTTCAATTCATCCAAATAACATGTTTATTATATTTTAGAAATAGTTTTTCAAAATGCCACTTAACAATGCTTTGAATGTTAACAGTTGCTTCACAACGTTTTGACTGATGAATGAATAGACTTTAATATCAAAGATCAACAAATGAGAGAGAACATAAAAAGCAATTATTCCATTCTTCTTTCATCCATCTCTACCATCTGAAAGGACAACTACATTCATGTACAGAGCCCCACAGCGTTTCATGTCTTACCTCCTTGTGAAGGTTTTCGTGCAGTGAGGTCTTGTAGAGGCAGGTCAGGTAGGCCTGATGGAAGTACAGATGCTTTCCAGCTTCACGATTTTCCAGACAGCTTTTAGCCAAAGCCATGGCCTCCTGCATTCGTTCACAGGCTTGCAGATATCGAACCCGCAGCTCCAAGAACACCGGTAATTCAGAGCTCAAGAAGTCCTCCACTGTATAACAGGAAATCACAGGCTTTAATGTACATGATATGCGGTGTAATCCCATACAAAAGTGAGCAGAAGTAATGTCGAAATAACACAGATGATGTTCTCAGTATTATCATTCTGTACAAGCCAATACGTTTTATCAGTGTTTGATATAAAGGTTTTAATGTAATGTAAAATCACTACCAGAATACAATTAGTCTGCGGTTGGTGAATTATTTAAAGAACCAACAACATTTTGATAGCTTTTGGTCATGACAGACTGAAATGTGTGATGCTTTGCACTGTGCTTATCAATGTTTCATATTATCCCACAAAACAACAACAACAAATCACTACATCTTGAATACTTTGCAGGCTAATATATCCACATGTAGTTACCCACTGTTCCTGTCGAGTAGTTATATAGTTTATTCTGCCACAGCTTACACACAACCTTATTTTTACTGGTTAAATCAAAACACTGTCAAACCATGCTGGTTTCACAAGATATCATCTGCCCCACATTCCACTAGAGAGCAAATAAAATATTGAGGTTATTTGACAGGTATTGCAATTTCAACATGAGTCACAATTTTAGTGGAAATAGTAGATTTTTTTCCAGCAAACAATCCGAAAATGACTGATTTTTTTTTTTGCTGCAGCAGCAGTTTGTACCAAACATCCACACTCTCTTTGGTCTGAAGAATATGACTTATAGAGGTATTTCTGAAGCATCATGATGCTACAATGACACATTTTAACTTTATCTAAAAATCACGGTACCTGCAAAGACTCAGTCACCTTGCATTGTACATTAATAAAATATTACAAGCTTCTCCTCTTGACAGTGTTAGCGATGAATGAATAAGTGAGACGTGAACACAACCTGTCACACTTCCTGTCAATGAGCATGAATGTCCCACAGAGCTGTGTGCGCTCATCATTTCTCTTCTACTTTTCCATTACCCTAATCATGTTTGTTGATGACATAACCCTTGTTAACAACTGAGTCTGACTACAAGATACTAGTGTGCTACTTGACCACGCAGTGTTCTCTGTGCGTATGCCAAATTCTGCGATATTTCCTTTTCAATATGATGATGATGATCCTACCCTCATTTGCTGGCAAATCCGCTTCCTTTAGGATTCCTTGCAGCACTGGATTTTCCCAAGGGCCTCCTACTTTCATTATCTGCTTCACATGCTGAAGGTAGATGTTCCTGTGCCGCAGGAGTTGAGAGTGACACCCCTGCAAAGAAAATATTCATCAAAATCTTCCGTAACAACATGCCATTTTTTTTGTGAATGTTCAATCGCAACGAGTGTTTAACTTGGCCGGTCCATACTTCCCAAGCATTTGCTAATTTGATCATAAAACACTGGTGTGAGACCAAACTGGTTGTGCTACAGTGGTTTTCGGTCAGGTGTTGACATCTTCAGCATAAAACTGAGCACACAGCATACCAGTAGCAGGTAGTGGTACTGCAGCTGGGTCTTATCAAAGCGTGATGTGTGAATAAGAAAAATCAGGAGTGAAACAGCAGGTCAGTTTGTGTTACCTGAAAAGAGTCAAGGATGTCTTTTAAAGGCTCTTCCACAAATTCCTCCTTGCTGAAAAACAGCATCAGTTCAAAGAAGCTCCTGCAAGACAACAAGAGCGAAAAAAGTTTGCCAAAGAATCATCTTGTAGTAAATGAGATGACAGCTTTGTACGTAAATTCAGCTCATCAAGCCCTTTGCAGTTCTTTTCCACACAAGTGCTACGGTCAAAGAGTAGACAATGATCTCATTACGGTGCTAGTACTTAGCATTGAACAAAAACACCTATTAGCTGTATTTCCAGAGGCTTTTAAAACAAGACAACATGGTCATCAATATCCCCCGCCACATGTGATGTCTATGAGTCTATATCCAAAATAGTGATCAAGGGCCATAACTCTGTTAAATATTGTCGCACAGGTCTCATTTTCGAACTTGATCAAGGTGTCCATGGTGTGAAGCTACACACTAAATGTTGTAATCCTAGCTGTAATAGTTTCCGAGAAAAGCTGTCCCCTTCATCTCGGACGGACGGACGGAGGCCAAACCCATATCCCCCTTTCCACTTCATGGTGGCGGGGGATAATAACTGTTCCTGCTTTACACAGTTTTCAACATCTCATCTCTCAGGAAAACATACTATAAGTTTATTTACATAGCAAAACATTCACAAACATTGACTTCAAGTGCACTGGAAACGCTATATCGTTGACGTAAAAAAAAAACACTAATCTATGCTGTACTGTCACAAAGAAATTAGATTTTTTTAAACAAATTTGTTATTCAAATGCATTAGCTACTCACATGAAATGATTTTTAAAAGAAAATCACCAACATTAAAAAAATGTTATTGAAATATGAGTGTAAATACAATATGACAATTCATCAACAAAAAATATGCGGTTTTCAAGTAACAAGCTACTTACAAGGCCAGGCTGCTGAGGACGTAGTGGATATGCTGACAGTCATCAGGGAAGGCAGTAGTGGCTTTGGTAAAATTGCAGAGTGCAGTTCGCAGCACCTTCAGCTGAGGAAGAGGAACTTGCCATTGCCCTGTGTACTCCTCAACCAACTGTGCAGGGATAACACAGAAACACAAAACACCACAGAAGTATTAAAATATTTGGTCTTGTAGACACAGCGATAGTTTATATTACATCAGTTTCAAAAATTAGTGTGTGTGGTTTCAGACAGTTTCACAATATCACTGCTCTGGGTCCATTATATAATGGTGGGCAATCTATCAGCTGAAAAAGGGGGAAATTTTTAGTTTTGTTTTTGGTGGAAATGTAGTTTAAATTAATCAACAGTGTGCTCATGGCTGGAGAAAAGCCATATAATCCCACTGCACATCCACATCTTTGTCCCTTATCTTAAACACTATCTATCTATGACTTCTCTCAGTAGCTAGAATTCATTATTATTGCGCATAGTGTATTAATTCAGTAGGACTATGGTAATAAGCTTTTATCATTTTTTCTTAAAACGCCAAGTGCACCTTGTACTGTTAGAGGGGAGAAAAACGCTACAGTTATGGCTAAACTTGAAGTTAGTGTTCATGAAACATTATTTTCTTCTTTATATAAACTCTAATCCCCACTATTAGCATCTGAAACCACACCATGCTGTACTTCTCTCATTCTAAAACACTGTTTAACATCATACCATGGGTTAATTAGCTTAGCCCAACCTAACTGAGCAGCTATAAAGCTAAGTATCATCAAATGCCAGGCACAAAACACTGTTACTACATGACGTTACCAAACCAGAAGCCCAGTTTGTGTCAAACAAAATTTGGTTAACTATTTGTGTTGTGCTTGTAGTGAGCTATGCTGCCGTCTTAGATACACAACTCCATAAATAGAGCTAGTCTGGAGGCTAACGTTAGCTAGCGAGGCTAGTAGCGTTAGCAATAAACACACAACGACTCGGTAAAGCGCCCAACAAAATGAACGTAACATACCTCACAAAACTCAGAGCAGTAGTCTTTGCTGTTCAGAGACGACTCATCGCTGCAGTGTCTGATACACAACGTGTCCAGAGCTAATTCAAGCCCGTCTGTTTCCAAATCACTCTCGTTGTCCGCCATACTGTCTGCTGTATCCAGCGCATAGTCAAAGTTGCCAGGTTTGCAAGATATCCTCCCAATCCCCCACAAGACGCTACCAATCTGGCAACCGCGTGAAGGCATGATACACGAGGGGAACAGGATAAAATTTTACCTAACAAATACCACAGTTCAGTTTTCCCAGTAGATTACATAAATTAAGTTCAATATTTCTGTATTTTTTCTGAAATGTTCCGTTTATTGAGCAAATCTAATAAATTATGACAATTTCAAGTCAACAGCCAGAAAAATCAGACATTGAATAATGTAGAAATGAATTAATGATACTAATACTGATTTATATTGCAATCATTGTAACATAATTAAACAATCTTCAACTGTAAATATGTTGTTGATAATTTAATAAAAACATTTAAAATTATTTACAATTTTTCAATTGTTCTTTTAAATAACATGCAAAACAATGTCTTAATAATCTTTAGCTGATTTAAATACAATAAGATAGTGCAATTTTACAGTCAAAGTCTATACAAGAACAAATAATTAGTGGAAATTTTTTGGAAAAAAAGATTTTAGTGTGGACATTGTTCACAGTTTTGAACTGTTTTAATGTAAACATTTAAAATATTGCTTTTTTCTGTAATTTTACCACTAATTATTGAAATGTATTAAAATGGTGAAAGTCTAAAAACTATCTATTCATCTATCTATCTATCTATCTATCTATCTATATATCTATCTATCTATATATCTATCTATATATCTATCTATCAACATTCTCCAGAGTGAGCAACTACAGGGACAGAAAATGAAATAAAGATTCTACAGTTGATATTTTGTTGTCCTGGTGTTTACAGGCTACTTCCATCAATTTGATGTGTTGTGTAAAACAGTAGAAACATTTTGTTGTCGTTGCTTGGCAGTATAACAATAAAATCCACTTACCGACTGAGTGATGGGTTTGAGTTCCTGAAGAGAGAACAATTCGCCACGTCTCTTCTTCAGCAGCTCGTGTAGAGTCTTGTCTAGCATTTCAAATATTAGACAACTACCTGTTGTTTTTAAATCATCAAAAAGGTAATGTGTTGATCAGCTCAAGACTATGAATTCTTTTCAGCATAACCAGAGAGAACACCACACAAGACAGGTGACAGAGTTATTTAACAATTAACAGGTATGTCATAAAATGTGATATTTGAAGACTCTACCTCTCTACTGTACGCCTGGGAATTACAGGTTTTCCTCCTGAGGCTCTTGATGGTCTTCAAAATCTTTGGTGTCTGTATTTCTACAACAAGCAACTCCACTAAAGCAGCTCCTAAACATGATGTAACTGTTTTAGCACACTTATTTGAGTTGCTGAAGTAAACCTGGACCTGCCGTGCATCTGAGAGAACAGAGGACATGATTTACCATCACATCCTGTTATCACAAAGTTACTGCTGCAGTGCCACTTAAGTAAATGTGCACATCACTCTCAGTATAAAAAAGGACTTATCGTCTGTGCTGCTGTGTGATGTGGCAGGTATTTATTAAAGTCAAAGGAATGATTTTGACTCACAGCCAGCAGACTGCAGCAAACAGGACTTCATACTGAATGTTTTCTTTTCCTTATATTTAAATATTTAAAGTCACTGGCGCTAGAACAAAATGAAATCAACACCAGTGATCCCTTTTGTGACTATGGATTTTTTTTGGTTTTATAAACTTGTGTTTTCTGTTGTGAGCGTTGATTGAATTTGTGGTCAAAGAAAGGCAGCATTAGAGGTAAAAACAATAACAATAATAACAAGAAGTTTTACCAAACTTGGACCGCCCGGCGAGGTCATCTGTATGTCATGGCGGAAACCACATTTACAAAGATGACCCCTGTGACCTTGAAAATTAGGTCAAGGTCACCAAATGCGAACTTGACCCGTATCTTATTATGGTACACCTGTGTACCAAATATAGTGAGGCCACATCAATATTTTATCGAGTTATCGCGCGGAAACCAAATTGTTACAGACAAACAAGCAAGCAAGACCATGCAGCTCAAAACAATACCTTCCGGAAAACGACGTTTTTTCCGGGTGGTAATAAATAAACACTAATAAATGAAGAAATATTACAAAAAAAGATAGATTTATGAAGAGGAAATACCAGTTAAAACAAGAACAGCCTTTTGAACTTGTGTACGAATGTGGACATGCTTTATTTGATTATGTTAACGCAATTTTTTGTCGCAGTAAACTTGTAGTCATAATAGGAAAAGCACAATTTACTTACATTAACAATATTACCTATATTAACGATGGCTGTATTCTCTGTGAGGGTCCCAGTAAGCAGTAAAAATGGGACAGAGAGCCAGAATGCACAGTATGAAGATGCTGAAAGTGAACCTGCTAAAGGGAATCCAGCCATTATTCATTTACTATTTACTCTGTTGCTTTTCCTGCTGTCACATGTCACAAATATTTTTGGTGAAAAGGGCATCTTATTTTCGGATTTAAAGCTCTGCTGGCATCAACATCATGAAGATTATGAGGCCTGTTCACAGCGCCCCAGTCTCTGCCCGATGCCTGCACTGATGTCCTCTGGGGGGAACAGCATGCTGTGCTGCAGCAGCTTTTATGTACTGTGGATGCAAGCAGGACAGCAAGCTGTGTTCATAACAGATGCCAGCTTTGTAGGTTTGTAAAAAGCATCTCACAAGTCTGTGTGTACATGGGCATGAAGCATCCGTTATTATAGCTTTTAAGTTTTAGATTTCAGACTCAGTAAAAACCTTAGAAATAAAATGGACGCATGATTTGAATGCAGTCATAGATTTTATGCAGCATCCCCCTATTAAAATCCTTCACTGACAGGTATCCAGAAAAGTCTATCTTTGTTTGCACCAAAACATCTGTGTTTTTCCTCCCCTTATTTCTAAGCTAGAAAACAGCATTTAAACATGATCCTCAAGCAGCCATCACCTCATGAACAGTACCTTTGAAAAGACAGAGGGGAAACAAATATATATTTCCATGAACATTCGGGACACGTTAATTCACTTTTTAATTCCTTTTATTTGTTGGATCAATGAATTATGCCTTTTTCCTGCTGCATAAATCTCTTTGCTGTAGCTGTGAAAGGCTTCAATGCAGTTTATCACAAACTGGTGAGTCTGAAATCTTTCAAACAACCACAAGGGGGCACCATCAAACCAGAAAATGGAAAACATGCCATCCAGTCAGCAAACTGATGTAATATGACATAACATTCGTTTACACATGCAGTTTATCATTGAGTTATCATTTATGTTGTCCCTTCTGCCACATTCTCCATACAAACAAGAGACATGCTAACACACTGTCCTCAATTCACTTATTTGTCCAAACGTGTCACAAGAAAATACTTACACATCATTTCAGTTGTGGACCATTTATTATTGATTATTTAGACAGTGAAAGACAAAAGAAGAGACGGTATGTTGCTCATACTGCCAGAGACGATTGTAAGTACAGTATATGACACACCTTATATCATCTCACTCTCATACAGTACACCCTCACACTTGACTCATCCACAATATTTCCATCTACATTACCATGTGCCCTCTTGGAGGCAGTAAAGAAATAGTAGTTCTATTCCAAGTATTCTGAGTGGGAGTAATGTAATGAGGATTTCTCCACCAATGACTCTCACGTTCATTAACCTAATCCTGCCCATAGTGTGGGAGTTGAGCAGGATGGGGTGTTAAATGGCTCCACTAAGCATAAATAAATAAATATCTTAAGAAATGACATAAAATGCTGTGCAAAATATTAAATAAAGTGTTTTGTATAACCTGTAACCCAGAAATCCTGAACTGTTTGTACAGTTGAAATTTTGCAGTGAGAATTGAAACTAGTTCAGTTTTGAATTGGTAACCTTGTATTTCTTTTCTTTCTTTTTTTTACATTTCAGAATGTGTTATTAATGGGGTGACCCAAGATCACAGAATAATTTCTTCATACTGAATAGATTCTTAAATGTTATTCCTAAACATTTTAACATGGTATGTTAACGTCGGGCTCTATGAAGTTTATGAATTGTAATACTTTTTCATACTTTCAGCACATACTGCAGATGCCTTTACATGGTATGCACTACTGCATTCTGTATGCACACAACTGCAACATACTACTTCATCACAATATTGCTCCTTAAGCTTTGGCCATTTTGCTCATTTATTCATTGCAGTCTGTAGTGCAAAATGAACTGTCTTCTGCCCGTGCCCTCTCTCAGGCTCGTTAACAATCACACAGGACAAACTGACACATGTGACACAGCTTCGGCTGCCCAGAGGATTGTGAGTAACAAAGGCAGAAAACTATGCTGGCTTGAATACTGCAAAATGCAACCAAATGTAGCATTACATGCTGGTATTTTTGGCTTACTGCGTTTGAAAAACTATGAGTTGGGAAATACAACATCTTTTTCTGGTGTACTGTGTATCATGGCATGGCTATAGAAATGCATCCCTTATCGTTCCACCTTTGGATTGTCAGATAAATTAAGCCAGTACCATTGCCATTACCTAACAAGAAGCTTGAACCATTTACAAATGTATATTTAATATTTGCTGAAATGTAATGCAGGGCTGAATACAGATGGTCTTCAACAACTACTTCTGTTAATGATCATTGCAACAGTCAGATAAAAGTCACCCTTCGCAACATCATGACCACATAAAGTAATAACTTGGTATGCTGTGGTATTTTACACATGTTCTGTTCTTTAGCCAGCAGCGTGGACTCCATAGAAGGAAGGTCATTAGATGGAACAGACATAATGGCCCGTTATTTCAAGACCTTTAAATGGGGCTGATCAGTAATGCTCAAAACTCAGACCTCAAAAAGGTCAGTGATGGCCCATTTTCTCAAAACCAACATGGCAGTGTCCCTTCACACACACCAATTAACATCAAGGAGATCTCCAGCTGTCCTATTAATAGCAGGACTTGGATTTCAATGTTTAACTTTGCTGCAAAGCTCATTGCTGAGCTGGTGCCATTTAGGCTGTTGAAGTGGCAGATGGAGTGTCACTCCTTTTTCCTCACTGAAATTAGTCCTTCTCAGGCACATTGAGTCAGTATTCAGTCAGTATTCTCTGACCTCAAGCCACTAGTTTTGTTCACTCTGTTACAGGTGTATGTTACATGGTGTATGAGTTTAGTCATGCATAACTAACTATCAGAGGTAATGAGTGCACCGAACAAGTCTTTGGAAAGCTTTTTTGAAGTCTTCATTAAAGATGGTGTAGATGAGGGGGTTGATAAGAGAGTTAAGGTAGCCCAGCCACGTCAGAAAGTCAGCCATTTCCACTGAGGTACTACAAGAATTGCAAGTGTTGACGATCACCTCCTTGACAAAAAATGGCAGCCAACAGATGACAAAGGCCCCGATAATCAACCCCAACGTGGATGCTGCTCTGCGCTCCCGTGCATTTGAGATTCGGGGTCCCTGTTGGAACTGGCTTCGGCGTGACTCGTTACGTGTTTCACGCCGACGTGACTTGCCATGGATAGGCTTTACCGAGGCGCGCACACGTTCGCGCGGAGGTTCCTCATTTGAGGGTTCAGAGTAAGATTTCTCTGGAGGGCTTACGGGCTCAGGACTTCGAGGCCCTCCATCGACATCGCCGTCACCAGCTGGGTAGGTTGAAGGGATCATGCTCCCATTGGTCATGCACGAGTGACGGCTAGCCCTGCTAGCCTCACGGCGCATATAGAGGGTCTGAGCAGCCTGGTAGATCTTATAGTAGAGGATGAGGATCAGCAGCAGGGGGATGTAGAATGCTCCAAGTGTAGAATACAGAGTGAAGGCCATGTTATGGTGGACGATGATGCACTGGTCTTCATCGTCTCCATCCTCGGTGTAGTGCCGCCACAGTAGAGGAGGAAGTGAGATGAGGATAGATAAGAACCACACCACTGACACCATTGCACCGGCCATCTTCCCTGTACGTTTACGAGAGTACTCCACCGCATCTGTGATGGCCCTGTAGCGGTCAATGGCGATTGCAGCGAGATGCAGGATGGAGCATGTGCAGCAGGTGATGTCCACACTTAACCAGATGGTACACATCACCGGGCCCATTCCCCAGCTCTCTTTCTGGATGTACATGATACTGAAGGGCATGACCAGCACAGCCACCAGCAGGTCGGTCACTGCTAGTGAGCAGATGAGGTAGTTGGCCGGGTGGTGCAGCTTGCGAGTGACTGCGATTGCTGTGATCACCAGGCAGTTGAGGAATGTAGTGACGACGGCCAGCACAGACAGGGTTATGGAAAGCAGGATTTTACTGGTGGGGAGTTTAGTGGTCTCGAGTGAGGCACAGCTGCTGTTGTTTGTGGCAAATACCTCTTCAGTGCAATTGGGGAAATCCATTCTGCAAGCAAAATGGAAAAAGAGTTGTGCGTTAGACATATAAGAAGGTTAGGGAAGTTCAAAATGCATTTGGAATAGAAAATGCATAATTTAAAGTCTAGATTTATTTGTTGTTATGTAATCTGGTCATATTTTGGCATGGAATTAATGAGTAAAGAAATGAAAATGCTGTAAAATTCACTTGTTGGAGGAATTACAATATTCATCCACCTCTTCCTCTTTTTCTTCTTCTTTTAAACATTCATAGCCAGTGATTTGGCTTTTCTCACTTCATACATAAAAGATGTCAAAGAGGATGAAAAGAATGCTTTCATTCAAAATGTGCTTTTAAAGATAATGGAGTTTAAAGACTGTGTTCAAGGTCTTGAAGTGTGACGTGGTTGAGCCCTGAAAATCTTGTCATACACATAAAAGTTAAAAAGTAAAAGACACATGTGGTCCAGTTGTACCTGTCTAAGTTCTAAAGTGTGCATCCAGTCGGTTCAGTGTGCATCAGATAGTTGGCTCTGATCTGTCCTACCAGGCAGGTCTGCCATCACATCACCTCTGCTGCTCATCAACACCTAGAAGAGAGGAAGAGTTAAAGGAAAACTGTGAGAAAGAGAGAGGAAATGGGAGTGGCAGAAGACTGAAGCGAGAAAAAACACTTGACGGCACAAAAGTGAAGCTACATCGAAGGACAGCTACACTCATACAACAGTAAAAGTCACTGCAGATGCGGTGAATAGAATTTCAAAAGTTTGCTTGTAAGAAGGTTTGCACTTAAATACATCTGGTTCACAAGAACTGCTTTCTCTGAACATTGTGGTTCTGCTTTTAGGCTGATCATTGAGTATTCAGAAAAGTGACTACTGCACCTCTAATTATCATCAAACACAATAATTCAGTTCAATATATTTGTTCAATATGAGTTGTCTGTAATAACATGATGCAGTTTTAGAGGCTTTTAAAATGTGTTAAGGTTAAAAATGTGTGTAAAACACTTCAAAAATGAAACCAGTGCCATAACCACATTTTAGGAAACAATTATTTTTGATTTCAGCAGCTTCAGTCCAAAAATATAACTATTTGGTATTGAGTGAGTAATGGGTAGTGGTCACCCATTAATTTGGCAACAGGCACTATGATTAAATCAAAACGCACAGATACGACTGTCACTGCGGCTCTCCTTCACTCTCCGCATTGCTCAGTATCCTGAAGACATGAGTGGAAACTGTTGCTATAGAAACACAAGAACTACAGTACTTTTACTTAATGTGGTGATCGAGCAGAGGCAGCCAAACTGTCAGGTCTCTGCTGAGACCGATGGAATCCCAGGCGGCAGGTCCGGGGCCGGGTGGGTGGGTGAGTGGGGTGTCAAGGCTACATGACAGCTCAATGAGATAAGAAGTTTCTGTTCACTTAACTGTAACTTATGGCAAAGTGCCCGCTAATATAATTTGCAGAAAACAATGAGGAGCTCCACGTAGCAACAGTAGCAAAATCTAGGTGAAATCGCCATTACGGTTACATAATATGTAGGTGAAATCGCCAAGAACAGTGCAGAGGCATGTGATGAGTGTTGTTCCACTACTTCATTCAAGGTGTGGGCACTGGCCATGCCTTAGCCAGACTGAGTCACCTCCAAGATCTCTGCTTAGAGCAGGGATTTAACTGTATAAGAGAAAAGAAATGAGATTTCTACTGTTCAGAAAAGCATGCTGACACAAAAGAACCCTCTGGATGATTATTTTTTTCTGATAAATTATGTATACTTTTTTTTTTTTTTTTTGCTGTATACGCAGTTTGTAGGCAATATAACTTTTCCCAACTCCTTGTTGACAATGCCAGACCCAGTGTTGAAAACAGTGGTTTGGGGGTGTTAGGAAAGGCTTTCTAATTGATTTTCAGGCTCCATACAAGAAAACTACTGCCTAAAGTGAAGTTTCACCAACACTTTAATAAAGCTGGCTCTTTGCTGAGAAGAGTCATTATGCCACATTGTCTGAAAAATACATTTAAAAGGCAAATCTAATCCTGTACAAATTGATTTGCTACTGTGAAGTAAACCAGCGAACTGTATTTTTCTCTTCATACCTATGATTTCTGTATATAAAGACAATAAAATTGCCTTCCTCTGCCTCTACATTCTACATTCCCTCCCATTTACCCTCAAATGAGTTTGGAACCGTACTTAAAATGCAGATTACTTTGTGCAGATAGATAAATGATGACTACCGCTGCGTTTCTCTCGCGCTCTTTGTCACTGTACTGTTGTATTCTCAGCTGTGCATCTGACAACTGTTTTTTCCAGTGTTGCGCACAAACATATTTAGACATACAGTGTGGGCACTGTCGTGAGGAGTGTTGTTTAAGAGTGTGCGTCTGAGCGTCTATGCATATGCAGTGATTGACGTATGCACGAACGGTGTCAGCCTGTCATTGTGCGCAACAAAGAAATCATCTGCTTTTGTCCTGAAACATTCTAAAACACACACACTGTTCAAGGCCATCTGAAGATAAGCTCCAGTGAGCCAGCATGAATCGGGCCTCTTCTGATCTCCTTTACTCTTAAAAAAAACCCCAACTGCCTTTGCATGAATTCAGCAGACTGGAAAAACGGCTTCATTTACTGACTCACTGCCACATTGTTTCCAAATTACACTGTAACTTTCGAGTTTGTGTTTTTACAGTGACGCTGCATTATTTTCATTATTCACAATTATCCGCTCATTATGGATGGGCCGTGATAAGATAAATGAGCCACCAGACACCACACACTGCTAAGTAAGTTATAATGGGCTCTATTAGCATTATCTAGTATTAGCAGATTTACTCGGCGCTCAAATAACTCTATATGTTTTCAAAATTGAAAAATTGGAGCAGCAACGCTATTATGCGACTGCAATATCAAGCTGCAGCAGTATTGCAAGAATCGACTTCTGCAGCCTAGATTCAGAAAGTTCTGATTACAAGGAGGCTGACAAAGCAGAAACATGCTAAACTACTTGCTCAACTTTTCGGGATGGTGCCACATCTATCTTCTACCAGTTTATGTCACTCACAGCTAAATCACAAAATAAGTACCTGCAAACCTTAACGTACACATCCATATACTCTATATAAGATAAAACGTAGACATCACTCTAATTGTGAGAAGGATGGCAATCAGCAAAAAAGTTTATTTCTTTCTCCCCTTCTCCTTGTTTCTCCTCTTACAAGAACGGGATAGCTGCAGCTGTCACGTGGAGCACAATCTCCGAAGCACAAACAGGCAGGACATCAAGCTGCCAAGAGTTGTTGTGAGGCAGAAGAGTTGTGAAAAAGTGGATTGTGTGACTGACAGCTCTGGAAAGATGCATAATAAATGGCCATGAGGGCACAGCAAATCACATCCATTCGCTGATGTATCTCTCTGTTCATCTGCTTTCATCAGCTGTATCTATTTAATTTTGGGGCGTTGGTAAATGACAAAGTTGGCCGAAGAAATTGCTGCAAAGAACACCGTCTAAGGAGGTGAAATATGGTTTTTGTTGTTGTTTGGTTGTGTTTAAGTGGAACAAATGTCGCACAGAAATGAAACATTTGCTCTAGCTTTCTGCGACAGGAAAACACCCTCGACTGAAACATGATAAAGCAACATAGTGAATTGTGTTTTCAAGGAAAGGCAATGAATCATATGAATAAGTAAAAGGCACAGCATGGGCTGACTGCATGTACCAAACATTTCCCTAATATTCCAGTGTTATATTCTCCATTCGGCTCTTATTAATATTTAATCACGCTGTCATAGTTGAGAGTGTTTTATGCAAATGAAAGAACTCGAGCAAGAACATGTGGTTCCATATGACTAAATGATAATATGGGCGAATTACACGTTTAATTTATTAACCACTACTCACTCACCTGCACTAACAAAAGGCTGACATTCACATTATTCCTCGAGCTCTGAATTGCTGTCATGGGCATTTTGCAGCCGTCACTGTTCTCACTCACTGACCTGTGTCCTCGTTTGAAGCTTGACTGTATCCCCTTATGCATGTCACAGCTGGGGTTGCTCAGCACAAGCAAATGCCCACCATGTCGCCGGTAGCTCTCTCTACCTGCTTCATGCAGATAGCAGTATTAGCTGGCGAGATGCCCCCCGAGGACTGAATTTGATGGAAGCGGTTCAAGTACTCACTGGTGCTAACGGAGCAGTTGTAGTACATTTTGTTGTTTCCATGCTATACTGCGGGTAATCTAATATTGGTTACTGGGTGTTTCGTGTTACAGATCACCTCTAGAACACATATCCAAATGTGCTGCTGGGTGTAATAATATGTGTCCATTCATGTGTTTCAATACTTAAAATTCATTGACTCCTTCTCCCTCACTGGGCAATCCTGGAGATGTATTTGTATTTGTATTTATTCTGAACTCCATTAGCTGCAACATGTGCAGCTACTCTTCCTGGAGTCAGTCCAACAGCATTACAAAGAAAACATTTTACACCTGTTTTTCACCACATAATACCAAAATAAAAGTGACCCCCCCACCCCCCAACCATTCACACACATTCACACCCACACACACCTACTTAAAGATCTTACAAAAGCAAAGACAAAGACAAACAAAAACAAATACCTTTGGACCAAAAAATTTATATAACAAAAGATGCCTTTTTAAAAGAAATTTAAACTGCCGTTTACTGTTTGCATGAGTGACGTCACTTGGCAAAGAGTTCCAATTTATCATAGCCCTGTACATTACACTAGTATGTGCACTGGTAGAGCAGGTCAGTGTGTTGTTTCTGTATCAGTCTGTACAAATATCTTTTGAAATCCATGTGAACTTGGTATTCAATCTGTCAGAAATGAAGAAATTTTTAAGGCTCCCTGGAATATGGTGCTATATGCATATAAACTTCACTATTGGACTGAAGCTATGCTCCATGGCGTATAACAGAACTCACAAACTTCTTTTGTTCTTCTGTGCAAGATCTTAAAACAAAATGCATAACACAAAGGCAACTTGACAACACACAAAATTCAAGTTTCAAAGTTCCAATATGTCCCTAGAATGTGTATTTTAAATTTGCCCTCCACATATTGCACAGGTCTTCAGTTTTATCACACTTGTGTCACTTTTGATTTTAACCCTGTTCCAAACGGGCTGTTTCAATGTCTGTAGCTTTAAAAACCAGCTGGGCTGCTGCTGTCCTCACCCCTTTGATCTTATCCTGTTGTGACATCACATGAGGCTGTGAAAAAGGATTTGCTACCTTATTTACTAAATCCAGAAATGCCAAATTGCATTAATAAGTGGCTGCAGCTGGGCTAGACACACACACAAATTTGATTCCTTGCAGCCTTGTTCAGTCAAATCCTTACTTAAATAGGCCATTTTCAAAAGGATGAAGTTGGCTAAAAGATCTCATCAGGAGCCCACTATGCCAAAGTCAAAAGGAATTCCAGAGGAGATGAGGAGGAAGGTGATAGAAATAGATTAGTCTGGGAAGGGCTGCAAAGCTATTTCTAAGGCTGTGGGACTCCAATGATCCACAGTGAGCGACATTATCTATAAATTGAGAGTGCATGGAACAAAAGTGAAGCTCCCCTGAGGTGGCTGACAAAACTCAAAATTCCTCCAAGAGCATGGTGACAACTCATCTGGCAAGTCACAAACGATCCTGCAAAACATCCAAAGAAGTGTAGGCCTCTCTCATTAAAAGTCAGCACTCATTATTCCACTATCGGAAAGACAATGGGGATAAACATGGGGATCCACTGGAGAGTGGTTGGGCAAAAACCTCTGCTAACCCAGAAGATCATTAAGGTTCATCAGCATTTTGCCACAACACACCTTGATGACCCTCAAATTTTTTTGGAAGGACGTTCGATGGAGTTAAATCACATGTAAGGCAGGATTCTTGTTACATTAGATGTCAGTAAAACTCCTTAAAAAGAAAATTCTCGATCCTGGAGGTGGTATGTCGTGGAAAAGCTTTGCCGCTTCAGAGGCAGGGTGACTGGACATAATTAAGGAAAACAAGAATTCTGCTCTAATCTGAAGGAGAACGTCAATTCACTAATCTGTGGTTAGAAGCTCAAGCTCATAACTGGGTTCTGCAGCAAGACAAGACAACGCCACTTCTGAATCACTCAAACCAAATAAAATTACAATTTTGGATCAGTCTTGGCAAAGCCTGAACTCCAGAGAGATGCTGAGATGCTCAGATTTTAAGGTGGGCTCACAATCTCGCCCATGATGCTGCACTAAAGCAGTTATGCAAAGATGAGTGGGCCAAAACTCCACCACAGTGAAGTCAGAGGCTGAATATGACCTTTATGAGTGAAAATGCCTCATTCACTCCTGAACAGTTTTTAGCTGGAACAAAACACAGACTGGTTTGCATCGTTAGCTTCACATGTATTAGTCAACAAAATTCAGGTTCTGGCTCAAGTTGAGGGAAGATTGTGGTTTCAGTCACATGTTCATAAGAACATCTTGTACTGCAAGTCACTGGAGGCTTTTTCTATAATAAATTAAGACAATCGTCATGGTCTGTGAACCGTTACGTGACAATCTCAAAGACATCTGTTCCATACTGATGAAAAGTGGTAATTGTGACTGTTACATCCCAAAGATCCAAACACTTTGACCTTTTTGACATCGTCAGTGGAGGTCACCACTAATGAAACCCAAAAGGAAATAATATCTCCTGAGGAAAGAGGGAGAGAAAAAAACTGTACACGACTTCACACACACAGGTGGGTTGAAGAGTCTGTCACATTAGCTCCTCCTACCCGCTCTGGCAGGAAGATAACTGCTGGGTGATGGAACATGCATCACTAACTCTTCATGACTGATAATTTTGCGCAGGAATGTTGCCACAGATGAGGTCATAACACTTGAAATGCAAGGGCTTTCATATAATTTCATCAGTGGTGTAGAGGCTAATCTTTGATTCTTTGCTTTCTTCATTTTCTTCATTTAATCTCTTCTTTGGAATGGCCGACACAGAGACTTATCTTTTACGCGTGTGACAACTTTAACCATCACAGCACGGTAAAAAGACAGTGTTGCTCATTTATTCTCTAATTCAAGTCAAAAGAAACAACAATGTCTTCATTGTGGGTAAAGACAGATAGACCACAGCAAAACTGCATACACTCATATTTTTGTGTAAATAACCATGAAATCAAATCTAATACATATGAAATCTAACATTTCCTTGTAACCAAAAAATACGAATACATGAATATATCAAAAAAATATATAAAAATTGATCCTTCATGAAATATGTAAACCTTATAAAATGGTGCTTACAAGTGGATCACAGGCTCAATTAACAGTGTCATTTTGGGATAGATAGTGACTTAAAAATGCTGGTATTTTAAGCAAAATCTTTAACATTGCCACTTAAACCATGTGCTGTGAGTGCCTAAGCATAACCATTGAAATATTGTTTCAATGAGTCACATTGCAGATATAAGATTTTGAGAAACAAACAGCTAAAAAAATGAATGCTGAGTTCCTCATTACACAGTAATCGAACTACAGTTTGAAGTTAGCAGTAGACTTACCAAGTAACTCACAACGTACTTTGATGATTTTATGTGTAACAGCAACTGAATAGTGTGAAAAATTTTATTATAATTGTAGAAGAAAGCAGAAGCGTTTTTCTGGTGAGCAGTGAATTACAGTTAATCTCCCACCAGAACACTTATTTGGATCCATCAACAATGCAGGTTTAATGTGGCTGAGAAAGCCAAAAACAGTCTATGCAGAGTTTAAAATGAATGCGTTTGTCAGGAAGAGAGTGTTTTAGGCTGCATGAAGGCATTTCCCTGTCAACTGATTGGGTGCCTTTGAAGGCAGCGCAACTGGTGGCGTGTTTAATCTGCAGTGTGACAGCGCAGAATCAAAGCACATTGTCTTTGAACACGTTAATCCACTGTTTACCTTGATTAAAGCCCCCTATAGGATTTTGACATTTCTGACTTTGTGGCACGTAGCCCTACATATCTAAACAGCCGCACAAACAGCCGAGCATCTGGGAGACGGTGAAATTGCAGGGAGGCACTGGGCACACATAATTATGTGAAATTCATTTTCCTCTCAACATCGCTGAACATCCTGACAGCAAAGTACCCACCAATCCTGCCTCTGTGTCCTCGTCCAAATCACCAGGTTACTGAGGGAAGCGAGTCGAGCACACAGAACACACTCTGCTGGCAGTTTGTTAGGCACATCTAGTAGAACTAATGCAGTCTAGTGCAACAGCCCTGCAATAACCCCGATCTTCATGAAGGTTATGACGAAGTTCCCTTTTTTAATAAGTGTCATTTTGGAGGCGGTGCAGCTGAATTGTAGGTTAAAATTATTGAAATGAGGGATGTTTCTTGTACTTTCTGCATCCCATTTATGCCAGTGTCATCAGGCTAAATAGCAGACACTCCTCTATGTACTGTATTAGTACAGTATATTCTTGCTATAGACTTTTATAGAATCTAGAAGACAGATCGACAGCCAGCCAGGTAGAATATGAGTCAACTGAGATCTGTTAAGAACATCACAAAGTAGAATTTATCAACTCAGTCTCACAAGGACTTAAAAAGACATTTTGGTCAAGTTTTATCCCATACTCCACTTTATTCCCTCAAAAGTATCTAAGTATTTAAAGAAAAATGCACATTTAATAAAACACAAGAGATTTTTGCTGTCTTTTCTGTGATTTATTTATCTAGTTTTAATTATGTGAATGCACAATAGCAGCCACTGCCTATTTGGAGTGATTTTACCCACAGAAACATCACCTGACTTATTTTGAGCACTGCTGTCGCAGATATTGTACAATCAAAAGTTGGTGCTCTTGGAAATGTCCTCATGAGCTACTAAATGTTGGGATTCTGCCCAAGAAAAAGACTGTCACACAGAAAATTGCTGCCATGAAAAAAAACTTGAAAAAGGAAAAACATTCTGAGTATATACTTCAATAATGAATCAAATAGATTCCAATAAAACCGCCGTATATATTTGAAAATGTCTGCGGACCTTATTGAATCATTAAGCAATATGCTGTGACATTAAGGTGGTTATTTCTCTGTTTGTCATTCATTACATAATTCAGACTCTTTTAAAAGGTGTTTTGGCAACAGCCAGTCCTTGCAGTATTACAGACTAAAGTATAAATTGAACTCTGGTCATTAATTACAAAGAGCACCTTGAGTTGGAAGAGACATAAATTACTAAAGTATAAAGTTTGTATTATGGATAATGTTGCCTCTTTTATATAATATCTCAGATAGTTAGATGTCATTTCATTTGGCTTTGGAAAAATCAAGATATTTTCTCTTCAGACACATCCTCCAGCTTCATGGGTGTAGGAAGAGTCTTTACACAAACACAGCATACAGTGCAGCCGTGTGACAAAAGAAGTAGGTGGGAAAGGCAGGAAGAATACATTTCTCTTGTGTTATATATTTTTTTTGCATTATTACTAACAGTCTCTTAGATAATTTTGAGATAAAGAGGTGGGCTGTCAGGAGGCTAAGCTTGTGAGAAACTGGAGTTTGACACTGGAGCTGTGCCATTTTACTTCAAAGAAATCTGCTTGCCTACAGCAATTGCCTGGAAAGAACAGGAGTTGTTATCTCGCAACAAATTAGGGTTAAAGAGCCACATGGTATTTGGATGTAATGAGAGTATTTATTTAAATATTTCGCATAATTGGTGTGTAGCTTTCTATAATTACTGGATAATGCCAACATGCTACAGTTATTATATCCACTTATCACGGTGTTAAAGTGGAAAAGTGAATCACATTATTAATTGACATTCACATTATGAATTACATTGTTAGCTCCTGAGGAGAAAAGCAAGATCTGAGAACTCCTGAGAAGTATATCATCACACAAATACAGTGCTTTGTGAAAGTATTCGGCCCCCTTGAACTTTTCAACCTTTCGCCACATTTCAGGCTTCAAACATAAAGATATAAAATTTTAATTTTTTGTCAAGAATCAACAACAATTGGGACACAATCGTGAAGTGGAATGACATTTATTGGATATTTTATACTTTTTCAACAAATAAAAAACTGAAAAGTGGGACGTGCAATATTATTCGGCCCCTTTACTTTCAGTGCAGCAAACTCACTCCAGAAGTTCAGTGAGGATCTCTGAATGATCCAATGTCGTTCTAAATGACTGATGATGATAAATAGAATCCACCTGTGTGTAATCAAGTCTCCGTATAAATGCACCTGCTCTGTGATAGTCTCAGGTTTCTGTTTAAAGTGCAGAGCATCATGAAGACCAAGGAACACACCAGGCAGGTCCGAGATACTGTTGTGGAGAAGTTTAAAGCCGGATTTGGATACAAAAAGATTTCCCAAGCTTTAAACATCTCAAAGAGCACTGTGCAAGCAATCATATTGAAATGGAAGGAGTATCAGACCACTGCAAATCTACCAAGACCCGGCCGTCCCTCTAAACTTTCACCTTGAACAAGGAGAAGACTGATCAGAGATGCAGCCAAGAGGCCCATGATCACTCTGGATGAACTGCAGAGATCTACAGCTGAGGTGGGAGAGTCTGTCCATAGGACAACAATCAGTCGTACACTGCACAAATCTGGCCTTTATGGAAGAGTGGCAAGAAGAAAGCCATTTCTCAAAGATATCCATAAAAAGTCTCGTTTGACGTTTGCCACAAGCCACCTGGGAGACACACCAAACATGTGGAAGAAGGTGCTCGGGTCAGATGAAACCAAAATGGAAGTTTTTGGCCACAATGCAAAACGATACGTTTGGCGTAAAAGCAACACAGCTCATCACCCTGAACACACCACCCCCACTGTCAAACATGGTGGTGGCAGCCTCATGGTTTGGGCCTGCTTTTCTTCAGCAGGGACAGGGAAGATGGTTAAAATTGATGGGAAGATGAATGGAGCCAAACACAGGACCATTCTGGAAGAAAACCTGTTGGGAGTCTGCAAAAGACCTGAGACTGGGACGGAGATTTATCTTCCAACAGGACAATGATCCAAAACATAAAGCCAAATCTACAGTGGAATGGTTCACAAATAAACGTATCCAGGTGTTAGAATGGCCAAGTCAAAGTCCAGACCTGAATCCAATCGAGAATCTGTGGGCAGAGCTGAAGGCTGCTGTTCACAAACGCTCTCCATCCAACCTCACTGAGCTCGAGCTGTTTTGCAAGGAAGAATGGGCAAGAATTTCAGTCCCTCGATGTGCAAAACTGATAGAGACATACCCCAAGCAACTTGCAGCTGTAATTGCAGCAAAAGGTGGCGCTACAAAGTATTAATGCAAGGGGCCGAATAATATTGCACGCCCCACTTGTCAGGTTTTTATTTGTTAAAAAAGTTTAAAATATCCAATAAATTTCGTTCCACTTCACGATTGTGTCCCACTTGTTGTTGATTCTTGACAAAAAAATTAAAATTTTATATCTTTATGTTAGAAGCCTGAAATGTGGCGAAAGGTTGAAAAGTTCAAGGGGGCCGAATACTTTCACAAAGCACTGTATATTAATTGTTGAATATGTTCAGTGTTTCTTAATTTATGTTTTTCTAAAGCACATGCACTTTTACCAGCGGAACAAACATCAGCATGAAGTGCAAAACACAAAACCACCACTACCACCTATTATTACCTCAGGAAAAGTAGTTCATTAACAGTGTGTTGCGTTGCACTGCGTTGCATTGTGTCACATTGTGTTGTGTTGCCAACATCGACCCTACAGTGAAAATAACTTTTCTTGTAGTTCTGTTTTGGTTCTACCAGCTCTGTTTTTTCACTTTATGTGCTGATTATGTTCACCAACTGTAACAGCAATATGTCTGTAGGAGATAAAGCACCGCCTGCTTGTTCCCTGCCAAATGTTGCTGATGGTTGTTGTTTGCTTAAATACAATATTCATTTTAATACATTATTATCCAAAGCATGCTAAGCAATTCTACGGTCTAAATGACTTGAAGTACTTGTAGATTTGTAATAAGGGTTAGGTTAAAACGCCCTTTAGTTAAAGAGAGGGTTCTTTACCTTCTTGTTTGTAAAATGGTTTTTGTATATGCTGCAATACACATCATGAGTAAAATAAGCAGACAAGGGCATGATTGAGCATTCCCACCAAACAGTTTTACAATTTTGTTTATCAGACACTTTTATCCAAAGCGACATACATCTGAGAGTAGATACAACACAAGCAAGGATAAGTCAAGAGAAAACAACCTGGATAAGAGCCATAAAACAGACGAAAGTGTGAAACCCTGAAACTGCAGTGTACTCCTGTCTCAAAAACACAGATTCAGTCTTTGTTTGGGGCTTTTAGAGTAGTGCTGTATCATTCTTTTTCGGTTTCTGATTCGGATATCTATGGTTGAATTACACCATAGTTACAGCTTTTCGGTGTGTGGAGGTGAGTAGTTTTCTGGTGCTTGAGCAGGGCTGTAGGTGAGCTGGTGTGTTTGAGCTGCAGCGCGGTAGGAGGGATGAGTTGAGAGTCAGTCAGACACTGTGTGAGCTTCACTTTCAAGAGGAAGCAATGGTGCTGAGTTACATCCAAGTCATTTTAAGGTAGGTAATGCTTGTTTTAATAGAAAAACTTCTAAATATGTAACTTTGATACACAAAGATAATTTAAAAAATACTCAAAATCATAATCTTTCATTGCCGTAAAGTATTTTACAGTTAAAACCAAGCAATTAGTCAAACATGCCAGACAATTGTCTCTATTGTGGAGTCCACATTTGTGGAAACTTTCCTGTTTCTGCCTGTTTTTTTTATGTTTACTCTAAAAGGAATTAGGCACTTATCAGAGTGCAAGTTTATTGGATTGCACTTTCTAGGAAGTGGGAGTGGTTTCCCGGGTTAGACATTTACACACACACACACACACACATATATATATATATATATATATATATATATATTCATTTTTAATTAACTGTGTAACTGTTGATAGTGTGAGTTGAGGTTCACAGAAAAATACGAGTCAAAACTGCACTCCACTGCAGGTTTTTTTGTTCTTTTTTTTAAACTGGTCATGTATAATAGGAGGAGGTCAAGTTGCAAGTACGTAAAGTTAGTCTGAAGATTGCAACCTAAATAGAAAGTAACAAACAAAGAAGCAGGGCGTAATAGTTAGTACCACAATACTGCCTTTTAAAAAAATAGAAAATTTAAAAGCCAGCTAACTTGTACTTTTGTGGTTCATACCTTCAGTCAGTTAGCTCTTGTTTACTGTTCCACCCGGTGCGAGGTTCCTGTTTTGCATCATGATTGACTTTCGTGGAACGTTATTCAACCTTTTCTCTGCACTTCACTAAAAATCTGGTGAAAAAGGATGAAAAGTTGAGCAGATACATGTGTGAGCACTGAACCAACATTTTGCTACACCTGCATCATGAATGTGTATCTAAATTACCCTGAATACTGACATAATCAGCCACACGGATTTAATTTAAGTGCACATCATTCGTAGTTCCTCAAACCAGCAGGAGATAATATCTTCTGCCCATGTTCGCTTGTTTCCACATGAGTTACTTTGCAAAGTGTAAATGGACCAGCTGGAAGCAATGGAGCAAAGGGCTAAATTATAGGGAGTTCAATGGGAAAAAACAACAAACAAAAAAACCCCCACTGTTTATGTGAAAATGCAATTTTCTCAGTATACTTCAAACGAGTTCTGTTTCATACAGACATCAAGGAAACATCAATGCAACGAAATGGATCATTTAGATGGTTTTTGAAATAAAGAGATTGTTGCTCAACATTCAACTCAATTGTTGTCAATGGAAAAAATGACAATAAAAAACAGACACCCATCGCATTGTCTTAACTTTATCCTAAAAATAAGACTGGTGGATTGTTTATTACACCAGAGTTTGCTTGAAAACGAACCAATGTTTTCAGTTGCATGGTTATGGACCCTCATTTTGGTTTTCAAATTAAAATGTTTTAATTAGAGTGACGATGGAAGAAGTATTAATGCCTGACAGAAGAGAGGCAATAAAATCAATTTTTAGCACCTATTCTGTATTTAATTATATGCAAATATTTGGATACAAGGATTCTGCAATCTATTAGTAACATCCTGATAGAAAACAAATGATAAAACCCTCTGAAACGGTAAGAAAGACGATCAAATTTTCATCAGATTTCCTGCTGACTCAAGGCTGCATGCTCCCCTCTGCTGGAAACAGATGAATGATTAGAACCCGCAAGGTGAGAGAAAAAGGCTCCGAGTGCTGAAACATGCAGCTTTAGAATGGAAATATCCTAAGAATGACACAGCTGCAAGGGGCTGAATAAATTACAAACTACCAACTGAATTACTTGATAAGGTTTAGAGATTTCTGGCTTCCCAAGCTATTTTTTTCAGCAAGTAAGCAAGCTTAAGAACAATGGACTTCTCATTGTGCGTTTTTGTAGCCTCTCTTCTTGGAATATTGAATTTCGAGGCTAGTATCTTGTATGTGGTTGGATTCAAAAGACTACTGAACCCCGCTGCTTGGGTGTAGACAAAGGGCCTCCAGACAAAATGTGATGCAATGATATATAATCTTTCGTTTTTCCTTTTTATTTTCAGAGAAGAGAAGAGAAGAAGAGCAGAGAAGAGAAGAGAAGAGAAGAGAAGAGAAGAGAAGAGAAGAGAAGAGAATTTCGCAGTATACTACACAGGCCAAAGAGCTAAGTGTGTTTATGTTTGATATAAAGGATTTTTTTTCCCCGAAAGTGCAATTGTGTAAAATAACTAATGTATCCAGTACTGACCTGAATTGGCCACTGAACTGGCAGTGACCTGAAATGAATTACTATAGTCCACAACAGTTACATTATTGTGGACCAGTGAGTAAGTGTCATAGCTCATACTGCAAACAAATCCACCACTAGTCTTTTAGAATACTCACTTTTCACCAAATAAATATGTACCTAATGGTTAAAATTGACACTGGCCTATTCAGTACTAAAAACCCAAATCAATCAGTTTCTGTTGTGATCACCCTTTGAATCTAAAATGTTTCCAGTTTTCTTAGGTATACTTTCACATGTTTCACTTATCTTTCTGAACTCTCTACAGTTTTTTGGTGGATCTGAGCGGTCTCAGTCGCTCCTGTTTCTAATTGTTGTGCCTTTGTGGCTTGGCAATGTAGCCATCAGGGCTCCGCGGGAGTCACACCATCTGGTGCAGGACTCCGAGTTCTTCATCTCGCTTGTTCTTCGTGTCTCTATGTTTGGGGTCGTTGTCATGCAGCAGAATAAATTTTGGACCAATAACATGCCTCCTTATGGTAGTGTGATGGATTCTATTGTTGGAGTTTCACTACTGTGTTGACACAAGCTCTCGAGTTTTTTAGCGGACAAAGTTTTATTTCTGCAGACTGGAGCTGTCTCCAAATGGACAGGCAGGTTCCAGATGTGGACATGTGGTTGTCATGTCCCGATGGAGAAGAATAGGACATACAGACTATCAACAATTGGCTGCAGTTGTCACAGCAACAAGAGTAAGTATACGGTTTTTCAAGAGTGCATTTAGAACTTGCAGTGTTTTTTTTTCTTGCTAATGGCTGAAATATTTAAACCAAGAAATGGAAATTTCTTGGTTCCAGCATGTCGCCAGAGACACTTTCTGCTGTATTTTATCAGCTCATGTTGTTGGGGAAAATTCACAGATACAGGAAACAAAGCTTGCTAGATTTTAGATTCCTATCATTTATTATTCATTTACTTCATTTTGTTGTAGTGTACTTTGGGTTTATTACAGAGCACATTAGTTGTAATTGCTTCTAGATTTCCACACTTAAAGCTGAGATGAAAACATGGAGCTGACAAAGTTTGCAACAAGATTACATCACTGCACTGCACTCTACACTCACTTATAATGTAAAGCCAATTATGGATTCCTCTAAAATGACTCCGGCAGTAAGACTAGGTCAATTCTCTCATTAAATAAGACAAAGAGGAGGTCACATAATGACTACTCCGTGGAAATTTAACATTGACCGACTCGACCATTTCTAATAATATATTGGATTTCTTAATTCATAATGGCAGTCATCAATCACATGGACTGTTATAGATGTTCATCACACTGCAACCTCTCCCTCAGTCTGTCTGATGATATATCTTTTTGATCCATTAACTCAACCCAAACCAAGTCCTTATAACTGATAATGTCCTTTTAAAAAAGGTAGTGTCTACGGATACGGGTCCGTATCCGTAGCCCACAGGCTACGGGTGCGGCACTTTCCATTTGCCAGACAGATACGGACCCGTACGCGAGTCTCGCGAGTCAAGAAGCTGCTAACCACTGCAAACTGTTGAAAGGTAAGCAAAGGTTAAGGTTAGGGTTAGTGTTAGGGTCAGGTTTAGGGTCCGTACCTGTCGTACCGATGCTACGGGTCCGTACAGCTAGCGTCTACCGGGAGTCACGTGACCAGATCTCGCGTATCTGATTGGCAAATGGCAAGTGCCGTATCCGTAGTCCACAGGCTACGGGTACGGGTCCGTACCTCTAGCAACAACCTTTTAAAAAAAAAAATCGAAATACATAGTGTCTCAAAATGACTGCTTTTCTGTATAGAACAATAAAAATCTACACCAAATGTGGGTCAAATCTGTGTTTTTATCTTCCATACCTTATAAACACACACATTTTCCAAAACACACAACATACAAAGTGATTGCGCCCTTTGATCACTCTTGGGAAGAACATCAATTAGAAGCAGAAACGATAGCAGCGTGTTGCAGGGTGCAAGAAGTAATAATACTCACAGTTATGCCACAACTCACAAACACGCAGTCAAACAGAAATACTCATGCAGCATTATCTTGCCTGCATCTACAAACCTCCCACACATACAAAGTTAACAGCTTTGAAAGTAGCTGCAGTGGGTCGCTAGGGTCACGGTAAATTCTCATGGGATGACTAATGGACAAGAACCGCACAATCAGATACCTTTTTTTTTTTTTTTCAAACAACCTCACTCATGTGAATCAGTTGAGGCTCTAAAATCGGGCGCGTCACTTTTGCAGCATCAGATCAAGTGCTCGTCATTTATCAGGCATTCAGAAATAATTCAGCCGCTTTGTCCTCAATGGTCCACGAAGAACTCCTGAACTGACGCACAACTTTAGTTCCCAGATGAAAATGAGCTGAAATGGAACTGCCAGCAGAGGGAATTAATAGACCTTTTAAACTGGAAGTTGTTTCAGCCCAAACTGAAGAGAGCCCCTGGGAAAAGCCAATGTTAAATTTGTATTCAAACCTGTAGGACTCCTACTACAACAGCACTAAAAATCCTTTTTAGAGTGCATTGCTTACAGTACAGAGCAGACAAGGCTGGACTACAATGTGCCCCTGATCCTTTCTGAATTCCCAACTCACTAAGCAATAATATTACACATTAGCTTTCATCTCTGACTTTTTCCACACATTTAAAAAAAAATAAGCTCTAATGTTTAGCAACTCTTGTGAAAAAGGTGCAGCTTACACAAAAAATCTGTACAAATCTAACATGAATACAAATTACACAAAGAAGAATACATCTTCATTTTGACCTTTCTTTGACACACAAGGTTAATGTTTAAGTTAGACAAAGGAGTACAAACAATCTTCTGCTTACTAATCAAATGAACAAGCCTGGATTTCAACTATCAGCTTTCATGACTGTTCAGTCTATATAACAGAGCACAGATTGTGAGATGAGATTTGCGTGCAGATCTTATTTTAAAGGCTATTTTACATAAAGGCAGATGCTGTATGTAGGCAGAGTGAAAGATGTGCACTGCCCTGCAGCTAATTCCATCTGACAAATTGATTTTTTTTCCCCATCCAAGCAACTCTGCTTTCAGTGTGTGATGGTGGTTGGTAGATCTGCTTGTCCTTCAAAAGTTGAGGAGAAATGCAACCTTTCTGCAGTATTTGTAAAGCACAACCATAACAGTTCCTGGCATCCACAAGCTCCTTTGTGCTTGTTGTTTGTTCTGCTTTTCATCTATTTTTAATAAATATATCAAAGCTTGACAGATGGAAAAGGAATGGCAGGATGCAAATGTGGAAGAAAGGAATGCATCCAACTGTTTGCTCTTGTAAGCAGCTTGTACGAAGTGTTTCAGACCAGCAGATCAACACTGTTTTTATAAATGCATGACCAGCGATTACATATCCATCACAACTGCTCCATGTTCATGTGTGTTTCATTGTAAACCAAACCAATTTTCAGTGGTCGTTTTGCTGCCCAAAACCTAAACTAAACCCCACCAGCAGGCTTGTTGCATCAAAACAAAATTATTTTTAACAAGTATTCGTAATAATGCTAGAAGGCCCAGATGGTAACCCGTTAAAATGGGTATTAGATCAGAGAACACTGACAACTGGGACTTCAGAAAGCATAGGAAAACAACTTATTTTTAATGAGTGTGGATAAACAGTAACACCTTTACTTTGGTTCAGGGTGGTATAGAGCCATTACACATGGAGAACAAAGGGGAAAACACATAGGAGTAGAAGATAAAAATGAATCAAAGTCTCTTTGGGAACAGAATACAAACAAGTTGTCTGTAATGCTACTGAGGCTTTCAAGATTCAGCAGCCCATTTCACGAAACAAAAGCACCATTTACACACAGATTACTGACTGGTGGCGATGCTCAGAAATTGCAAATACATTTGTGAATCGTACAGGCTTCTGACATGTCCATGCATGATTTACAAGCACAAACATTTTCTATTAATGGAATGTTTCAAACCTAACAGGATGGAAAATGATGATAGAATGTTGCCATTCACTGACTGCATGTTGCAAATTTGGTGAAATGGTTTCCAGCTTAGCAAGATATTTTTTGGTCACACAAAAGGAGGTGCAAAGTACAGCATATAGCAGAAAAGCCTTCTGTGTCTGGTTGGGTAAAGTCTCACTTGCAGTTTCATTTGGGAAACATGATTTAATGACTTGGCACCTTTTGGAACTTAGAGGAGCTTAAAGCTTCCAAAGGGGAAGAATGACAGAAAAAAAATTGGAGCTGGGCTGGACCATTTTCTCTGGGGAAACTGAAAAAGGATTGTCAGGACTCCACAGGGCTCACATTGCTGAGCTGCTTGTTTGGAGGTTAAACAGACATAGAACATGTGGATTGATGGACGTACATGACGCCATCCTTCCATTCCAGCCTGAAAACAAACTTTGAACCTTTACTCCTACTGGTAGATAGAACTCTACAACAGTAAGGTTAGTACTGTGTGTTGTTTATTCCTTGCAACACTCGATGTAATGGACAATACTGCTTTTGGCGCCACCAGTAGGGCTTTAGACTTTTGTCTGTTGTTCCATTAGGAGTCAATTTCATAGAAGTTGCCACAGGGAGAGACCATTTCTCAAGGTCCAGGACAGAGTCCATTCTATTAGATATGGCCAGATGATAGATGATCTCTTCAGGTCGACTATTTTAACCCCTACGGTTTATTCAGAGTTAGTACTCACTCTTACATATTCAATTGCTCTATAATCCCCACAATTAGTTTTTGTATAGGTGCTCCCTCCATCTGTACTTATCTTTGTCTTTCTCTCTCACACAGACACGCAGGCAAAGAAGAACCCTGTGGTCATATTGCTCTGTTTGCTTTCTGCTGTCTTGGTTTTGAAGAGCCTTCAAATGTCTTCAAAGATCCATGAAAAAAACAATGACAGCTGTCTAGCATTTGGTTCTTTTTGGCAGCTAATGTTGGCGTAAGAACCTCTAATTTGAATTCTCATCTGCCATGGATTGGTGACAATTAATTAAACATAGATTCCTGAAGGCTATGAGTGTTTTAAGGTAGCTGAAAAGCATTTGTGCAATTCCTTTCGCAACAGGCAGTGCAAAAAGACAGAAAGTTGAAAAAGGCATCAATAAGTAAGATGTATCCGGACCAGTCTTGATTGAGGCTCTTGCCTCTGTGACATGTCAGTGACAGGCTGTGAATTGGATATGTGTCTGGGCTTTGTTAGTAGGCAGAGAAAAATAGGAAGACATGCCTTTTCCTAAAAACCAAGTAAGCCAAGACTTTAATTAAAAATGTACCAATCTCAATCGAATTAACTTGTTGGAACAATAAGAGAAACCACACAAACCGCATTTGTCCTATAATGAAATTACACTGTAAGGTAAAAACAGTTCAATCACATCCAAGGACAAACTGAATTTAAAGAGTAAAGAAACAGCTGCAACTCCTGTCCAATCAAAGAACACCAGCCTCTCTGCTTTCAAGGTGGTAGCATCATTTGATCTTATCAGTAAAGCAAATAGCTAACAGCAGTATCAGCAAAGTATTGAGTGTTATAAAAACAGAGACAGCAGGCCTTATTAAAAATATTGAGCTATGCTGTGTTTCTCTGTGTACCGACTATATAAACTGCACATATTAGAAACATTTCAGTGTTTTTTCAGATGAATAAACTTCATTATTAAAATCCATCAGGCCAAAAACCACACACCATTCTCATTCTATACAACAGAGAGGAAACATTGGTTAAATATCATTGTCAGAACAAGCAACCATATCTTCTACACATTCAGTTCGACTCATCTACTGTGTTTTGTCTGGTAGTTTTCCTGTCAATAAAAGAAATCCACCTGTCAAAGTTTGTAAAAAAAAAAAAAAAAAATATATATATATATATATATATATATATATATATATATTCTTCACAAGATGACCCAATACCCAGGTAATTCAATACTAGCAAATCCTCTTTTGAATCCCCATTTTTCAGCTACTACTACTACTACTACTACTACTTCAGTTCTCACGGTTGGAGTCAACAATGTGTAAAGATCAATGCCATATTCAGATTTACACTAAGTTGTAAGGATGCTTTCATTGTTTCTCACATGGGCTACCATAATGCACTCTGGGTGAATTAGTGGAATGAAGAGCTTTTGTGAGTGCTTGACATGTGCTTCTGTTTATACTGTTGCACCCTTCACTATAATATTTTTTCCAGCTTCTTTTTTGTTTTTTTCTGTCTGCTCATATTTCATGTTTTGATTGCTTTAATTGCTCTCATGGTGTTTTGCTTTATTTACCGCAGAATTCACTGGAGTTTATTTCTGCTTTGATTTCTCTAGAACCTGGTTGACAACTACAGTATACGAGTAAAGCTATGAAGATAGTGCAAGATGGAAACCTGCAGGCTTTCCATTTAACGCTTCAAAAATTGAGCAGTGTTTCTTTGTAATCGGGGGACATAAAATGTGTCAGATAGATATATGAAGCCCAAATGATTGAAAATCCCTCTTTGATTGTTGATTTAACCCATTTAAGCTCATCCCAGCTCAACTTTTCTCTGTGAAAATAATTCTTTCATGCTGTAAAATGGATTCTCCACTCTCTGCAGCACACCAGCTCACCTATGACTCTGTTCAAACACTGTAAAACTACTCGGCATTTCACAATGGCAAGCTGAAATATTGGATTAAATCAGCCATACATGTTTGAACTGTGTTTGAAGAATAATGATAGAGAAAGCCCCACACCTCCAGGCTGGTTGCTTCTGTTCGCAACACATAAAACCTTGGAGGTCTGAATCCATGTTTTTGAGACTGTCATTGGTACACTGAAGTTCAAGATTTCAAGAAAAATTCAAGAAAATTCTCAGCTGTGGTGTTGACTGCTTATTTCGCTTAAGATAAATCTAATCATTATAAAAAATATATGGACATGTTAAAAATGGCTTAAAAAAAACTTGGAGGGGGGGTTGAATATGCAAGACAATGTGTTTGCTGAAGCAAGTCGGATCACCAGCATGATAAACAATTTTAGGAAATGTGATTCAAGCAACCTGAGTGCATTTATCGTAATCCAACTGTTACAATTACTGGTATGCACACTATTCTTCTGCGTCTCCAAATGTATCTTGAATATAAATAGTGGACTAGTGTTGACACCAGTGTCTCCGATGAAAATACTGAGGCCATGTGTGGTTACAGTTTCATATTAGACATATAAGAATGTTACATAAAGGTCTACTTAAAGCTGGGATAGGCAGAAAACTAGAAAAAAATGCCAGAACGCTCTCCTGCAGCTCTTTCCTCTCCCTTCACTGTCCCAGGGCCTCGCTCACGCTAGAGGAGTTTTAAAGTTGTAACAGATTTTGAAATCTGGTTGCATCACACACATGAGGAGAAACTTCACAGATATTCTTTTCTCTAATCTCAGACATGCACGCCAATGAGACTGGAAATAAGAGACTACATCTACAGGATTCTATTAAGATAATGGTGCCAGAGGGAGCAATCGGGGAGCAGAGCACCACCTCACATGATCTCGTAGCGGTAAACAACATAGAGACTACAACTTGCTGCAGCGCTAATAATACTTTGCAGTTGGAAAAAAAACAAAAGCAGAAGGCTTAACAAGTCTGGATGAGAAAATAGTTGGAAAGATGCAGTCAACATGGGCTGTTTATTCTTCAGCAAGAATGTAAAATGAGATTTCATATTCATAGCCTCAAGGGTCAGAATGTTCAGTGTTGCTTGGCAAGAGTGTCCACTTCTCTAGATGCTAGCATGGGAATCATAACCATCCCAATTTTAACTCATAGATCTTAAACATGTTTTATATTATTGGGGTGGGTTGGATGGGTCTGTGAGCAACTCTCAAGGGTAAGATTAGATCTGTAAATCAGTTAGGACCAGGGTCCCAAACCAGATTTCTCCTCCAATTATCAGGAGCAGTGAAACCAGCATTAATCCATCTGGAACTCCTGTTATGTAAGCCAAGCTGAGGCCCTTCTCATCAAGCCCCAATGTACTTCAAACGCGCAAAAACAGTCAAGATCAAAGTTAACATTTAGATGTGGCTGCACTCCAATTTGAAAACCCAGTCAAAGTTCTCCATCTAACCCATTTTCCCACCATATATTGCTCTCATTGTGGACTTTGTCACTCTGTATACTATCTCTGCTGATCTGGGTGGACAAACCTTTGATTGGTTGAAGTCTCCGGTAACAGGCTGTATTTTTGAAAGCTCAAAAACAAGGCAAAGAGGAGGTTCAGAAGTCTAGTTTCCTCTCAGACCAGTTAAATAACAATTTGCTGAAAGATTACTATGAAATTTCCCCCAATGAGGCCAGAAAAGTATTGCCTACCCCAGCTTTAATATAGTATGTACAGTTTAAATGTAAGAAAAGGGAAAAACAGTCACTGGCATCAAACTGGTTCTTGGTATCAGTGGACAGCCTGAGTTCAAGTATCAGTTTAGAAGAATTAAAAAGAGGGACTGGTGTTTCCCCAGCACTTGGCAGGAAACTACCGCGTAAGCTACACTGAATGCTTATTGCTCCATGGCCTCAGACCATCACCAGCGTCCTTGGTCTGACTCTCCTACTCATCATTGGTAGCCATTATTTTTCTTTCCAAGATAACTCCCCCGCTGTAATTAAATACCTTGAGTAAATGCGCCTCCTCGGCCAAAATGAGCCCAGTGCGGAGACATTCTACAATATTTCAAGTTATTAAACAAAAGGGTCCTCAGTGCTGTCCTTGAGCCTCTGAAGAGGGCTTGACACACTACCGTGTCCACTCATGGACCACCCTAGTATCATGGGAATTACATCTATATTTACTTCCTATAGCAATGGTAATGCCAGAGAAAGAAGATGTACTTTATGTCCTTTATGTGGTGAGAGAGATAGTAGATAGTGGGTGTGCATTTAATGTGTCCAGGACATTTGGGACGAGCCCAGCCTCGCAGTTAAAACATTCACATCTCGATTGACCGCAGTCTTTCACTATCAGCCAAATGTTTTCATTGCATAACCATAACCATGTGCTGAACATACTTTATTCCATGGCCACAGTGTTCCTCTGATAATTACCATACTGCCATGTGCAGGAAAGATTTTTTTTAATATCAAGATGTTAAAAAAATGTTGCCATTTAAGTTAATCTTAATTTTTACCAAATGGCCAAGTATTGATGTTTTTGTGTGGCGACAGGGTGGCACGAGCACGCACACAGTCAGTGGTCCTCAGAATCACATGAAAAGGCTTACAAGTCTCTCAAGCCCCACTGTCTCTTTATCACACCAACCCATTCTGACAGTAAATGAATCCTGCACAGATGCTGCAACACACCCTCACACACACACACACACACATGCTACACTCTCTCTTTTCTCTACCACACACACACTCCTCCTTCTTGATCGTACTAGACGTAATGTTGTGGGCTTGATCTTCCATGGGTTGGTCCGGCAAAGCCAGTGAACCTGCGGCTGGTCAAAGAACCGTTTCACTGCTGCAGAACAAATTCCCAGTTGAATTTCGGCAGGCATGTGGGCAGCACGTTGCTAACTTTTAATAAAATCTGCCTCGGATATTAAGCTCATTGTGAGCAGACACAGTATGTGGACATGCTGGACATTCACAAACACACCTGCAGCCACTAGAGAGCCTGTGCTTCCAGATGAATTCCTCAGAAGATGAATCTCCTCATTATTGCTCTCTCTTAATGAACCCTTTCTATCAGAGATATGGGTAATGGTCAGTTAATATAAAATATGGTAAAAGGCCTAGAAGTGTGTTGTTTTCTCTCTTACATAACTAAAAGCACACTCTGATTTATTATACAGAAGTCATTGTCTTCTATCTCAGAGGAGGAAACTGAATAAAAATTAGACAATTCAATGATCGAACTCCACAGGGAAAATAATTCTTTAACATTTTGGAAAGATAAACATGAAAATACGGATTATGATAAAAGTCTTGAACATTTAATCCAAAAAATAGTTCTGCTTTGCATTAAGGTGGAGGCTCTGCTTAGGTTTCTAAATGCACAGAGACAATAAAGGAGAAAATTTTACAAAGCCAATTAAGATGACATCATATTTCTTCCGTATCAATTAAGCCGAATGTGCACCCATTAGGCTGCACAGAGATCTATCTGTGTCTAGAAAGTACTTCCCATTTCGGTGTGTGAATTTAAAAAAACAAATGCACAGCAGCTTGTCTCTCAATAAATGTCCAACCTGCAGAAAATAAACTTACCCGGGTTCCGTTGCAGGGAGTGCAATGACAGAAGAAAGCGGGCAGTGAGAGAAGAATATTACATTCCCCATTAATGTCCATTCACAGCTCACCGACGTTCACGCCGACACCCGCTCAGTGTGCCGACAGAGGGGGGACGCGCAGGCGGGAGCGCGCTTCTTGGCCATAGACAGAGAGAGGTGCGTCAATAAGGAGGAGGTGTGAAGACAAGATAAGAGTAATAACAGCCCTCCAGTAACGAAGGCGAAGAAGGAGACAAGTGTTGTCTCCAGCGTGTCATTATTTTCTTTAAAACTTGGCCGGATAAGCCGTAAAGATCGCACATGTGTCCGTGGTTCACTGTGACCTTATTCTAATCTCTCCATATATTATTCATGGAGCCTAATTTGGGAGCCTATATAGTGGAAATGGGCTAAGAAGGGCAAAGAGATGATATTTAGTAAATTTTAATGTTGTTTACTCACTCACAAATAGACTTTTTATGCCAAAATTTCAAAAACAATTGACCACTTAATAACTGAGTCTTTACATGAGCCTGGCAAAATGGGGACCATTGAAAATCCTGGGGTGGTACATAATTTACAACAACCAGAACTGAATTTCTGGAATTCTATTATGCTGATGTAGAATATATGGTAGATGTAAACCATGTCAATATGAAAATGAATGTGACAAGGCAAGGCAAGGCAGATGTATTTGTATACTATGTTTCATTAAGGGCAGCTCAATGTGCTTTACATTAAAACATTAAAAACATTGGAAGCATTCATACAAGCATAAAAAGCACAATTAAAAATGATAGATATAATTAAACATAGAAAAGAACAGTAAAATTAGAAATATATTAAAACATAAAATTACAGTTTGCATTTAAAACTAGCTAAAATAGGCTAGAATAGGAAAGCAGCGGCAAATAGAAATGTCTTAAGCTGTGATTTAAAAGAAGTGAGAGTTGGAGCGGACCTACAGCTTTCAGGGAGTTTGTTGCAGATATATGGAGCATAATGAGTATAAACGCTGCTTCACTGTGGTCAGTTGTAACTCTAGGGACTGAAAGCAGACCTCAGAGGCCGAGATGGTTCGCAAAGTGACACACCAATATACTTTCTTAAGGCCACTTCAAGGTACACCTGATGTACGCTTTGTAATCCACCCAAATCTGCGGCCCTTGTGGATCCTCTTCATGCATGTGCTCCAACTGCACAAGTTCAAGGAAATGCAGTTCTGTTCAAAACAAATGCTTCTTAAAAGGAGAGGCTGGATGAGGAGATTCTCAGTCATACGCTGTTCTAATTCACCATTAAAAGAGTTGTAATCGAAGAAGTCGCTGCAGACTTTGGAGGAGATTCAGTGGGAAGGTTTAAAATCCCTAGAATTCCTGTGCTGTGTCCACTCACCAAGCTCGACACACCTCAGGAATATTATATCACTGATATGGTGCTACAGCCCTAGTAGCTGATATATCCTGTAAAAACTGTCCCATGTGTGTCTCTGTGTTCAACACAAACATCTGCACAGACTGGAACACACAGCAAAAGCTACTAATCATCTGATGTACACAAACTACTACAGGTACAATTAACATTTTAGTTATTACGGTGACCACTATTCAGCCCAGCCCAGGAGAGGAGATGCTGGGGAGTATATGGGGGGTGGGGTGGGGTGGGGGGATTAACCCATAGCAAAACATCTATAGTTTATTTATGAGTTCAATATTGACAGTTCTGTGGGAACTCATACATACACACAATAACATCACTGTTGTAAATGTCCTGCAATGAAACAGAAAAAATCTCCTTAATAAAAAATTTGATATGACAGAAGAATATTTAATATCCAGCTGTGATGGAGGCCAGGATTCAGCTCTGTAAAAAATGATTTAACTGCAGCTTTAACACTATGACTCTGTGTGTGACCCTTATCTGTCTTAAATGAAGAAAGGCATATCGTGTTATTTACTGTTAGAATCTGTCTCACTGTGGAGGATAATGTTAAATTGTAAGTCATTAATAAGGTTACCACTGTGTTACGTTGTAAGTAAAAGTGTGCAACTCTCTCACTTTGGAAATGCTCATAAGCTCAGAGGAAATCCTCAAGCTGAAATAAACTAAACTTCATCTCCTGTGAACATTTTCAGGTATGTGTGTCAACTAAAGGCTAATCCTGTGTGTCTTTTGTGCTCTTCCTGATGTCAATGTTAGAAACCTTTAGAGTTTCTGACAATAAAAAGGCTCAGTCTTGTTACAATAGTTTATTTAAGCAATACAGTGTAATTTTTGAGGGTCCTTACCAGCAGATCTTTCAGGATTATCATGAAATATTTCTGAGAATACATTTTTCAAAATGAGTTTCAGTCAAGAGGGGAATTAAATACTCCAGGCATCTAAGAGCTCCTCTCACTCCACAAGATCTATTGACAAACCCCTGAGAGTCCCCACTGAATGTATCTGCAAAGCAGATCAGGTACATTGTAGGCTGGTTTTGACTTGAAATGCGCCATAGAAAAGGTTGTGTGAATTTATAGCGATAATACACAATGTCCAAAATGTGCACTTTAGTCACATTAACAAGTTAGTTCACAATATCACAGCAACAGTTCACTTCTATTTTTGAGAAAGTGTGAAATCTGTGCAGGTTTTATTAGAAGGTGATGAAAATGGCTCAGATTAATATGAAGCGACCAGGAATGTTTTTAATGGAAAAATAGGCAGTGCATTTAATTCTGGTAGTTTGGATGATGGTCACAATTAGAGAATACACTGATTACAAAATGAGCTGGCTTGTGATCTGGAGTTGGAGGTGCTGTGCTACATTTTCTATCAATCTCTGAAATCACCTCCCTCTGAGCACTGCAGCTCTCTGCTGTTTATTTAGGCAGCTGTTATGTAAATGTGTAGTCACTATGTTTCCTGTAAGAAATCACCGAGTGATGTTCAGATTCTCTTGATCCACTGGTGGCTGTCGATTGTTTTCATAGTGTGGTGTGGAGATAAAATTTGGACAGTTCAATCTGATGCGTGGGCTGATGTACACAGAGGACTGAGATTTTGGCTTTGTTTGATTTAATAGAACTAACATAAGGCTGAAAAATAAATTTAAATGCTTATTAAGCTGGACATTTTCTGCAGTGCAGCCCCTTGTCTTGGCTACAGTGATAAAGCATGGCTGCTGCCTACAACAACACTTGAGTGAAGCTCAGGCTCATATTAGTCACTGGGAGAAAAATGTCTGTTGCAAAATGATACAAAACCTTCCTCTGATCAAGTATTGACAAGATCGTATCATTATGGTTTGACTCTTGGATGAGACCTGCCTTTCCTTTAGAGATAAGTCCTCAATCTGAACCTGTAACGTGCACAAGTCTCAGTAAAGGCTGTGGCTGTAAAATGTTCAAAACAAAGCTACTGGCCGGGACAGAAGTATTGAGGTTGACATAATAGAATGACAAGGAATGCTTGTAAAATAAAATGCCAGCAGCTACACTACAGCATGGCAGCAGTGTTCCCGCATCTGACAAACTTGCTGAAAAAAACAGTCCTCCCTCCTGAAACCTGAAATTCATCTGCAGAGGTTGCTCTTGGGCTCCTCTAGTAGCTGTACAGTGGGCAGTAAGAGCCCTTGTTCCCTGGGAAAACTGCACTTGAGTAACTCTGGGAAGCTGCAATGCTATCACAAGGGAGATTTCCCTTTTCTTTGTAAAATACTAAGAGCCCTGATGAAAGGGAATTAGTCTAACCAAAGTGTGAAACCTAAACGATGCTGTGGGAGAACCTACATGTTATAATAATCGTGTGATATATATCTACAGCAAATTAAATGTTTTTTTTTTTTTCATATTTATTTCAAAGCTTACATTCACTAATACAACATATTTATAAGATTGCAGGCTTAACCTGAAAATGATGGTGTGTGGAAGGAAAAATCCCCAGTCAGTCTGTATGCAAACAGTAGTTCATTCAATTAAAATGACTCCTTACCTTGAATTTTGCATCCTGCATTCAACACAAATGTTACTCCAAATTGCATATCCAAACCCTTCCTGCATACATATCATATTTAAAGACCTGTTCCAATTAAAGTGAACGTTGTTAACAGGTCCATATGGTGTTTTTTAGAAAAAGGAAGACTTTTTGTGTGCAGATAAGCAGTCGGCGCCACGCTTGAGCTTTTCCACCTTGAAACTGCAGGCTACTGATGACAGATTCAAAAACATGGATTCAGACAGCCGGGGTTTCATAAATAACAAGCCTAAGGAACCAAAACTGTCAACCTGGGGTTTTCTGTCATTACCTTTCTTCAGAATCAGCTTCCAGTTCGAGCTTATATTCCTGTATTACTCCAGTGCTACAACTTGAACTGTAGTTTTAGAGTGTTGTTTCAGTTGAGAAAGAGGCAGACATTTCCTCACTCTGCACCTTTGTGAGGAAGCTGTCACTAGCATATATGCTGCCCGCTATGAGCTCAGCATGCATGATGGTAGACAGTTTTCGTAAAGTATACCAGCATCAACCACCGCCTCATATTCTGGGGACGTACACTGTGATATCAGCACTGGAGAACTGGTAGAACACCGGATGTACCTAAGAATAATAACTTCTCTCTTTATTCACACTATAATAAAGGAGGGAGTAGGAAATTGCCTCGTAGTCTTGTAGCAACAATTTACATAAATCACAAAAGCACAGTGATATTACAACAGTACACCACAAGCCAGAAGTGTATACATCAAAATTAATGTACTTAATCTGCTCTGTTGACAGCCTGAGCGTTGCATTTCCAGCTCTGACTGCTGTTTAGCTGAACTCCGAAGAGTTCTACCTGCTGTGAGTCGCTGCTTGATGTGAGCCGCATGTGCCATTTTATAACAATGTACCACAGCCATTTACCATTTACACTTGTGCATGTGGCATTGGGAAGCAACTTCCAACTGTTAAGAGTTACATCAAAGCCATTTAAAAGCATTTAAGGCCTTTAAATGAAACCATTTAATAAAATTTAAAAAAAGCTTACTATGTAACTTTGATGAACATAGATGAGATTTCAGGGGTTTAATCAACGCCAGGAGAAACAGCCTAAATATAACATGAAACAGAAGCTCAGTCTTCTCTTATATAATTAGTAAGCATAAGCTGTTTACATTTCAAAGGTTAGTGCATGCTTCTGACTTGAGCCAAGTGGGTTTGCGTTGCTTTTTTCATTTGTTAACTCAGAGTGGCTATTCATAAATTACCATTTATACAAACAGCAGCAAGAATGAAGACAAGAAAAGAAGCTTGTTGGCATGTGGTTAAATGCACAGCAGTATTGAGAGCAATGCAACACTTTTACTGTCACATTTTTTGACATATAGGCAAATAAGACAATGATGTTGATTATACTAAGTTGAACTGTATTTTACTTGCAAAATAGAAAATACTGGAGTGTATATTGCGAATTGGATGGATGGATGGATGGATGGATGGATGGATGGATTTTTTCAATATACACAAGAAGATATCAAAATACTTAAATGTACACCTCAAACCAAAACATCCGTCCTGACAATGTTGAACAAATACCCTTAATTTGATAACATTTCTTCCATTTTTACTTTATGAACACATTCACTATCTTGGCATTGCTTTTCTTGAAACTTTGGAAGAAGAGGACAGTAGGTGACATTCAGAGCTACGATGAAACACTTATTACAGTGAAATGTTAGCCCACTAAAATGGTATAAGCTAAGAAAGTCTGTTTCGAACATACAGTGGTTCTGTCTTTGTTCCTGCCACAATGGTTTGGAGCGGAAAAGTGAAATATTTCAACGTGTGATTTAATTGGAGCCTTGGCCCTCGTGAAGAGAAATCATGCTCTTAATCATCTAGTCTTATTGTTAGTTCATGGACCCTAGAGAAACTGTAACTCCATGTTTTGCAGTGTTCTACCTTCATCTAATATCTTCAAACTGCTTCTGCTCATCTCCTCATCTTTATTTTTAAACATTTTTTGAAATGCTAAAGCTTCATTCTCACACATCAAGGTATTATTTCCACTCTGTATTACAAAGAAATGACAATCAAGGTTGCTGCTGCTAATTAGCAGTGGCTTCTTTTTCTTATCTTGTCACGTCTTTATTAATAATTATACACTGCATGTTAAGCAGAAGACCATTTCTGAGTCATTAAAGTACAGTGGCAGATTAGTCAACCATTTGATTCACCAAACATCACTGAATTCAATATATTATCAGCTGTGTTTTTAATTTGTCCAATGTCCGTTTATTTCTTTGGACAATGCAGCAGAAATCTGTTTTTAAAAGACTTCAAATTATTATAAGAGTGCAACAGTAAAATATAAATACAATACAGTGTACACTTGTCGACTCCTACTACTGCACATCCTGTTTTACTCACTCTTTTATGTCGCAATGCAGGTTATATAACAAGGTCGGCAGATTTGCCACACAGACTCTGCAGGTATTCTCAAAGACTATAGGACTGCTAAGTTGTCTGCTATGATGGAGTTTCTAAATAGCTCAGAATAACAAAGGGTTACATGAGTAAGGCCTCTTCGCTGAGAACCTAATGTTTTATTCAATGCTGTTTTAATGACCACACAATGTGTTTGTTGCAAAGATTTGTAAAACAGACAAATAACAAAAAGAAACTTTTTTTTTTAAAAAAAGACAGATTTTCTCCAGCTAAACAGGATTTTAGTTAATTATGGTTGAAGCACATTGTTTGAGCAGATAGCAAAAAAGTCCCAATGGCCACATTCCCTGTGCAGAGATTCAGTAAAACACATTCTTATCAGCTCACCTTTCCATTAGACTGGAAGTCAGAAATAAGTTTGCATTCATTACACGACTGAAGTTGTATCCCACGCCAAGTGTAAGTTAAGCATATAATCGTCTTACACAGTTACATTCAGTGCCTCGTCCTAAGCCTGAGATGCAATTTATTCCTCAAACGCAACACTGATCTATGCTCATGATTCACACCTCTGACAATTTTCAAAATTGTTATTCATTGCACCTTCCATGTCTTTGGATATAAGGAAAACAAACTTGCAATGAAAATATGTCAGTGTAGGTTCTCAGTCACTCAGGTCATGGTAAACCTAGTAGCTTCAGTAAAAAGCAACTGGACTTCTCTTTTTGGTTCTTGAAGATGTTTTACTTGTCACCCAAGACTCTTCTTTAGTTCTACAGAAGCCTCTTGGATGAGAGGTGAAGCATCTTTGAAACTCTAAAGGAGAAGTCCAGTTCTGCTGAATCTCCTTGGGTTGCAATGAGAACAGAAGTGTCCACATGAGGGATGGGAGTGAAAGTCTGAACTCGGAACTTGTTGCTGTGAGTTATAACCACTAAGTCACAGAGTCATCCCTCTCCTAGAGCTAAATTTTAAGCTCATAAGAAAAGCTGAGAGAACTGGGTGAGGATAATCTGTAATCGTTTGCCATCGGGTTCATTGGAGTGTTGATATCACTTTCATCCTCAGGCTTGATAGGTATTTGATGCAAAGATGGAGATCAGTAAAAGATGCTTAAGTTGTGATGGCACCCCTGCAGGGATGCCAGCCTCTTATGTGTCACAACACATTTCTGTCAGTGATTAGGGCGCATTTGAATCCTCCGAGTGCATCGGCGTGTGTGTACCTCACGTCATATCTGATCTGCTGATTAAGAGCCTGAGGAACATCCATTCGCTGAACTTCAGATTGTTTCTTCTTTCTTCCCCCTTTGTGTACACATTCTTAAACTCCTACTGCATGCTTTTGATGCCTGGCACTGCTATTCCTCTGAAACAGTGATAAATTAGAGGTTCAAGGACGAAGGAGCACACGGTGAAAGAGTATTCAAATGTTTTATTGAACTGCAGTCCATTATTTCCAAAACAAATCAGCTATTTCACCACCTACACAATTGCATATCAAGAGCAACACAAATAATTTGAACCAACTGTTCTATCCACAGCGTGGGTGCTGTAGTGAAGGTAGACAGCGTGAACCAACCTCAGGTCACACTTGTATAACATGCGAGTACTGATTTCTCCACCATCAGCGATTAGTCATTTAAGAGAGACAGATGGATTGCATGGCTTCTTTAATGTCATCGCGACACAGTCATTACCTCATGATTTCCAGCCCTTTGGTTTGTGGTAAACAGGGTTTGTTACAGTCGACCAGGACAGTGACGACAACGGGTGTATCCTGAAGATTGAGCAACAAAAGATGCAACATTTGGCATTACCTTTCTTTTGTGGAAGCCTACAAAGCAGAACATCCTGTGCCACCCGGCTTCTGTCTGGCAGTGTTACTTGGCATGATTTAGATAGCTGTCTTTGAAAAGTCCTAAAAGCAACAATAACACACAGTTTAAAAGGACATACCGGATAGTTTTATTGTATCTGTGTGTGTGTGTCTGTGTGTTAACTAATTACCAGACTTATGAATGCAACGATCTTACTTTGAAATTAAACACCATTGCCTTTTTATCAGGGTACACTGATGATAGGGAAGACAGAAAGGGACAAGAGTAAACTTGAAAGAGGTTTTGATGAGCTGACCATGACTGGGTGTCATCAGACAGGAACCCTGCACCAGCCTCCTCTCGAACCCTGACGTCAAGTCCATCCGTCTTTGGAACAGGCTTCTGGTAGAAAGTAGATCTATTGTACAAGAACAGCCGCTGGTCCTTAGCGGCTACAGCCTCTACTAGGAGAGGTTAGACCCAGCACTAGAGTCAGCTAAGAGAGTGGCAGATATCAAGGAGGCTCCTTTATCAAGAATTAAGGAGCCTCCTTGATAGGCTTTATTTATGTAACTAAACTAACTTGCTTTCAGGGTTGTTTTCCTCTAATGCATGTAATGTGACCATTGAACATTGTATCAAGCAATTTTCTGACTGCTATTGATAAAATGTATATTGTCTGTACATATCATATCACTAATTCATCACTCAGACCTCACATCTAGTCATTCATTCTTACTGTCATGCTCCTCCATCACAGAGGAGCATGACTTGTCTCCTGTCATGTCAGACCTGACAAGTAATATCTCCCTGCTTTTCCCTCCAGTAATACCACCTGACCTGCCACTCATCCCTGTTCACCTGCATCAACTTCTGTGGTTAGTCCTTTCTTTATATTCAGTATAGATACTCTATATATTCCCAACAAGCCTCTAAAACCTTTCCGGATTAAGTTCCGAGATTTCACATTCAAGTGTTGTCGATGCTAGTGTCCTTTTTATAAAATTTTACTATGCCTGTTGTTGGATTTTGCCTACTACCTTTGTTTAACTACCTTCTTAATATGTACCTTAAAAGTTTAAGTTTTTTGCTAGTAAACCTTGTTTTGCTTTTACTTCCGAGTTTTTTAAGTGAGTCCTCTAAACTAAGGCCTTGACATATTGTTATAAAAGACTCATGCCAGCAATAAATCTTCCCAGTCACAAAAGCCATTCATTTCTATTGACAACACACAACAAAAATAAGTGTTTTAAAAAGCATGCTGAGCAGCAAAGGTATGTTAATGCATGCCCTGACAGGAGGCGTCACATGGTACAACCTACAGGAGTGAAGCTAGAGTGGCCATCCTACTTTAAAACCTGTCTACTCTACCTACAGTGGGCACAAGCTTGTCCAGTGAGTCCTGTTGTCTTTTACATCATTGCATTGAATGAGTATGTGTAAACGGTTTACTTGGACATCTGAAGACACCAAGCCTGTGAAGGGAGTGTGCTGCTTTTGGGTAACATTCTGCTACAAGTCCATGGGTCCAGGGATTTGCTATCTACCTCATTTTTGTTGCAGACCAACGTTAGCAAAAACTTAGCCAATGCTAAGATCATCCTGCAGTGTCTTAGCAACCTCCATTACAAAGCAGCAGCACTGACGATGGTCTCTTGAAGAAACAAAAGTTTCATAATGTCTTAATTAATGAGTTCTTCAAAAGAAAAATGCTTGTAGATCCACAGTGCCAGTGCATTCTTTGCTGTGCAAAACATGTAAAACACGTGTCTTTTATCAGTGTGAGCATCAGTGTGATGCTTTTACACATGTGATGACTCCGATACCGATGTGATGCTTTCAGAATCTGACTATTGTATTTTTTGGATTATTTGGCTCAGCCGAGCGGAAAACACTCATATAATTTCTGTTATCAATATATTGCATTGTAGTTTTTTAAAAAAGTGACATAAAAAATGATAAAGAATATGAGAGGATCTAATGGTGTAGCCATTTAACCTATTTAAAACACAAGTGTTTCAAATCTTTGATAGACATATGTATAAACACCTTTTATAGATTCTATTATATGGGCTCGTGTTTAAAAAAGCAAAATTTGATTATGCCAAATAGCTTCTGCTTGTGCTTTCTACAGTTGTAAAGAAAAAAGCAATAATTCTTAACAGTATTAGGTTAATTACATAAATATCTCAAATCCCTTAAATACTGGGAAACTTTTTATGTATAAGATTGAATACATTACAGAAAACCCTATAGAGCTGGGTGATTGAAGCCTTGGTCACAGTCAGGGTTAAACCGAAGTCTTGGTTATAAAATGGAGGGTTCTATTGAATACTCCTGCAGTGAGAGTTAGTGCTTTCAGTATTGGTTTAGAAACTTGGCTTTTCGATTAAAGAACCTTGGACTGTGGGAATACTGAGATGTTCAAATACACACATACACAAAGGCACACAGAAAACCAAAAAGAGAGAAAAACCCTGATAAACTGCATTTATATATATATATATATATATATATATATATATATATATATATATATATATATATATATATATATATATATATATATATATATATACATTTGTAACGACAGCAGCCTCCCCATACTTTTGCCTTGGGCTCTGACAGGATTGGTGAGAAAGAAGTACAGGCAGATTCTCATACAAATAAATCTTGATTTTACTAACAAAGCATTTTTTCCATCACCACTGAAGATCAAGTCATTTGTGTGATTCAAAGATTGTAGCTCTGAATATCATTTATATCATGTGCAATATTCTGATGAAGAATGCTTTTGGCTTGAGCAGTCTTCATTCTCAAGAACATTTACACAACACTACCACCACAACACCACAAATTACAGCTTCAAAAATGACCATCAAGCTGAATCACCACCACTCTGACTGACTCTCAGCAAAAACCAAATATTAAAGCTTCATAATGCAGGGTGATCGCATTTTGATTGCATGATACTGTGTAGGCATTCACATATTTTTGAGCTCAGATAGTCTGTACAGTTTAGCTGAGATTGTAATATTATTAATAATACTTTTTCAGTATATGCATATGTTGAGTAAAGCAACCTTTTTTGAGCTCTTGTGTTCACCACATGCTTTTCCAATCACAAACATGAGGACGGTAGATGTTCTGATGACTAGACACTAACCCATAAATGTCCCAGTTTAAACATAAAATTGGTAATGTCCTGAAACAACACCAAGGCAGGGTTGGTGAGGCTGTAGTCAGGTATTGTTGTGCTTTGAGCATGCTAACATACTCCCAGTAGCACTCCCACAAGTTTAGCATGTTGCTAAACATCACTACATACAAAGTGTAGCTAAGGTTTCATTATTTTAACCTGTGTTGACTATGTAAGTAAGGTTAAGTAAAGATCCAGGGCTGCAGCCCTGAAATTCATTTTTCATTAATTTGAGGTCAAGAGGGCATCTGGTTTGTGAACCTCAGAGTTGTATCTTTGTTTGACGCAGATGACATGGTTTTGTTGGCATTATCCGGCTGTGACCTTCAGCTTGTTCTGAGGCAGTTTGCAGAAAGAAACGGCTATGATGAGAGTCAGCATTTTCACATCTGAGTCTGTCCTTCTCTGCTGGAAACCAGTCGATTGCTCCCTCTGATCTGGGTTCGAGGTGTTGTTCCAAGCAAAGGAGTTTAAGCATCTCGGGAACTTGTTCATAAGTGAAGGGAAGATATAGTATAAGGTGGATTGGCCAACTGGGGCAGTAATATGGGCATTGTGCCCTACCATCTTGGTGAAGAACTGGAAGGAGACTAAATTTAGCAGTTAGTCTTTGTTCCAAGTCTCACCTACAGTCAAAAGCTCTGGGTAGGGACCAAAAATCCAAGATTGTGGATACAACCAGCCAAAGTGGGTTTTCTACATACAGTGGCTAGGCTGGTCCTTAAAGATAGGGTATAGAGTTTGGACATGTGGTTGAGGTGGGGGTAGAGCTCCTTTGCATCAAACAGAGCCAGCTGAGAGGGTTCAGGCATCTGATTTCGATGTCTCATGAGCCCTTTCCTATTTAGTGTTTCTGGGCAACTGGCATGAGACATTAAGGTTAGGCCAGGATTCACTGGAGGGATTACAGATCTCATCTGGCTTGGGAAAGTCTTGGGATGCCCTAGGAGGAGCTAAAAGATATAGTTGGGAGGGGGATGTCTGGAATGTCCTGCTGCCACCACGGCCTGATCCTGGATAAGCTTAAGAACACGAATGGATGGATGGATGGATGGATGGATGGATGGATGGATGGAGTTTGGGTCCCATGATGATTGATAAATATTGTAATATGAATCAGTTTTCATAAAGTAAACAACATTGTTTTTGGTGTTTTTACTTTTAAGACACTGTGGAAAAATAAATATTGATCACTTCTCTGGTACACCTGTAAAGTTGAATGGCATTATAAACAACAGATCTATGACAAATTGTACATACAGGAAAATGCAAATTTTGTTTTTGTGACAGTGTTAATTAAGATGCACAGTGGTCTAGGCTGTTACTGGTGCTGTTGTGCTGCACTGCGTGTGTTTTTTTAATAATCAAGCCCCTGCTACGTGCAGATGTGGGCAAAACATTTGAAATACCTCTCATTGTGACACTCTGTTCCAATAAACTGTATTATCATCTTTGAAAAAGCAGAAATAATGACTGAATAGTTGTGTTGGATTGCATGAGAGTCTATAGTTTCTACTTCTGTAGCCACCGATTGTGTATGGAAGTAGGAGTGGCGTTACATGGTTGGACTGGTTGGCTGGACAGAAAAACTAGTGGCATCATTTATATTTTCCCTAAAAATGAGGTAGAATCAATTACATTTTTCAGCATTCTGGGACTTTTGATTGCCATTACATCTCACATCATGTTTACACAAAATGCACCGCCAACCCTAATGCTGTTGATATATTACATCCTGGACCAAAGTGGTGGACCAACTGGCACTGCCGTCCTTCATCCCCAGAGCCGTGCTGCTAGCATAGCTGAAAACGTTTATTACACAAAACGCTGGGCTCCAAATGTCACATAAACATAAAAGTAAAACAGTTAAAAGCCCATCACACTGTCACCGAACACCTTGTGTGGCCATAAATAGCCCAGTGGAAATTCTCCAAACTAAGCCAGTAGCTCACTGGCACTCGTAGTTAAGAGAGGCTGTTCTGAGCATTTTATCCAGTGAGAATGCCAAGATTCATTCTGCATTAATCACACCGTCTGTACAGCGTTTGTCTGCAGCATGCAGTTCCTTAAGTACAGCCTAACAACTACAAAAAATGTATCTTCTAAAATACAGTTGGCATTTTGTACTAACTGCTAGTAACCGTGTGGGAGGTCTTACCGAAAAACCTGTGTCATTCTGCCTTATGGAGCTGCAGAACCCATGTGACCGTCTGCCCTCATTAGTCTGGGTTTCACTGACTTGTTTAAGTGTCCTTTGATGGTCCAAAAGCTGTTTCAGAGCCTTCCCATGCATCCTTGTATTTCAAGAGAGCTTTAGAATATGAGATATCTAAAACAAGCATATTGCGTGTCAGCACAAAAATCCCAAGAGCAGCAGTCTAAAAATTGACATGGGTATTAGGCATCTAAAAGTACTTATCAGCCAGACCCTGTAAAGGTCCATGCCAGTCGACACATTACTGCAGATTGCAGTGGGTTTGGCCTCTGCTCAGTGTTCCCTCAGTCCAGCTGAACAATGCAAAGGCGGTAACAGAAAGTGCCATCTGAGGGTCGGTTCACAAATAGGATAATAGAGATTGCTGGCTCGCACTAAAAGGACCACACACATGCAAACACATGTGCAGAAGCCCACTTGTACACAACCACAAATACACGTCTAGTTGAGTTGAGAGGAGATGAGTCACTCTCTCAATAGCAGTCCCTCTCACATCTCAGCAACGACTGAGGCAGTGCAGGAAAAAGAGAGGCAGATACAGATAATACCAGTCCAATCTGATGAGCGCTAATGACAATGCACACTGCCATTAAGCTCACTCACACAGGCCAACACACTCAATGGAGAAATGAGGGTATCTTTCACTGATAGTTTATAATGAGTAGAAGAACACACAGTACTGATTTGAGACAATAGTCCCTGAGAGAAATAGGTGTGTTTGCTCCAGTCTGCAGAAGAAATAACTGTTGTTTAAGCCTAAGTTAAAACTAGCTATAGCACCACCTGACAGCCTTTGTTTCTAAATCTGGTCATTGGCTCGAGCATTTTTTCCCCACCAGCTTCATGCCCTTGATGTCTTAGCCAAACTTCAATTGGTTTTGGGCATACACTCTGTCAGCATCAAATACATCAAGTTGTTCATTGGAGCTTGTCATTGAATTAGGAGTGAATCTTCTTCTTTATTCTAAGTGAATACACAATGCCAGCACATTTCAGAGGCAACGGCTGATTGGCTTTTGCTCACAGCGTGTTTTGCTTTTCTCTTACCTTAACATTCCTCTGAGCTATTCTGCACACTTATCCAGTTGAACATTACCTTGGGTCAATTTAAACTGACACTCTTAAGCAGGAGAGGAACAATGTAATGTTCTGCAATTAAAAGATGTAATTTATTTTCTGAAGCTGAAAGACTGGATTTCAGTATCAGCTGTTTATGTGTGTGGTCTGAGAGTCTGGACTGTGTTCAGATTTTTTTTTTTTAAACATAAGGCAAATTTTCAGTTTCTGGAGTGTTTTCCCCCCCAAGTCTGTGCCTTTTGGCCAAAATCAGTCAGAAAGTTCCCTGACTGGGGCTTGCACTGTCAACAAGCAGCATCTCTGTGTGCAGCAGCTCAAACAGAGTAATTTCCCTACTTGCCAGCGACTCTAAGTTCCCTTGTTTTCCTTCTAGAAATTAATCTTTCTGTTCTCATATCTGGCAATTCACAACCACACATTTTCACTCAAGTTGAAATATACAATTTTAACTTTCCCTCAATGCCAGAGAGCTTTTTAGCTTCTTTCATTCTATTATTTAGCTTTTCTGGCCCACAGTCTTACTGTTTGGTTCAGCCTAATTGCTCTCACAGGATTGTTTTCCAACCAGTTGTCTTCAGTGAAAAAGCTTTATGCTGCGTCCCCAGCATCAAATAGCAGACAAAGCTGGCAGCCAGCTGGTAAACACAGTGGAGCATTTAGGAGCTAAAGAGCCAGATTTTTCTCTCAGGAGCTGGTGGAGACCAAAACAGAGCAACAAGGAGAGTGAACATTGGATGCAAATTATTCGGAGCATGAGGTTGCAAGTGAGTGCTGACATGTATTTGCTTTACATACACGGGTCAACGAGGAAACAATCAAAAGAACATCCCAAGAGCATGTTATACGTTGTTGAATAATTGCAAAAATTTAAGAATAAAACAGCCATTTATAGCTTTATATTAAATCATCTGCAATACTAATTGTTACCTGGTTGTTGTCACTACCAGTTTGCCAGGCTAGTCAGGCAATCTTGCATGTTTTTCAAAATGTAAAATCATTCCTTTAAGATTCATAGATCTATATAAGGTCTGCTCCTCATACATCTGTCCATCTGGTGTGATTCATTATATGCTTTGTTTACAGATGGGATCAAAAAGCATTGTGGCAGCAGGGTTTTCATTGTCTAAAGAGGCCTCTGCTTATCTTGTACCTTCGCCTACTGTCTCTATGTTCTGATGTGTAAACAGAAGCTGGGTCATGGCAAAATTGCATTAAAATCATTTTCTTTGTCCACTTTCATTTAGATCATATGCTATCAAATAATGGAGGCAGAGATAATGCCTGGTGAGGAGGAGACCGGCGTCCTGGCAGGTAATTTGCTTTGCTTTGTTCATCCGATGTTGCCTTCCCCCTTGGAATACATAACTCTTTTCAGTTGCAGCAGAAACCACCTTTGATACCACAAAACACATGCAGCACATTTTCATGTCACTGACCCCTTATAAGATCTTAGTCAGGCATTTTACCAAAAACCGGAAGGAACCCTCAGCCCCCTCCTTCCGACTGTTCTCTGGTAGTTTCTACTAAGTGGACATTCAGTGGGATTGCTCCGATTTCCCTGTTCAGGCCAAATCAGGAGTAGCAGCTGCACAAGGCTTTTATCACATGCATAATTAGTGAGGGATCGCTACTAGATTTGTGAAATAATTGTTTTTTGAAGAACACAAGTACAGCCTAAGGCCAAGGGAGAGAATGACTCAAGTTCTGAATGCAAAAATAGGAAAACTTTGTTGGAACCACTTGGTGGATATTTGAATACATTAACTGTTTATTGTTATAGTCAACCACTGTTTTCTCTTGGAAGAATACAGATATTTTCATGATTAAAAATGAAGGTTACTTATTCATTAATAATGATAAAAATACGAATTTAGATCTTTCGATTCCAATGAAATACAAACATGTATTATTTTCTCTGTCTCTTTGCTTCTCTCAGTCTCTGAAAACAGGTTTTTTGCACAAAATATTTGCACAGAAAGCTGTTATTTTTATAAAAATTAAGCAAATAAGACAAAGAAATAAATAAATCCACACACATGCAAGTCACACCAACACATTTAGCGTAGTTTTTAGTGGTGTTTCTTCGTTGCTAAACTGTTGAAGCTTTTCCCATGTGTTTAATTTGCAGCTTTTTAGAAATGAGGCTTTTACTCCTTGAAGATTTGCAAGTAGTTGTTTATTTCTGCCTTGCTGTCCAATTTATTCCAGCTACATGTATGTAATTATGTGTGTGTAGATGTGTATGTGACCACAAGGCATACAGGACAAGATAAAATGATTATGGATCCCATAAAAATGCCTATCTCACATCTATCACCTCAACTATCTGTGTTAAAGCTGAGATGCCAGATTGAATCTTCAGTGCTACCTGCGACACTGAATTTCTGAATGTTCCAAGGATGTGCGTTGTACAGCTGCTGAGTGGGTGGTCCAGCCTTCTTTTATTGTTCATTACAAAGTAGCTGCAGTTCAGAAGATTCCACTCAATCTGCAAGTCACGTCGTTTCAGAACAAATAATTTTGATTAAAGGTTTTGGATGCATAGATGTATGTTTTAGCTGGACTGTGTGACAGCGAAGCTCCGCTAAACCCGGTTAAAAGTCACCCTCTGATCATTTTGCTACATTTTGCTTTGATAAATCTGATTTGTTTTTGCTTCGTTTTCTGGGGCTTCTTTGATACTGTCTCTTCACAAAACAATTTTTGCCAAAATACAGTTCTTAGCAAAGAAAGTGATGACAAAGCAGTCCTCTTGTAAGTGAAATAATACAATAAGAAAATGACATCTTTGCAAGATTTCCAAGAGATACCAAGTAATGTATCATATTTGTTGTTGTTGTTTCTAGCTTTATTTCACAAGTGAGAATTAAAAACTGTATGTGAGGTTTGAATTGGATTTAGAGCAGAAAAAGACAAATTCTGTGGACAAACTTGCATTAAGTCTGACAAAATGTGTAGCATGTTTAACTTAAACTCCGTACACATACTATCATTGAGACATAGCATAAACATCATCTTTTTAAGTGTTTGTCCTTTGATTTTTAAGCAGCCATTTATTTCAATGAATTCACCAGATGTAGACTGCCTGTTATAAACCTGTCACTTCTGTCACACGTTTCATACAGGATTGTCACAATAATCAGCTTTCATAGCTTTCTGTTGGATAATTTCCAGACAGCAGTGACCATAAGGAGAGAAATCTAAAAATCTAGTAATGAAAAGTGAAACAAATTTACTACTCACATTCATCACGCTAGCATGTTGTGGATTTGCTTACTAATATCTACTGTGCACTAAACGCAATGTGCAGCTGAGTCTGATGGGATTAACTTTAACAGCACGAGTTACTGGAATAACAAACAAAAAGTAGAAGCGAAGTTTGTGGGTGATCAAGTACACAAGTATCAAAATCTCATGGCAGCCCATCCAAAAGTTGAAGTATTTCAGTTTGAAACACAACTCATGGTGGCACGAGAGGAAAAATCGGGGGACCACCAAAGACACTGCACTACTGTATTTGTATTTCAGAGGGTTTCTCTCTTTTAAAGGAAGGCATCCGCTGGAGCTTTGAGTGAGCAGCTGCACATGAAGGAGGTGTCTTGCCAGGAGAATGAGTCAGTAGATCCTGTTAGGACAGCCAAGGGTGTGAAAGAATACCTGAAGATGTGAATAAAATATCCCACATTGTCCCATTGCAAATGTCACAGTGTGACTGCAAGAACCAGCAAAGTAATCCCATTGTGGGTAAATTAGTCATTAAATTTGTGATGGTGTTAAGGAGAGAAAACACATATTGTTCCAGATGGAGGTCCCGGTAAATTTATTTTCTGATTCCTCTATCTAGACTATTCAGTGGCTATCTTCAAGGCTCTTTGGTATTTTAATAATTTGATTGTCTATTTTCAAACTAAATCTTTGCCAAGGACACATTGGTTGGACCGTTTCTTCGTTACAATCCGAATCTGCATGCAGTGCGACATCTTTTTCCTTGTATTTGACTCACTCTTTTCTCTGTCTACTCATCCGTGATTACAACCACCGCTCTCGAATCGCAGTGCATGCAGGAGTGTTTGGATCCGTCAGAATTTATGGCCATGTTTGGATGGTGTCTGTCCTTCATCAGTGGACTGTGACTGCGAGCCAAAACTGCATTTCTAGATTAATCTCCTCAAAAGAAACAGAAAAGACAGCCTCTGTATGGAAGAGCAGACAAATGCTTGAGTGAAGGCTCCCACAATGTAAGAAGCAGCATGTACGCACAAGGAAAAATGTTTTGATAAAGGACATCTTGTTACCTTGAATACTGCCATGAAGGCTTGTTCATTGTTGGAGGGTTAAGAAGCCAGAAGGGACAGGAGATGAAAACGATGATCATTCTCCTACTGTAGATTTCTGGGGATACACCGAGGCCTGATTATCTGCGTGTGCCTTCACTGAGAGTGTGTATTTCTTCATTCACGCGGGTGAAGGATTATCTCCGCCTGAGTGACTTCCTGCTCCAGTCTCACTCCGAAAAGGACCTGTATTAGTTTCCACAGCGCCTATTACCCACAGAAAGGGAATGACACAACCTTGCAATTACAGAGAAATGCTTCAAAGCCCAGAGGAGCAACTTTCTATGAGAAACTGAACATTCCTTTTAATTTTAATTTATCCAGGGAAATTCAGCTGTGCATCATTACTGCTTTTCACCAAGCTGCCCAGTTACAACAGTAGACCACTGCAGGAGTGGAATTGTACTAGTTTCATGCAAAAAAAAAAAAAAAAAAAAACCCACAGAATTTTCCAATGACTGAAGAAGGAAAGTCTCAAGATGTTTGGTTGTGAGGGTGTTTTGTGTGGAATGGAGAGTTATTAGAGTCAAGTTCTTCTTTTATTACCAGATCTTATCAGTCCTCCAATAACTAAGGCAGATTCACACATACACTTCTCCCGTCTTCACTTGGTCTAAATGTCAAGTAAGAGGCACAGACTCAGGTTGGTATTTCATGTCAGGAAGATGCCAAGAGCAAATAAGGTGCACATACAAATTTTGCTCGCTAGAATACAGTCGAGCAATTTGCTTGCATCAGTACACACTGAGACCCTCAAATGCACACTCAAAACAATTTATAGCATTGTGACTTTTAAAGGGCTTTGCATACATATCTTAAGCTGTCTTCAATTATCATAAATAGAGCAGATAAAAGTGTGTGTGTGTGTCATCTTTTTTTTCCTCTGGAGAGGCAAGAAGAGAGAAGACAAAAAAAAAAAAACTGACTGCATTTCATTTCTACACAGAAAACACTGTAATTGGCCAAACACTCTGTGTGTTGCAGCAGCAAGCATGAGCTGGAGCTGTGGTGGCTCGTTGTTAGCTGCAACACTCTGCTGTGCTCATTAGAAAGCCACAATGTCGAATATTCCAGGCAAACTAAACCAAAAACCAACCATTCTCCCCACAGCTGAACATATCCAAGTGTCAGACTCAGTCAGCCAGAACTTGTTTCTTTTATCAAAACATGTTTCTTTTGGTTAGATTTGGTAATTCTGAGTAAAAAGAAATTTATATTTACTTAGATTTTCTTTTGCTGTTGAGCAACAAGAGAAGTTTTACTAAAATTTGATTAAAGCATTTATAATAACAATGTATCAAATGACAAACTGGCTGCAGCAGGCAGTTGTTTGTACTTAAAAACACCTAAAATCCCACTTTGCACTGTCTGCTCAGCAGCAAACAGTAGGAAGACAGTTTGTAACTAACAAGTGAACATAGTGGAAGAACACGAAATATCGAAACCACATGAAACAGGGATCCAGTAAAAGTACATACTAATGAGGAATTTATGTCAGCATTGTACATGTGTTGCAATATATTTGTCATAATAGTTTAAAGGTTTATAATATATCAATATTATGTTCACAACTTGTTTTCTGCCCCCACCAAGCTTTAATAAAACAGTTGTAAAGCCATCATTGGGGTTTCATTTCAATGAAATTTGTCTGGATGGTTAGTCTGTTGGAGCTTTGCACAAATTAGTAGAAAAAAAATTAATTTCTGTATTGTTTTTTGTAAGTTTCAGATTTTTTGCTTAAAGACTTTGAAAAACTGCAGAATATTAGGAGAATCTAAATGGTTGGAGTCCATCAACCTGAAGCTGAAGTTAAAAAAAAGATTTTAAAAAAGTATATTTGACTGATGACCAGTGCACAGATATTCTACACTGATGAAAACACAATAATTCAACATCTTATTGTTATGAAAATGTCTGTAATTACACAAGATACCATTCCTTTAATGAATAAGTCTACATAAAATCAGAGAACCAAAACTTCCTTTTTTTTGTTAATTGTCACTAATTTTTTCTTTTAAAAACACATTTATAGTAATAAAGCTTTAAACTTTCATCTACATCTCTGACTGTATTTTTACTGTCTTCTTATGCCAAAAAAGTTGCACAGCTAAAGCAACAAGACTGACAGTCTAAAACTCTGGTGTTAGACTTTACCCACAGTGATGGGTTTAATGGTAATTCACAGTTAGAAATTTTCAATGTTATTTTCCACTGGACATACGAATCCATAGTCTCTTTTTGTTTTAGTAATATACCCATGTATTCCAGAAATACAGAATAATAATCTGTAAAATGAAAAGGAAAAAATCCCTAAAAGTATAGATATAATTTTTACTGTGAACAATGTGGCATCTGTTTCAATAAAATGACAGTTTTCACAGTGCATGTGGTGGTGTTATTCTAGTACAGTTTAGTCATTACGATGAGACTGATATACAGTATCAATAAACACTACAAGTCCCTCATGAAAATCCTTTCTTTTGTTCCCTCACATTGGTGGAAGTAGCGGATCAGTGCAATCAGGCACAGAGCACCAACTGGCTGTCAGAGAGAGATTTAGAGGAGAACATCTCCACTGCACTGACCCGAGGTGTGCTTTGATCCAAGACTCAATGGACTGATTGCTATTTCTAGCTGTATCATGGGAAGATGCAATAGATGACATATGGACAGAAGCAGCACTAACTGAGTCGTTGGGGCCGCGCTGCTTGTATAAACCCAGCGGAACCTCGTTGCCATGGATTTGTTGCCTCATGCACCAGCAGTTTATTCGGGGAGTTTGGGGATTCATAGTTGGGATTACAACTTCTGAAGCAGCCCATAAAAGCTTTCGGAAGCTTTTGTTTTAAAGGAAACACATGCAGGGTCCAAAACTTGCAAGCGCAGCTTACATCAAATAACTGAAGTAAAACATTATGGAACATTACAGCGCAAACTGTATCTTACAGCTGGGATTTTCACAATTTAGTTGCCAACTCTGTGAAAGTGTCACACAGACAGAGCTTCTAGTAGAATTTGCAGTTCAAGATTCCAGATCACAGTTTGGTGATGTCGCAGCCTTGACTGGCTCGTGACCTATTTTTTTGTCCCCAAATTCTCACAGCAATTACACAGTTTTCAAACTGTCTTCTGAACTCAAAGGCCAAAGCAGACTGAGAACAGATTGTACAAACACATTGCAAACCTGGTTCAATCATTTTGTACTAAACATAGCTCAATGGCGGATCATAATATCTGTCATAGAGCTGATTTGTAGGGATGCATATTTATAAATAGATACAATGAGGGTCTTGATCCCAGGGTTGAGAAACGTGAAAATATGAGAGATAGAAATCCTACTGTAATTACAGTGGATGGACCATATGCTACCAGAGCATGTGTTACAGATGGAACAGATGCTAGGTATTTAATTGTATATTTAATAAATGCTGGTTGTTGAAAATCTACATCAGTGGGACTAAAATACCAGGTTTTCCTTCCTTTGTTGAGCTTTATTTCACACTTTGTTGTACTTCCAAAACCACGATATATTAGCAACAATAGCTCATTATGACAACTTGTGCAAAAGTGTGCAGTTACCTAAAATAAATACTGTTTTCTGAATTCCTATAGAATATTGCAAGCAGGTGTGAAGGGTTTTTACTTTATTGGACTGTAAAACCTACTCCTGGCCTGTTTTCTGTTAACAGTCGTGAAAAAAGGCACCCATCTGAAACAGTAACCACCAGGCAGATGGTATTATGTAATTGACTTTAAATCCAAAGCTCAGTAGGGAAGGTCCCTGAGTTCCCAAATATGTTGGATGGATTTTACTGAAAATCTCTAAACAAATCACATTGATGACATAACTGTCACATTCTTGCTTTTTTGCAAGCAGGTGCAGTTTGTGTCTCTGATGGTGTCCTACAGTGTTGAAAGTGTTTTTTTCTGAATCTGAACAATCTTAAGGGACATTAGGTGTGTCTCTGTGGGATAATCAGAGCTGTATGTGGATTTTCACCCTCAAATGAGACAGAAATGCTGGCTTTCTTACAGATGGATTGAGCTTTAAATCATGCGATACTATGAGAAAAGGATGCATATAGAGATCCCAGACGGAGGACAAACTGCTGCATTTTAAACGTGTCAGTCATGGTGGAGGAGACTATAGACTTACCGGAGTGTTTCTTTTCCTCATTCTCACCTTGTGTTTCTGTTGAAGCAACGAACACCGCAGTAAGTGTGTGTGTGCACCGTCCAGCTGGGCTGGAAATAGAGATGAGTTGCTGTGTACTGTATCTGCACTGCTGGAGCTCAGCAACCAACTGACTTCATTTCTAGAGCCGACTGTGATCATTTTCCATTGTGTGACACTGGCAAGAGGTCAGACCACCAGGCAAAGAGGTTTTATTTTTCTCCAGTTTTACCACTCATGCCACCCTGTGAATGTGTGAAATTAAAAGCTGAAGAGTTTTTCACTTCTAGTAGTGCAAAGGAGCTGCTATGTTTTAACATTTAAATGTATTTGCAACTTTGTTGTAATTTTGTTTGTACTGTAGCCACACATGCAGATGTCCTGATTTAATTCTACAATGTTCTGTTAGCGGTTGATGCAGCAACAGCACTGGAGAAACAAGACTGTAAGCAAAACGCCAGATGAAAACACTGCAGGTTTCAAATGGGCTGCTTTAAAATCAGCTGAGATGGTTAATGAGATCATTCCATATATTAAATCATTACATGTTTAAAACAATCTCTGATTATCTGAAAATTTTATTGCTTATGATATGAATAATTATATGGACATTTGTCAAATTTTAGCTCAATACATCATATTTTTTCAGTGGTCCGTTGACCCATACTTTGAAACTAAAGGCCGTGTTTGGATGACAATATCGCTTTAGTTATTAAAAATAAAAGCCTGCAATTTCAACTGTTATTTCTCATCGTGCCATTTATTCAGAATCTGCAATACTGCACAAGTAGATCAAATTGTGTCTGATAGTGAGTGACTAAAAATATGAAAATATGTCTCACTTTTGACATGGCCGTAGGTTTCCTTTAAACATTGTGGAGGCAACTCAACTGGGAGGTCAAGGGGATCTACCCTCATCTAACGCTTAGCTTTCAAATGTTTACTCTCTTGTATTTATCATCCTTACTGAGTCAGCATGCATATAAAGTGGTGAGTAAAAGTTCACATACATTTGTAAAAAAAACATGTATATTATGGTTGTTTTGAGTTTCCAGTACTCCCACAACTCTTAATTTTGTATGATGGAATCACTGAAACTCAAAATGTCACGAAAAGCAGTCATGCATTTTGGTTCTTTTATAGATTTATTATAAATCTTCTGGGAATATAACAAAATCTGCAGGATCAAGAGTATACACACACCATTACTGTGTTTTGGCAGCTTTTAATTCTTTGCAGACCTGCTTTTGGTAATTCGTGGTTGACTCTTGGCCATCCTAACCAACTGTTTGTGAGCAGCAGGCAATTTGTGTTTTCTTCCTGACTGTGGCGGCGACACAACTCTACCAGGCTTTTTATACCAAAAAACAATTGTGTTCATTAGACAGTTTTTTTTCAATAGTAAATTTAGGAACACAGAAATTCTGCTTATGCTTTAACATAAAATTGTTAAGATATTATGCATCAAGTGTGTTTCAATTCAATTCAAAGGGCTCTAAGTGCAGTCATGGCAACAGGACTGTACAGTAAGTAGCCATGTTGTGATCTGTCTGTCAGACTGTGGACAGTGATGGGTTCAATTCACTGCTTTTGTCTACTGATATAATATCAACAAAATCACTTCAATCAGATATAATTTGAAATATATTCTCCATATTAGTATTTTTGCATGCTGATATTTACTACTTGTACTTAAGTACTGGACAAATGACAAAAAATGAGGTGATTGCCAACGTCAGTTGAACCACTGTTTGTTTATTTTTCATGGATTTGAACTAACTCTGACTCTGTGGATTTGAGGCAGGCTGCAATACAAGGCCAAACAGATTACGTTTTGTGATTTCCTCTCAAGTCCCACAAATCCACAGCTGATTCCAGCAGGTGTGCATTGCAGGGAAAGCATATTCAATGTCAGTATGAATCTACTCAAAAGTGCAGAATAAAATGTGTATTCGAAGTGTCAGAATGGGGTGTGTGGTGTTTCTACAGGACAAGACATGAGCAACTTTTTAGTGTATTTTTGTTTTAACTCAAGGCATTTCACTGCAGCACCAGATACATAAAAGTGTTGATTCATCTTGATCCCTGTCAGTCCACCCCCATGCATCCTCTTTTTACTTCTGTTTCAACATTGTACCAGCAACACCCCAAGAAATACAACAGTTGTCATTCACATTACTGTAGAGGCTGCAGCAGTGGGTGGCCTGGTAGGTTGTTCAAGCACTTGACAGTTCTGAGGATTGTCTTTGTCTAAATATTTCCATTTTGTGTTACCTAATACTTCAAACTTAACTTCATTTAGGATTTTTTGACATAATTGTAATTAGTTACAGAAACTTATCACTTTGCTTCAATAAAAGCTGCTTCAAGCATGTAAGTCTCCATAGAGTTAATAAATTAAAGTTGCCAGTGGTTACTTGAACTTATGATATTTTGCTAATATTATTCATTTATTTTTTGTCAAAGCCACCAAAATCAATATTTTCATGATGCAATATCCATTCAGAAGTTTGTTGTCACTTAGAAATGTCCTTATTTTTGAAAGAAAAGCATTGATTTTTAATGGAATATCTACATAGGCGTACAGAGGAACATTTCCAGCAGCCATCACTCCTGTCCTCTAATGCTGCATGTGTTAGCTAATGGTGTTGAAAAGCTAACTGGTGATTAGAAAACCCTTGTGCAATTATATTAGCACATGAATAAAATTGTGAGTTTTCATGGAAAATATGAAATTGCCTGTGTGACCCCAAACGTTTAAACAGTAGTGTATACCTAATAACATGTCAATGGCAAACAGAGAACTGTCACCAAAATCTGCAGCTCAACTCACCTTTATGAGTTTGATTGTTTTATTGTAAATTTTTATCTCATAGCAGCTGTTTGAATTTCCCTTGACCACTTTCATGGTGATTTTGATATCAGTAAGACTGCCCTGTCTCATACTAAAATGTGAATGTAAAACATACAGGACTCCAAACGCAGTTTCCTGGGTTAAAGTTCTATGTTTGGTTAAGACCAATGTAGAAATGACAGTTTGAAACCAACAAAAATGACCAACTATATGGTAAGAATACTGCAAAATCTACTAATGGATGTGTCCATCAGTTGTTGGTGGAGACCAAAACCAGAGCTAAAAGGAAAGGAAAATGAGACACTCTAAATTCCTAATCACCACTGAGTTTTTCTTTTCACGTTTTTTTCTCTGCTCCCTATGGTTGCAAGTTGAAGTAAAGAAAAAAAAGTCTTTCAGTCCCTGCCACAGATTTTTGTCTGTTTGACCTTGGCTCGTAATAGGAAGATACCAAGGCTCAACCAGTGAGAGGGAAAGAGTAGGATTATGAAAGAAATATTGATTACTGCCTCTCTGGTTTATCCTGTTTATAATTGCACAAAGTGACAGAAAAAAGCACCTGAATGAAAGGAAAGCTTTGCAGCTGGCAAAGTTAGATAATAAAATGATGTGAAGTAATTGCAAAAGGTTGTTGCACAAGCACCAGCAGCTTAATATGTTTGCAGCCTTGCCAAATCTCTTGTTCCTTTAGATTTTTTCTATGGTGAATTGGTAAACTGAACATCTTCCCCTCTTTTTGTGATTGTTGTAATCCACAGGGCTTTGACTGATGTTGCTATGACAAGAGGACTGCAGCAATGCACACAAGAATACATAACCAGTTATAAAAGTACCTGAGGTAGAAATGATCAGCCTGCTTTCATGATTTTGGAATGACTGGAAAATGTAATTTCCCACAGATTGCACCAAAAAACAGATGTATAGCTCGAGGACTACACGAAAAACTCCTGTGAAGAGAAACAAGAAGCAAACTTTTTCTCATTAAGTCATCGAGACTAATTGTTATTTTTGATCATCTTTCCATAATTCCACTTTTTTAAAATAATAATGCATTTGTAACTTTAACATTTGCTTTTCCAACACTTCCTCAAGTTATTTGCATAGCACATTTAAAGTACCAATGCTTTCCATCTAAAGTTGACAGGTAACATTAAAAAATAGGGTGAAGGTGAAGGCCTTACGATATAAACCCAGTGATCCCCTTCTAAGCAAGCACTTGCCTCAGTGAGTTCTGGTTCCTCCAATCTGGCAGCATGAATACATTTTACTTGTAGAAAATCCTGCTCACTTGACAGCAGGTTGTTGAGATTTTTAGGAAACTTGGATTTCGGTTTATTGCTTTTTCCAACCAGCATTTTCATCAATTACTGAGGCCGGAAAACCAATTTGTGGGAAGCAACATAGACTTGAAGTGGGCTCACCTGACAATTTGCTTCACTCTTGCGGTCCCAAATTGAATATCCAAATATTCCCAACTTACAGTTAAAGGCTGTTGATTAAATGTCTTTTTAAAATTATGATTAAACACAACACTGTAGAGAAAATGTGCGCACTTACGGCTTTCTGTTCAAGTTTCAACTGCGGTGCTTGTTTGCCTTCAGATAAATAAGGTACTTGTATTGGAAAATTAAAAGTAATTTACTGCTCCTATTATTTGTCGTCCTGGGTTTCAGTGGTTGATTTCAACACAATAAATATTTTGGCATGAAAATATGATGAGATAATGGGATTTTTTTCCCCTTCTTTAATCTAAAAATTATCAGCATAAATTGCAATCTGCTCCTGACTTTCCCTCTTCCACTTTTATGACTTCATTGCTGTGATTATCGGACCCCAGTGTCGCTCGCTGGCTCAGGCTCTCTCAGCGTCACATTAGCAACACCTTTCCTCATTCCTTTTCTGTTTCAATTTTGTCCAACTTCAAAATGTCGCTCCCCTTCCTCTCCCCTCCCACTCTTCGTTTACACTTCAAAGTCCCCTGCACACTTAGCCATGAGCTTTTTCCTCATTTTTGTAAATCAAGTGCTCTCAAGTTTCTCTCCTCCCCGTCAGAGCTGCAGATATGCAACAAAACAACGATTCATGGGCAGAGACTTGTGACAGTTCCCTTGAATAGACGAGCTCGTCAAGTAGACCTGTGAGTATACAAACATTTTCCTTGCATTGCACTGAACATATTTACATAAAGTGGAAAATCACTTCAATGCAACTTGCAGCAGGATCCTGTTAGTTTGATTTCACTGAAAATCAACCTCATGCACTGCTGCAAAGAATAAGAAAATACACTGTTAGAAAGCACAATCCGTGTTCCTAATGTAAGCAACATTCAGAAGCCAAGAATTATTTAAAAGCATACAGGTGATACAGGTCACGGTAATACTATATTCCACTGAACATAGGAATGATTTTAATGAGAACAAAGCTGCACCTTCTCTCATTGTTTGCTGCTAGAGTCAGATCCTGTAGCGCTGTTGTTTTACTTGTTGCAGCTCCTTAGATATTTGCTGTACTCACTCTTTTTCTGTTGCCATTGAGATTTCTTTACATTTAGCTTCCTCCCGACCAGAATCACCCTGTTTTTCTACTTGCTCTTCAGAAACAAATCACCTTCCACACAAACACTGAAACTCGCAAATAACGCAAACCTTAGTAAATCCTGCGAAATGCTCAAACAACCGACATCACCATATCGTCATTTACACAAAACAAAGCAGGCACAGTCTACTTCCAAAGGCACACTGAGCTTCCAGGCTGGTGTGGGGGCGTTTGCTGGAACCTTTCCCAGCTGACACCGGGCGAGAGGTGGAGTGCACCTTTGACAGGTTGCCAATCAATCACGGCGAACACAGAAAGACACACAATCATTCACAGCCCACATTCACACTCACTGCCAGTTTAGAGGCACAGATTATCACCACCGCCAATTAACCTGACATGGGCCTTTGGACGGTGCAATCCAGCGTTATACTTTCCAGAGCTGTGACTCCGGGGGGGTTTGCTAATGTCCATGTGGCTTAATATTGTCATCCTCTCAAGTAAGCAAGAGTCCAGAGATACATCTATAATGAAGTTTGGATGCAGCTCAAAATTTGCACATTCACAGTGGAGTATAATCAAAGCATAATAGCAACAACTACACAACAGTGATGTCCGTAAGGGAGTATTTACACTCACGCCGACACAAGAAAGATGGGCAGATTCCACACACAAAGGCCAGCAGCTTCAACCCAGAAACTTCTTTTGGAGGTAATCCTCCTTCTTCATTGTTTCATTTACTCCGTGTCGAACACTCGTTCAACTGGCACCAAAACAGCCTGAGATTATAATACTACCACCACCATGCTTGACAGTAGGTATGTTTTTTGGATTAAAGGCCTCACACTCTCTCCTCCTCTGTCTGGTCATCGTGAACCTTCTTCTCCTCACTTACGAGAAGCAGGGCTAACCACTGCACCACCCACTATGGTAGAGTTTAAGTTGTTTTCATGATAAAACCAGTAAAGAAGAGGTAAAGCACACAAATAAGAGACAGTATTTTTCTTGCTGATTCCAGACTCGTGACTCACTGCTCACACAGCAACAATTCCAACAGTTCACATACTGTAGATCTTGGTGCTCATGTGGTCCCTTTCCAGCTGGAATAGCAACCTTCAGAGTTTTGTAGGCAGATTTAGAGTGTGGATGTCATATTGATGTGCCAGAGCCTGGAAAAAGTGGACTGTGAAATTGCCACAATGATGGAATCAAGAGTGGATGAGACTGAATCAATGGTACATGTTGTACCGCTGTTAGGCGACCAACTAGACAAACAACATGAATATTGTTCATGTCTTTCAACAACATGACAAACATAAGTGCTGTTTAGGAACCACTACACAGCTCGTGGTTCAGTTTGTCAACTGAAAATTGGGGGGAAAAAATTGACATTAATATCTTCTTCACTCAAATGGCTACCATTAACTTGGGATCAGACAGTGAAGTGAAATAGCAATTTGGACCGCAGTTTTATCAAATGAAGGGTATCTAATAAGAATACTAACAATTTGCTATTTGATCCAGAGAAACGGAGGTCACGAGGTTAAAGCCAAAGATGAAAATCTCAGAGCATTAGGCTTTCTACGCTTGATTATCAGCAGAATTGCTTTGCATGGCCTGAGGCTACTATTTTAATATGGCTGACTCCATCTCATTCTAATCGCTCCCACCCAATTTTCCAGTAATAGCTTGGGAAAAAATAACTTAAAAGCCAGTATGTAGAAGAAAAATGATTCGAATGACCAGTAGCTAAGTAACATCATTTTAGATTAGCAGATTTGAAAAAATCCAAAGCCACTCTACACAAAAGGCGAAGGTACTGGGATTGAATTTAATAGATTCAAAACAAATGTTTAGTTGGTTCTCTAAAGAAATATTTCAAAAGTAGTTGTTACTAAGTTTAAAAATGTAGCCTGACTTGGTGGCTGAGGCAGCAGAGAATGCAGCTCAGACCACTTACTCGCTCACCCACTCATTCCAGTTCAAGGTCAGGTCTTGACTGCATTTAACTGCCGCATGGCTTTTTAGGCCGATTCCTGCAACAATCAGCGGGTCGTGTTGCCATCACTGGGAGTAGGCGAGTAACAGTAATTCTAAAACACAATAAGTACCTTTGTTTTCTCCAAGTTTTGCATCCATGTGTCTCTTCCTAGAGGCCAAAGAGCACAGAGGATTTTCATTGATCTAATGGTTCACTCATTCTTAATATCCTTTTGTTTTTTAGCATCAATCTTCTTCCAACCTCCCCCCAATCAATGAGGCCTCCTCTCCAACGAGATGGTTTGATTGGCACGTAATCTGCTGCTCCGCTATCAGCTGTTGCCATGGTGATTCGGTAACTTTAGGCATAGTGCAAAAAAACTGTGTTTTTATTTGTTTCCTTTTTTTCTCAAGGCAAGGAAGCCTTATCTCACCCTAGTGAAGCATTTTATTAGTAAATGTGGCAAATGCTATGAGGCATCAGGGAAGCACTCACACAGAGGTGTGATAGCACAATTGGAGGTGCAATTTAAAGGCAACCAGCCGAATTCACACGCTGCTTTGCATGCATGCTGTAGCTACGAATGCTATAAGTGACTGCAAGTCTTTGATGAAGCAGAAGAATTAGAGTCTGCTCACCAGAAAATGTACAGTGCTGTTCTGTGTTCGGAGGATTAAAATAACATGATTATGTTTTCTTGACAAGTGACCTTTTACTACTAAACCTTTTTAGAAAGAAGGTCACAATGAATGGGTGTTGGGAGTGTGACTATGGCATGTGACACTGGGGTTTGCCTCCTTCCTCCTGCATGCATTTTATCATTGGTTTCTTTTAAACATCGTTCCAACTTATCACTAATCAAAGAAAATTTTATTGCCTATTGTAAAAAAATTTTGGGGCCATGGGGTCAGAGCAAAAACATAGAAACACAACTGTGGTGATTTTGGATTTATTTACACTTCACACAGTCATAGATCAATAGTATAATTCAAACACTGCAAAAACCAAACAATGCAATCAGCATGTTTTGTGTTAATTCTTTATTTATTAATTCTTCCTTTCATTATAGAGTTGGCAAGAGAGTAAATGCAACCTCTTGCATTTTAAAAAGCAGCTGCACAGTACAAAATCACAGCAGTCGTAAATGTCATTAATTTGCTTTACATTTTTTGTTTGTGAAAGATAATACATCTGTAACACTCTAAGTTTCATTGTTCCTTATATGAAAGAACAGGTATTCAAAATGTTCAATGTTTTATTTATGTTTACAAATTGTGTGTTATTTTAATTTCTACAGCGTAAATTTATTTGGTAAGTGTTGTTAAACATGTTCTGTGTGTAAACAGTTATGTTGCAGTTAATTTGGGAAGACTGGTGTAGTTTTCGGAAATGGCCAGCAGGGGGATCGAGCGGTCCGGGGAGGAGTGAGAGAAGAAGAAGTGAGAAGAGAGCGGACGAGGAGGAAAGCGGACGAGGGAGAAAGCAGACGAAAAGTCAAGAGAAAAAGGCAAAGCCGACAGTGGTGAGCTTTGTAGTAAAAGTAACGGCTACATGGGGGAGAAGAACACTGTCCGACCGTCCACCCGACGTCGGCTCGTCCGTTTTCCGTCCGTGTAGTATGAACTGTGTCGTCGGACTGACGCACGGAACGCAGTGGCTAGCTGTTAGCCTTACTAGCACAGCAAGGACTTCCTAGCTACACGTGTGAGCCGCCTTTTGTTATTCTCTTGGGCGACAAGAGGAGTCAAGTGCAGGAGGACGGACATTGGCGAGGAGCTTTCTACCTATTGACGTATGTTGAGAGGAGCGGAGGACTGGAGCCTACCCCTGGAATCAGGCCTGAACTTTGCTTTTATTTTTTTTGCCGGCTTTAGTTTACTTTGGTACTCATAAAGGGCTCATATGTATATGTGAATGTGACATATTGGTTGATTTTCATTTTATTTTATTATTTTTCCAAAAAATCAGTTCTATATAAATGTTTGCTATTTTAATTATTTGAGTATTGTGTATTTACTCTTAGTGTGACAAAGGGATATGATATAACAGCTTGGTTATCAAGGACCCAGGGCCTTGCTCTTCTATAGTATAAAGAGAGCAAGCGCTACATAAAATGGAGGCACCGCTGGGATCTAGTTTCTAAAACTTTCTTTTTTGTTATAGTGGCTGTTAATCAAGATAGTCATAATCCCTTTAACTGAATAACTGTTTTGAAAAGTGTATGGTTATTACCCAGAGTAATTAAGTTTGAACTGTGTTTAGTTAGTATGAGTGTGTGATTTGTGATATTTTGACACAGTTTTATTGTTGTTAAGGGAGGATTTGTGTAAGATGGAAAGCCACACTGTGCTAGTTAGTGAAATGAAGAACTGGTGCAGGGGTGAAGGTCTCCAAGAAGACCAAGCACTAATGGTGATTGTTCCAGAAACAACCGAAATAGCAGCTATTGAAGAAGCTTTAGAAGCTATTAAAGTTTTGGGTCGTGTGCGTGTAAGAGGAAGGATGTTCAGTGCTAGGCTAAGGGGGTTGATGGTGTTGTGTGAGAGCAAAGAGAAAATTAAGGCTGACAATGTTCCACCTGAGGTGCATCCTGGGGAAGGGCAAGAAGCATGGCCCATAGTCATCATTAGTGAAAAGGCAGTTACAGATGATGATTTTAGTGTTAAGTTAACCTCTTTATTGCAAGCTGAGGGAAAGACAGTAGAAGATGTGCAGGCTCTTTTTCCTGGTCAAAGTCCAGCTCCTTCATCCACCGAAGCTATTCTACGTGCTGTGGGCGATTTGCTAGACAAAGCAGCTAAACCAGCGGCTGAGAGTGGAAGCTATCGTCGTCTTCGCATCTTTTCTGGCACGTTACCAACCCCTGCCGGTGAAGAATCTTTTGATCATTGGTTGGAGCAAGCAAACTTGATGGTGGCCGAGAGTGATTGTCCTGAAAAAGAAAAAAGGAGAAGGATTATGGAAAGTGTTAAAGGCCCAGCAATGGAGATTCTTAAAGCAGTCAGATTATCTGATCCTGATGTCAGCCCAGAGCATTGCATAGAAGCTCTCGAAAGTGCGTTTGGGACTGCTGAATCTGGAGATGATCTGTATTTCTCTTTTCGCCTTATGCAGCAACAATCAGGAGAAAAGCTGTCGGACTTCTTGAGGAGACTGGAACGTTCTTTGACCAAAGTCATCCAGAAAGGTGGATTGCCGGTTTCTCAAATTGATCGAGCCCGTGTGGAGCAGCTTCTCCGTGGTGCTGTGACATCTGATCTCATGTTAATCCGACTGAGACTAAGAGAGAGAAAAAACAATCCTCCAAATTTCTTGGAACTGCTAAGTGAGGTTCGCAGTGAAGAAGAATACGAAGCTTCTCGTGCCAAGTTGACTCCATCAGTTCATTCCATGCATGTAAAACAAGACGTCGATGGAAAACAAGCTGAGATTCAAACTTTAAAGGCTGATATTAAAGAAATAAAGTCAATGTTCGCAGCCATGGCGACAAAGTCTCAACCTACAGAAACAGAAAGAAATGTTAAAGCACCTGCAGAGACCTGGCACGCACCTGAGAAGGAGGCCGAATCAGAAGTGGCAGCACTGAAAAAACAAGTGAAAAGACTGCAACAAAAACTCAACAACAAAAGGACTCACATAGACACTCCAGCTGCTGTCATGGCAGTTGAGACATCGCGTCCGGATCAAAATACTTCAAGAAGGTTCCGCAATGACCCTGATGAGTACTTTTGTTACAAGTGTGGTGAACCTGGACATATTGCTGGACAATGCAGAAACCCTGAAAACCCAAGCAAAGTCATCCAGAAGCTAATTCAGTCTCTTAAAAAAGCCAAAGATGCCCACCAGCCCACTACAGGTGAGCAAGCAGCCAAAAATGTTGTCTGTAATGCCAAGAGAAGTGCCGTAGATTTACTGAGATCCAGAAATATCCCCCCAGGCTTAATAGGGCCCCCATCCATTGAGCCAGTGAGAGTTAATGGACATCCATGTGATGCTCTGTTAGACAGTGGGTCCCAGGTGACCATTATCTTTGAGCAGTGGTATAGCATGTACCTGCCAGATGTTCCTATCCACCCGGTAGAGGGTTTGGATATTTGGGGTTTAAGTGAGTCTGAGTGCACCTACCCTTACAGAGGTTATGTTGTTGTTGAGATGGAGTTTCCAAAGAAGGTGGTGGGTACTCCAGCAACCATTCTAGTTTTAGCTCTGATCTGCCCAACCCCAAGAGGTCCAGATCAAACACCCATTATTGTTGGGACCAATGCTAAGGCAAGCCTCCCCCAACGTTTAGCCAAACTGTCTGAGGAGATATCTGGGGAAGACCCCGCCACTACACTTAGCCTACAGGGTGCTGTTACTGCAGAGAAGTCAGAATCCAGTGATCTGGATATTGAGGAGGAAGATCAGGAGGTTGGACAGGTGAAGTGGTTAGGGCCTAGTTCCCTCTCGCTACCCCCAGGGGCTAGTCATCTTGTTGATACTAGTGTTGAGTTCAGTCAGCCAGTAGACAAAGAAATCCTGATGCTAGATGTTTCCCCAACTGACCCCCTTCCAGCAGGTGTGCTGCTGCAGCCCATGGTTGTGCCGAGCTATGCAATGGACTCCAGTAAAGTAACCCTCCTGCTACAGAACGAGTCTTTGAAAGAGGTGCTCATTCCAGTTGGGACCATTCTAGGTCATCTGTTCCTGACAGACATCGTAACAAACGTCCCCAAAACAGAACAACCAACAGATAAGTTTGATCCAAGCCAGATTGACTTTGGTGACTCGCCAATACCAGAGAGCTGGAAAAACAGACTCAGAGACAAGTTAGCACAGAGATCCGATGTCTTCTCTCTCGATGAGTGGGATGTGGGATTAGCTAAGGATGTCGAGCACAGCATAAGGCTTGCAGATGATCGACCCTTCCGAGAACGATCTCGACGTCTTGCCCCAGCTGACATTGACGATGTCAGACGCCACCTCCAAGAGCTTCTAGCTGCTGGCATCATCAAGGAGTCGAGAAGCCCCTATGCATCACCAATTGTGATCGCTAGGAAAAAGAGTGGGAAAGTGCGTATGTGCATCGATTATCGCACCCTCAATCGACGCACCATTCCGGATCAATACACCACTCCTAGGATCGACGATGCTCTGGACTGCCTATCCGGAAGTCGCTGGTTCACCGTGCTAGATTTAAGGAGTGGTTACTATCAGATCCCGATGAAAGAACAAGACAAAGAGAAGACTGCTTTCATCTGCCCACTGGGGTTTTACCAATTCGAGAGAATGCCACAAGGCATCACAGGGGCCCCAGCAACCTTTCAACGGTTAATGGAAAAAGCCGTGGGTGACATGAACCTCCTCCAGGTGTTGGTCTACTTGGATGATCTGATTGTCTTTGGGAGGACATTGGAGGAACACGAGGAGAGACTATTGAAGGTCCTGGACAGACTGCGTGAAGTTGGACTCAAGGTTTCAATTGACAAATGTCAATTTTGTCAACCAAGTGTTAAATATGTCGGACACATAGTCTCAGCAGAAGGTGTAGCAACCGATCCTGCCAAGATCGAGGCCGTCACCACCTGGCCTAAGCCCACAGATCTGAAGTCCTTGAGGTCGTTTCTTGGATTCTGCGGTTACTACCGTAGATTCATAGCCAACTATTCCTCCATTGTCAGACCCCTCACAGATCTAACTAAAGGCTATGCTCCAACACAGCGTGGCAAGAAATCTGCTAAAGAACAGAAAACTTACCTCAAAGAGACTGAGCCATTTGGTGAGAGGTGGGACCAAGAGTGCACCGACGCGTTCCACAAAATCATCTACTGCCTCACCCATGCTCCAGTGCTGGCATTTGCTGATCCTAACAAGCCATATGTACTGCATGTTGATGCCTGTCTGTCCGGGTTAGGCGCCGTCCTTTACCAGGAATATCCTGAGGGATTGAAGCCTGTAGCTTTCGCTAGTAGAAAGTTAACTGTGTCAGAGAAGAACTACCCCATTCACCAACTGGAGTTCCTGTCTCTGAAATGGGCAGTCGTGGATAAATTTCATGACTACTTATACGGCGCCAGATTCACTGTACGGACTGACAACAATCCACTCACATATGTGCTTACCACAGCGAAACTCAATGCCACTGGACATCGCTGGCTAGCCTCTTTGTCCACATATGACTTTGACATTCTGTACAGACCAGGTCGACACAATGTTGATGCAGATCTGTTGTCAAGACAAGAGACAGATGAATGGGAGACCATACCTCTGGCAGGTGTTCAGTCTATCTGTAAGTGTGCTGTGTTGCAGAACTCAACCACGGCATCACCTACATATGTAGAACAGCTAGGAGCTACTCCTGAGAGTATCCCAGATATCTTTGCTTTTCCCACTCGCTTAGATGTGTGTTCTTTAGGTCAACTGACCCGCTCAGAACTTGTAGATGCTCAAGCCAATGATGCAGTGATAGGACCAGCAATCCAGGCGTTGAGGCGGGGCCGTTGGTCTCAGGAACTTGCAGCTAGCACAGAGTTAGCAGTGATTAAGAAAGAGATGGGGAAGCTAGCATTGAAGGATGGGTTGCTCCATCGTCTCAGCAAGAAGCAATCAGGCGAAGAGGTCGCACAGCTAGTTCTTCCTGAGATGTTTAGGAGTACTGTGTTGAAATCCATGCATGACGATTTTGGGCACTTAGGTGTAGAACGAACTCTTGACCTAATCAGAGCCAGGGTCTATTGGCCCAAAATGGCAGTAGACATAGAACAGTACATAAAGAACTGTGGAGAGTGCATCACACGTAAAACTCCAGGTCAGAGAGCCTCTCCATTACACCAGATAGTGAGCAGTGGACCAATGGATTTGGTCTGTATAGACTTTCTTTCAGTAGAACCGGACTCAAAAGGTATAGCTAATGTGTTAGTGATCACAGATCATTTTACACGTTATGCCCAAGCCTTTCCGGCTAGGAACCAAAAAGCTCCGACTGTAGCTAAGATCCTAGTGGAGAAGTTTTTCGTTCATTATGGTCTGCCAGCAAGAATCCACTCAGATCAAGGGAGGGATTTTGAAAGTCGTCTGATCCGAGAGATGCTGAAGATGATGGGAATACGGAAATCACGGACAACCCCGTATCACCCTCAAGGTGACCCGCAGCCAGAGCGGTTTAATCGAACCCTTCTCTCTATGCTAGGCACCCTCAGTCAAGAGAAGAGGAAGCAATGGAGCCAGCACATCCCATACTTGGTGCATGCTTACAATAGTACCAAGTGTGACGCAACCGGATTCTCACCGTATTTTCTGATGTTCGGCAGAGAAGCCAGGCTTCCAGTAGATCTTTGTTTCGGTACCTCGCCTGATGGAAGTGGTGTGGGCCATCACCTTAGGTATGTGGCTAAACTGAGAGAAGACCTGCGAAAAGCCTTCCAACTTGCTTCTGCTGCAGCTGACAAGACACATCTGAGAAACAAAAAGTCCCATGATAAAAGAGTCGTTCCTCAGACACTGGAACCAGGTGACAGAGTGTTACTCAAAAACCTTGGCCTCAAAGGGAAGCACAAACTTCAGAGCCGTTGGAGCGCTGTCCCTTATGAAGTGGTGGAGAAACTACCAAATCTACCAGTGTACCGAATAAAACCGGAGAGTGGAAAGGGCTGCTTAAAAACATTCCACAGAGATCATCTCCTGCCCATTGGACAGCTTGTGAGGATGCCAAAGGTGGAGGAGGAGACCAAGTTGTTTCAAAAACCTAAGACAAGAGCAGACACACAGAAAAAACGAAGGAAAGTGTTGCAGCCTTCCATCCATGAACAGGAAGACACGGACTTGTCAAGCAATTCTTCAGTTGAATGTTGTGTTCAGAGACCTCACAGAACATACAAAACTTACCTGGATAGACTCCTACAGAAGAGAGCCAGAGGAGATGGTCCTGATTCTAATGATGAGGAGCCTGCACCTGTCAGGGAGGAGTATGTAGATGAGGAAAGAGACAGTCAGGGAGAGGATGAGGATCAAGAACAGGGCTCAGATGCTGGGGAGGAGACGGGTCCTGAATCAGAGACAGCCAGTGAAGGAGAACCAGTTAGTGGTTCAGATGTAAGAGATATTCCAGAGCCACAACTTAGGCCAAAAAGACGAGTGAAGCCAGTGGTTAGACTCACTTACGATGAGCCTGGTAAGGCTAGAGATCAACCTATTACAATAGTACATAGGGGTATTGTAATCAAAATAGGTAAATAGGTTTGTTTGACCACAGCTGATACGTTCTTTAAAATGAAACACGGGGTTTAAAGTGAATGAGGGCATCCACACATTTAGAAGGGGGAGGATGTAACACTCTAAGTTTCATTGTTCCTTATATGAAAGAACAGGTATTCAAAAATGTTCAATGTTTTATTTATGTTTACAAATTGTGTGTTATTTTAATTTCTACAGCGTAAATTTATTTGGTAAGTGTTGTTAAACATGTTCTGTGTGTAAACAGTTATGTTGCAGTTAATTTGGGAAGACTGGTGTAGTTTTCGGAAATGGCCAGCAGGGGGATCGAGCGGTCCGGGGAGGAGTGAGAGAAGAAGAAGTGAGAAGAGAGCGGACGAGGAGGAAAGCGGACGAGGGAGAAAGCAGACGAAAAGTCAAGAGAAAAAGGCAAAGCCGACAGTGGTGAGCTTTGTAGTAAAAGTAACGGCTACATGGGGGAGAAGAACACTGTCCGACCGTCCACCCGACGTCGGCTCGTCCGTTTTCCGTCCGTGTAGTATGAACTGTGTCGTCGGACTGACGCACGGAACGCAGTGGCTAGCTGTTAGCCTTACTAGCACAGCAAGGACTTCCTAGCTACACGTGTGAGCCGCCTTTTGTTATTCTCTTGGGCGACAAGAGGAGTCAAGTGCAGGAGGACGGACATTGGCGAGGAGCTTTCTACCTATTGACGTATGTTGAGAGGAGCGGAGGACTGGAGCCTACCCCTGGAATCAGGCCTGAACTTTGCTTTTATTTTTTTGCCGGCTTTAGTTTACTTTGGTACTCATAAAGGGCTCATATGTATATGTGAATGTGACATATTGGTTGATTTTCATTTTATTTTATTATTTTTCCAAAAAATCAGTTCTATATAAATGTTTGCTATTTTAATTATTTGAGTATTGTGTATTTACTCTTAGTGTGACAAAGGGATATGATATAACAGCTTGGTTATCAAGGACCCAGGGCCTTGCTCTTCTATAGTATAAAGAGAGCAAGCGCTACACATCATTGCCTTAATGTCTGCCTTCTGATGATTGTATGTTTACTGGCATGCAGTGCTCAAATGTGTGTAGGAGGGGCTGCGTTTGCCATTGTTGTTATGACAAAACATTAATACAGTTTTAATAAAGGCTGTGATTTGTCTCACATGTCCACATGCTGTCTCAACATACTGTCTCACAAAAATATCATGCAAAACGCCAGTGCAAAAGCAAATGCCAGAGGTCAGAATAACAGTAAACGCAGACAGTTTTTATCCCTGAGCAAATCTAATACTACTACCACAATAACATTACAGTTACAGTTTAAAGTTATCTGTGTCATCAGAGTCAGGGTTTGACCTTTTGTTTTCCAGATATGCAGCAACATTTGGATTTTGCATGTATAAATGCATAAGATAATTTGTTCCCATTCATGACAATATTTTGCGAAAGTTAATAGATAATAAAATTACATTAATTGTGGAGTTAATCATTCCACTTGCATAGCTTTATATTGAATATATTAAGGCCTTGACGTGTCCTCAAAACATCCAACAGTTTGATTTCAACAGCTTGAATACATAACAGCCATTCAGCTCACTTACTTTCAAATGCAGTTTTGCAGAGGCGGCATTCAAGGTGACAACCGCAATGGAGAGTAACTAGAGTATGTAAGTCTGTGACTAATATGAAAAGATCTTCAAAGGCAGGCTGATTAGGATTAAGATGCATAATACTGTACATGCCCCTGGGTGGTGCATTAACATGATCGGTGTACAATCACACAATCTGACCAATGAGCTTGAGTTCATGCTGTCACTCTTTGATGCTTTTTAGTTATAGTCCGGATCATCAGGGCAAATTAGCCTTCATTTGTTCCTTCTTTCTGATCTCCATGTCTCGTCCCTTCCTCTCTCTATCAGCCCTCGGAGACCTGCTCTTTTCATCACCACGACCGTTTGATCTGAGCCTCTGAGCTCTGGTCTTTACTACACGGAGAGAGACCGAAACACAGCGGGAGAGAAGATCTATTGTTTTTTAAAGATGTTACTGTGCTGCCCATTTTTACACTAATATTTGTGTTATCACCAGCATAATTATGGTTCACTTTAATTCGCTTGCCGTGTTGCTTTTATCACTCCAGCTCTTTGAATTGAGGTGAGAAGAGCCACAGGCACACAGAAATGTAATGCTGTCTCATTCTTCCTGTCTTCCTGTCACTACAGACAAGACCTGGCCTGCATATTAAACCCAGAGCTGTCCTATACTACACTGCCTTGTCTGGTGCTTATCAGTGTACCAGTGGCAGACCCTGTGCCTGTCAGTGTCATCCTTTCATATTTAATCTGCCCCCATGGCACCATCAAAACAGTCAGGGGCATGAATGGTCTGTAGGCCCACTGCTTCAATTAATGTTGGTTTCGTCTAAATCCTTGGTTGGTTCTTTTATTGACACTGTCAGTTAAAAAAGCTTGAATCTTAGAAAGGTCAGCTTTTCAGGAACTATGAAATTGGCTTGGGTTATTGCGCTGGGTGAGGATTAACTTTTGAATTGGAGAATCTGTAGGGAATTAAAAAAGATTTAAAAGGGTTCTGAAGGACTAGAGGTACAAAAAAACACGTTTAAACTGTAAGCGTGCATTAAATGCTGTAAAACCTAGAATTTAAAAGCAATGATGAACCTGAAGAAAACTGTTACATATATCTGCAGCTCTTCTTGACTCAACTGAGTTTCAGCTCATTGTTTTGCTGATGGGCTGCACAGTGGATGGTGGTTAGCACTGTTCCCTGGCAGCTAAAACATGCCCCGGTTCACATCCTGGCCTGGGCCTGGGATTTTTCTGCTTGGAGTTTACATGTTCTCCCTGTGCATGCGTGGGTTGTTCCAGGTACTCCAGTTTCCTCCCACAATCCAAAAACATGCTGAGGTTAACTGATAATTCTAAATTCTACATAGGTGTGATTGTAAGAGTGCTTGTTTGCACTTTTCCATTAGCACCTACTCTACTTGACTCGGTTTAGGTTGTTTTCCATTACATTACATTACATTACACCTCATTGTGGGTGGAGTCGTCATAGCACGGCGGACCAGGAGTCCCTTAATATTATTTGCGACACAAATGCAACACAACAGTGGAGGACATCGAAGTGATGGCATACCTGCTGCTCGGTCTATGGCTTTTTGTCAGATTCAAAGTAAAAGAAGAGAGTCAGAGAAAGCTGAGGGCGACGAGTTGAAACACTCAGGAGAACAGGAGAGTTTGGGAGGGGATACAGCAGTATTAAGTTGAAGACAAGAGGATTTGAACCAGACGACGTATGAGGTTTAAGCTAATGCTAGTTCGCTAGTAGCATATTGATCCCGTGTACAACTCTGTGATGGCTGCAATTTATCATTATTAGGTATTAAAATATGTATGCTGTGTAGTCTCATCACTCCCTGTCCAATCAGTGAGCCTGCACTCCGTAGACATCACATTATTAACTCAACTTGGCTTGCTTGGAACCCTGGCCGAGTAGGTATTAAAATAGTACCTGGTACCAGCTAGTATGTCACAAACCGAGTAGAGTCAAGCCGAGTAGGTGCTGATGGAAACATGCCATAAGTGTATCCCTTTGATAGACTGGTGACCTGTCCAGGGTGTCCCCTGCCTTCACCCCAAGTCAGCTGGGATAGACTCCAGTCCCCCCCATGACCCTAATGAGGATTAAGCAGTCTATAGATAAGTGTTGGATGGATGTTTCGCTGCCCAAACTTTACTGTTGTTCACTCTCACCACTGTTTCTAAAAATGAATTGTACATTGAATGCTCTACACCAAACAGCCACTAGGGCCACATAATGGAACATAATGAATATTCACTTAGAGAGCTGTAGACATAAAAGAATAGATGGACAATTTGTGAATATTAACATGACATCCATTAGATATGTCTGTAAAGGAATTCTGAGAGATGGACTAGAAAGTGGGACTGATGGATTAGAGAGGTATGTTGAGCCTAAATGTCACAAAGGTTGCTGTCTTTTAACCTGACAGATCACTAATGATAACATGATCCAGTGGAGGTTCTGTTCAGGGTTTCAAGTTTAAATTGGAGGTAAAAGTGTCACATTTTTACCTGTTCTGTTCCTGACAATATTCTCTATGAGCAATATGGATTCTCAGCTATGGGTTTTCTTTATATCGGCAAACCTGTTGAGCTGTATGTTAGTAGTCTTATTGAATGCAGTGACTGTGTGCATCACATTGCCATGCAAACCTACATGCTTTCAGTTTGTGATGCAAAAACAGTCTGTTTTTAAAAAAAAATATTTTATGCTTGGTACTGATTTGCTGCCAAGTTGGCATTACAATATTGCAACTGATAGAACACAGATTAGATATTTAATTATTCTATTAGTGTTTATCACAGACAGTATTCAATCGATAACAATAATTTGGACAAAAACTAATCTCATTTGGCCACCACACTATCATTCTGCTGTAAGGGAAAAACGCTGCAACTTATTTGCATTTCTTTAAACCAGACATAATTGCTGTGTGTGAAGCTAAAGCTAAGCAAACAATGCAGCTTCAGTGTTCCTTCAAAATAGAGACAGGTGGAATTATTTCAGCGGATCATTTTCATGGGGAGAGATGAGCACTGTGATTAAGATGATAATCCATAGGGGGGAAAGTAGCAGAGCTGCCTTACTGCATGTTCCAAACCCTCAACAAAACCTGAAATTTTCAGTCTGCTTCCAGAGGTGGCTGTTTACCACAGCGAAGAAAACAGTAACACACAGATAGTGGAGGGGAAGGACAAAGCCACATGAATGACAGGTGCATCCTACATCCAGTGAGTCAGACTTCCCAAAAAGTAAAGTGAACTAAAGTTGAGTATCACATTTAAATGAAGGAAGTTTAAGAGCTCTAATGTGAAGTTGTCATGGTAGAAATAAGCGACAGCATTTAGAGTGCACTGAGCGGTAAAATAAATACAATAACTGACACGATTTACAATTTTCTAGCAGCATTTTTCCCTAGCATCATCTGCACTGACATTGTTGCTTTGTACTGTACTACATTTTCATTCTTTGTAACTGTCTATTATAACAGCCTGTTCCACTTGAGTGAATTGACGGCATACCATTGATTCATGTTGTGAATAGGAAGAGTCAAATGACATGCCAAACACCCTCTTTAATGAGAACACACACCGAGGCCGACAGAGAAACAACTAAGACTGATTACCCCCATCAGTATACCCACTATCTATGATTGGGGTTTTAGGCTAAGTCACACAGGCTTACACAAAACAAGCCTGGCTACGTCAGATTTGCTTCGTAGTGCACCCTCTTAGATCATATGTCAACGTTATGTTCACAACTTGTTTCTGCTGTTCCCAAATGTCCAAAAAAAATACAGTTTTTACAGGTTTAAATCAACAGAACAGGCTGTTAACACAACATTGTTTCATCATGTTGGTGTACCAGTTGCTTATGGGATAAGAGTCGTGTTTCTGACCAGCAAACAAACATTCACTTTCTATTAGCCCTGTTTTTGGGAGAGCAACTCCAGGAGGAAATGGATGTGGAAGAAGTCATCAGAGGCAGAGAGTGGTAGCACTGAAGCAAAACATCAGCGTTGTCAGGGAAAAAAATAAAATCAGAGAAATTTTCTCAACCTGCACAGACAAGTTAAAACATTAACGTAACAATAATGCTAAAAAATAACAACAAAAATAATAATAATGCATCTTTAAAAACACATCCAACCAAACGCAGATCGTATAAGTATGAAGACATTTCTGGGGAAAAGTTTGTGAAAATGAGTTGATGGCTCGGTTGGTGTCTTTGAATGAATTTCCCTTTTTCTGCCTGAGCTGTAGAAGTCACTCAAAGCAAAAAAATTTCACAATAATCTATAAAACATCTTAAAATTTTGAAACAGTTAAGGATGCACAGTCCCACAGTCGGCCCTGCTGCGCTGTTTATCACACAGCCACTGATTTCTCCGTAGCTCAGCAGACTGAGAGGTATTTACACCTGCATCATACACCGCCGTACGAGCTGTTGTCTGCCAGGGATGGATAGGCACACCTGGGAGATTGCTGAACCTTAATATGCTCCTTAACTTTAACGCTTGCGCTTGTACATTCCACACTGTGTTTTATTGCATATGAACAGCTGTCAGTAAGTTACAAGGCCGCGTGAAAACAGATAAATAAATAACCCAATATGACGGTAACCAGCTTTTCTGTCAGACTGCAACGAGCCTGTCATCATCTGAAATACATTCAGCCTGAGCCTGCCAGCAACAAATACCCTGATCCCATATAATGATTTTCCCTGTAAGATCAACTTTGCGCGTGTAATAAACTGCATGCAGATAAGCCTCTCTTCTCGACAGGAGAATGGTGTCCCTGCTAATTTGCAGCTGTGGCCGTGAACAAATAGAACTTGAAGCTGAAGGTAAAGGACTCAGGAGCGAGATCTGGGCCAGGGGGAGGGTCAAAGTATCTCTCTGTATATCCCCCTTTCCTTTCTTTTTTTCACTCTGTCTTTCTCTTTTCTTGACATTTTCTGATTCTGTGCTTGTTGTAGCCTCCTGGTGGTCATGTGAGGCAAAAGCTAGAAGGAAGCGGACGGTGAAATGGAATTTTACAGGTGAATGAGCAGACTTAATTTAATTCATCGTGAAGTCTACCATATTTTAGCTTAGTGGAACATAGATTTAGCATTATATTCTGAAATATTGTCGAGTCCCACCATAAAGTAATGTGCTGCGGAAGCTACGTCTGACAAAAAAAAAATCCATTTCCAAACTGAACCTATCATTCAACAAGCATTTATACTGAGCAGTACAGTGTGGCGTAAATTAATGTAACGCTTTAATGTCCGTTGTGGGTGATTTGGATTAGAGTCAGGAAATAACAGACAAAGAACAGCAACAGGACTGTAGGCGGAGCAGCCTTGAAGTCCCTGTAATGATTTACCATATGGGTCGATGTGCTCTCAGTCTGAGCATGTTCAGAACTTCAGTGTGAAGTGACAGCAGTGATGTATTCCACGTTTTAGGTTAACTCATAACAGCAACAGAGCACGACGTGCAGATAAAAATGGGTTTCCCTCCCCAGCCACTTTCACTTGTGGACACCTACAGGGCACATCCCTTTATTCAGCAAATGAAGGGATAAATGGAAACTCATAACGCTTATACACTTACAGGGCACATGAGTAAACTGCCCTGCCTTAGTGACTGTTGCCTAGCTACCATCTATCTATCCTGTATAAATTTTATTCTATTTTCTTCCTTTTTTTCCACATTTTTCTTGCCAGTGCTGAGGCATGACTTGAATGAAGCTGATTACTCTGCATGTGCACATTATGTACTGTACATGTTGTTATGTCTTCTATTCTTTTCCTTCCAATCCATTTGCTCCACTCTCAACACTCCCGACTCCCATTTATTACACACTTATTTAAAAGTTTTTGCTTTGCAGCCCTTCGGACAAGATGGCAGTGTGTGTCAGGAGCAGGCTAGTTTTTAAAGGACTGCTGGTGCACAGCGCATGAGGCTAATAATGCTGAACTTTATGCGTTAAGACAGTCTTTTTCTCACTGTAAGACAATGCGGGAGCACAGCAGCCAGCACATTTCATAGAGATTTAAATGCCACTTCACTGCTAGCAGAGTGTTACTTTCACATATTTCCAGAATCTAAAGCAGTGTCACCCCCATACAGCTGTCACTTTCTGTTTTATTTGCCTTTATTGTTATTCTATCATGTGGTCCATCATCGGCCCGATGTGTCACTGCTCTCCCTACTTTATTCCTGTCAGTGATTTTCAACAGAGTCATCTCTCTGTTAGTTTTCCTTATCTCCTCTGCAGCATTTTGTTATTCAGCTGATTTGTCCTTCAAACTGTGAGCACTGCAAAGAAGAGCGGCGAAGAATGACAAGAACGGAGCGACAAAGAGCAGCATGCAGCAGCAGTCATGTTGACTATGTAAAGACCGAGGGGCGAAACTTGCCCGCTGCCACAATTGTATATGGATTGTAAAATAAAAGTCTCTTTAAACATTCAGCACGCTGTGCAATAAATATATTTAGCAAGTGGAATGATGTTTGTGAGCTGGTTTTCAGAAGGAATACAGGGACAGAGTGAGCTCACAGCTGAGGCTCAGTGGCTGAAATCTGACTTTTGGGTTCAAGGGGAATAGCAGAAACTGAATTCCCAGCTGGAATTTCACAGTAGGTTGCTACCATCATTTTTGCTTCTATTTTTTTTATTGCACTGCTGTCATTACTCTGTCTCTGCGGTGGATTCTAGTTACTAGATGTGTTTAGCGATGCATGTGCTTGTATGTGTCTTTTTGCGAGGACATTTTTAAAAACTTTGGTTAATTTTATTACAGAGCATGGAACCTTTCATTCAGAGTGTATAAAAAGTTCCATACAGATAAGACTTAGAGGACTCAATGTGAATTAAAGGTTAGTTGCTAATTTAAAATGCTCGCTGTTTTCCGTGTTTGAATCAGGCTGAGGGGTGGGAGAATAATAACTCTGTATGGCTGCAAGCTTTCACACTTGTTCTTATGCTGCTGAAGCAAATGAGAACTTGTTAATGCAGAGAGAACTATCCTGCATTTTTATGTCAGAGGTCTCACTTGATTTAATGTATCAGCTCTTAAATGATAAAAGTGAATCATAAACAAGTGCAGAGAAAAAAGGATCCAAGAAGACAACATAAACAGTGCCGTGAATAAAAGTAGGGATCCTGTCATTTAGCTGGCCAGTATTTGAAGCTGACATTTACTTAATGAAGGGAGATAGTAATCTGCGAGGGAAGAGGCGAGCAGATTCAGAAGCCGCTCTTGTTTCACCTCATGCACAGTTAACCTTTGCCGTTCGAATGGGGTTTGTTGAATATGCTGATGAAATTAGCCCTCTCGGATACTCCGGGTGGTGTTTATGCAGCGGTTTGGGAGTCAGGAGCAGCTCTGGGCAGATGGTGGTCGGACCGGTGCACAAGGTTTGCTTGATATTCATCAGGTTAGCTGATCTCTGTCATGATGTATTCAAGCATCTGACAAACCTCACTCAGCGATAGTCCCTGCATAATGAATGGGTGCAGAAATTCAAAAACAAGACGAGAAGTCATTTTCGGCTCGGTTACACTCCCGCCTCACCCCTGACATGCTTTGGTTTGGTAAATACGGGGATATTCTGACAAGATGCTGCTTGAATGTTTATGTAGTTCTGGAGAAAGAGAACACCGGAGCTGATGGCTATTTGAAGAATTTGGCAGAGCATCAATCAATGAAGTTCACCATGTGGTATTAAAAGATAATACACACATGCTTTCTCAAGTGAAACCCTCAGAAAACAGAAAGCAGCACAAAGTTGCAGCCTGTTTTGCTTTGCTGGTTGAGAGAGCTCTTTGGCATGTGGAAGAACACTGCGCCTCAGACTGTATCATCAGAATCAGGATCAGAAATACTTCATTGATCCCTGAGGGGAAATTGCTTATTTTGCAGTTGCTCCCATTCAAAGCCGGAAATATAAAGAAATATTAGAGCTGCTTCAACTGATATTCCAGAGTTTTGCACATACTTTTTGTATAATGCAGTGTCCAATCCTTTCAACAACCCACTTCTCTGTAAATTCAAGGAATATAAGAGTTGACTTGTGAAATGACTGTTAAAATCATTTAGTAGATTGATGAAAACAGACGAAATGCCAATGTCATTGACTCTAAATGTTCAAATCATTTGTTTCACCAATGTACACAACTGAATTTTTCACTGTTAATATGAATCATTACCTGCGTGGCTGATAATGTACTGTGTGTACTTATTTTCTGTTTGGCCATGCAAACTTGTGTGTATATTTACCAGACATACAGCAAGTCACTCTGATTTTGCTCTCTCTCTATATATATACATATCACTAAATTTACATTTAAGTCTACTGAGCTGCTAATTGGCAAACAATCAAATTTTATACAAGATGTAATATTATATTTATATATTATGTGGTGTAAAGAGTCAATATGTATAAACCTCCTCATCTCATTTGCAGTGAAATCTGTTGTTCTCATGTGCTCAGACACACCTGGTACACTGCATGTATGGATGTGATACCTGTGAGAATGTGTCACCTTGCCCTGTTCCCACTGCAGCCGTGGATGGATCAGTGGTCTTTGTCGTGTGTGTGTGTGTGTGTGTGTGTGTGTCTGTGGATGTTTGTGTGGTGGGGGAATACATCGGTGTTTGCCTGCTTCTGTTGTTACAGTGTGTTTTTTATCTTCTGCATAAGAGATTAGAATTAGAATCCATTCGTGCACGTTGAAATATTTTACCGTGTGTGTATCTGTGGTCCAGGTATTAGTCATGCTGTGGGGACCTACATTGTTTGCACACCTACACGGTGGTGACTTAACTTCCACATGGAGGCAAACAAACAAGTACCCACAAAACCTAAATCATTAGGTTTAAAGGTGAAGTCGTGCTTTTAGGTTCCGTGAGATTAGATTTTGATTAAAGTGAGATTTAGGTTGTAGGGTTAGGAAATGAATAGTACAGGTAAGATCAGAGTCAAACTCCGGGAAATTAATGTAAGTCAATACAATGTCCTCTGAAGTCAAAGATACACAAATGTGTGTGTGTGTCTGTGTGTGTGAAGGGGAAGGAGGGGGATCAGACAGGTGCTTTAAGACAACCCCTTTGACTCATGGTCTCTTCACTAATTAAGTTCAGGCTCCTCATGTGCATGTGTGTGTGTGTGTGTGTGTGTGTGTGTGTGTGTGTGTGTGTGTGTGTGTGTGTGTGTGTGTGTGTTCTTGTACTTGCTACATGGTGAGGACCATTTTCTGCATTTAACTATCAAAGTGAGGACATTTTTACAAAGTGAGGACATTTTGGCCGGTCCTCGCTTTGAAACAGCCATGTTTGAGGGTGAAGACTTGTTTTTAGAGAACAGGTATGAATTGAGGTTTGGTTAGGGTTAGGGTAAGGATTAGGGTTAGGCAATCAGTTGTGATGGTTAAGGTTAGGGTAAGGCTCTAGGAAATGCATTACGCCTATGGATGTCCTCACTAAGATAGAAGTACAAACATGTGTGTGTGTGTGTGTGTGTGTGTGTGTGTAGTGCGTGCATGTGTGTGTGTGTGTAGTTGCCTATCCATGGGAAAGCTTTGCTTTTTCGCTCCCTTATTCTTTGACTATTCTTTTAACTCGTCTAAAAACACATTCAGTCTACCCAGGTTTTAATCGAAGCTGTCTGAGCTCTCAGTTCTTAGTATTTTAAAATATTAGGTGTTTCAAGTACATGTATGCAAATTGTGTTTTTGTGAACTTTCTTCTGAAACAGAAAATATCAAGGGACAACAGCAATCTCCACTAAAAGTGAAAATAATATTTCCAATGATAACAATAAAATATTTAGATATGCTTGTCAGATGCCACTTTCAGACAAATGGATTCATATCAGAGACAAACACTGACTCCGTCTGATCAAAAAACAACAACAACAAAAATAGTGAAGGTAATAATTAGTCTAATCATATCTTACTTTCTGGTTTTCAGAGAAAGCTTATCACCCAAAAATTCCATATTTCTACATTTGTGATGATGGTATATTACGTTAATGACAAGCATCAGAGAAATATAAAGTAAATGTTCATGTCACCCACGGTCTATTAAATAGCAAGAAATGCACAACAAGTTCACCATACCTCATCACGGAACAATTGAAACTTTTGCAGAGCTTTGTAGGTGAAAGTAAACGGCTGATGCAATATGACATCCCAACCTGTGTGTGTCAATCATTTCTGATGCAATCTGTAAAAGATATTGCCATGTTTATAATCACACAACAGCTACAATTTTAAGGGACGATGCACTTTCTTAAACAGCAGTGTGTGTTGTGGCTGCATTTACTGTTCACCCACACAGAGACAGGACAGGTCAGGCCCATTACTGCTCACTCTTTTTCACTATTCCTTATTACTTAGCAAAAACAAAGACTTATCAGTCTGATCTTTGTCCTGGAAAGTCTAAATTCTCTGATTTATTTTTCTTTTCACAGGAGCACACAGATTGCTGTAAAACAGAGGTGGTTCAGTCTGTGTGTGCAAAAATAATCCACCATTCACCGACTGGGAAGATGGTCTTCAGCCTGAGTGGGAGTTGTTGGCTGAAATGAAAGACAAGAGAAAAAATATTTTAAATATAATACTGGTGTCGTGAGACTTTTTTTTCCTTGTTGTCCCACATTGTTACGTTTAGTTGTCCTTGTAATACTGTGGATTCGGTTTCTGTTTATTTCCAAGCTAAACTGGTGGAATGAGATTTGTCAAAGTCTGTTTTAATTTGTGTGGCTATTTGTCACAGAGACTTTCATTATCTGTGCTGAGACTGTTGTGCTGATTTAAGATTGACATTTAACGCGGTTCATCAACCTTTGGGTCTAAATTAGGATTTTAATGCTCACAAATGTAGCAATCAAATCAGAATAAGCAGATAATTTCTTACAATAACCTGTAAGTGGAAAACACAGAGAGTTTTTAGCTGTTAACTTGTGTGTCAACGAGTCACTGAATTTAAGCTTCGAATGCACTTTGAGGCAGGACATTGTCAGCAGGACTAGGTGCACCCGGTCCAAATATACACTGTGCTTAAGCAAGCTGAATCGTGCCTGCCACCCACAAGCTATTTTCCACCTGCTGCCCACCTACATCAACAATAGTGGAGCAGAGCTGAGGATAAACACAAATACAAACAGACACAACAGAGTGCACATGGCGGCCACGCTCTCCAGATTAACCTTTATCCACCCTGATGAGACGTGTTGTCTTTTCCTGGAGCACTCTGCATCCAACACAATATGGACACCATACTGAAACAATAGTAACCTTTTCGTCCGCTCACTCTAAGGTTTTCACTCTGAAGAGCTTTTAGTTCTGAGCAGACAGCAGCAAATAGGTCAACATAGTTCAACCCATCCCCCCCCAAAAAAACACACAATTTGAAGCTGAAAGCTCCTGCAGGGCAATTTGACGTCTGTGGTAGAAGAAGAGCATGTTTTACCGACTTACCATTTTCCAAGGGTTTAGTTGATGGGACACTCACGCAAAATGAAAAGACAATTGGTTTGAGAGAATTTGCATCAACGCTCGGTGTTGAAGTACACCACCCATTATCACACAAAAGTTTCTGTCATTTTAATGAGCATTTTGAGAGTTCACAACACTTTCCCATTGCTTCTACACAATCCTGTAATCAGGGAGAGAGACGGAGCGAGAGAGCGAGAAGAGAGGAGGGGATCGGGTTTCTCAGCCGCTCTGTACCCTAATCCTGGATTTGGAAACGAGATGAGAAGAACACAGGTAAGTACAAACACAAGCAATTACAGCACCGACGTGGAATTGGTAGGTGGAGGGGGGTGAGTGGCTTGAAAGGAAATAGGGGATCTCATAGGTCAAGAGGGGGTGGTTGGTCGTAGGTGGGTGGGATATAAATACCTGCAGTAGACAAGGGCAGAAAAATGCTGAGGGTGTGACAGACATTGGCTTGCCTCCATCTGTAATAGTGAAAAAGACAGGGACAGGCTCTGTAGAGGCCTTAATGAGAGAAATCTGTGTAGCTGAGACCCACAGTTCAGCAGGTGTAGCAGCGATTCTATCTTGAACCTGAAGCTCCTCACAATTCATCTACTAGAGTCTCGATTCAGAGCAGAGCTGTGCCTAAATCTGTGAAGAGTTCTGGCTGAAGCGCTGACATGCATTTCTCTGTGAGCAAAAAAGTAACATCACAGTTTTCTACCTGCACATTCCCAAGTGACTAAAAGGGGGAAGTATGCTTGACTGAGCCAGAGAGAAAAGGACAAGACAAGAAGACGATACACGGGGTGAAAGGAGGCTAGACGCAGCCAGGAAAGAAAAAGACAAAGCAGAACAAGAGAAGGCCAAAGAAGACGAGACAAAAGACATAAGGCAAGACAAAGTAGACATAACAAAGTCAGAAGAAAGGAAGGCAAGGAAGCAGATTTAAAGAGGGTGAGATTAGAGGAGACAAAGGAAGCAACAGGCACAGCAGCAATGGAAGGCAAGAGGAAATAAATCAAGAGAAGGGGAGGTGAAGACAAAAAGCCGGTTAAGGGACCACATCAAAACTTCAATATCCCATTGGGACCATTCTAGACAGTCCAGGAAAAACATGGCATGTCAGGCGTTTGGTGCTGACTCTTTCACCTCACTGACAGGAGATTCGCCTTTGCCAATTCTCATGCACCATGGCTCCACCAGTGACTGCCTGCCAACCACCTCCCACGCTCACAGCATGGTCTCTGCAGGTAAAGTGAGCTCTGAATGTTCGTCTATCTTGTTAAACAGTTTTCCTTTTGTCTAATCGCTTCTTTTTGCTGCTTGTTTGTTCTGCAAAAATGGCTTTGTCTTTTGTAAAGTAAGTGGCAAGTGGAAACTTCTTAATAATGTGAACCATAATCCTCATAATGTTGCTGTGATGCTAAATCCCAGCTGCAGGAAGACAGGCCTCAAACGCTTGCTTCCATCTTCCACTTCAGAAAAAGATATTGGCATTCTGCCATTTCTTGCTGTGCACATGAACGCACTCTGGAGGGATTTACCTACTATTGATTATACACATACATAAATGTAGGGTCAGTTGCTCCTATAGAGCTTTAATTGATCCAACAGGGCTCGGTCATTGCACTGGCACACACTTATGAAGGCATGTTGCCTCCTCAGCCAATAGGGAGAGTAAATTGAATTGAAAAATACATTTATTCAAATCCAATCCAAATTATGTAAATGTATCTAATCAGCTAGTTTGGCCCAGCTGTCTCTACTCAGTGGATAATTTGAGGGTATGTTATCGGTATGACAAACTCCCCAAGGTCTTTTTCATGATGGAGCATTGTGCAGAAAACTTCCTGGGGGGGTTTAGTGCCTGCTGATTGTTATAGCTTAGGATCAACAGGATTAGATCACGCAGAACATTATTCATACAATGCATTTCTATAGCAGCAGGGTAAACATAGCTTGTAGAGAGGTTTTTTTTTCTTTTTTTTCTCAGAGACTGTGCTGCAGTTCTGGCATTGTACTTATGGACCTGTCTTCTTGTGAATCCATGATTGACATTAAATATGGTTGATAAAGCTTGTGAAATGTGTAATAATTAAATAAGTATAATTATGGCACCATTGTCCTCAATGGTACAGTGGTTTTGTTGATGTTGAAGACGGCTTGTCAGTGGGACTGTACCAACTCAGAGGGTATCTTAACAACACCAGCAGGCATTTGAAGTGAACATCACACTGCATAAAGAGATAAATACATTGATATGTGTGTAATAAGCAGGGGATACTATGCTGACATTATAATAATACGCTTAGCAAAGCAGTAGTTTTAAGGAAAGGCGATTGTCAAAGCTGTGCCTTGGTTTGCTCTAATAAAGTAACGTCACATCCAGCTTTTAAAAGGTTGTGTGAGGTGTGATATCTGTCAAATGCAGCAGTTTGAAGCTCTACTATTATCTATCTTCCAGAGTAAATGACATTTCAATGTCTAGTTCAGAGTATAGATGTTTTCAGAAGCAAAACAATTTACTTTATTTATTTCTGATCTGAAGAGGAAAATCAGGGTTTTAGGTGTAAAGGTTGATTGTGTGTGAGAACATGGACGTTATTCTTGTAAATGGGGTTTCCAATTAAAAGAGCTCACATGTGATTAAGTCTAAATGATAGATATTATTGTATCATATGGCAACACATAGCAGCTATCAGCAGTTTTGTGTTGAGAATATAATAGTAAGTTTGCCTATATAGCCCATATAATCTTTCAAGGGCAGATGTCACAATGTGCTTCACAAGAAAAGCAAGAAAGAGACAGAGCAACAAACAATAAATGCAGACAATCAGAGAGAACATGAGGATAGACAAAAGCGAAAGCAAGTATGAACAGACACTACCGTTCAAAAGTTTGGGGTCACCTCGACAATTTCATGTTTTCCATGAAAACTCACACTTTTATTCATGTGCTAACATAACTGCACAAGGGTTTTCTAATCATCAATTAGCCTTTCATCACGATTAGCTAACACAATGTAGCATTAGAACACAGGAGTGACGGTTGCTGGAAATGTTCCTCTGTACCCCTATGTAGATATTTCATTAAAAATCATCCGTTTCCATTTACCACATTAACAATGTCTAGACTGTATTTTTGATGAATTTAATGTTATCTTCATTAGAAAAAAAATGCTTTTCTTTCAAAAAGACATTTCTAAATGACCCCAAACTTTTGAACAGTAGTGTATGTGTCTCGAGCTGATTTATAAAAGTGACTTCAGTGATCATAAATGAAGTGGAAGAGAGTTTCACAGCTTATCAGCCACAACCTCATAAAATCAGCCTCCCTTTGTCTTGAGCCAACAAAAGCTGCTCAGAGGAGCTCGTATCCCTACAGGTTTTATATGACTGTAGTAGCTATTAAACATAAGCAATGTTAAAAACAATCTTGAACTGGATTCTGACTTTGATGGGTGATGACAATACAATCATTTACAAAATTCCATCTTGCATGTATTGTATTTAGAGCTATAGCTGCACTCAGATCAGATTCTGCCTTTATCATCTCTCCAGTTTTTTCTCTCAGCTCAGATTGTAACCACGTTTGTCTCCATCAGTATCATCTGGCCTGTCCCTGGGTCAGACCTCCAAGCGTCCCCACATGCATCTGTCCCCTTCCTCACTCAGCAACGCCCTTGGCAACGCCCCCCCGAGCCTACATTACCCAGTCACCCCCTGTCACTACAGCAACCAGCAGGCCACCTATGGCATGATGGCAGGTGAGTGGAGGAGGCGGCGGAGGAATTTGATGAATCTGGTTGCGACACAAACGGCTGGTTTATTGGTTAGTCGATCAACAAAATCAATATCAAGCACCAGCTGGCAAATGGAAATGGTATTTGTTTTTATTATATTTATATCATCATATATATCTCTCATTTATATCAATATATTCAGCAAAATCTTTTGGTTTGGGGTTGTTTGTCAAATAGAAGAATCAGCTGTAGCCTTGAATCAGTGACTCTAAGGAATTCCATTTTAGTGACATAATGATAACTTTAGTGTAATAAATTACTGAGGTCATTCCTGATGAAAACGTTACTTAGCAACAATTGCAACGCTAGCAATAAATAAAGAAGCCGATGATGATTCATGGAGAGGGTAATGGTATTGATCTGATAATAACGTGCTGTAGATTATGAGGATGAGGATGACCACAGTCAGTTTGAGCTTTGCCTGCTTTTGAAGGGATAAAACTAAGTGTCAAGCATACATTCTGGTGTGGCCAGATCTACTTTCAGGCATGTGTGGGCATTGTCTGCTCACAGTGGCCATACTAAAAGTAATGTCTCAAATGTAGCATGCAGAAAGGACATGTCTGGCTCACCGATGACAGATTCCCAGCGTGTCATGTGTCGCTACACGAGTACAGTCAGCCTTTTGTTTGGGTTTCAAGCAGCCTATCAGATCTCTTTTTGAAGAATCACACTTGAAAGTACAACTCATGCTGATTACTGTAATGCTCACCAGTGAAGGATATCGTATCGGCTTTGATGATGATTATTCTGCAGACAATTACGCTCTATAGTAATGATGATTTTTGCTACTAACGGCCTCTCTCTGTCTCTCTCTCTCTTTGCTTTTCTGTCTGCAGCACAGGAGATGCTCTCTGCCAGCATCTCTCAGACTCGTATCCTGCAGACCTGTGGCGTCCCTCACCCCAACATGGTGAGTGGTGCAAACCCACTGCAAGGTAAAGATAAGAAGCACACACACTCTCCACACACACACCGACACGCACACACGCTCATCCCCTCTCCTGGCCTGACGTCAAATCCAGTAAATTGAGCAGAAAATGTGTTTATTTTCCATTTAATTTCAAATCTGCTAACAGTTAAAATCAATTTCGGCCTTCATTACCTCGCTCAAGCACTTAAGCGCACTTGTTAAACACATACTGTCAAACATGAGTTGCCATTTGCCTGGACTCTTGTCAGGAGGAGTTAGACTGCTGGAAACTGTCAGGATTGGCAGTAATTTCTGACGGTCAACATTCCAAAGAGGCTCATTTAAAAACTGAGCCTTACCTCAACTCATAGTGATACTATAGCCTTTCTTCACTTGCAGCTTTTCATGTTGAAGCTGTACAGTAAAAGGATTTTTCAGCGCTTAGCAGTTTAAGCAGGAGACATCCTTTAGAATGTGATAACACTGCAATTCGTGTTTGCGCTTCTCCAACAGGTAGATTGTCAGACAGTGTAGTGCAGCCTACATACTGATTCTTTAGAAAAATGTAAAATAATGAAACATAAAAAAGAATAGAGACGTAAACAACACTTCAAGGTCTGAGGCAGATAAAAAAGAATTTAACTCACAATGCATTTCTTTGTTAGAGAAAGAATGACTGAACAATTTCGTATGATATAACCAAGTGGGAGCAAATACAGATCAAAAAGAATAAAACCTAAAATGTACCCGGGTGACACAGAACTATTAACGTTTGCAGAGGAAGTAAAACAATTTCTCTGTAGAGACAGGCTTGTATAAAAGTAGGATTTTAATCGACTCCCTTCCTGCAAATGGCCTTATGAAACTGTATCATCTATGATGTCAAAGGCTGGGTTGAAATACATTAGCATTAAATGGAACAAGTGTCCACTCTTATTACCACCAGGAGGTAATTTGTCACGTTAATGATCCCAGTTTCTCCATAGCTAAGTGATCAAACTGCAGACTGAAGGGACCACAAATGTAACCATCAGTCATCCTGTTTGAGAAAAATGTGCAGCTTTTGTCTACAAACCTCAGGATGGGAAAAGGAATGTGGGTTGATGAATGTTTAGGACCAAAGGGTGCTGCTTTTGCTTGAAAAAAGGGAACATCTACAACAGTGACAAACCACTTCAGAAAAATTAAAAAAGAAGAAATCAGCTCTGATGAATCACAAAATGAGACGTGTTCAAGGCGGTCAGCAACTGCCGTAAGGACAAGGATATTTAAGATGAAAGGGCAGAAATAGAGTTAATATCACTAGACAGTGCTTTACTCCTGAGAGAGAAAATGTTCTCTTTTCATTTTTATAAAGCTGCACTAATCTATTTTTATGTTAACAATGGATCAAGTGACTTAATGTAGTGTGAAAGGTGTCGCCTTACGAATCCACAGTGAATTATTTCGTCCGTGGTTCCCCTCATTTGGTTTATTTTACTTCATCAACCTTTTATTTAAGCTGCAGAAGGCAACACTTACAGTACCCTAGCAAATTTAACAGCTTAAGGTGCAGGAAATGTTACTAAGCAGTTGATTTCACACCAAAACAGAGCTTAAATGAAGGTGATTATGTGCATAAAGTTGCAGACATACAGCTCCAAATACATGTTGATCCCAATCTGTTAATGTGTTGACAGACTGCCACTTCCTAAGACCTTGGGCATGAAAACTTTACACTTCATAAAAAGTCAATGCTGTGATTTCATCATGATCAGTGGGGGAAATGCTCTGATTGCAGCTTACAGTATCAAATCAGCGTGTTTGTCAGTTTGTTTACTTTCTGTCTTTGCTCGGCGTAAAGCTGTTGATGTTGCTATGCTCTCTGGACACTGCACATGTGTAGCAGCTGGACAGTCCATGTCCATGCACACAGAGGCGTCTGAGGTGTTTTCACAAAGCCAGTAAGCCCACATGTGTTACGAACGGGGCTCGCTGCCCAGTCGGTCTCCATAGCAGTGTTCACTGCAGCATAGCTGTATGTGCACTCCCCTGGGAACATGAGTGCAGGCATCAGGTAGAGATGAGGAAAGGCCTCCTCTCTTTCGCCAGCACAGTGGGGAGAGCGGGATGCATCCAGCTGAATCATCCAAGAGCTGTTGTTGCTCTCAGGGGTAAAGACTTTGCCGCAAATCCCTTCTCACCGATAGTAAACAGCTTGAAGGTGCAGGCGTGCCGAGCACAGACTGCTCACTTTTCTGTTGTTGATTTTAAGAGCGATATCGCAGCTGACAGCAGTTTAAGAGGCATCTACCAATTAAGCTCCATGGATACGGCTTTGAAAGCTAACCAACAAAGGCAGACACACGCTGGAGCTGGAGCCTTAAGAAGCAATTTCAAGAGAGAGAGGAACTTCAACCTTTTCCTGACACCTCCAACGCAAGAGAAATTCACTGATGCATTTGGGTTTAGACTCTGTCACATTACTCTCCAGCCTGCATATAGATTCAGCGGAACAATGCAACGGTTCAATCATAGCTTGCTTTTCTCCTCTCTGCTTTTGGAAGCCCAGCCTGTTGTTGCATTTAGCATTTCTGTCAATATTCTGTATTCCAGCTGCAGCGCCGCAGTCCAAAATGGCTCAACTATCGCTGTTCTCAGGCAACATTTAGTTAGATCAAGGTTTCTGTAGAAGCTTTTGTTCCAGTGTGTCATTTTGGGTTCAGTAGCAAAGATGTCAGTATGTGCTGCATGAGCTCAGCTTAAATGAGGGAAGCAGCTGTTGGGCTGCAGCTCATCCTAACTGGATGTGCAGAAAATACATAGAAATCACTGCTGTAAGCAAAGTCGATGAATGGTTCAACCAGGGAAGCCTTGTTGGGAAATAAAACCTGTTTAAATGTTGAGCTTCTGTGTCACTCTACCACTTAGTCTACAGTCAGTAATATTAATGGTGTTGACAAAATATTTGACAGCTTCGGGTAAGAAGCGTATAAACAAAACATCCAAAATGTCGATAAATGTAAATCAATGTCTCTCTCTCCACCCTCTGAAGCTGTTTCAGCAAAAAAGGAGGATTTATTGCAAGGCTTCTTTAATTTTTACAAAAGGTACCCAATGGATGCTAAAGAAACTTTTTCCTGTTTAGTATCTCTGCGAAATACTTCAAAAAATCTAAGTGTAACACAATGACAATCCAGTTAATCAACACTGGATCTCTGAATGCAGCTTTCGCTCTCGAACAATAGTTTGCACTACAACCCCTTAAACACAAGAGGGGAGTGTTGCCTTGGTCATTATAGGTACTGTTTCAGAAATAAGGTGTGATAGTATGAAAAAAACCTCACAATGGCAATGACCGCATTGGACAGGTTGTTGGTTTCTCATGACAGATTTGTTTCTAATGTCTGATCTTATATAATGACTATTGATAGATTACTTGGCATATTTCTTTGCACAGTTAATCAGCGCCATTGTTTTTATTTTCCATTGCAGCTGTGCGGAGCGGTGATGCAAAGGATAGCATCACACTTCACATTACAATTAGTCATCCGCCCATACGGTGCTCTGGCAGTCACATGTCACGGGTCTGTTGTTGGTGACTGGCAGCAGGAGCCACCAGCTCTACTCCGTCTACCCACTTAACATTAACAGCCACCTGTAGAAATTATGAACAATCTGGAAAATCAAGGTTATAGAGGGCGCGCGTTGCACAAGAACTGTAATACAAACTGGTTTTCATATGTTCATTTCGTGCTGAATAGAAACCCTTTCACACAAGTAGAAGAAGAGAACTCGGCTTTGTGCTGCAACACTGAAGCCAAGAATGAGAGGATTTTGTGAAAGGAAGAGGCTTTGATAAATTATAGATAAGCTGCGATAAACAGTATTAAGTGACGGGGAGAGAATGCCTATTCAGCACCCATCTAAAAACGCATTCAAATTATTTGAGCACTCATGTCACATTCTAGCTTTTTCAAATTCATCTCACCATTTTTTTTATCAGTACATGAGGATGGCTTAGGTGTCATAACATCACCCTGGCAGAGGGGGGAAAAGATTCTATACTACATAAATCTGAACAAACACAACAGCATTCGTCACTGTGTGCCTGTCGATAGTGTTCTCTGTTCATAGTCCACGTAGTGTTTCACAAAACTGAAGAAAATGAATGAATGATCTGGTTTCACCCTCGTTTCAAAGGAGGACATAAACTGTCACTCTGTTACATTTATCTTAAAACACAATAGGTTTTCTTTTTAGTAAAATGAGAAACAGAAAACTGAAACATTAGTTTCTAGGTTCCAGCAGTCCTTGATCACACCAGTTTTTGTGTTTTCCATGGGGACATTTTTTTCTGTTCAAATAAAGGCTCTAAGGACACATGTGGGAATAGTGGCCCTGCAGATTTCACAACATGTCTGCTGGTCTGAGGGCCCTCACCAACAATTTTCCCTCTTTCTGCCATCTCCTGCTCTCATTCTCTCTCTAGGGTCTCTCACGCCTTGCTTGTACAAGTTTCCAGATCATGGATTAAGTAGTGGTTCTTGTGCGTTAAGCCACGGTTTCTCGTCATTGCCCTCGGCCCTCCTAACAACTGATGAGGCCCCTGGGGGCCCCAGCGCAGAGATGAAAAGTGACGCCCATAGGAAGAACATGCGGGACCCAGAGGATGCCCCGACCATGGATTCCCCACAGATACGAGAGCTCGAGATGTTTGCAAACGACTTCAAAATCCGGAGGATCAAACTCGGTGAGTACGATCACTTTATAAAAATAACTTGAAACCATCTCGCTGTCCAACTGCACCCTTGAGATACCCTTTTACCACACATGGTTTTGAGCTTGTACCCACCTCGCAGCTCCTGTGTTTGTGTGTGTTCTATAAAGTATTTCTATTTCTGCTTCATTTTGACCTGCAGGCTACACTCAGACAAATGTAGGCGAGGCTCTTGCTGCGGTGCACGGCTCAGAGTTCAGCCAGACCACGATCTGCCGCTTTGAAAATTTGCAGCTGAGCTTTAAGAACGCCTGCAAACTCAAGGCCATTCTGGCTAAATGGCTTGACGAGGCTGAGCTGGCTGGTGGTGAGTCACACGCATCCACTCCACTCCATCAACCCCCATTTAGAGTGTTTATTTAAGTGTGATCTTTATCCAAACCTGCACCTTTGATTTTGTGTGAGAGTATCTGTATCTTTCAGAAAATAAATAAATAAACAAATCGGTATCAAACTCGTGCTTTTCTTGCATGATTATGAAGATCTGAAAGTGACTTGGACATGACTTGTACTTGACTCTGTGAGCCGTTCCACCCGGGAGAGATTTTTTCTTCTCACATTGCTTCATTTGAATTATTTTTAGAGGTCTGAAAAGATAAAACTGTCTTGAATTCAACTAACATTCAAAGAAAAAAGTTAAATAAATGCATGTGTATGCGGCAAAAGTTTCCACTTCCTCATAATCTTTTAATCTTCTTTTAATCGCCTCGTGATCACCAGATTAATGCTGTGTCACCTTGAAGTGGATCAAAACCTGTAGTTAGGAATCAGAAAGTTTAAGAAAACATTGTGGAAGTCACAATTACATGATGAAACTTCATTTGGCAATAAATGAAACATTAAATGCCCTGGAGTTCAGATTAGCTTAGCAGTCAGCTAATAAGTAAGTCACTTTATCACCTTAGTGCTTTAAAGTTATATCTTTATGTCTTTACTAAAAAAGTTATGCTCATGTAACGTGTTCTTTGACTTTCCTGCAGCCTTGTACAATGATAAAATAGGAATGAATGAGCGGAAGAGAAAACGGAGAACAACCATCAGGTGTGTACCTTAAGTACTGAACATGAAACAACGCACTGTTCAGTAACTTGAGTCTGACATGGTTTTCCTTTGTTCTCTACCTCTTGTTTAACACCGTAGCCTCGGAGCTAAGGAGGCCCTGGAGCGCAGCTTTGTGGAGAAAAGTAAGCCGTCCTCTCAGGAAATAGCCCGGATCGCCAAAGGCCTCCATCTTGAGAAGGAGGTGGTCAGAGTCTGGTTCTGCAACAGACGCCAAAGGGAGAAACGTGTCAAAACAAGCCTCAATCTCAGCTCCTGTTTGACCAAAATCAGCCCAAACTGCATAGCGCAGATGAATAAATCACAAAGACCTATGACATAATTTAAAGTTCACTTTGAGAGAGTCAACTCTACGCTGACTAAGGCTCCTTTATGACCACAGCTAATGAAAATGTGATATTTGTCTGACAGCAATGAATCCAGTGTAACATTTAGAGAATATTACTCAACAGAAAACAATAAAAAACTTCCTTCATCCTGCATGAAGCAGCTGCTGATGCATGAAAACTATTTCCTTGACTTCCAGTTCTCATTATACATCAGCTAAACCACCCCATCTCAATTTTGCTGTAGAACATGAGTAATTGTTAGCAGCAAATGTCTGTCTCCTTTGTATAGACATCCCTTTTTGCAGCTCTTATATTGCCGATTGTGTAATTTTTTTTCTTATTTACTTGAACAGAAATGTTTCTCTGTGCTATTTTAATCCCACCATGTCCCAGGAAATTCAATTTAAAGAAAATACAGAAATGTCAAAGAGCAGCCCAGCCATTATTTCGCCTTGCTTGAAGGTGAAACTGTGAGGATAAAAGGTTTTCATTAACTGCCTATGAACTGCTGGCTTGATGCTGCAGCTGCCAGTCCTGACATTTAAATGCAGTGAATCTTGGCAGCGCCCCGATTTCTATACGAATGCTAAAAGTATATTAACCAGACAGACCCGATCTAATTTAATCCGTCAGCACTAGAGTGCTCATAAAGATCAGCTCTGTGCCTTTCTGAAAGCAGGCATTAGCAACACTGTCCTTGATGCTGTCCTTTGTTTTCTTCCATGACAAAGTGGAAATTTCCCTGTTGCTGAAATGAAGTGTTCTATATGTACATCTGCATTTATTTAGTCGTGTGTGTGTGTGTGATTTTTTGGATTAGCGCTGATGCCTGTGTGTCTTCTTTTGAACTGCCTGTCACTGACTTATGAAAAATGTTTTATTTAATTTCATGTAGCTGTAGTCCAAACAGTAATATATTTAAAGTTTCACAACAGCCTATTTATTTGAGAGCTAATATATTGAGTCGATCTACTTTACTGTGTGCAACTTCTTTGATTTATGATCTAAAGTCAGGAGATATGTGAAGATTTTTGACAGCAAATGGATCTGTGGTCTGCTATTTCCCCCTTCCTTGATTTTGATATTTAATTTTTCATATTTGTTGAGGTTTTGTTGTTGCCGTTGCTGCTTTGACAAAGTGTCACACAAAGAAGAACATCAGCCTGTCAAGAGTCTGACCTGGTTGGGATGACTGATGTGAAATATCTTAATAAAACAGAAACACCGTATCAAACAGAACACCTGTCAAATTCTGTTCCTCGTATTATACACAGTGTTCATCAAGGTGCCAGGAATTAGTGTCCTGAAAAGCCAGAAGGTGATTGACTTAATGAAAATATGTGTCATAAAACACCGTTAGACAGATTGATATGAAACGTCTTGATTCAGCCTGATTGGAAATATAAATATGCCAAAGATAGTTAGTACAAACTTTTGCACTTATTTTAAGAAATTGTCCGTTTTAGTTTCTAGACATTGAAAGTTAAATCAATTCAGCTCGTATCTGGCACAGTTAACTGTATCTAATGAAAAATGAAACGTGCCATCTCTCATTTTTACAGTAGTGCTGCATATTAACCTGTGAATACATACATAAGGAGAGCGAGTCTGGTCGAGTCTGCAGCAGGAACTGTACAACTCACAGGGGATTCATAAATAAAGCTACAAGACACCTTAATTCAGAAACAAGCAGTTTCCATTGTGACTGCTGTATAAAAGGAGTGCTGTCAGGGGAAATAAATGCAGCGAGGTCACTGACTGCTGTCACATTTCTGAGTGTGCAGAGTGGAAAGATGCAGACACTCTGTACTTAAGAGCTACTAAGAAGTGTCTTATGGTCTCACAGATGACTTAACCTTAACACTGCTGCTTTTTAAGATACACCTTTTAGATCTAAAACCGACTCCTTGTGTTTTTCTTCACTTTTCATGTGTTCAGAGGATGCTAGAAACTTATACCTTCATCCAAACTTTTAGTTTTCCACATATATAAAGGCATAAAGCTGACACATTATTACTAAATCTTCTGTTAAGGCTCTATTTTCTACAGTCATATACATTATACTATATATTACAGCCACTGTAAACCATACTGGTGTCTCAGTTATTTGTATACTTCTTCTTTCCAACCATTCCAGCCATCCATCGACTTCTAGTTAGTAATTTATGATGTGCACATTTATCAACAGACACCCTAAACTTGCTCGAGTCCATAATAATGAGCTACATTATCATTGCTCGGCAGTTTCATTGCGGATTGATTTTAATAGTCTGAGCTGCTTTACTCCGCAGTGATAACATCACTTTGACGGAAATTAATGCAAACTTGATGTCTGTTGTGAAAGATTAGACAGCTTGAGCAACTTTCGAGAGTATGCCATTCATATGGAAATGAATGGAAGCCAATGGCTGTGTGGAATGGTAATAAAAATACTTCTACTTTTCATTCTCTGCAGAAATGTATAATTTATGTGTATAACTTGCAGCTAAAGCTTGACAAAAAAAAGGTTGAACAACAAAAACAGAGGCCCCCTAAGGTTGTACCTGAAGAAACTTTAATCCTTATAAAAGCCATAACCCTTGACAGAGTCACTTTATAATGACTAAGAAGGAAACAAAAATGAGTATACATACACTTTTTAAATTGCACTCAATGTCAAAATCTGTTAAAACATTGATTCTGCTCATAATTACAACACACTGCTAAAAGATAGAGGAACGAATGATTTGCAAAAGTTCAATGAATTATGAATTGTACATGTCAGACACGTGCAAGAATGACACATTTTGTTTTTGTTTTGGCAAAGTGGATTGATAAGGAAACAAAAGGCCATAGAGAGAGAATGACAACGTTACTATGAGAGGATGCTGCTGTCACTCTCCTGACGCCTGGAGCTGACTGACATTAAATCACTGTAGAGAAAAATCAACTTCAGCCCTGGAGAAAAGAACGCATCTCTTAAATCACAGTGTCATTTTAGGAAACCTTTCCATCACTGTGTTGCAGTTGTGCGAGTGTGTGTGTTTTTTTTTTTACTTTTTGGAGTGAGGCAGCTGAAAATAACAAATGACAGTAACTGCACAGCAGCTGAAACAGAAGAGGGACTGCAGGACCAGTGCCATCCCACAATCACTGTGTAAATCAAACATCAAACAAGAAGCCGCAAAACTCATTTGATTACTCAGCAGCGTCAGACAATCGATTCAAACCTCTTTGATATGCCAGTCTTTCATTAGTCCTAATTTCTGTTTGATTAAGTTTGTTTGCAGTCTGTACAGCATCACAACTTGAGTGGCACTAATGAAGTGCTTGCCGGTCTGCCCCTCAGATCAATGTCATCTCATGCAAGTAATGTGAAGGTCTTACTATCGCCCGAAGGTATCAATGTCAGTTACACATTTCACATGCACATATCTCCGTCCGGTATCTCTGGTAGCATATCTACACATTTTGAAAACGTAATTAATTGGCTAGTTGACCAGTTGTTTCATTTGTACGGTGGCAGAGATAGGGTGTGTGATTCTGTCTCCAATTCCCCCGGATGACAGGAAAATCAAACAGAGGCAATTCACCGGAAAAACACTGCAAACAATGTGCCTTAACAAGGATGGTTTGTCTCAAAGAAAGCAAATTAGGTGGATTTTAGATTGACCAATGGCAAGAAGATAGCAGGTAAAAGGAGGGAAAAATACACGTTCCATCTGCTTATAGACAACCCCGAAGCTCTTTTTAATTACCATGTTGTATTCATTAAAACTCGCACCCATCTTTAATCACGTAAAAGCTGATAGATTTCAGGACTAACTCAAGATTGACCAAAACATCAGAAAGGAAAAGCCAATTCCAAGATCACATATACATTTGTAGCCCTTATAAAGACAGAGGGGTGGTAAACAACAGTGTAGGTGGTTCTTCGGGTCAAGCATTAAGTGTTGATTCACCTTCAAACTGTGGGCTCTCTAATGTCATAATAAATATTAATTTTTTAGCGTAAATACATCAACTGCTCTGTCCTCATGATCAGTAAGGCAACTTGCAGAAGAATGTGAGAATATGTACGTGTTAAATCACATCAGTCTGCCTGCATGCCTTTGAATGTGTATGTTGTTTCACCTGGAGTTTTTGAGCCTCGACCAAACCAGTGTGTCTAACAGTCTGTATCAATCAGTGTTAAGGTTGCACTGGTTTGCAAAGTGAACATTAACACAAAGAAGACAATTAGTCCACTCCCAGAGCTCGGAGCTGTCTCTCGATCTCGTCATCAGAGATAGTAGCTTGCTTAGAGGAGGAGGCAGCGGCGCTAGGCTCACTCCTTCCTGCAGCTGGAGCTCTCACCATCTGGAATCACACATGGGCAGAAAAAAAAATAAAAAACCACATTAGCTGGCTTACCCATTTCAGATTTAACACACATAATCACAGAGCGTCATACTTGTTGTAAGACTGGCTGCACGCACAGCTGCCACTCCAAATACAAAAGAAATGTTCAGATTCAACAAGAATTATTGTCAATTACATCTTATGAAACTATTATTAAACCCCATACAATTTGTAATGCAGAAATAACATGTGATGCTCCTTTAAGTTGCTATAGCCTGCCTCAGCTGTAATGCAAGTGGATGTTATTTAATTAGTCTTTTCTCAGCGATAATTCTTCTCTTGTATGGAAAAACAGAATAAAAATAGTTTCTTTCTTTAATCTCTTTTTAACCCTCGTGTCATCCTGCGGGTTGATTTTTTTCTGAATATTCTTGAAGAAAATATTAGAATTTTTACTGAGATATATATATATGTAATCACTTTAAATATTTTTAGGATTTTTGGAAGACTTTTATTCATTTTTTGAAAATATTTACAATTTTTTGCTTTTTATTTTTTATTTTTCTTTCTTGCCAAATTTGGGATTTTTTTTTAAATAAGACTTTTAAGCGAAACTTAAGGAATTTTTGGAATGTTCTTCCTGAAGATTTTACTAATTTTTATAAATTTGGGGAATTTTTTTGCTGAATTTTTTTCAGACAAGGGAACAGTATTTTTTTGGTGCCTGTAAATGAGGACAATAGGCGGGTTAAAGTTCAAGTCGTCAGGTTTGCTGGTTAATGATCAAATATTTTCACAATTTTAACTGATGTTATGAACTTTATACAACAAGCTAATTTAAGTAGGTCGCAGTACTAATATGTCAAACTGCCTTTGTATTCGTTGAAAAGAAACTGAAGTCAATTGGAGCTGTTGTTGTTTTCCACACATACCAGCATTACACAATTATAATTCCAGTGAACATAAACAAAACATATGGATGCTTATTTTCTTTTGCCAAGTTCTTCCAAATGACCATAGTTTATGAGTCTTGTAACTTCCTTTCAGCTTTAGGCTCGATTGAGAAAAAAAAAAGAGAGAGAAGTTTTTCATGCATTGCTTGATACGAGGGCATTCAGGGAATTATGTGCTCAGTCTTTTATTGCAATTTACCAGGAAATAATTACCCTCCTCACAAAAATCAAAGACAGTTTAGCCGATTTTATTAAACCGCCTGTTTGCTCTCTCCAGCTGTGGGCCTCTTTATTGAGCAATTTGTGCATTTGTGCTTTGTGTTGTGAGAGGTAATAACTCATGGGCCCCCCCAGGGGGAGCCAGACACACAGCAGACAAAGCCTGGCATTTTACAAGGAAAACAGTATACAGAGCTAAAAAAGCTGAGGGCTAGCCCCACCATGTGGCAGCTGGAAAACATTTTAACAGTTGAGTAACAGCCATGTGGAGCACTGATTGTTCGTCTTGCTCTGGGCTGTGAGCTCCATTAAGACAGTTACATCTGTAAAATGTGTGGTACTGATTCTTCCTCAGCTTTGCACATGGGTTTAAAGTGTATTCTAACAGAAAGAAGGAAATTTAAGTATAAAGAACAGATAAAGTCATTTGTTTCTCGCTCATTTTGAATTTCTTACCTTCCCTGAGATCTCAATGCCAATCTCATCCAGAACCTGGTTGACAATGTCCTGAGATTCCTCTTCATCCCCAGACTCATCAAAGATCTCATCCAAAGTGTCGTTAACTGAGCAGAATGAGACAAAGATAGAAAAGTCAAACATAATGATTTTCGGTGATAACTTTGGACCTAAATCACATAACTTTTTTGAAAACCAAATGCTGTTTTTATTCACACTAGTAAATATGCATTTCCTTTTTCAAAATCTCAGTAACGATATTTTTGCTTTTCTCTTTACCACTTGAAAACACAGATTGCAGCTCATGTCACTCCTCACACCACTCCCTGCATATCCTGACAGGCTGGTTTGGGTATGCCTGTAAATACCAGAACTGCGTCTACATTATGTGTCCTTACTCATGTCCTCAGTCATGCCCATCTTCATGTTCTCTTTCTGGAAGTCCTGCATCGTCTTCAGCGTCTTCTGTGGATCCATCTTTTTGTTCACGGCTTGCATTGTCTAGGAAACATTTTTAAAAGAAGATCAGAGAATTTATCTCGACATTTTAGCTGCTGTGATAACCGCTCCTGAGGGTGACTTCCTGTCAAGCTGAACACTTCAGGACATACCTCACTTTGATAAGGCATGACCTTTTTTAGTTTTCTTTTAACAGGATGATAAAAAATACAGGGACAAAAAATAAATAAATCACTGGAGATTAGCATTCATACATTGCCAATGAAAATTATTCAGGTCAATTTTCTTTTCATATTATAGACTTTCCCAAGAAGTACATTTCAGGTGATTTTGTACATGTTCCACAAAAGTATTACACTGGCTAAAAAATGCTCCAGAACACTTGGTCTGCACTGATTGTGACATTAGGATAATAGCAGTCCTGAAATACACACACTAGCTCACAAATTACGCATCCCCTTCTTCTTTTATGTGAATGATCAGCAGAAACATGGCCAGCTTTCAGAACTCAGCACGACACAATAGCAAAAATCTGTCTTCATTTGACTGACAAACTTCTCTGAATTATGCTAACCCATAGCTTCTAATACTGTGGGAGGAAAAATGCTGCTCTATTCACTGAAAACACCGAATCGAAGCTGCATGAATGTATCTGTGTAAACACAAAGTTTCTGTACATCAGACATAAAACAATTAACACATTCTGTCTCACACAAACACAGTCTCACCTACACCTCATCACACTCCATTAATCTGAAGCCTAATTATATTTGACCTGTCTGTGTTTGTTAAGTCTTACTCTGTACAGTACATTGCTCCTGGCCAATTACCACCTGTCACACTCCATTAACAACGATGCTACGAGACGTGGACTTAAACATGAATAGATCCCACATTAATGCGTCAATTACAACATGAAAACTTTGTTATATGTATATTTATAGGTAACTGTAAATCAAATTGTTGGCAAAAATGTGAACAAAGGAGTTGTATCATGTCTACTTTTTAATGTACTGTTCGAACAGTGCATCCTTTTGTTTACTATTTGGCATTTTATCTGCCTGTAAACAAAAAATTAGTATGAAGACATGTAAACTAACACATAATGGCTTTGTATTGTTTGCTATTAACAGTGCAGTCCTTTTTGCTTTCAAAATAAAGTAAACTTGTTGTCTCAATACAAATTCCTTTTTCCAACACTGGCAGAGCAGTTAAACTGAATAAATTCTGGGATTTTACCTTGGCTGTGGAAGACATGGCACCGGCCATCTTCGTTTGGGAGTGCATGACTTTGGTTTGTATTTGCATGGAGGTGACCTTGGAGCTGACCGCGTATGTCCGGTTCTTCTGCTTCCTCAGCTGCACCAACTGCTTAGCGAGAATCTTACATGCCTCACGGTTACCGCTCTTGGCCATTTTCTTAATCTCCGCCTCCTGGAAAGGGAAAAAAGAAAGATTCAAGACCTTTATTTATCACAAACACAGTTATACATAGCATAATGTGCAGTGAAATGCGTTGTGCACCTGTTCCAGACTGAAACAATAAGAAGAAATAAAAACACACAAGAAATAAATATGTATGTATGAATATACACACACATATATATATACATAGAAATAAGGAAAATAAATATTAATAAAAATGTCAAATAGTGCAAAATAACATGTGTGTGTATATATATATATATATATATATGTATATAAGGCAAAGTGTAAACAGTATAGATTAATTAAGTATAGATTTGGAAAGATTAAGATATGAGCACTGGGTATATTTTGTTGATAATTAAGAGTCTTTATTTGGGTCTGAATGTTGATTTGTACACGTTGTATGAAGGACACTGCGCGGTGGATCAGTTGTTAGCTCCGGTTCGCATCCCTGCATGGGCCTGGGCTCTTACTGTGTGGAGTTTGCATGTTCTCCCTGTGCATGTGTGGATTTTAACTGGGTTCTCTGGCTTCCTCCCTCAGTTCAAAAACACGCTCAGGTTAATTGGCGATTCTAAATTGTCCACAGGTGTGAATGTGAGTGTGTTTGGTTGTCTGTCTCTATGTGTAGCCCTGTGATAGACTGGAGATCTATCCAGGGTGTCCTCTGCCTTCGCCCTAAGTCAGTTGGGATGGGCTTCAGCGCCCTCTGCAACTCTAATGAGGATTAAGCGGTGTATAGATGATGGATGATGTATGAATGTTTATTTATATATATATATATATATATATATACATACATACATACATACACACACACTTCCAATGTGCACACTTAGCATCTGAGTGTAAGTATGCATGTTCAGGAAATTAAAATTGTGAAAACTGGTTCATTGTCCATTTCAGCAAGTGGTAACAGAAAGTAGAGAGAGCAACAGCATCTTGGCTCCAAATACTTATTTAGACATACTCCATATATCCGGAACAAATCAACTGAATGTGCTTTTGTCTCCTGGTTTTATGAGTCATGCGCCTAACAGTGAAATAAGCATCAAATTAAGACATAGTGCTCGATTGTATAAACTCGACTCAGCCAAAATACTATACTGCAGATAAGCTGTGCAGAAAGCAACTACCTCACAAAACAGAAACATTTGCACACAAAATAATGTCCTAAGAAGTGTGTCAGTGTCTGTGAGCGCCACCAATTTTCCACCTCTTTCACCAATATGACATGCTTAACCACGGCAGAAGTCACACTGAGATCCAGTAAAATCGTGACAGATTGAGGATGGAGCTTTTTTGGTATCCATCGCTTGCCAGAGAAGCTTCTATTTTTAAAAGCACATCAATCCATTCAGATACTGACACTGTGTCACTTCTTCTTCCATATTTCTCATGTAGTGAAGCAGTGAAGGTAACCATTTTTGTCCACTCCAGAATAACTGTTTTGGTGGTACTGATGAGCATCAATCAGAATATGTTCTTCTTTTACACCTTACAGTAGAAATACACACACATGTGAGTATGCGTGTATACACATATACTGTGTATCGATAAACAAATATCTCCACGGAGTCCCAATGAGACCATTATGTTTGTAAATATACACGTGCTAAATGGAGTCACAGAGATCAAATGTTACTCCCTGGCAAGCAAATAAATGCGTTTAGCTTTGGTAAACATCTGAAATACACTGATGCCTACAGGAATCCTGTGTGTGGGCACAAGTGTGTGTGAGCATCCCAAGAGACGACAGCAGAGCTCCAGGTTACGATAAGCTAGCCAGACCTGTCAGCGCCGCCACAACAGCACCAGCATGTCTTGTTTATTTCTTGTGTGTGCGCTGAAAGCATCCTCCTCAGGAAATAATAATCAATTATTAATGTTTGATAGAGAAAAAGCAATAGGCTTTCCTCTGTCAGCTCACAAACACACACACAACAGGTGCATTGGGTTCAGCCTGTATTTGCCTCCCTGTCAACAATTCAAATGGGGGGGGGGGGGGGGGGGGGGGGGGGGTGTGACTTTCTAGGTCGAGAAAGCACAGAGTAACAATAATACTGTCAAATGCAGTGTCATCTGAAAAACTAAGAGTGCATTAACGGGAAAAAGACAGCGATGAGAGCAGTGGGACTACTGCTGATGAGAATGTCATATTTACTGCCCTGTCAGGAAAGAAAGGAGGAGGTGGAGGGGTGGGAGTGACGGATAGATAGTGCTCTCCTAGACATGAAGGAATGCAGCACACAGCCTCAGAGCTGTGTGCTGTGTTCCTTCTACAGGCTTTGCCATTTAGAAAATGGGAAGTGTTTTAATGTCTCATTAAGCTAAATGTTATACAAAACTGACTTAAATCCCTTCTATCAAACAAAATAAAGAAATTTCTTCATTAAAATGAAGAGCAACACAGCTGTTAAACATCAAATTCAACTGTCATTACTAGGACAAATGTAATTTCAGCTTTACACTGTTCAAAGGCCCCCAGAAATTATTTTGCCCTAATTTCAACATGCCCGTTTCTTTCCATTTACATTATCATCTATAAAAATGTTTAAAAAAAAGAGAACAAAAAGTACTCAATGTTTGTGGGATAACCTCCGCTCTGTGCCATTTGTGCTCAGTATGTGTATGGGAATCTAAGCATGTGATCCAAATCTCACTGAAAGCCACTGTGTTTGGGGGGCAACATACAGTCATGAATGTGCTAAACTGCAAATATAGGTCATTTTCATTTCTTACACAAAAGATCTTTTACTCAGAATGGGCAACAAAGCTTTTAAAAAGTCGACTAATTAGCGGAAAGCAGTAATGAAGAACAAAAACGTGGTTTTCCCAAGGGAGGTAATTATGTCCTGTATGATATTGACTTAATACAACTGAGGGACACAGCCGGCTTCTTTCATCTTCCAGAGTGGGGAACGTAATGTGCAACTGTGAATATAGCCTCATCGTGCAAGTCTGTGAGAGTGTGTGTGACAGAAGTCTCATTTGCCTGAAGCCACCATACCAAATCATTGCCATCTATTCATTTAGACCCATTAGCCAATCGGGTTTGATCCCAGATTATAATAAAAGGGAGTAATATGCATCTGGGGCTGTAGCTGTGTGTGTTAGGGAGTCTAGGGGGGTCTTAAGAAAGATTTGATGCAATATGCAGAAATCTGCAAAAAAAAATGCTTTGCATGCAGATACTTTTGTTCCCCATATTTTATGAATGTGTGTAAGCGTGTGGATGCGTTCCTACCAATTGCTTCTCTTGTTTCTCCAGCGTTGTTCTGTCTCTGGTGATCTGTCTCTGAGTGGTACGCATCTCTTTCGACTGTTCCCTGATTATATCTTTGGAGAGAGGGGGACAAAGAATTACCAATTAATACTTCAGAACAGACACAATACCTGCACACCCTGCAACTCTTTTCACGTACCAAAACACAAATATACGTTCTTTGAACTGATGTGATTGCATATGAACTTTTACTCTGTACACCTATCCACAAGGTTTCTCCTGGTTCAGAATGGGACTTAAAGGAGTGACTATACATGGCAGAAAGCACGATCAGTCTGCACAGATTAACGGCAAACAGTGTGTGTCGTTTTTTTGACAGAAGTCTTTTTTTGGACTTTTGCCCGTTTCCTCTGACCATTTGAAAAACATATGGATTTATTTTATGCTGAGATAATGAAACAATGAATAGCAAAACAGATTAACCTCTGCCTTCAGTATGTGCAGCCTGAATGATAGACTTGCATAGCCTATGTAATCAGAAGCTGGCAGCTAAACAGACAGCACATATAAGGACCAGCCGCTTCTATGTGGAGACCCATCTCTTTTCTTCTTTTCTTCTCCTGTTTGGTTTAAATGTGGACCCTCAATTGCATTCTTAAAAAAAACATGCCATAAATGATCTAACACTGTTAAAGGATGATCATGTTTTCCACTTGTACATCACTGCACATCTAGGGAAGCATAGTTTGAAAGGGCAGGGTCTCAGTCAGCTGCATTGCCTTGGAAGAAATGCAAAACATCCAGCCAGTGCCTTAACAGCGAGCATGTTTGAGTGAGTGCCCAGAATGCATGTGAAATACAACAGAGTATTCAGCAACACATGGCAAATGCATACCGATGCTGCCAACTGCGGAAGTGCTTGGACAGCCACACCAATATTGAGTCAGCTCTGAACCACCCACACAAACACAAAGTGGCATCATGTGAGACGATGTATGACCCTGAAGTCACACATCCATCCAAGGCTTTAGAGTAAGAGATGACCAGGGCAATCAGTGAAACAGAAGGACGCCTTCAAGATCTAAATACTGTTTTGAATTTATTCTGAAATTAGCCGCTTTGTAACATAAATCTAATTCAGCCTAAATTCAGAAGAGCTGTTGGATGTTATGATATGCAGCATCCTTTAAGCCGTTTTTAATCTGAAGGAATCTTCAAACATCAAATACAGCAAAAATAAAGGATATACACACACACACACAAAGTAAAATCAAGTCTAGCAGTTCTTGTTTATAAAGCCTAAAAACACACATTTCCCCCTAAAGGCTTAATAATCTACACAACACTCTCGCTTTACACCCTCATTTCAGATAAGGAAAGACTCCCAAAAATACTCAGCAGGGAAAAAAAGGAAAACTCTTCTAAAAGAGCAACAGAGGATGGACCCCTCCTCCAGGACAGACAGATTTGTACACATAATTACAGAACAACTGGTAGATTTTTTTTAGAAGACATGCAGAATTTAGACATTTTACTAGCAAAAAAAGAAGAAGCAGAAAAGAACTGAACTATATGCTTCTAAACAACTTATATCCATATGCCAATATATAATAGGAAGTATAATATTTTGGGTAAAAAAGTAGACCAAAGGCAGAAAAAAGCTTATTCTTTCTGAAAATTTCACCAAGTATAAAGTTGGTGATGACACGTCAGAGCGGTGGACCACTTGTGAGAGCGATTCCTATATACGTATAAGGTGACGTGTCGCTAACGTCTCGAAGTGGGAGGGATATCGTCCTACAAATATGCGTGATCTGAACCCCCCCACCTGCAAATTCGCCAAATAACCAGAAACCACTTCAACCACCTGACCCCGGGCAAAAACGAAAAACCGTGTCTCGAGACTGAGAGATGAGAAAAAGTCTGGACTTGAGATGGAAACTGTAAACAATCACAGCAGAGAAGACCTGACAATGGCTTGACGAGGAGTGGAGGTAACGCAGCACAGTGAGTACTGTACGCAGACGATCGCATGGGTGAAACTGGAATGACAATGATGGGAGGAGAAAGTAGGCAGTGCTTTGAAAAAAGATTTGCCAACACAGCCTATATTTAACCTGCAGATAATAAGCTGATATAATCTTATGTAATTTTCCACATAAATAAGTTTCGCATACAGAACAGGTGGAGTTTAGTCCTCTTTCCCTTTAGAAATGTAATCCGATTTGAAATAGAACAATTGATTCATTAATTGTCACAAAGCAGTGACTGATGTTCCATTTTGACCTTGCGAGGCTGATTACCAAGCCTGAGGAAAAAAAAAAACTGACATACTAAAATTGAAAGGCTTTTCAGTATTTGGATACCTGTGCATCACTTAAATTAACATTTCAGACTACAATGACTGCATGACACTGATGTCATTCTTTCGGAGCCTTCCTTGACATTGCTCAACTTTATTGCCCTGGAGGTAAAATCAGATTTTCCACAGTGTTGTCTTGAGAAAGAAACTGTAAGGGATGGAAGTGAGGTGAAGCAACACACGAACCAATCTGAATGAATAAAAATCAATGTAAACAAAAATGTATAATAGTTGTATCTGCAAATACGTATGCGACATTATATATTCAACGTCTTGAAAAACACTTCATGACAACTGGGGTTTATGTTAGCCGTTTCTGTTCTCTTCACCTTAGCTCCAGTGTAGCAATACAGACAATCGTCTACAGACTCAACATTAACCAAAAAAAAACAAGTGTGAAAAAAGAAGCTACTTGTAACAAATAACATTAAACATTTCTGTTAAGGATTGTAATCTTGCTACATGTATAAAAATAGCCCGTTCCCGTTCCCCTAAGCTAACTTAAGGTTGGCAGCGTTTCGTTGCCAGACGTCAGTCTGTAATGTGACTGGTGACTCAGCTAGCCTGAGAACAGGTAAAACAAGTAAACCAGGTGTAGCTAATTGAAGACTGTCCGCTCGGGCTAAAAACAAGTTAGCTAGCTTTTCACACAGAGCAAACTTACCGTCGACAGTCTTCTTCTTGAAAAGGGAAGTCATGTCGCCGCTCTGTATCTACCTAATTAATAAAATACAATTCCTGTACTGGTATACCGTCGTATTCTGATCGTTTAAAGCGTCGTTTAACCGCCTGACCGGGGACGTTGGGGAGTTTAGCAACCGCAGCTTCCTGGTTGACTTTCTGTTGTCGAGTTCCTCCCTCAGCTGACTGAGCAGCGGCTCCACCTGACGTCACGGCGGGACTCTCATGATGCCTTCATATTCCCTCCGTAAATTCCCCCATCGTGATCAGCATAATGACTGGCGCGTTAAAAATATTAGACAAAAACTAGTTTAAAACAGGTTCCATGGGATAAAAAAAGTCTTTAAAATATGAGTCTATTGGTTATTAGATTTTAAACCCAATTATTACTGTTCTCATGATTCATTGCATTCTACAATCCATCCAAATATAATGTCATACTTAGCAGTGACAGTAATGCCAAACCCAGTAGAAACAACAGAAGCGTTTGTTCATGAAATTAGTTTAGGTTAAATTTTAGTGAAACATGGAACTTCCACTAAATTGGGTTACTGGTTTCCATTCAAGTTATTTTTACAATATTCCTTATTGTACCTGAAGGCAGCATACAACCAAGAATCTCTTAATAAAATCCTAACTGGAACAAAGAAATTTCACATTTTCGCATAATGATAGGGCTAGGCAAGCAAATAAAGTCTCATTTATAGTTTGCATGAATTTTGCTAATCACATTTAGATAATATTTCATCTAATTAATGTCTTAATTGGTTTGCCTCTGTGGGATTTCACACATGGTCTGTACACATATTTGGAAGTTTTGTATACAGCACATAAATGTGTAGACTAAGGTCGGGAAATATTCTACAACGGGTGTTACTGTCTATAAAATCAACCCCACAGCATCATAAATTCCATTCTCAATTTCATTCCTTCCTCTATTATCCCCGAGGAGATACCGTTTCCTTACATCCCAGTTTGTATTCATATATTCGTGTTGTTTTATCTCGTATTGATGCTATGAGCAACTTTACGTGGGGTGCTGGGACTCTTGAACCATAACCAACTCAATTTTGTGGGTTTGTGTCTGTGGTGGGGGTGGCAGGAGGAGGTAGAGGAGAAGATGCAAGGCGGGAGGGGGTGTCCTCCCAGAAATAGTGAGAGATGCCAAGTTATGGCTGGAGCAGAGGAGAGAGGGGTGACTTTGAGGAGAGGCGGAGGAGGATGGGTAGCCCTCAGTTCTTTCCTTTATCTCCGAGGAGGTGCACGGCTGCCTGTGTGCATCGGCATGTCGTCCTGAGGCGTTGTTCTTGTTAAGGTTATTAGGGAAGATGTTTGGCGCTAATCAGCGGAGGACTACGGGGACCCCCACTAAACGGCCTCATCATCAGAGGGCCCCAGTGGTGATAAATCTAGCCCCAAGCACCCAGAGGGCCTGCTGCAACTATGCCCGTATCTGTGTCTGGCTTTGTTGGTACAAACTAGCAGCATGTAAATCAATACTTGGGGGTCAAATTTGGGATTTTTTACTGCCTCTGATATGTGTATTGGCATCTGATTGAAAATGCACTGCAGATCAGATCAATACTCAGTGGAAGGACATTCATTGAGTTTATTTTGATAACTGGATAATTTCAAAATTCCTGTTGCTAACTTGAAAACCATTCTTTAACGGTGAGTTTTTCTGTATTAATCACTAAACATACACAAATTATTCAAAAACACCGGATTAAAGTTGTCCAAAACAAAGAAATGCTTCTTTTCTTTTGTCAGTTTCGCTGCTTTTCTGCACCACTTTCACCCCTACTTTCTCCACTCTTTCCATCTATCTCCCTGTTCTCCTCTCCTCTGCTCTGTGATCTAGCCCTGGGGCGAGCAGACGTGTAATGTTAAGGCACTAACTACAGACTGAATGGACACACACAGCAGAGCGAGACGTTCATGTGTGAAATGAGATCTGTGCACAATCAGTGGGAGTCGCAGTCATAAAAGTGCATCAAGCTTTTCTGCTTTAAGGTATCATTGAACAAATCACACCAAATCCCTTTGCTTCATGACTGTGGAGTTGTTTCGGGGTAGCAACAACTGTGTTTTTTTCTTCTCTTCACAGATGAACCCATTCATGGACAACCAAACATGAAATGTGACAGCAGCAGACATTTCCAACCCTTCTGCTTCTTCTTGTAAGCACAAAAAGTCGAAACATTTCCAATAAGTTCAGCTCAACAAAACAGACAATCCTGACTCAGTGATGTCTCATTTTTACAACAGAGGATTATCATCTGCTCCGTATATCAGCAGAACCATGGATTCCATTATTTTTTTATGATTTGTCATTTGCAATAGAATGTCAACAAATCTCCCCGAGGCCCCGTAGTGTGTGTATCTCATTCCAATATTTTCTAGCATAAATCCTGAATCATAATAGGATACGTATAATGTGAATATGAGCCCCCTTATTCCTCCTAACCCTGACATGTAACAATAGACTGAAATATGTTTGTATGCAAACACAGGGAGACAGTGGGCTGTGAAGGGAGATGTGGGATTTCAACAGTTCTCCTTCACTCTGATGGATGGATGCTTCACTGCTATACAGATGGAGGGAGATAGAAGGAGGCAGTGAGAACACAGGGAGCATCAGGAGAGTACAGGGCACAAGAAAGGGATTGATCAGTCATAGCAAATAGATAAAGGACTGCTTGTACAGTGGGAGGTTAGTCATGATGTGTGGTGATAAATCTGAAATTCTCAAAAGTTAAAATTTACAAATGTGGTGTCTGTACAGTTGCAACCAAAATTATTCACCCCCCTGTACGTTTTGCACAATTTGAGAAATTTTCCAAAATTTTACAGATTTTGTTGGTAAAATATATTTTTTTAAGCAAACAATTAATCTGGTAATATGAAAAAGACTTTCAACTGCCTTGTAACAGTTTGAGAAGTGTATGGTCAATATGAATGGTTAGGTTAGTTCAGAATTATTCAACCCCCTGGAGAAGGGCTCTGGTCACTGCAGATACCTAGCCAGTCCTTAAGTTAGAACACCTGCATTGCACACAAGTGTGTGTGCAGAATATCTTGTTGGCATATTGACATCTTGTGAAGGCTAATTAACTCAGACTTTGTACACCTTGGTGACACTGAGAGTTTCTGAAAGCAACCAAAATGCCTAAAGTAAAAGAATTTTCTAAAAAGTTGAAAGAAGAGATTATTGCCATGCACAAGCATGGTAAAGGTTACAAAAAGATAGCAAAGGCATTGAATATACCGCGAGACACCATTGGCAGCATTATTCGGAAGTTTAAAGCCAAAGGAACTGCGGATACGTTGCCGGGGAGAGGTCGAAAGCGAAAGCTCACGAAGGCTTCCATGCGACTGATCCGCAGACAAGTGACCAAGAACCCTAGAGTGACTGCCAGGGAACTGCAGGAAGACCTGGAGTCAGCCGGCACTGCTGTTTCCATGAGTACAGTAAGGCGCACACTCAATGTTGAAGGTCTTCATGGCAGAACTCCAAGACGTACACCTCTTCTGATGCCAAAGTCACAAGAAAAGTCGCCTCCAGTATGCACTAAATCATCTGGACAAGCCACAGAAGTTCTGGGACACTGTTCTGTGGAGCGACGAAATCAAGACCGAGCTCTTTGGCCTGATGGACCAACGCTATGTCTGGCAAAGAAAAAATGAAGCCTTTGCCAAGAAGAACACCATACCCACCGTGAAGCACAGTGGTGGATCGCTCATGCTCTGGGGATGTTTTGCCTCCTCTGGCACTGGGAAGTGGCAGCGAGTGGAAGGAATCATGGATTCTGTGAAATACCAAGCAATCCTACAAGAGAACGTGCAACCGCCAGTGAAAAACCTCAAGCTCGGAGAGACAGTGGAGATTCCAGCACGACAACGACCCAAAACACACGTCGAATTCGACCAAGGCTTGGCTTCAGCAGAGGTCCTGGAAGGTCCTGGAGTGGCCGTCACAGTCTCTGGACTTGAAGCCCATAGAAAATCTATGGTGGGACCTGAAGAAGGCTGTGGCGGCACGCAGACCCTAGAATCTCGCCGACTGTCGCACATGAGGAATGGGCCAAGATTCCCAAAGAACGTTGTCACAAGTCGGTTTCCAGCTATGCTTCACGTTTGAAAGACGTCATCGCAGCCAAAGGATGGTGCAGCAAATACTGAACATTGGCCGTGCAAGGGGTTGAAAAATTCTGAACATTGTGTAAAGACCGATGCTATTAATTTAAGTTGGTAATATGGAAATTAGTTAAAATTTGTCGTCATATTAAGCATTTCATGTGTTTTTGTTTGTTTTGCTGCCTGAAAACGAAAGAATTCTGTTAAGTTTCAGCAAAAATTGACATTTGCATTGGGGGTTAAATAATTGTGGTTGCAACTGTATGTACGCAAATGCAACACCTCAAGATACACATGATCAGTTTCACTCAATGGTACATTCTGGAATGTGTGAACACAATATAATCGCTAGCTGTGTTGTCGTAATAACTTTGAGTTGCAGCTCAGGGAACTATAAGACAAAATAAGAAGACAAAGCTAATCCCCTTTGTGTGGGTCGCACCCAGAACAACTATGGCTGATGAGTTCGACAAAGCTGTAACTGAGCACGTCTGCATGCATATTACCACCTCTTCATTCAGATAAGAGTGCAATTGAAACAGAATATTGTGGCCATGGGAACACTTTAATTATCTCTATATGACGCCTTGAGGAGTGAGTTTTGTAACATTCACTAATGCAAAAAAAAAAAAAAAGTATGTATATTTTCATATTCAGCAAAGTTGTGCATTTTGCTGGATCAGGAGTTGTCACTTGTGTTACTACATGGATCATGTTCAGAGCTACTAATTTATGCAGCTGATTTTGTCATTTAATTAGTGGAATGGTTTGGCCTTTTTTAAACTAAACTTATTTCCAAAAGGTCGAATCATTTCCAAATTCAAAAATAAAGCTACATTCAAGGCAAGTTTTAACAGAAATTATTTTAGTGTATTGTGTTTGTTTAAGTCAAGGGTTATCCCAGCTAGCAATGAATAAGTTTTATAAGATGCTATGTGCAGACTTTTTCTTGGCCAGGTATAAAAAGGAGTTTAATTGGTAGGAGCTCGCTGTGTAAGACATTGTTTGTCACATAACCTTTCATTAAACTAAATTTTCATTTCATCGTTTGGTTTTGCACAAATCAACAAGAAAATGCTACAGGAAATGCACTAGTATGTTACCAAGTTGTGTTTTTTTGTCTCTTTTTGCTACTCTCTCTTTTTTTTTATTCTTATACTACTTGCTCTAGATTTGTGTATATATTTATCCCTATTTCTTTACTGCGTGGGGACAAATGAAGTTTTCTGAATCTGAATTAGAAGGTGCTGTTAGGTCACTAAAGAAAGATGGGATAGCATGCTCCTGACATCCCCATCCAAGTGTTTTTACATAGCAAAAATAATAAAAAGGTTATTTGAAAAATAATAATAAAGGTGCTGTTACATTTTTTGACTTTGCAGTTAGACGATCCCCAGTTCGCATCCTGGTTTTGCAGAGATCTTTCTGCATGGAGTTTGCATGTTCTCCCTGTGCATGTGTGGGTTATTTCCAGATTCTCCGGCTTCCTCCCATAGTCCAAAAGCATGCTCAGGTTAATTGGCAACTCTAAATTGTCCGTAGATGTGAACACGAGTGGGATTGTTTGTCTGAATACGTAGCCCTGTGATAGACTGGTGACCCGTCCAAGGTGTCCCCTGTCTTCATCCCAAGTCATCTGGGGTAGACTCCAGCCTCCCACAGCCCTAATGAGGATTAAGCGGTGTATAGATAATGGATGGATGTTACATTTTTGTTTAGAGTCAGGCTGCATGTTTCATTGCATTTCCAGTCTAGATGCTAAATTAAGCTAAACTCAAGCTTCCTATTTTACAAATACATCCATCTGAAGCGGTGTTGATCTTTTCATCTAACTCTCTGAAAGTATATAAATATGTATTTTTTGAAAAGCTCTTCTTTTAAAGGTAGGATAACGAGTAATTGGGTCAACAAACATTTTAACACACACACTCTTTGAAAATGAATTACTAATGAGACATTTTCAGCAAATTTCAAACAAAGTGTGGAAGTAGTGAAGAGGACTGAGGACATATGGAAGACAGCAGGTGGCTGCGAGTGAGGGAAGAGACAGAGGGAACGTAGGAAGCAATGAAACAGGGTGGTAGCAGCAGGGGAGGCAGAGGGCAGGGGAGTCTGAGATGGTCTAATAAATCGAGTGAGTGACTCCACTCATTTTTGCCCGTGGGACGAATCTGGTCGCGCTCACCGGCGCAGCGCAGCATCAGGGAATTGTGGGTAATGAGAGATTATTTGCCCCTGTAGTGTTTGCTCATCATCATTGCCACCCCCAAACTCCCCAGCCTCCCAGAGAGCACACATACAGACACACACACACCACTATTACACACAAGCAGGAAGAAATGCATGCAGGTGTAAGGCAACATAGATCCATAAAAATACATCATACAAACATGCTGTTGGTTTTGTGATAAAGGTCAAACAGCGAGGTGTTATTGTTTAAAGCTGCTCCTGGCACCAATTTTTGGAAGTCACACTCAGTGAGGCACACACACACACACACACACACACACACACAGACACACACACAGGAGTCAATGACACCCTTTCTTATCCACAGGTCCTTGTAGCCCGAGGATGCCAATCTGTCTGAGGGTCGGTCCTACATGCATCAAACCAGAACCCTCTGATGCCCTCCCTCTCCTTTTCCCCTCCTGTTTCTGTCTCTCCGGTCCATGGGCCTTCCTGCCCTGAAGCCAGACTGTGGCCACAAGAAGTGGACTGGTGGTCCCAGCAGGGGCCGACGCTCAGACACACCATTAGCATGAGGGAATTAGAGTCATTACAGCTGGAAGGGCAATAGAGGACGAGTCCTTCGCTCTGCAGAAGAGGGACGGAGTTTGTGAAGTTGTGTGAAGAAGATAATAGATAAAATGAGAGGATTTAATATTCACATAGTTAAGAGAGGTGTATCCAATTTAAGGATCATTTTATACAGTTTTCACATGAATGGTCCTGATTCTGAAAAGGTAGATTAATGCTTCTGAACTGGCTTTTTATTTTTCATCAAGATGAAGTCTAAATTCATATTTCAGTGATTTTACCAAATAATAGTCTCATAACAAAGCTGCACTGAAGACAATAAATAGACATATTTGACAGATTCCAATGTCTTCTACCTTCCTTTGCATTTTTCATTCACATTACCTTTGCTTAGAGCATTTTGTTACCGTCACAGATAATTTGAACCTATTCTGCATTCTTTTCCATGTCATTGTTTAAACCAGACATCAGATTGTAGCTCTGAAAACTAACAGCACCACTTAATTTCATACATATCCAAAATATGAACCCCAACTATCCTGTACAATACAATAATATATTAGTTTTTTTTCCCCAATTTGCTGCGGATTTACTTATTTAACTTTTTAATCCATGCCCACTGTGTTTGAAAGGAAGAATTTTCTCAGTGTGACCCTCTAAAGTGGAGCCACATCTGTCGAGTGGATTCTCCTCCATGAACGTGACCCTGCCTTTGAGTCTCCATCATCTCATTAACTACAGCCAGGATGCCTGGGCGGTGTCCATTATCTTTACACATGCAGAATAGGAGTTAAAACTGGAGGATGGACCCAGTAATTATCTGCTTTTTAAGCAAGGTCAGCATGCCGACTCTGACTCCACTGGTCACTTTGTAACAGACACACACTGTACACGCAAGTACACACACTGAGAAGTAATGGCTTTTCTTTGTCTACTCATTGCAATTAAAAATCTCATTTCCATTTAAGAAAATGTGCAAAATAAGGCAATAACAATGAAAACCCAGTATGTGAGATCACTGAGATAATGAAGAGGCAAAAGTGGGAAACAAAAAATCCATTCTAACAGTTCTTTTTTCCTGTTGGCTTAACATGTAAATTTAGTTTCCATTAACTTACAAATGACTGTCTTTTGCTCATTAGTGAGGAGCCACAGTGCAAATGATTCCTCCATGTTTTATTATGTTTCTCTTAGATTGAATTACACATCAAGACTCGAGTTCTAGCTCTAAAGTAAATAAAAATCTTCTTCTAAATATAGTAAGCACTTTTTTTCCCCGAAATGAACTGATCATGAACAAGAATCCACTCATATTGCATCACTCTGTGTGCCGCAAGATGCACTAATGATTCTTTAATTAGACTTAACCTTCACTCCTCCCCCACCTCTGATGCACACGATGATGAGGACTTATTTAGTTTGAGAATACAACATTCCTTAAGCGTGAACTGCAGTCAAATATCCACCATGAATGTACAAACACATAGACTCACCGCTCATAGTATGTGTCGGGTGTTAGAAGACTTTGACTAATACTGTATATCAGTTGGATAATTTGCTCTTAATGTATAAAAAATTTAAATGTATTGTCTGTTTTCATGCCATTAGTGAGAAAAAAAGTTGTACAAAGTCAATCTGGGGATGAGGCGTGAGAAAGAAGTGACCTCTGCTGCCTGCTCCTCATCTGACCTCGACTTGAGACTAGCAGTGTGATGCGAGATCAGCTGCTACTATCAGAACATATCTGAACTGTTAGTAGTCATATAGCATTATGGACAGTAAGAAAGAAAAATGTGCGGAATGAAAAAGACAACATCTGCTTCTGTTGCATCAATATTAATCCTTTTTTTAAAAAACTGCCCATCCTGATGGTTGGTACAATGCTTGCAAATGTAGGACTCATTTAATGTGTCAGAAGTAGAAGAGTTAAATTAGGTGTGTGATGAATGAGTGGTGGTGATCACTGATTGCATCACTTTTAAACACAATGCTATCATCTAAATGTTGTTTTTTAGGATTTTTCACCAAGAATGAAAAACAAAACTTATTTTAAAGAGGACAAAACATCATGTAGTAGGAAATATTAGCAGATGTAGTGACATCTAAGTGGGTATCAGGTTTGTTTTACAGAAATTGACGCAAATGACCTATGTCATGAACCATGTATTAATAAATCTGTCGGCTATCTGTTCCTATGACATATACAGACCTTCACTTTGACTTTTAATGAATTTTAAGATACAGATGTAAGTTAGACATATATTTCTGATGCTCTTTTAACCACATTACCCTTTGTCGCAGTTTAAATATCAAAATCTTTCCAAGATAAATGTTGTTTTTTTATTGCTAGTCGACTCACTTTTAGCATCATGATCATGATCATCACCATCATCATCATCATCATCATCATCATCATCATCATCATCAGATCATCTAGACAGCCATCCCATGCAGGTGTGTGTTTCTATAGATTCTCTCCAGGGCAAAGGAATGATAGCAAGAGCATCAGAAAACTCATGATGCTGCAGTCTGACTAATGTGAGATACCATCATCAACAGCACTCAGCAATATCTCACACCTGCATCATCAGGAGTGCAGTGCAAGGCTGACAATATTAGCGGTTTTAATTAGAAAAGGCAATCATTTTGCGAGATCCTGCATTTAAGTTAGACTAAATGTATTGTACAATAATAACAAAAATGCTTCTAGATGTGAGAGTTTCAAAACTTAAGGCCTTCCAATGAACTTTTCCTCTCATGCTGCTGAGACTCAGATCTAGGACACACCACTTGTGACCTCTTTTTCAGTTTCCTGGGATGTATCCCCCAAACCTAATCCCTGTTTCTTTAAAATGTGTCTGTGATCTGAAGTAGTGCATGTTGATTAAGAGTGTGAGATTTCTTCAGATCTACAGCACTGGAGGTGCTCCTCATTCTTTGAAAGAAAAGCAAACAATCCTCTAATGCCACTTTAATTTCTGCCCCGTCCCCTCCCCTCCCCTCCCCTCCCTTCCCTCTGTTTCCCCCCCTAAAACATCCACTAATAATCATCTCTGTGCCTCATTAAGGAGCAGAGGAGTGGAGACACAGGCTGCTCCAGATGTTTGGTGGAAAGCCCCTCAGGTCTGTGTCAGAGAACTTGTGTGTATCCGATGTAGCACGCTCTCTATGAAGTGTGCAGGAGTGTGTGTGAAGCACCATTATAAATCTGCAAGTTTCAGACTTCCTGTGCCGTCTCAAGGCGTCACTCTGAGTGCTCCACTGCCCCAGTTCCAAAGCAAGTGAAGACAACGAGGGGTGAGATGTACCGTATGAGGACGCTAGATGGAGATGCGGACAAACTTTGCCATCTCTGCACAATTTTACAATCAGTCTCTTTGTCTGCTGAGGTTGTCACAGCGAGTGATGGCTGCAGGTCCAGACGCTCATTTAGAAATATAAGCGTTTACTTCAGACTATCACAGTCACAATTCTCCATTCTTGTTATTCTGGATGTGATCAATTGGTTTCTTCAATGGCTTGCTGATTGCAAATCTGATTAGTTAATTGTCATTACATTGGCTGCTATTATCATCTAAATGCCTTCATATATGAAGAACACAGTGAGTCTGTTTTAGCAATCACTGTATTACAAAAATACAGTCTTACAGTCTTCTAGCTAATTCAGCTTTTCCCATTATTGGCAATAGTAATAGTAATATTCCTTCATGAGAACTTGATTGTTCGGAAATAATCAAAACTGTAAACGTTATTGTAGTTCCTGTATTAGTTATTTTGCTCCACAACACTGCCCCACTTTATCATCTTCAGCTTGTGGCTGAATAATTCACGCTGCCTTTTGTGACATCAAAGTGAATGAAACATGAGGAAAAACGATGAGACTATTACTCACTTGCCACAGTCCCCAAAGTGTCATCATATCTGGTAACTCAAGTATCAAGTGTGGCAGCAACAGCAGGCAGCAGGGCAGAGCCAGAAAATTAATAATAAATCTTCCTGTTGTGTTTCTCAAACATTTATCTTTCTGCAGATCCCACAGTGGGGAAAATGCAAGCAGAGCTGCTCACTGATGAAATGTAAGCACAAGAGGGGAAAAAAAAAGAACAGTAAAACGATGGAGGCAATTGTTAAAAGAATCGTTGTTTTTGTTGGTTTGCCTGATATTTTGTCACTTTCTCTTTCATGCACGGATGCAAACCGTCCTTGGAAAGACCAGATTATTAGTGATGTATCGGCCTTTTTTTACTTAGGATATTTGTAATACAGGAAAACAAAGATGCAAATGATCTAATAAAGAATTGCTGAGATTCATTTAGCATTTTCAGTATCCTGGTACTGTGCATGCCGGTTTACTGTCACTGCTACGGCTCACTTTTGACATTTGAACAGGACAAAGCCTGGGTCTTTTCTGACAATGACAAGTTCAAATGCTAGTTCGGCTGTATGAGCATTATTTCTACTGAATAGCATGAGTGTATGTGTGCATGTGCTGAAGTTTTAAAGAGTATCCACGGCCCTCCACATCTGTTCAGCCGTCAGCTCAGCAGCCCTGGATTCATAGCTGTATCACAATATCATCCGTAAAGGCCCATTTTACACCTCTGTAACAAATTCATCTGACAGCAACAAAGGTCTCAGCTTGCAGTGTTACAGTATGTATTTCAATTTACAATACACTACAGAGAAGGTCAGTAGAACAAGATAACTCCACGCTGGAAAGGAACAAGGTGTTGTCAGACTAATTAGCCTTCTGCCGGCCTCTTAAGCAGCATCAGTTTTAACAGAGAGAAATGTAGAATGAGGGTGAAATGTAATTAAATGTTGGTGTGTAGCTCAGCAGGAATCAGAATAATTTGTGTAATAAGATGTAACTGGACTGTCCCTGTGGTTTGGTGGTCTAAGAGACTGGTAATCATAAAGCTCCTGACAGAAAACTTTTGGTCTCTCGTACATTTTTATTAAAATGACTCTCCATGATGCTATACAGGGTGTAGCAGGTATAGCAAACGGATACTATCATGATACTATGTCAAATTCGACATGCTTTTAATGTCAAATACTACTGTTTTAACTACCATTTTCTGAAGTTTTAGCTTGACATGTACCTACTTTTTCTGGTACTTTGTAATTGATACTTTAGAAATTCAAAGAGCACTTACAAAGGTTTTCCCCGATTCTGTCTTGTTTTTTCAGGGTTGTCATTCAACCCATAAGCCACGGTGGCCATATCATGATGCATTCACTAGGAATTATGTAAAGAATTAAGACAGACTATGCTTCCCCACTGTTCCATCCTCAACAATAAAGGATTCACAATGAATGCACTCCTGCTTTTCTATCTTTCCAATCAGTGTTAAAGAACATGTTTAGGTTTTTGATACAGAGAACTTAAATTAAGGTAGTTCACGTTTTCATTCTGTTACGATCCGACCGCTAGGGGTTGGCTGGACGCAACAAAATAACCAGGTGTTGCTGGTTTAGGTAAAGGGATTCATTGCTTAGTAGCAATAAGGAACATAAAAGTGACAAAAAAAACAACACAAGACTGGTGAGTGTTGCTAAATCAAAAAAATGGAATAAAACAAAACGAAGGCCAACAGAGTTCCCAAATTATCTAACCGAAAACAAAACAACTAAACTCCTTAGCCAAACTTAAATACAACAGCAACACCCACCACCAAACTAATAGCAAGTGTGCACAAAATGAACTAAACAAAACTCGTGCCTCACTGATTACACAGTTCATAAAGACTCTAAACACAGAGTGGCTTCTTCACTAAGGTGGCAGGCTGCTAATTGGAGCCTCCGTCTCCGCTTGACAGTAGGCTCCACACCAAGGTGGCAGCCGCCAACAGAAACCCAAAGTGTCGGCAGAACCCATCACGAGTATCTACCGACCGAAGTGTCTGTGGTGCCCACCAACCCACCACAAGTACCTGCAGACTGAAACACATCAACATACAAACAAATTTTCACGAACAAAAGAGGCACCAGGGTGGACTGGTCATGACTACCAGCCACACTGACTAATGACATGGTGGCAGGTATATAGCCTGCAGGTATATAGCCTGCAGGTGTGGTGCTGGCTGCATCTGATTGGTCACAGGTGGAGGGGAGCTGGAGGGTGGCCCAATCAGGAAGGTCGGAGGACGGGGAGAACCTGATTGCTGTGCAGGTCGTCAGCTCTGGTGTCATCGGCTGGAATGGCTGGCAGCTGGGGTTCCAGAGACTCTGAAACAACCACATCTGAACCCACACATGTAATTCTCCCCCACACAAAGGCCCAACAGGACATCACCCCCAGAAACCAGATGGCACACCAACACTGGTGGCCGTAACATTCTCTCTCTGACATATCAAATACAATCTACACTGCACATGTTTAATCATAAAGTGCACCAGCATCCATAAAAACACTTGAGGTAAGTACAATGGAAACTGTAAGAATCCATTTTTGAACAGCCCTGTTGTTTTGTGTTCCAGTTTCTGACCATAATGGTCTCTTCATTTTTTAAAACTCTGGAAACAGGCTGTTTACTGCAGAACATTTAGAGAATGGACAAGGATAATTATAGTCTGCTTCTGAAACGTAAAATGGAAAATTCTAGGTTTATCCACACAGAGCAAAATGCTTTGAAATCACAACTTACGAATATAATCAGTTTGCTTTCCCATGACAGTTATTGTTGTTGTACAATTCAGTCATCATCATTATTAAATAACATTTAAATGACTTCACTTTTTTATCAGTCAATGACATCCACACTTGGAGTCTCTTGCATAATAGTTAGAAGTTTCCTGCAGGGTTTTAGCAGTGTGTCTACTAGGGACACTGATAATCATGTGATGGCCTTGTCAATAGGTGGCAGCAAACAACTCTCATCAGACATTCAGTGAGATTTGCTCAAGGAGGGGAACAAAGACACTGAACAGCCACACTATGGTAATAGTCAACAACCTGACCAACTACATGCACACAGTTTCAATTTATATGGATTTTTTTTTTTTTCACATTTCTTACTCTTTATTTGATGCTCCCTAGGCCTTCATCTCAATGCAACAGTCCAAAATAGTTCTCTCTGATACCATTTTTACTGACCACAATGCACCAGCACCTCAGTTGCACCTGTTGTTCAGAGATGACTGGCAGGTCACATTGTTTGGCCTGGCAGGGCCTCATACATCAAATTTAAGTCTGCTCTCTCCTCTAAAATTACCAAGCAGCCTACAAAAAAAATCTAATTTCAGGCAACATGTGGGCTTCTTAGTGACAAGGTAATTTTTTAAAAATGTTTTTAGATCCACTATTTTGTCAGTATTTCATTTTAATTAGAAATACTGGGTAGGTGGCTAGCTGTTTTGTACAACAACCAAAATAAATTATTAGCTGAATATTAATTAATATTTCTGCATTGCGTTGAAAGTTTTGGTGAAGCAATATGTTAGGGGTATAACTGATTGTGGTTAGATCAGTTAACACACTGGAAAAATAAGAATAAAAATGGTTCCTAGGTAACCAGTCATGTGTCTGTGGTGACTTGGACTCATTGCATGCAATTCTGAGTTATGTTTAGTCCTGATGTCACACTTTTTGCTCAAACCTGAACATGGCATACAATGAGTTTATGAAACACAACTTTTCTGACTGGACTCCGGCATTAGGAATGGAATCCCTAAAGTCATGGCAGTAACGGTCCCTGGCTAAACTCCACTGCGCCATACAGGCCCGTCCCCGGTGGGCGTGCGTAACGGCCCCAGCCCTCTCTAAATATAACTCCCCTCCAAAACAGAAAGAGCGAAAAGGGAGGACGGAATACTTGCCCAATCAAAAGCACTCTGAAAACTTATTGGGGAAGAGTTTTTTTTTGTCCGGATACAGTGTGTGTCTTATATCGTTTTGATCCAGTTGTGGCCCAGGGTGGTGCTGGTGGAGCGCACAGCGGGAGGCGCATTGTCTGTATGCAAACTGGACGACATGGCCATTGTATGCGTCTGGGCATATATGGAGCCACTGATGGCTCGGAGGACACAGCCCGTGTAAAGTCTCAAGGAGAGCCGCCCTCGGTCGTGATCTGCCCGTTTCTCTCCTCCGACTTTATCTTCTTCTTAACGGTTTTGCTCCGGCGCTATGAGCTGCCTGGATGTGATGTACCACCAAAGCTATGGAGCGCACTACCTCCCCGCAGCTGCGTATAAGGCGACCTACTATAACCACCAGCAACAACAGGTGAGACACTCATCGTAGAACTTTTTTTCTGTGGCTGCTGAGAGACGCTGACACCAGATAACCTCAACTCGAGGATTTTCTTATCACTTGGGGAGACGGAATTAACTTCCACAAGGGCTCCTGTGACCTAGGGTGACGAGTGAGGTCTGTATTTTCACAGATTCAAATAGCTATTTCTGACGCTGGCACAAGTTTTAAAGGGAAAAACACCACTGCATGACTAGGAGGACAAAATGTGCCAAACTTTGAGGATGAATAAACCACATATAAGTCGGATAGCTGTAGGATTATTTGTAAGAATGTCCTTGATAATTAGTCACTTTCCTACATTTTTTTTTTTTACCAAATGTTTTATCCTATCTATCACCACATCAAACTTTCTTAACACCCCATAACCACAGCCTCTTAGCATAAATTTCACTTTTGAATGATTAAATTCCAGTCTGGGGCTCGGTATTCACCTCAGGTCAGGCGTAATGACACGGAACTATTAATCCTGTGGTCAAATGGTGATGTAATGACAGCCGGTCAGTCACTCAGGAATGTGGCTCAGGCACACTGAGCTTTACAAATAGTTGGAATGCAGTATGGGAAAAAAGAACGTCATTTTCACACGACTCCCAGATAAAATGAATACTGGTAAAACGGAGTTTATATAGAGAAATGTGCTACACTTGACACCAAAACTCTTTTTTGTGTGTGTGTTCAGAAAAATGCATTATTATTTCACAATTATCAGCATAAAAACTGATTATTTTCTGTATTTTATGTCTATGATACAAACATAAAGAAGTTTTACTTTTTAAATTCTACTATAATTGACTAACTTTGTTTACTCTTCTTTAGTCCTGCTTGGACGTGCCAGTTAATCTCTTTTTGTATCTCCCTCCAGAGGAAGCTGACTGTTTACAGTAAGATGCAGGAGTGTATGGAGCAGCAGCAGCAGGGAGGAGGAAGAGGGATGCTGCCCAGGGATCAGGGCCTCCGGCAGGGTTCTGCTGCACCAGAATCAGGCCGTAGATGCTCACCCAGTTCGGAGCTAAAGGATGGCCCCCAACCAGCAGAGGCAGAGTACTTGAGTTCCCGATGTGTACTGTTCACCTACTTCCAAGGTGACATCGGGGACGTGGTAGATGAGCACTTCTCCCGGGCTCTCAGTCAGTCCAGCACCTTTAGCAGCGAGAGCAAACCCATCAGAGTGACTCAGCCGTCTGCTTCAGCCACTGCTGGCTTATGGAAAGGTGAGTGGGGCAGCTAATCTGTCATATTAAACATTCACCGATTTAGTTTAATTAATAAAAATACTGTATGTCAGTGTTTTAAATCGTTGTGCATTTGCTTATTTCAGACGGAGCGTCTCTTTCTGAGGGTCAGAGCAGCTCGGCGTGGAGCAGCGTTTATCCATCTCAGCCCAGTTCCTGCCTCCCCTCTGTATCTGTCTCAGTACACCCAGAATTTTCCCCCAGCCCTGTTCCCTTCAACCACCCGGATGGAGCCCTATGGGCCGGACACATGCTCTCCCAGGCCAGCCTCCCACCTCCAACGACCCTCCCTGACAGCTGGACCTACAGCCTGAGCCCCCAGAGCACGAGCGGCTACCCCAATGTTCACGACGTCTACCACCCTCACCCCCACATCCACACCCGACACCATCACCCCGTGCTACATACGTACCCAACCCACAGCCCGGTATTGGATCCCAGATTCAGTCCACTGCTGCTGCCTGGTGTCCGGAGCCAGAACCAGTCAGCCACCAGCGGAGGGAGTTCTCCGAACAGCGAGGCGGTGAAGACAGAGATGGATCCCAGCAGCAACAGCCCAGTCACGGCTCCCTCTGTCACCTGGACCCCCTCAGCGCTCCATGGATCTTTGGAGGTGTACGACACAGGTAGCTATGATAGAACTTTGAAGAGCATTTGTCAAACTTCACTCACATTCAGACATGTGCAATAAGTGATAACAGTTGTAATTTATTTACTCTTGTTTTCTTTCTTTCTTCAGCTCTTGATCAGACCAAAGCAAAGACATCAGTTTGGTTCTAAGTGATACACTAGCAAAAGGACATTCACACCAAAAAGGACCGACAATGTGGCTTTATCAATGTATAGCTGCAACACCAGCACTGTAATATAAAATGTAGATATAGAACGCTAACTGTAGCTTAGTCTATCAGTCGTGCACTGCCCTCTCAGTTATTATGGAGATGAACTCAGGCTTGGACTTAAATTACGGTGATCTAATGCTTTGGCTGCACGTCAAGGCTCTCGAAGAACAATAAAAAAAAAAGACTACTAGCTTTAAAAATGGAAAGTTTCTTCTTTTTCAGCAGGAAACACCCTTTCTCTTTCATGCAATGTGGAACCAAGCGGTTCTGTTTCAAGAGCCTGATTTTGATCCACATTTTTGTTTTGTATGTACAGTAAATGTTTGTTGATGACTGTAAATTGCTTTTTGAGTGTTTGTACAGTTTTGTCGTGCTAAATTGTTGTTTGCTGGATGACTTTTGCTAAAATTGTTGCTTGAACGCTGCCTTTACTATTTTTGCCTTCTGGGAATGTGTAGTGTATATATGGATACTCTATGTGTAAGTAATAAATTTGTTAAACTGAAGTTTTGAATGAAGTTTTTGTCTCAGGCATAGATCTACTATATTACCTCTATTATCAGTACTATTAAATAAAATACTTCCAACTAGATTTTTCTATGTTCTGAAGGGGTTTGAACGCATCAGTCAAAATTTAAGGATGTCACTCAATGACACCGGTCACTGATCCCAATAGACCCGGATTTGTTTGAAATATCACCCCAAATAAGGATAGTCATGTCTCCTTTGATATAATCAAATTCTGTAAACATAAATAACAAACACATTCATAGTAAAAAAACAAACAAAAGATGTGAAAACACCAACATTAGATGGTAGTATGTGGATGCTTTCCAGATTTTTCTAATAAATCTCAGCTCTAGGACCCGTGCCATTCTTTCACTGAGGTTGAAATGGTGAATCATTCCCTAATCTGCTGTTCTATTACTTCTTATCAAAGCTTAGACATTGATTGCTTAGACAAGCAATAACTAAAAACAAAACAATCCATGTAATGTTGCTTGAGTACACATTAAACCTAACTGCAAGACTATAGGCAATGTTATTTTAATCTGAGTACAGATGTCCTCTAGGAACACCTGTTTTTATAAAATTAAAACGACTCCCTTTGAATAAGAATACTAGCTGAAGTTGTTGCTGCGGTGCTGCGTAACAACAGTGCTTCAGGTATGGACACAGATTGCATGTTATGGAGCTAACAGGAGCTGAGCTGTGGTACCAAAGGGAAGTGGATTGCATTCCACAGACAATTATTGTAAGATACCATGATGTGTCTGTTTTCTGTTTCCACACAAACACACATGCATTAAAAACACACACACTCCCAGACTGACAAAGACACACCGAAGAATGCATTTCCCGTCTGGACGGGAAGTTAGTCGGACGGTTGCAGACTACTTACGCACACAAACACACACACTCAAACCCCCACGCAACAAAAAAACAGATTTCAGGTACACCGGTTAGGTTTCCATGGATTGACCACAACATATCATATGTATTCTTTTTAAAAAAAGGCTGCTCTACACATATTTTAGTCATGATACAGTGCCAGGATCAACATTTTGTTCACTTAATCATCTGACATAAGCTGATCCGACTTGTATGTGCATGTCAGTGTGTGTGTTTGTTCTTGTTTTACTCATGATGTGGGGACGTAGATCTGTTTAAACAAGGTCTGTTGTTGTGACCTGCCTCTCTTCTGAGGACAAATTAAACTTTTAAACCTAATCTTAGCTTATTTTGGTTTAAAGTTAAGTTAAGGTTAAGTTTAGGCTATGGTTAGAGTAGGTCTCCAGAAAATTAACACAAAGTCAATGCAATGTCCTCTGCAGTGATGGAAACATGACTGTGTGCCTGTGTGTGGTGAGTGGTCTGACCAGGTGGTATGATCAGCAGTACCAGCCCACTGACATTCCAGCCTCCGCTCCCACGTATCTCATTCTCCATCTCGACTAAACAGCAGGACTTTAAATCTGGAGCACAGCAGCTGCGTTTCCATCCAAAGTATCAACAAATCTCTCATATAATAAATGCCTCGTTCTGTCCCAATTTGCCGTAGTTCAACAACAGAAAACTAATTCTGGATATTTGAAGAGGCTGGCAGCAGAGTATCTATTTACTGCAACCATCCACAAATGTGAGATGTAATGTAATAATCACATTTCACTAAATTTTAAATGTTCCCATTTCCGTTTTATGGCCTTTTGTATTTAGTTTGAATATTTACACCATTCAAAAGTGTAAAATGCCACAGAATAATAACTGCAACCTGTGAACCCAGACATTTAAATATACAAAAAAAAATTGTTTGTTGTTGTTGTTTTTCTTTTTGTCATGGGGCCTTTTTATGGCACAGTTGTTACTAATATTTTCTAGTGTCCAAGTAAGCCATGACTGTGTACCTGCAAGCACAAAGATCCAGAATCTGGCATTCATTTATTTATGTTAGTTTGCATTATATTTTGTCATATTATGCATTATAATGTCAGATTTTCTTATATTAAAGTCTGATAGGTAAATCTCACCACTCAGCAGGCATCTTTGCAGGTAGTTTTTTTTTTAGGCTAACAAGAGCAGCTCCCTGTGTAAATGAATGGAGAGTTGGCTATAGTTTCATTGGTATTCAGGACATAAAAACAGCATGAATAGAATCCACTCAAAAAATTAATTAATTATACATTTAAAACAGAAAAATTTCTTTAATTTGCCCACAAAATAAGGTTTCAAAAGAGTTTGTCCTCACAGGTTGTACTTCCACTACCCATTCCACAATTGGCTGGATGTTTTTTACATTTTTTTTCTTTTACAAAACAGACGATCGGCTTTTTACGGGGAGAGGAGAATATGTCTCATACCATTGGCGTCTTTGGCATTGCAGAAATCTCCCATAGATTTCCATTCAGGATTATTAAAGTGGCGAATCTCTCCCTTATATCATGTCAGGTTATTCATTTAGATGATCATATAAATGACAGTGACTGCTTGCTCATAGGAGATTTAAAGGAAAGTTTGGATTGTTCTCTGTTTAAAATACATAAAGTCTACCTTACTATGTTCAGTGCTATGAGATGACATATGTTGTGAATTGGCACTATATGAATAAAATTAAACTGAACTGAATTTGATTAAATGCCAAATGCAATGACAAATCCTCTCGCTGTTAATGTAACTCTTGTCCTTGCTGAAGCTGTTAATGTGTGAAGGTTTTGTGCCATGTTCTCTATGTTTGGGTTCATTTCAGGAGCAAAATAAAAGGCTGCAGTTTGCTAGTAAGCTCCTCATTAGCATTAGCATGTAGTCTCTGCATCAGCATGTAGTGTGCTTGCATACTAACAGGCATCCCACTGGCAGCCTTGGAGAATCACCACAGGCACTTCCACTGCAGGAAGAAGAACACTGGAAATACAAAAACACAGACCTGGAAGTTGAATAAAAGTGAATTAATATGTCAATTATTAAATAACCGCAGGGGCAGTCAGAGATTAAGGAAATGTTGCACATGTTACATTAAAGTTTAATGAAAGTTTAAACAGAAGATGCTTCGTGCAGATAATAAAGATCTTAACACTATATGATGGGGTCATCATATATGTTTGTTTTTGCTGCCTAGGATCACTGATATGATAGAATACGTAAGTAAATGAAGTCATCTTTGTTTTTACCTTTGTAAACACAGATTGATGTGTCTTTCCATAAAGATCACTTTTAGTCCTTTGCCTTGTTTGAACTCAGGTTCAGCATTGTCCTTACATACATGACAAACCCAATTACACTCTCAGACAAACACACATACCCCAACAACCAGGTTTCACTGGATCTGGACAAAAGACGCTAAATGAGGAAAAGTAAAAACTCCGAGCCAATTTGGGGTTGTATCTTTTCATTTCCTCATTGCCATGATTGCTTCTTCTATAACGGACATCTAGGACCTTCCTGTTACAGAGATTGGATTCATTTTAAGAAATGAAAAGAACTGGTTTGATTTTCTCTTTTATCTTCTGAGAGTTCCCATTTTCTGCTGACCCGGTGAGTCCCTCAAACTGAATTTCCTGGCGCTGCCACTCATCTGTTGTTATCCATTTAATTTACAAATGTTCCAGTGTGTTACAAATTTAATATTTTTTACTCATTGCTTTTTGTGTCCCCTTTCGTGCTGCCAGATCATCCATTCATTTTGTGTATCAGAGTACAATGCAGTATTGTGTTTTAGTAGAAACCTGATGGTGTATTTGTCATTACAAACTTGGTTTAATAAATATACAGTAATTTACATCAGCTAATCAATTTTTACTTACAAAATGTAGCTTTTATTTGTAAGGTAATTAAAAATCCTTCTATTTTTTGCCAAAAATGTGCTGAGAGGTGGCTTGAAAAGAATCCTTTATTTGATGTATGTGCTCTTTGTCATAATGCAGCCATAAGAATGACAAGCGGCAACATCTGGGGCTGAAAAATTAAGCCAACGTGGAAATCCCAAAAACTGCAGTTCCTCAAACGGTCACTTGAGGCTAGCTTCAAAAATTAACCAGTCCCCGTACACTCCTGTGTTAAAATGCCATGTTAAAACAGCAGAAGTAAACATCTTCATGGCTGGAAAGCGGTCCTGGTCCTGATAGGTAACTTCCCATTTGTTAGAACTGCACTGTATTTTTATGCAGCTAAACTGTTTAAAATGTATTAATGCTTAAAGCTGGGCGTAATCAAGCCACTTTTGGTTGGATGGTGTCATAGAGCAGACCATGGTTCAGAGATGTTTTCATTCTTGGATTAGTCGGGATTTAGGAGGAGTCAGGCATCGTCAAAATGGTAACAGCCAGAGCCACCTCACTGAACTTCAAAACCTCTGTTTGGCAAACATACTGGCAACTTTGTGGAGTGCTGTCAGTCTTTTTATATGCTCAGTGGGCACAACACCCTACAAATTATCACCGTTGTCTCTAAAAAAAGCAAAGAAATCTTGTTGCGACACATTATGAAGTTACTGAGTTGTAACATAACAGAAAACTGATCCTGTTTGTTGTGTTCAACTTGTTTTTCAGATTTGGCTTTAGTTAAGTCCGAAAGGAAACGTTCCATCTGTAGACTGAAGGGGATTGAATTGAACTGAATTGAATTGAATTGCACTGGGTTCTGAAGAAACAGTGATAGAAGGGGAGATAGAAAACAGATGCTTAGAGTAGCAGACTGGAGAGAGTTGGAGTTCACAAAAAGAGATGAAAAGAAAGAGTGGGAGAGGAAAAGCTGATCAGTCATAACACGGTCCAGCTTCACATTCCAGAGTAATTGAGCGGATGATTAGTCTCACAATCAGCAACACAACACCAGCTGTCTGAACACAAAACTATATAAATACAGAGATCAGGATGGAGAGGAGAGGAGAGGAGGAGAGAGAACGGTGAAGGCAAGTCAAGAGACACATGGTAGTCATAATCCCTCATCACATCTCTTTTCCTCCTTTTTTCCATTCAAACATCTTTTTCTCACTTCCACGAGCCAGCTCAGTGCCTACAAATCACAGGGGTAATTAGAGCTAATTTGCCCTCCATGTATGGGTATTAAGGGTGTTAGGGGTATTAGTGAAAAGCTCAGCTTTCACCACTCTATTTGTGTCAACAGGGCGGCCTAATGAAGCGTGCTGGGACTGTCACAGAACACTTGTCCTGCTGATTACGTTTGATTCACCAAGTCTTCTGTGTTTTAAATGAAACCTGATTCCTCTTTAATAAATAACTAGGAACACCCAAGAAGAAGAGAATCAAGTGAAATATAAGATTTTCCTGATGTTCAGCTTCTTAAGATAAGTGTTGGTAGCAATGCTTTACCATGAGTATCACATCAATGCTTCCACTATTGAATCAAAACTTGTTTTAATTTTTCCTCTTAGCTGCCAATTATTTGCTTAATGTTGCTAGTCCAATAACCAAACCAGTACAGACGTTCAGACAGGGCTTACATTAGAACTCTATAAGCTTTCTAATCAAATTTAGATTGGATTAGGTCAAATCATCACAGTCTAATCTAATTTAGTTTACATTAGGTTAAATTATAATGATGCTATGGAGAAAGGTGGTCACAGTACAACAGAGAAGGCAATATGAGACAGAAGAAAGGGAAAAAGGCAAAACTTTCATTTAAAAGCTATGGTGAATGTACAAATGTGCAACACTTGTCATTCACATAATTAAGCTTATTCTTGGAGCAAAATGTCCAGATGTGTGAATGCAAAACAGGGTTTTTACATTCTTGTTTGAAATCATTGGAACATTTGGAGGTCAGACTGAAAAAGTTGCATCTTTTAAATACTTATGATATAATAATTACTGTACATTAGTTAAAGAAGTACTAACTGATGATTTAACCACATGGGGGCAGCACAGTGGGGAAGCTATTTGCGCAACTTCATGCTTTGGTAAATTGAGGTAGACCGGAAGTCATTAATTTCAGTGCAGAAAGAATGATGGATTATTGCTCTCTTGCAGCTGTTGGAGCCACTGCTGCTGGATCAGATCAGGGATACATCAGATTTTTCCAGAGTCTATGTTTAAACCAGTCCGTCAGCCGAACAACAATTTGACATGGATGAGAGGAGTGCCTCTGTGTATTTTTCCCCCAAACTGAAATATGGTTTACGGATGACGTCAATGACAAAAAATAAGCTAGCTGTGTGATAAGCATTTTCTTCCCTAAGCAGTTCCCTTCAAAAATCTTTGCCTATCAAGATTATTTAAATACTGATGGACCATTTTGCTAATCATATGAACAAAGTTACAGAAATCAACCATTTTTGGATTATAATAGCTAGTATGTTTTGCTTTTTTCTGTGCAGGTAGTGCCTTTGTTTGTCAGTGTTTTTCACACACCTGCTATGATAAGAAACCAGATTCATTATAGATTCATTATAAGAGACTTAAAACTGTCAAAAATAATAAAGTTGCATATCAGAAAACCAAAACAAAAAGCCAAGAGATGGTTGTTGTTTATGCATGTTACTATGAGCAACTTCTGTCAAATCACACACACTTGTTTTAGCTTTGTGAACCAAAAAATTGTTGGTCAGTGCAACTTTAAATTGCTTTTTGAATTACTTAGTGTTGTTAGGCAACTTCATTGGAGCAGCAAAGTGAAATGATTTAGTAATATTTAGGATAAGACAAGTACTGGTTTGAATGAGACAGTAAATCAACACGCTTCATCCCTTTAAAGACATCTGCACCGCTGACTGCACTGCTTTGTCACAGAAAATTTAAACTCCTTGATTATGTTTTCCTTTTTATCACTTCAGGATGTTTAATTAGGACCCAGTGTGAAAACTGGGTATTTGTAACAGTTGGAGCAGAGCTTATTTATACATGTAGTACCATATGGAGCAAGGGAGGAAACATTTGCACAGCTCCATGATCCTCAGCGTGGCGTGCATGAGGTCTGTTGGAGCTCCAAAAGCCAAAGCAAGGCTGTTAAATCAAAAATCAATACACACTAACACCACAGGGAAAGATCAACATTTATGCCTGTTTACAATGTACACCAAGAACATCCACCCATAACACAGCCCAGCCACATTCCTCTGCTTGCCCACACACAGAGCAGCCAAGATACTGTACTTCAGGATGCTCCCCCTCTCCAGATTTCTCAAGATAGACCTTTGAAATTTCTTCTTAGTCTTTCACAGTGAGAAATAAAAAACAAATGTTGGCAAAATAAGCAAAACTAAATGCATACTCAAAGTAGCAATAGGGGCTTCAGATGGGTCCAAATACTGCCATCCAGCTGCTGGAAACCAGCATCAGGCTCAGTTAGTTTGTTCAAAAATGGTCAATGTTGACATTATACAATAACTTCAAGGCTTTTATTTGCTTTTATTGCTTGTTGCCAAGTCAATTCACTCAACAAAAAATATTCCTCCATCAGAGGGAGAGATCTCCATTCATAAAGGTCGGAGAATAGCAGCAGCAGCAGCAGCAGCAGCAGCAGCAGCAGCAGCAGCAGTAGGTTGTTTCTGTCAGCTCCGCTCTGGGTAATGTGCCAGTAACCACAGAGGCCAGTACATAGCTGTCATTCCTCTGCTCACTGAAAGCACATTTAGCAACCAACACCTGTTTCCCCTGCTCAGTCTCCACTGTAGGCCGCTCCACTGCAGCTCTGCCTGCATTCAGAGAAGTGGGGACTCGACTCATATCACTTTTTATATGCCAATACCAATATTTCTGGAATGTTGCAATGCAACTGTTTTTATTGCAAACACTTACAGTAGTCGTTAGCCCTATCCAAGCTGCGACAACAAACAAATTCAATAACAATTCAATCTTAACAGGATGTTAAATCTCTGCTCTGGAAACTGTATGACATTCTTAGAGGTCTGGATTAGAAATTTTTAAAGGGACAGTCCATCTTAGAATACCCTGAAAGTCACAAATGCCCAGACAAGCATCACAATTTATGCTCACACACTTTTTTTCTTCTAATTAGGTCAAAGCTGTGCTAAGTGCTCAAAGAAAATCTGATCTATCACTCACCTGTCAGTTTGCTAATTGGCACCATCTACAGTTATAGGTCCAGCTATCATCACCATTAATAAACTGTCAAATATAATCATATTTCAAAAAAACCTTTTAAAGACAAACATCTCCCGCAAGCAAGGAGATTGCTATGCTAAACGTAATATGTATATCAAAAATGTGCTGGAAAAGAACCTAGAGAGAATGGGAGACTGTTTTGTGTTCAGTAATACAGTAACATACTGAACATTATACTGTTAATAAAGTTAAAATGTCAAGAATGTCTCTTGATTTCTTATGTTGTGACTGCTTTTGTGCCAAATCTTTGCTGAAAACACTCAGCAGTGAGGAATTCTTTGCTGTGCCACCTGTCTGTCAATCATCCCGGCCTGCTATGTGACCCTACCTGCTGCTACTGTCCATGCTGCCCATAATGGCCATACCACGCATACCAGAGCCACAGAGGGGGATTCCTGGTCCATTGACCCAGATCGTTGTTTCGCTTTATAGCTTTCACTGGAACCAGGTCTTCACTGAGGACTGAAACAACTTACGGACGGTTTCCCGAAGGAAATGTGGAATCACAAGCTGTGCAGTGTCACAAAATGCATTCAATAGGCCTTTAAAGATGACAAGGAATAGGCTTCATGTGTGTAAAGTGAGGCTCAAATGATATTGCAACAAATATATTGGATTCAAACTTCTTGTGTTTGCTCTGGAGTTTGTATTTTATGTTTTAAAAGGTTCCCAGTGCTGCAGTTTTTGATATGAGATGAACAAGCAGAGAAACATTTTAAGAATTGCAACATTGTAACCAAAGGGTAATTTAGATCTTCTGTTTACCCACAACAATGAACAGGGAATATATTTTAAATTGATTTGGCTTATAAGTGCTTTAGGTTTATTTAATGTTACTCTAATTTTCATTCAAATGATACAGTAGTTTGATTAAAGCACACATTGACCACTGTTGCAAATTTATTCTATGATGTTTGTAATTTGTGTCGATACTGTTGTAAAAACGTTTCCCACCATCTTTGAAAATAAATTCAGCTCGATAACGTTTTTGTTGAAATCACTTCATAGTCGACCTCCAAACATTGCAAGCTGTCTTTTACAAGATGTACCACACAGGAAGTACAACATTCTGCAACAAATATATTAATTTGCCAACAGTGTGCAAATACAAATTCATTTCAGATGATGTAAGATTAAGTTACTATAATCTGCTGTAATTTAAAGAATATTATTGTCGTGTTTTAATCTTTTATTCTTGTTAAAGCTGCAACTTGACTAGAAATGCTTCATAGATGAAGATCCATGATTTGACTTGAATTTCCAAATACTTCCAAAATGTGAACAGTTTATCTTAACCACCCTTTTAAATGTACTTCCACTGCACTGAGTCACTTGAAATTCAATTTAAGCACCTTGTAGACATCCTGTTTGTGTTTAGATCAGTCACAACCTTGTGGACTCCTTTGTTTGAGGGAAGAGATCAGTTAAAAGACTAAACTTACTTGAACTAAAGGCCTTTCATCTAATTCAGGACCTCACCTTCTTTGAGGCTACCTTTTGGAGCGTAATTACAGAAGCGGATGTTCTTCTTTATCATCCATCTGCTGTGACACATTTTGTGCATTTAAACAACTATTTTATGACTACAAATATCAACTTTAAAGAGGTGGCTGTTGTGATTTTTTTAAGTAATATTAACAGAAACAAACATTTACTGTATATATCCCACAAATTTTCATTATTCAGTTCCAAAGTCCTATGGAATATGCCCATATTGGATATTACTTCATCTATCCATTATCTATATAGCACTTAATCCTCATCTGGGTCGCAGGGGGGCTGGAGTCTATGCCAGCTGACTTTTGGTGGAAGTCTGCCAGTCTATCACAGGGATACACAAAGAGACAACAAGCACACTCACATTCACACCTACAGACAATTTAGAATGAACAAGGAAGGAAGCTGGAGAACCTGGTGAAAACTATGTGGAAAACATGCAAACTCCACAGAGTGGCCCAGGCCGGGACACAAACAGGGTATCTTCTAGCAGTGAGGCTACAATGCTAACCACCAACCACTGTGCAGCCTCCATTAACATCAATAACATGGCATTTTATGTTTCTATATTTACTCTCCAAATAGCAATCTATGTTTTTTTAATTACAATCCAAAGTTGTTTCACAGGAAGAAATGGGTCATTTGTGAAGGCATGCTTGCATTGTATGCGTGTGTATGTCTGTGTGCGCCGGTGTGTGTGAATCTGTGTGTGTGATCATGTCAGTAGACAGTGTAATCTGAGGGATAACATGGTGCTTATCCAGCTGATCCCCCACCTCCCCGGGTTCTGACAGGTTGACACCCATCATTCTTCACATTAACTTTGCCTAATTGGCAGGTAATTCCCTCTCCCCCTGCCGGCCTACCACTGTTCCTGTATTGTCCACACTCAGCCCCTACTGTCTGGGTCTTTGTCCACCAATCTGACCGTGCACCCGGTGGGCAAAGAGTCACTCAGCAGGACCTCTTGTCCAGCTCCAGAAACTCAGTGTGCCCCGTCACTGTGAGCTGGGGAAGTGAAGTTAGGAGCTTCCTCTGTGATGGTGACCCCCATGCTGGGAGGCTCTCCACGTGGCTGACAGGAATGCCGGCCCCAAATTATTTCAACCTGTCAGCATCAGCTGCCCAACCACCCCATTCTACACACACAGCCTCAAAACTACATGAAATGATGCAACTACTACACCAATAATCAGACAGGTTTTAATTTCCCACTGCATCGTAGAGAGTTAGAGAACAATCTACCCAACTAAAATGGTGTCAGTATGGCTATAACTTGGGATATTTAGTGGCTTTTAATTTTTTCATGGTTTATTTTCCAAGTAAAAGTTGGTTTAAAAAGGACAGAAAAATGCAAGCAGGGTCTGTTGAACACCAAAAACCATGTCCCAAAGGAGCACAAAGGCTTTTCTCTTTTTGATGTTAAAACAGTCTTGTCTTCCTCTCTGACACAGCACACACTCTTGATGATGCTCGCCCTCATGTCTCTTTTTCTGTTTCACTATCTCCAACATAAAAACACACACATTCCAGCTGTACTGTAGCTCTCGTCCCATCCTGACAGTGATTGACAGGTGTTTGCAGAGCCACACTGGAAAGTGAGACACAAGACATATGGAAGTTCCACCCTCCTGTCATGTCCACCTTCCCATGAGTCCTTTGTGGCTGAGGTGGAGGTGGCAGGAGCAGTCAGGAGCTTGTCAGAGCAACAGGAAGAGGATAACACACTCTCTTACAGACGCAGACAGCTTCCCTCTCTCTTACAGGAACAGCCCTCATACACTCTCGCTGTCAACCCCCCTGTGAGTGTGTCAGCTGTCATTAACTTTCCCAGACTTCCAGTGTGCAGGGGAGCTTCCCCTTGTTCCCTCCCCCTTGCAGGTGACTCTCACTAGGGGCTCCATGCTGGGAATGCCAGCCTCTCTGCTGGGAGCATCCATCCTCTCGACACAGACAGCCAGAGGCCCGAGAAACGAAAGTGAGAGTTCATGGTTTATGTTTGTGTTGTTAATATTATTATTAGCTGTAAAAATGCAAATAATCTTTAGGTGTTTGCATATTTTTCCATATACACATTGATTTATATGGGGGACACTTTATGTGTGTGTGTGAATATACGGGTGTGTGTGGTGGGGAACAGCATGTGTGGAATGTGTGTGTGATATAAAGGCTCTCTCCTCATGACACAATGGTGTCTTTGACAGGCGGGAGAAGGGAAGGCTTTGTTTGGTGACACCACACAGTGTTGTGAATGCCCGACATAGCTGCCATTCCTCTCTCTGTGTCGTCTGCCAGGCTACTGGCTTATCAGGGATTCCTCTGCTTTCTATCTGCCCACGCACACACACCCCCAGTATGTGTGTGTGTGTGTGTGTGTGTGTGTGTGTGTGTGTGTGTGTGTGTGTGTGTGTGTGTGTGTGTGTGTGTGTGTGTGTGTGTGTGTGTGCCAGTGTGTGTAAGTCAGGGGAAAGAGTTTGTGGTGCAGAGCTGCTAACACCAAGGAAAATGTAAATGAGCCATGGAGGAGAACAGACCTTCTGTTAGGTTACATATCTCACCACAAGTGGACCAATTTGGCTGCCAGATATTTAAACAATCTCAAGTAGATGGCCAACATGGATTTGATTATGAAGCAAACTTGAAGTTCAAGGAGAATTCTGGTTCATTTCAGACTTAGAATGACAATCAGAATCAAGAGTGATTGATAGAGGGATTTGGTGCCTTTCAGTAAATGATGACAAGTGGAGAATTTTTAAAAAAGGATAAAAAGATTTAAAAAGAAAGCAAGGATTGCAAGTTAGCAGATAGTATTCTAAGTATTCCTAGGCAAACAAGGAGTAAATGTTCCAAGTCAAATAAACAGCATATGTTACAAAGCCACTGATTTCTAAGTGCTAAAAAATAGTATTAGAAAATATTTACAGTGCACAGGAATGTGAAAATGTGTTTTTTTCGCCTGAGTTTGACCAAAGTTAGATAGCATATGGACATATTTCCCCATAGTGACCATTGTGGCTTTATGAGTCATGCTTATTTTGTACTCCTCAGTACCTTCTTAGGAATATGAGGAAATGAGGGGTCACACCAAAGTATGTGAATGGCGTTTGAGCTTCCCACAGCTTTCCATAGAAGCTTATTTGTACATGAATAATCTTAAACGTATGTCTTATGTTTAAATGTCTGTAAACATAGAAATTAGTCACTTGGATGGCTATTTTGCTTAGTGCTTTAGGATCTCCATCTGGAGATGTTTCCTGGCTGACCTATTCCCTGGCAAATTCACACCAGTTTGTTTACATGGGTGAGGCTGACTTACATTGTCTTCACAGGAAACTCAGCAGTTAAAAGCAATGTTGGATTTTCCCAAGGATCATTATGGGACTGATAGTTGGTCAATAGTTTGAACTAAAGTACACCAACAAAGAACTCAGTCAAATCAAAGGCAAGTCATGAACACTGGAGACAGATACAAAAAATCAACAGGTTAATCCTGAAAGATCTGAAGACACTGGATATGTTCTTATGCTAACCGCTCTACTGCTGACTGGGGAGGACAGGTTTTGCTGCAAAGGGTGGCACCTGTTGATACCAAACTTGTAGAATTTCCTTGTGTCCATGAATGAGAGCTGTGGAACAACAGGTAGGTGAATTTGCAAACTTTGATAAATATTTCTGTCTTGGAGATTGTGTTTCATATTCCCAAAATCACCTGGAAATAAAGAGTATGACTACCAGGACTGAGTACTCTCCATATGTTACATAAAAGCTAATACAGTTTGCAAAAAGTTCTGTTTTTACTTTTGGTGAAACTCAGAAATATACATTTAAAATGGTTCATGTGAAATCAATTCTTCTGGAAAGCTACACGGCGCTCATGTTATCTGCCCCAAAAAATGCCATTAAAGCAGTGTTTTCTACGACTTTTCTGTGCATCTCTACAGCAGAGATGAAAAGGGTAAAGTTGGCATGACCCGTAAATCCACAATAGTCACATAGAGAGACAAGTTGCCAAGTTGAAAAACAGAGGACTTGTCCTTTAACCCAATCTTAATAATGGTAATATTAAGTAAATGACAATACAGAGTTTTATCTGTGTCACAGCTAAAGGTGCAGCACAGATAGGAAAAGAGTTGTTAGATGCAAAACTTCAGCCTTTCTGATGAAAACTTACATCAGTGGCAACATAGAGAGTCCAAGCCAGCCTTTTTAAAAATATGTTTTAACCTTTCTTTCCCCTATATTTCTAATATATACATTTTCTTATTAGTAGCTGTAAAGGTGCTTTATCATTGCTTGCATGTCCACAACAGATAAATGCTCTGCTTTGCATGTTACACATCATTTTATCTTTTCCTCAAGTACTCTCAATCAATGCTTCTAGTTAAGAGATGTATTGGCTTTATCAACGCATGCATGCACACACACACACACACACACACACACACACACACACACACACACACACACACACACACACACACACACACACACACACACACACACACACACACACACATTTCATTCGCTTTCCAAATATTACTTCTTCTATTTAGATTTAGTCATTTGAATTTAGATTACTGTAATGTACAGTATGCCTGTTGTCTCTGCACTGAGCCAAAATGGGCACAGAAAGACACATGTGACCCTGCAGTCACATCAAGGCCCAGGCTGTGGATGCTGCACGCCTTTCTCCATTCTATAGATTTCGTAGGAAGAATGTGGAATGGGATAGACAGATGTTACGGGGACACTTTACATGGAAACTCAGAAAGAACAACAAGAATGTCAAGATGAATTGATTCTGTGAGACATGAGATTATTTCCCAATATGAACTCAATTTCTTGATAGGAACATGGTTTGGGGGACCTCAAGCTTGAGAGACGATCTCTTCTCACAAAGAGCAATGAGCACACAAGTACTCAAGTAAGTAATCTTCGGTTCAGCATGGCTGGCATTAACAGACTTCTTTAACTTCAAGGACACTCTGACCTCTTGAGCTGGTGGGCAGCTGTGGCTGCTGTTTTCTGACAAATCAATAATCGAGAAAAATACATGAGAGCAAGTCTGTGAAACTTTATTTTCAGCAGTGACCGGAGAAACAGTACTGATTGTTCTAGCCTAAACTCCTCAAACCCCGAGTTCATACTTTCTTGCCTCATTTTCCATCCTCTAATCCTGCTCTCTCATCATTCTGTTTATCTCACAGCTACACTATGAGATAGTATGCTGCTGAAAAGCTCATTCTCCTCTCTGGTCTCTGTAATCATACAGGGCTCACATTAATGTAATAGTTTGCAAAGATACTTGATTCTCAACTTAATGTATGGACCTAATATGGTGCCCACATGTACAAAAAATAGGAATGCAGTTGACACACACACTTACATATGCCAGGGTGTGTTGTGTTTTTGATGTGTTTAGAAGAGCTTTCACTGGCCTTACAGATGCTTGGCAGCAGCAGCAGCAGCACTTTACACTTGGATTAGACCAGTTTTCTAACCCTAACCCTAATAACATTAACAGGGCTGCTTATTAAACTGGTTCTGTCAGCTAAAGAAGAACCATCTTAGATGGCAGTCACCCACACTCATGGCCAAGCCAGCATTTTGTAGACATGGGAAATCAGTGGGATATCTGGAAAGGGGAGAAATGCCCTCCTTGATCTGATCTTTGGCGGTGTGTCGAAGTTGTTCCAACCAAAAATAGTATATACATCACAATTGGGTATACAGCTGCGCCTTTGTAGCTGTGGTTCCGCTTTAAAGTTGTTTCACCAGATCTGACGGGTTTCCTCCTGGACAAGTTGCTGAAGAGTAGGCCCTTGGGTGTCAGCTTAACTTGACCTGTTGAATTTTATCATAAGGGAGGCTGTGAGACAAGCCTTGTGAACATAAACATTGTTGGAATTTTCACTGGAAACAGTTGCAAGGGACTAGAAAAGGTTAAACTCTTAACTCTGAAAAACATCTCATATATAAAAGAAGTTGGGGACACTGAGTCAGAGAATGACAACTGGCAGTGGCAACTCAGGCAAATCTAGCATTCAGCAGAGAAACAGCAGGAGAGGTTAAGAGGTTTGCAGTCTTAGATGTCCAGAAAAGAAAACAGCAAATTGGATAGTCTCGGTAAAACTTTCAGAAGCTTAGGAAAACCAATTGATGTCATTGGGAAAAACAAGTGTATCAGCCAAGTAGTTCTGGAAGAGAAACAATCATAAGTGCTGAGCCGTGAGCATGCAAAATGGTGAGCATCCACTGGGAAATTATACTACGTGCGGTGAATTTTTAACTTTTGTCTCTATTCGTCATGAATCGACAGCCATACTATGACTTGTTTGACTCTAGATCACAAGGTCAAAACAAGACCAATCAAAGGCAATTGACTTTCACTCCAAGGCTGTTGCAACAGTGATTAACATTAGACACAAAATAACGTTAGTTATGGTGATATTAGGGTGGTATAGTGCTATGGTGTCATAGTGCTATGGTGCAGCACCATCACCTCATAGCTAGCAGGTAGTGGTTTCATATCTCAGCTGGGGTCTTTCTGTGTGGAATTTGCATGTCTTCATTGCATGTCTTCAAAGTGGTAAACTTGGGTCTAGACCTGTCCTCAGTGGATGTCAGTGTTGCTATTCAGATGTGGGAGGTTGAGTTATTCTTGTGACTGTTCTAACACTGTGCCTTTAGGGAACAATTAGGTTCCTTTTATGTTGTTGTAGCTTATTTCATCACACTCCTCCACTGCTCCTCCTTTTTAGACTAAAACTACACACACACACACACACACACACACACACACACACACACACACACACACACACACGTATGATAATATGAACACGCATGGTCCATTAACTCCAGCAGTCTCCCAGGAGCTTCTAGTTCAGTTGCAGCCATTCCATCAGACTCATCAGCACTGCTTTGGGAATAATATTAACAAAAAAGAATTAGCCTATCTATCGGTCTCCATCTCTCTCTCACCACACACACACACACACACACACACACACACACACACACACACACACACACACACACACACACACACACACACACACACACACACACACACACACACACACGCACGCACGCACACACAGACACATGCACACATACAGAATGGATCTCTGCTCAGATAAAAGTACTTGCTTGCATCTGTACTTTTCATGTTTTGTGACTGTGCCTGTGGCTGTGTGTGGATTTGTCTTTGCACAGTATGAGTTGTTCACTGCACAATCCCAAATGTTGCATCTGCGTGTGTCCGAGTGGGCTGCAAGTGCATGTTTTAGAGTGTAAAGGCAGTGAAAATAGAGCAGTTCCTCTAAGGTGTGTTTGGAAGAATGCCCGTCCATGTTTGCGCGCGCATGTAAGAGTGTGTTGTGTATTGGCAGACTTGCTGCTCCCACGTCCCTGAGAATGAGGCCAATCTGATTGGACAGACAGTTTATTTCCAAACACTAGCGTCTGGCCTGTTGCCTCACACACATTCCAATACTTCCAGACAGACTTTCAGAAGCGGGAATTAAAAGGCATTGGAGTTGTTAAAACATGACATTCCCAAAAAAGGGCTGCTGGGCCCTGAGACTGCCCAGAAACATCCCACATGACTCAACCCTGCAGGAATTACAGCACCGCCAGGGTCGCTGATGAAGGTCCTCTCATAGATATAGTCTCTCTACAGTATTACTCTACTTTCCTGTCTATTTTTGTCCTTCTGCCTCTGTTCCATCGTGTTCTCCCAAATATTAGATAATCCTGAACTGAAATATCTGCCTGTGCATTTGTTTCGTGTAGTTTGGGTTTGAGGGCTGAACCTTAAACCTCAACAGTAGTAATGAGGATTTCTGCTCAAAGCCCCATGGTGTGTATTAGACTGTATCTTTTTCAAGTTTCAGATTTAAGATTTTTAGTCCAGTGAGGGATGTGGGTGGAGCAGCCTCCATCAATCTGGCAGACTTGTAGAAACAATAATCTTATGACCCCCTACAGGTAGTTGTGTCACTTCGGGAACATTTCCAGTAATAAGAACAAGAGGGTTGGGATCAACCTGACACCTAATACTGTAGAAAATGCATCAAAGGTGCTCCTCCAGAACTCTTCAAGATTTTTGACAAAGGGCAGAACTCCCATTTTGGGGCATAAGTGCATGCTATAAAGCCTTTGTGTCTGTCGTCCCATGAACCTTACTCACTCAACCTGGTACCAACTGACTTCTTATTCCCAAACTGAAAATCCCACTTGCATGGCTGCCATTTTCAGAGGGGTGATGATGTCATGCATGCTGTTGAGGAGCATCTAAAGGCTCACGATGTGACCTTCTTCTACAAAAGGATGCTGAAGCTTGAACAGTGATGGACTAAGTGTGTTGAAGTTAAAACAATACAAGAACAATCTTTTCCTGTGATTTTTCCGGTGCATCCGAGAACATTTTTAAGCACCATTGAACACTGATCACATTATGAACAGTGACAGTAAAGTGAATACCGATAATCATCCTTCTCCAGTTCAACGGTCTGCATGTTACTTTGACACAACCCACGACGGCAACTTTGTCATAGACCAAGCACACCCCCAGTGGTTGTAGCACAGCCTAGCAGCAGACTCCCCTAGCAGGAAAGCTTGCCCCACCATATCGCAAGAACTGCTCAAATTCAGTTCAAGAAACATGATAAAGAGTCCCTAGATCTCTACTGGACTGATGATCCACCTGATGCACTGAAACAAGCTTAATCTTTGGAGTTGAAACCCTTGTGATCCAAAGGATCCACAGCCAAATTCCTGATGCCAAACATCACAGGATACCTCCAGTGGTCCTGTCTCCATGCAACAGTGGCTCAATGCTGTTTTAGGAGACCGACACGATATTTGGCAGGTGGTTTTGATATTGTGCCAGATGGTCCATAGTTCAAGATGCTTCAGTGCATCTGTGACCAACCTGTTCAACCTACAAGTAATTTCTGATGAGGGCAGATGGATGTAATATGCAACTCTGAATTGAATAAGTGAATTTCTGCTGACTCTTCTTAGTATCCCATCATATTTCTTCTCATCAGTTATAATCTATCCTCCCTGTTGCCATACAAATTTAATATCAGACCAAGAGAGGCAATTTCATTTGGAAACTATATGAGATATATTTGAGATTGCCCCCCTTATCATTCACCTTAGAGGTCATGATGGCATATATTACCTCGCATAGTTTAACCTGCAACAGCTGGCTTCTGGGGCAACTGCAGCATTATGTCCCAAACCAAAAAAGAGAAATAGGCATGTTGAATTTCAGTGATAACTACACAAACATGTGGATTAATTAATGTCGTATCATTTTTTATCTAAATTGTACTTTGTATCCTGCAAAGAGTGTAAGAAGAAACTAATCAATGCGAGTGAGTTTGAAAAGGCAACGTTTCTCATACTGAAATATTCATGCAGTGAGATCAGATTCTCATGGCAAGAATGACAAAAGAGTGAGTAATAGTTGTGTTTTGTGAAAAAGGAATCTCCAAATAAAGCAGTTTTTCCTATTTTTTAGTTTCAATGTCACAGAATGAGAACAGACTCCATCTGAGTGTTTTGCATAAAATAGAGCAAACACGTTCAATGTCTAAGACCAATTTACTGGCATTAAAATGGTCCAGTCAAATAATATCAGCATATGAAAAGTATCGGTGTCTATATCGGTCCTTGGACCTCAAAAATGCTTGTGCATACAGACACACACACACACTTAGAGGAATGTTGTGTGTATCGTGAGTGGGAGTTGAGGTCAAACTACACTACCAAGACTGTGTTGATGTATTCAGCCCCTATAGAGGCTGACCAAGGCGATTAACTGTTCAACAGTGGGTCAATTCATCCTGCTTCCAAAGAGAGCCAGTGGCATTAAAAATGAGGGCTTTGACGCAACGTGCTGACCATCTCAAAGTTGTCAAGAGGTCGATCATTTTCCAGTCATATCCGGTGTGTCAATGCAAGGTTGCACATATATCATTTTGGGGTGGGGTTCATTCAAAGTGGCATGGTTTGAGACGTCATGAGATGTTAATGATGCTTCATGTTGAAAGTGAATTGAAACTGGGTGACAAATTAAGAAAAATATATACAATATGATCAATTAATTAAAATGTTAAAGATCAATAAAATTGCATATGTTTTGTTTTAAAATATATTTTTGGATGAATTAAAACAAATTTTTTTGGTTGATTTTTTGACAATAATATTAGCGAACATTTGTTTTTAGGTACCTGATCTGGATTTATCCATCTGGGATCTGGGTTCATCCCATCAGTGGAGTAGAATTGTCCATCTATTTTTAAAAAAAAATTATTTCTTTACATGAAGCATATCTTTCTAGGAAGTAATTTAAGACCTCCTCTGGTAAAATTTTATTGTTTACTTTGTTAACATATCTATATGTTTATTGTTTGTATGTTTGATGACACATCCTGAGCAAAATAAGCAGTTAAAACCACAGCTGAGAGTCTCAGTGTATCAATCACCATCTGGAAAGCACAGATTCAGGCTTCCAGAGTTTCATATAAAACAAACTGAAGGATGCAATCTTCTCAACCCTGACGGTATATCTTTTTGTATCATTATAGGTTTTTTCAGAATCAACTTTGTTAGCATATGACTGAATTAGTTTTTTGTAAAAAAAATAATTGCAGAGTAGTTTTATATTGCTTGAACAGATTTGTGGGTGACCTGGTGTACTGGAGTGGGAGGAGAAGGCAGGGGGACTTTTTTTTCTGCCATTTTAAGGTAGAATTTATTATTTTCTTGGAGAAAGCATCTACATATGTAACTGACATAAATGGATGAATTTTAAGGGGTTTAATTGATAACCAGAAATGGACTTTACTGTACATATGCAGATATATCTTTGCATGTTTTATATTTTAAAGCAATTCTAATTTGATGTGAAATGTATTTCAGGTATGCTACAAACTAAAGAATACATGGAAAAAAATACAGAAAGTTAATCAAATGAAAATGGATGCACAGCCATTTGTCTTAATTGCATTATTGTGCAAGAGATATGAAAGAGGTGAACAAAAACAGAGGAAAAAATGTATTTGAGTTAATCACACAACTGCAAAATTCATGACAGTATCATTTTTGCAGAAAAACTTTGTGAAAAATTAGTAAAGAGAAAAGTTAAGAAAGCAAGAGGATTAAGAAAAAATGAGATGGAAAAATGAAAGCACTTGCCTTTTTTGCAGTCCCCAGAAGAGGTGGATTACATGAGAATAATGACAATACTTCTTTACCACTCTGCCACGCTCTATCCACTGTTATTCTAACATTCTTTACTAGAATCATTAAATCCCATTTATATTTCAGCACCCTCATAATTAGACAAATCTAAAAGTCTGATTAAACTATGAATCCATTAAATAATTAAAGCATTTTCATACACTACCATTACCAAAAAAGTGGATTTCAAGGGGCTTTCTCTGAAGTGGATTTACTTGACTTCTCCTCCTCCCGGTCCCCCAAAGCCCCCAAAGGCCTTCCACAGTGTGTAAGGGGTAAACATTAAAATATTCATGTATCAATTAAATCTGTAGAAATTAATCTAATAAATATAATCTGACAAAGCTATTAAAGGCTCTTAAACTGTAGAAGTTATTATGAGGATAAATCCTGCAGGGCTTTGGTAGCGATGCTGAGCATTCGTGATTAATGCAAATCAATAGGCTGGACAGTGGGACTGGTACCTTCTGAAGCCGAAGTGCTGGGAATCATGAATCGGGCCATTTGCCATGAAGGTAATATGGTGCTGAAAAACATGGGAATGGACACAGAGCCACTGGGGGTGTCCTGTAGTGTTTGGCACCAGGATATTGGAGGCGGATCTTTTGGGTCCAGTTGGGTTTCATGGTGGAGTCTCCTAGGATTAGGCCGATAGCGGTGCATCCAGAGTCATTGATCAGAATGCAGTCTGGGGAGTTTGGAGGATGGGTCACCTTCACATACACCTGTCTGGTTCTGATGTTGTGGCTGATAATTTTTATTTTATTTTTCCAACAGCAGTGTTCCTCTTTAACAAGGCCGGAAACCTCCAGCGACACTGCCTCGCTCCCTACACTATCAACACTGACTCAATGTGTTATTGTAATGGATAGCTTTTTAACAGGATTATTATTTTCCTTTTGCACATTTCTAGTTGTTTACATGGCATACTATGTAACCTTGCACATTCTCAGGCAATTAATTTGCATATTCCTGCACACTAGAAGTATTTCTATTACTCTGTGACATGTAACCCCTTGATTACACTTGCTGCTAATTTGACTTGTAACATTGCTTCTTACTTGTCTAGCAGCACTTATTGCCTACTGACTGGCAACACGTTTTCAATATTTATGTTACTCTTTACTGTTAGATTCTTCGGATGTAAAAATCTATTGGGCAGTAAAACCTTTCTGATTTGGATTCTGATTAAGTATTGAATCTATTTTGTTTTCCATTCAGTTTGTTATGTTTTGATGACAATAATTAGCTCTGGTATTTTTATATAATTTTGAAACTATTAATAATCTAGAATAATGAATGCATTGCTCTTCAAACATTTTTAAAATGTTATTTTTGTATTTTTAGTGCTTTGAGGACTCCAGATTGTGCTGACATCCAATGCATTGGGGAGGAAAGTCCCAAATTTATAAAACCTGCTCATAAAAGCATAACTACAGTATAAAAAGACTGAGTGTTTTATGGCTTTGTAGAAGGCTTACAGCCACGTTGAGGAGGTTTATGGTAGGACTGTGAGACTATGATGTACCTGGCCTATTGATACAATCCAACCAGTCTTTCTGTGACTGCAGTAACATATTTTACACCTTTCCAGTTGGTGCTGGCCTCTCTCAGGCTTGTCTTTTGGCAGCAATTTTTGAGGACGAAATTTTCAAGGTAATTCCAGAGAAGGGGAGAGTGTCCAGTTTGGGGACCTCAGTATTGCCTGTCTACTCTGTGGTTCCGCCTTGTTGTGACCTTCTGCATTCACAAGGGCAGAGTCAACGTCTCAGAGTCTGAGGCTATGATGTTTCTGACATCTCTGGATTTCTCTCAAAATGAATTTCCTCCACAGACTTGCTGCACTTTGTGTAAAACAATGCAAGTTTCCAGTGCAAGTCCAACTGGTAGGAGACCCAGTGGAAGACCTAGAATGTGCTAGACACTGTGTATATCTCATCTGTCGTGATAGTCCTGCCTCCAGTGTTACTGCTCGGTACTGACCCCTGACAGCTGGAAACAGAAGAAGATCCTTATTCCTAATTCATTACACTTTTCATCAAGGACTATTGCTGCTCTCATGATGGAACCAGCTCCCCGATATGCCCCAAGTGCACTCATTTTTAAAAGTAAGCTGAGAGCTCTTCTTTTTCCCACTGCTCTGAAGTAAACTTTACTGCGTTTTTACTCAATTTAATTGAATTTCTTTTCTATTTTAATATATGCTTTATCTTTTACATTGAATTTCTCATCTCTCGTCTTTTTTTAGCCATTTTAGTAGAGTGGTTTTAATTAGTCTATAAATTTGGGTGCACAGCATCGAACCCGTCTGTACAGTTTTTGATTAATTTAACTGTAATGATATGATTCATTTTCTTTCATTTTTTAAACATTCAACTCTAAGACACTTTGAATAACCTCTGTGACTTATAAAGCGCTATCTAAATAAACTTCCTTGCTTGCTTATGCATCAATCATATTCTGAGGTATCAGTAGGCACATATTTTTACAGGCTTATCCCTGTGAAGTTTCAAAAATATATTTTTAATATGAAAAAGCTCGTAAAACCGCCTTGCATTCCCAGGGACGTAGTGTCTTGACTGGGGCTCTGAGGCATTATAATTGCTCTGGGTCCACCCCCTGAACTGCAGATCCGTCTTTACAGCTTGCATTTGCATACATAATACTGCTCTGTGGACTCAAAGAGTCATGCCAATTGAAAAGCAATCATTTTCACAGCAGAGCACTGCCATCGCCACTTTAATTGAGTGCCAGACTGCTTGCATGTGTATGTGCATGGCTTTGTATCATGAGACAGGAGATAATTGGCTGTGCAATACAACACAGCAATATGGTGTTAATTCAATGATTGGAGCTGATTGCTTTTGTCTAGTTGTATCCCATGGGCTGGCACATGTGTTTGTGCTGTTTGACAGAAAACAGAAGGTGCAGACGATAACTGCTGCGCACATTTTTTTTTAGAATGTCTGCGTTGTATCTATTATGAGTTTTTTCACGCACACACACATACAGTACGCAGACACTACACAGACAAGTATGCGTCACAAAAATGAGTTGAGCTGCATGCTACAAACACAGGCCTCGAGGGTCCATAAAATCTGCAACAATAAAGAGCAGAACTGCGCTTCATATGAATGCCCCACTGTTCAGTGACAATCAGCCTCAATTATCTTATCTTATGTGAATTGCTTTTGTCAAATTAGAAAGTGAAGAAACAGACACGACTGCCTTGTAGATTCCAAGCATGCCGTGTCTGCTCTTTATGACCATGTGAGCCCTGCATTTCTGTCCATGAGCGCTGTTTTAGTTGCAGTATATACAGGAACAGAATAATATTTCATTAGTCTTAATAACTCAAAGGTGGATATTGTTTTATTACTGAGGTTTTTTCCTGACTTCAAGGTCTTTAACCTTTACAGGAAATAAACCCTAATCTTTAACCTCATCAGAATTCTAACCTTCAACCCATCAAAACTTATTGCGCACACACACACACACCAATGATGATCCAACACCGTCTCCTTTTGGCACAAATGGACAGAATGGCTATGACCAATTAACATAACAGAACAGTAATTTCCATACAAAGTGGACAAAAGCAAAGAGCTCCCTAATGAAGATCTGTGTTATTATGCTTGCCGGCTAATTTCTCTCAACGTGACGCAAAAGCCTGCAGGGACAAAATGATGGAATCATGAGAATGTGTATTAATGGCAGTGGCTGCTAATTAGCCAAACACAGAAAGGGGACATTAATCTTAAAGGCTACTTGTAGACTATTGAAGTCAAGAGCAAACTTGGCACTGCCTGCCAAACATAATGACTAAATGCTACGTTGTGGGTTAGAGGGGCAATTGGGAGGCAGAGAGGTTAATCTGTAGATATACTCAACAAAGAATCCCTGTAATCTTTACTTTATCCCTGTAGCACTTCGGAGGGTGCAGCCAATGTGCACTTAGTAGCATTGTGGTACAGTATTTTTACATTTTCCATGATGGGATTGCAAAATTCTTAAGGAATTTATTTGACATTCACTCTTATTCTGTCATTATCACCTCTTGTGGCACTATTTACTTCCTAAAATGCTGAAACACTGTGTTTTATCCCTTACAGATGTTCTGTACTGTACAAGGCAGTTTATATCTGCATTGTTGTAATTTAAAATATACATGCAACATAACTATGCCCTATTGTGGCACTAATATGTACATTTTTTGTGATATATGTGACAAAATATCTTAAACATCTGAACTACTTATAGAAAATATACCAGTTTTGCATGTTAAAGCGGGATATTTACCTGATTTTTTGCCAATCTATGTCAATAATTTGGGTTAAGGACTGTTGGTAAAGCTGTTTGTGCCAAGACAATCCAGCAAACTGATGGAACACCGACACCTACTGGCTCATTGATGTAACTACACTGCAGCTAAGAAAGAAAGGCCTTCGATCCATCAGTCACAGTACAGTAAAAAAAAACATAGTTAGCCTAAGGACATCCAGAACTGAAATTAAGATTAAATTTTCTCATTTATAAACCAAGCATCATAGCAGAATTAAAGTATGCTAAAGTGGGTGTTTGGAGCAGTAAAAGGGAAACTAATTAAAATTCTGTTAATTTAAAGCGGTCTGGCATGACAATATAGGAGGCATTTATCAAAGAACTGTTTTCATGTAAATATGCACCATGCAGTATATTCAGAGCATTGAGAAACCAAATAAGGTATAAGAAAATGGTAAAGGAGTGTTTGAATATAACTATTTTTGCGTTAATGGTTGTTACCAACAATCACACAATATTTTGCTCTAATAACATGCCTTCTTTCAGACTATTGAGGAGAAATCATCCAAAAATGCACATTTAGGTTGATATTTTTCTGCACTTTGTCCATTGGCATCTGTAGATTTCTAAAATAATATATATCTTTGAAGGCTGTTCCGTGGAAATATGTTCTTTTCAGAAATTTCCACTTCAGTAGCACTTACGTTAACCAAAGTTTCCAGTTTTATTGTCGACACTGACCAAAAACATAAATGCAGCTTAAAACTGTTTCTATCCTTTCTTTCTGACATTGAGGAATAAGTCTCTGTTACTCCCAACACGCAACATCTGTACAACAGAATAAAAAAACAAATTTGCATGCAGTGATCACATTTCTGTTTTGAAAATGAATGCAAATCAGTGCATTTTAGGTAGAAAACGCCTCATTTGAATATGTAAAAATAATATTTCAAAAAACAAAATATAGCACAAAAACATTGTCTCATAGTAAGTTATCAAATGCGAAAGATTCAGTAGGATTTTTTGTTTTCTTTCTTTCTTTCTTTCTTTCTTTCTTTCTTTCTTTCTTTTTTAAAACAAAGTGTATCCAGTTTACCTGTTCTTCTTCCTTTGTTCTTCCACTTTTCTCCAGACGATTTATTGTCCTGTGCTGAGCTTAAACAATGATTTCTGCTGAAACATTTTGTATATATTAGAATAGATACAAAATCAACTAGTGGGCGCTGTTTTCCACCGCTAAAGCATCACATGATTATTTATCCGCCAAGTTTGGATTGTGTTTTGCTTTCAGTCAACAACCACGGCTTGTTGGAGCTACGTGAAGTCAGCGGATGTAAACACAACAACACCGGAATTGTAAAAATAATGTATCTCCTATAAGGATTACGTGAAGAAATCGTTAAATACACAAAAGCAGTAAAAGACATAAAAAATATTCCACTTTATAAAAACACCACTTTTATCAAATAGAATACAAAAATCACTGTCTTCTCCCTTTCCATAGCTGTATCCCTAAGAAGGTGCTTTATTTTGAAAAATTCAACCGGATATTTATTTTACTTTATGTAAACTTTACATTACCGGTGTCTGAACGTACACAGACGAACCAGAATTATTGGTCGACTTTAGACACAGTTATTGAAGCTATGAACCAGCAGTTTAAGGATACCGACAAAGCTGACGAATTGGACAAGCTTAAGCAGAAATATCTGGAGAGGAGGAAACAGGTCTGAGTTTTACGTCAGCCTCAAGTAGAGACAAAAAAATTTAGCTTGTGTGGTATCGATAGTTGTGCTAACCGAGCTTGTTTTCGTTGTTAAAGCTGGTGAAATGAACCTTAGCTCACTATTTTCTGTCGCAACTAATGGTTTGTCTGTTTATCCCCAAAACCCTCTGTCATTTCTATGAAGAAACATTTTGTTCAGAAGAGCTAAATTGCCCAAATTAGTTTTGTTCACTCTCTGCTTGTTGTAACGTAGTTAAACTTGAGCACACCTGTAGCTAATTGAGCAATTAGCCGCAACAGCTTTCACATTTGCCTTTTACCAGTTGTGGATATGGCATAAAGTGATATCAAAATGCTATTTCTGTGCTCCGTTCTTTAGTTTCCACCGTCAGAATACATAACCTCAGGAACCAGAGATGGTAAGTGTATTATCCTTCACACAGGGTCTCCGTACAGTTAGATTACCACCGTTTTTGGTTTGGATTCTTGCAAGTCTCCAAGTTTGTACACAATTATTTATAGCTGTGATTGATTCACTCTCGAGGATGTCATTTCTCATACATTTACTGTCCTCACCTGCTCTGTTGTCCTCCATTGTATATACATGTGAGGACATGTACCCACTGAGAGTTGCCACACCATTTGACCAGTTTGAAATGGTAAATACAAACAGTAAGCACATCTTTTCAACACAGTAAGTTACACCTACTATATTCAGTCATTTGCTGTAGACAAGTCGAACACATTCTTGTTTTTGAAGTAAAAAGAGGCTGATACTAAATATTGTTATGCTTGATAATAAATGTGCATCAGTAACCCTTTCTTCAAATATAATGCTGTTTTTTTTAATGAACTTAAAGAAGAAAACATTAAATGAACTGCAGTTGTGCCATTTTACTTTTAAAACCCTCAGCTTATCTCATCAATTGACTGAAAACGTCACTAAAGATATGTTTTCCACCTCAAGTTCAACCACTTCTTTGCTGATGCAAGGAAAAAGATTCACATCACTCGCTTAACTACTTCAATGCTGTGCAGATCTGCATTTCATCTAAAAAATGCTATGAGATTAAGTAAAATCTAAATATCAATAATAACTATAAACATTAGAAATGTCTTAATATTACTTTCTGTTTACTTTTTCAGAAGCATTACAGAGGTGCATTTTGGCCCAAAGGTCCAAACAGCCAAGCAAAGAGTTGAAAAGCTACAGCGAGGCCTTACGTGAGCTTTTCAAAACAGTTACCAACTATCCTGACCAGTAAGTGACCACAAGGACAATTTTGCACGTTTGCTATAAGTATTATGCCCAGACCAAAAGATGCTGCTGTCATCTGTATAGGTTGGGAAATGATCACAGTCTACATGACAGTGATCAAGACCTGAGTGCAGATTCTACATTAGTCCCGCTTCAGGACTCTCAGGTGCTGCTTACAGAAACAGGTGTGTATGATAAGCACTTTACCATTTACGAGTGTTTGTGATTTCTGGGGTAGAAGATATGACAAATTGCCACTTTACTTCAGAAGTTAAAATTGTTTTACAGTTTCTGCATCCTGAGGAAAAACATTCATTTAAAATAATCAATTTCCCTCCGATAGCTTGACAAGAGCATAATTAACTGCACTATGGCATCACTTTTCTTCTACTTATCCAGATGTGACCTTGCCCTCCTGTCTGCATGGTAGTCCCGGGTCCCAGGAAACCGACAGAGACAGAGAGTTGCAGTTTGCTCGACAGTTCCCTGCCTCGTGTGGCTTCTCTTCCGTAGTACCAGCAAAGGTTTACCAAGAGATGATGACAATCTACGAACAGCTGAAGGTGAGAATGAAGTCAAAATAGCGGACAGAAAAGTGAAGAAGAGAGTCAGAGGACAGTGAAAGATGTTTGTGAAATGACTGGATAAGGGTGCCCACGTATTTGGGGTACCTCGTCCCATACTTCTGTTTTGTAATCAGTAGTTTTCACTTTTAGAATCAGAAGTTGGTTTGGCCTCTCTCCCTCTCTCCCTCTCTCCCTCTCTCCCTCTCTCTCTCTCTCTCTCTCTCTCTCTCTCTCTGTCTCTGTGTTTTTAGGCAGAGCGACAAAGTCAGCAGCAATGGGAAAGAGAATTGTTTGAGCAAGAAAGGAGGCTGAAAAAGAAGGAAGAGGCTTTGGTGAGGCTGACTGGGCTAGAGGAGATGGTCCGTGCTCGCATTCAGGCTGTAGAGGAGGTTAGACACACATGCATGCACACACACACCATCCATCACATTTACAAAAAGGGATGTCTAGTCTATTTCTTTACCATATCTTCTTCACCCTCTTTCTAACCCTGCACTTAATAATCTATGATCCAGTGTTTAAACTTCTTTGTGAGGATCTTTGAACCTTTCATTCTTAGCCTCTGACGCTCCCCAGATCAAATATTCAGACTATTTCAATGGGTCAAACATGACTGGTTTGATTTAATTTGCAGTCACACGACCATCTGACCTTTCGGTGAAGACATGGACAGTGTCATGTAGGATTAAATGGAAAACCCAATTTAATATTGAAGAATATTGATGCTCAGGAATTGTTGGTGTGGCAACCTTTTTCATTATGCATGAATATATACCGTAACTGTGTCTCACTAGAAACATCAGCAAGAACTGAACCAGCTGCAGGATCTTCTTCGAGAAAAGACTAAAGAGAACAAGAGGCTCAAATCCAGCTTCGACACAATCAAGGAGCTGAATGACAACATGAAAAAACAGGTTAGAAGTGTTCAAAGATGGTTTTATATTTGAGTTATTTTCCATCCGTCCATTATCTATACACTGCTTAATTGTGTGTAGGGTCACGGCTGGTGGAGCCTTTCCCAGCTGACATAGGGTGAAGGCAGGATTTATTCTGGACAGGTCTATCACAGAGCCACACAGAGACAGACAACCAAGCACACTCACATTCAGGCAATTTAGAATCACCAGTTAAGCTCAGCATGTTTTTAGACTGTAGGAGGAAGCTGGAGAACCCTGTGAAAACCCACACTGCGCAGGGAAAACATGCAAACTCCTCACAGAAAGAGCCCAGGCTGGAACACAAACCAGGGATCTCGTGGACAGACTTCAGGACCGTGCCAATACTACTAATATATATTATATAGCAATATTAATATTCACGAGGATCTAAACTTGGCTGTGTTATGATCACAGTTCTATTATTACAGTGTTAATTAGTCTGAACATTTAGTTCAGTGTTTTGTTTGTGTTGAACATCTAAAGCACATCTAAAATGAAGACTATAGCAACTTATTCTGATATGTGTCTACTGTACCAAGAACAAGCTGATGCTTGACTGGAATTTTCCTTTTCCAAAACATAGAAAGTAACGGAAGAGATTTTAACTATGTCGTGGGTGGAGTCATGCAGGGGAATACCAAGCAGTTAGTATCTTGGTCCACATGGTGGCACTACAACATAATTATTTTGAAGTTGAAATATACAACACTAAAGAATCACTTAGTCAACACTTGCTTTGATGGTTGAAGTGTTTTTTGGGAGCATCAAGAGAACAATAATTTGTTGCTGCTTTAGACTTTTTAGTTTTTTATATATATATATATATATATATATGTATTGATTAAAAAGTAGATTTTATGTCCACTGGGTTTGCATTTCAGATTAAGTCACTGTTTTCTTTTTTTCCTAACTCAACAGGTGAATGAGATCAGTGAACAGAATAAGAAGCTGGAGAGCCAGTCAAAGAGGGTGCAGGCTCGACTTGAGAACCTACAGGTGGCAACACATTTTATTTTTATTTGTGTTCTCTATAAATGCATATTAATAGGAAAATCGGTCAGGTATTGGCTTTTAGTCTGACAGTCAGCTTTTGACATTGGTCTGCGTGCTGTCTGAGGGCATTCCATTGTAGCAATAATTTAATGTGATTATTTAATGTGATTTTCTTAATATCTATTGTCTTTGGTGACAAGCTCAAGCAGATATTTATAATTATTTAATTAATTCAGAGGAAGTACGAGCAGAGCATACCATCAAGAGGCCATCAGAAAGGAAGCATGAAGAATACAGAATGTATTCAACCACTCAAAAAGGAGAAAAATACCGCTTCTGGAAAACCCAGCGAGAAGGTACAGCAACAATTCTCTGTATCTCCATTTTACAATTCAATGTACAACCAGTCTCCAGAATTTGCGGATTTGCTGTGATTACAACTGTGTTACTTAATTTATTGTTAATGTGTTCACTGAAAAAAGAAGCATGTCATTTGGCATGGTTAGACAAACACTAACATGCTGATTTACACATATCCAAACTGGAAGCAGCGCAGCAGTCCTTCTCCACAAACCACACTCATACTGCCAGCTGACATGATAAATCATAGTTTGTGATTCTGTTAAGTTATCATCACACTTGTTGATGAAGACGAATGCACTGTGCTGGATACAGTTGCACTTGTCAAGTCAAGGTTTTTTCTTTCTTTATTTAGAGGAGATTGAATTAAATTAGTTTCTTTTTCTATACTTTTCACAGTTAAATTATTAGAAGCCCTGTTTAAATAATCTTGATGACCTTTTCCCAAAATGTGTCAATAGATAACGCTTGAAGTTACATTCTAGTGAATTCTTTGTATGTTCCAATACTTCAGATTGAAGAACTTGACCACTGAGAGTCTAACTACCCTTGCCTTTTCTTGACACAGTCAGTGGCAAGTTGCTACTTGTGCAGTATAACTGAACCTGTTTTTTTTTTTTTTTTTTTCCCCTAAACCCTTCTCCCTTCAGGGCAGCTCAAGTCTCATATCTCTAAAGCTCCTGGACCTTCTACTGGACTGGGTACTTGATGGACAGATGTTCTCATCAGTAGCAGGAAATGAACTGAAAGGTGTAGGCCAGTGTCTGCCTCAGGAGGTTGTACTCAGTGAGAGATGTCTCAAGGTGACGTGTTCAATGTAGCATCACTCTGATGTTTTGATTTCATTTCAGCTGCATTCCAACACACAATTTGGTGTCACAACCACAAAAGAGCAATAGATGACGAGACATTAACAACATTAGACTGAAATTAAGCTGTAAATTATCTTTATATCCGTAGGTGCTGCCATTAATGGCAGATCAGCTTCACCACACTCCTTTGTCAGAACCCAACCTTCTGCTCAACATTCTTCGCCTCATTTACTGGGCTTTGAGACACTTGGATGACAGCAAACAGGTGAAAATTATTTTTGTTGGTAAACTGTGCTAGTAGTTTTAGATGCACTGAAACGTTTACTGTGTGGCATCTGTGAAAGTGGAGAATGTGGGGTAGTGGCTATTCAGTTTTTGTTTTCTTTTTTTTACCAGATTTCGCCAAAAACCATGGTTGAAGTAGCGACTAATCAATCAGCATTATATTTGACATTTAGGAGTTGTTCTCGTTAGTTAGTCATGCTAGTCATGTTTTTGTTGAAAGAAATCACTCCACCAAAATTGCTGCACAGTCACTCTTCAGTTTGTTGATCTCTTTCAGTGAGTAGTCACTGTAAACAAACCACATCACCTGAGCTACATAATTAAAAAATGCTATAACCAAGACAAGAGTGCAAGTACTACCGTAACAGAAACTGCTTTTTTTTTAACTGATTGGCTTGTAATTGATAACATTATTTTTTCCTGATATTGAGACCAATCCCATTTCCATTATTTATGAGGTATGCCCTTGTTTGAAAGCTTCAGATCTCCCACATGGCTGCCAGAAGGAACATAAATCAAAAAAAGAGCCAGTTTGTTCTTTAAAAAAATGGTTTTGGATGAGTCTAGTTTTCAGCAGCATCCATCCTCTGTGTTAACAATATATAACTGTCCATAACAAGATGCAGGTGGCCTGAAGCTTCCCTCATTATTCATGTTTGGCCTTACAAGAGAAGAGGAGTGTTTTTCTACAAACAGAAAACTCACTTTTATAACAACATGCAGCAGAATACAAACGTGGAACAGTTTTCTTTTAACACTCATCTACGCCTCACAAGTACACATTCACTTGAGGCGGGGGATATCCACTTTATTGCTACATCTCCCTGCACAGCATGGCAGTCTTTAATGTTTGGGGTCCTGTCGAGTTCCATCTTGTGTTCAGATGAGAAGCTTGGTTTTCTAAAGACCCCTGCCTGACTCTGTGTGTTGAACAACATCTAGATAAGGATGTGTGTCCTCGTCACTGATTTAACCACATAGCTACCAGCCGCTCGAGAGCTCTTCATAGTAACCTCTGTGCATCAGCAATTGCCAGTTGGTAAAGTGACAGGTGAGACATTTTTAAAATGATTGCCCAATCCCACTTTATAGGCTAAAACCCACTTCTAGTGCTCAACCTTTACGTTCTGTTTATTGTTTAACCTCAAAATTCCGGCCATTGGCTAAGTTTCAGCCTTCACCCATTGCCCCTGGGCTCTTATTTTATATCCATCTCCATGCTTCAGTCCTCTTCTCTCAGCCTGCTGAGGGGAGCCTGGCCCCTTCATGTTTGTTTGTCAGGTTATGTCATATCTGCTCAGTGAAATGCTTGAAGTTCAACTGGAATCACATGCGCCCTTATTGCTGCAATATGTGTTCATGTTTAAGATGAAAACCAACCAGCACTGGACCACAGCGCATAAATGGAGGCAGGGAGATGACCTACAGTGAAGGATTGTTAGTGAACCACTGGAGACTTTGGGGAATTGGAATGGTAGATGAAAAGTGGAATCTAGTGAGTCTGAAAACCACTAGCTCTCCATTGGTTTGGAAATACATAAATCTTGGATAGTAGCTGTAGTTTACTGCACTGATTTATTGGCTCCATCGCTTATTTGGAGAAGTCAGAGAAGAAGTCTTTTGGCTTCCTGTCAGGCTGACCTCATGTTTTATACACGGATGTTTGATGAAGATCATTGTTGGCATCTAATTCCTATTTTTGACAGTTATACAACAATGATAACTTATTACAGGTGTAGCTAATGATTTTTTGCTATGACCAGAGCATCAAAGTTTGCGTTTCTGTGTATTCTGTACAGCATGTAACATTATCTGCCACTCTGCGGCGGATAGGAGAGGAAGTGTCGAAGCCCCCAGTCCAGTCAACAATGCCGAAGTCCTTAGATCCAGACCTGCCCAAATCCTGCACTGAAGCAACTGGACCCTTCAGGAGTTTTCCCCTTTACCAGAGCCCTTGTCCTCACACACGTATTCTTTCCATCCTCATCATCTTACGCACCATTACACAAGGTATTATTGAAAGCACATCTGCGCTCTATGTTTGACATGATATTTGATAAATGCAAATATTAAAGAAGGTTCATGGATAGTAGGGTGGATGGTATCATAGTATTAAGATATACCATTGTATTTGGAGTCTCAAAAGTATGATCTTTACTACCACCATGATAAGCTCATTTTTCTGACACAGAAATTCTCTATTAATGCACCGCTATCGACTACCTGCACCACTAGAGGCCGAGCATGAAATAGACAACAGACAGAACACTAGCAGATAAGATTGCAGCCAGTAGGAGGCTGCTCCACTGGTTTACAGAAGACTTCTGATTGCATATAAGTCAGTGATCCTACTTCTCATTTAATTTATGACCTAAGTAAACCCTTTCCTAAAGAGTTTATGGTCTCACAAGTTTTTAATCGTCTTCAATTTAGTATGATGTTAATTTTGTAAATATTGGTCTCATTTATAGTGAAATGGACGATAAAGCTAGGTATACTTGACAGCGTGTCTACCTTGTGACTGACAGGTCACTTCATATGGGCGTACATAGTGTTCTTGGGTTCTCAGTCACATCCACCCCTCACTCATCACTTCTGCCTCCAAAAATTTCAAAATTGAGACGACCAGAAAAAACTCAATGTTGCAAAACACGAGTCCAGTGGATGGTGTGAGAGTGACTACACACCACTCCCTTTTGCCATGAATGCCAAATTATGGATTGTCCTTTTTTTAGCTGATTGGCCAGCTACATGTTGATTACTGCAGATATTGTTAATATTTCAGTGTAGTTACATTTTTCTATAGAGATTGTTGCATTATGAGCCGGGTGCTACAATGTTGGTGGGCTACCCATTCTTTTTATAGAGGGTAGTGGGCCACAAAAATGTTTTAATTGTTGGTTTAGTTCTTGTCTATGTAAATACCTATGCAAATTTTATACTGTTATATTAGTTATTTTGTCACACATCCATTTATTACACTCCCTAAGGTACACCCCTTGTCAAAGGTTTTGAGACGGGTTCTCATTCCAATGAATGAGAACCCATCTCAGGACTGGCCAACTGTTGATGGCCAATATACACTACCGTTCAAAAATTTGGGACCACTTAGAAATGTCCTTATTTTGAAAGAAAAGCATTTTTTTTCAACAGAGATAACATTAAATTAATCAGACATACAGTCTAGAGCAGGAGTGTCAAACATATGGTCTGCGGGCCAAAACTGGTGGGATGACTTTGCAAAGGGAGAAATTACAGAATAAAAGTGAATAAAGCACATGAATAAAAGTGTGGATTTTCATGGAAAACATGAAATTGTCTTGGTGATCCCAAACTTTTAAACAGTAGTGTATGTAATAAAAACAAAACACTGCAGGTGTAACAGATCGAACAAGACAGCCAAGGAAGACACAACTTACCTCAAAGTTCTTTGTCACTGCTTTATTTCCTCAGCATGACACACACACACACAGACACGCATAATCTTTAAACATCGGCTCGTCTCTACTCTAAACCCTAACACTGTACCACAATCAAAAGAAGCTGTTTAGAACATTTTGACTTTTCTGTTAAGTATTAAAGAAATAGCAGCGCCAAGATAGACCTTCAATCAAAAATGCTGGAGCAGCCTGAAGGCTGACAGATTCTCTAAAACTCTCCAAACTGATAAAACACAGCTGACAACGATTGAAATCCGAAAAATCACCAGTAATGTAAATCGACCGCACTTTTGTCGTAATGTGACGAGAACAAGTGACAAAAATTCTCCAAGCTTTAGTCACATAAAATTCACCCGCTGCACGAACTGTTAAAACAACGCCACAAAGAATAGCATCTCCTTAGGATGACTGAAAAGTCTATGACTGTTAAAACTTAACCCCTGAATTACTATAGAATAATCATCCACTACACAGCTGCATGACCTGTAGGTGACTCTGTACCTGCTTGTGCATCAGTGTGGTGAATTTGCATGGAGGGGCTGTAGGTTACTCATATGCATCAGAACAAAAAATATGAATCTAATTTTAGTTTGTTATGATAGTGGCTTTTTTAAATACCGTCTGTGTTATAATGTGCAGGTCCTATTTAACTGCTGCTACAAACAAACATTGAAACATGGACACGAATAGATTCAAGAACTAAGAGACAAAAGTAGTTTTCATGGGATATTATTGGATTATTTTGCTCTCAATTGCAATTTAAGGAGCTTTTGTTACATCTGTACTACACCACTTTACCCTAATTGTTACTCTGTTAACAAATTTAACATTGGAAATATTTAGTTAGTAATATAATTTAATGGTGAAAGACCCAAAACATAAAGCACCACACTTGGATTTGACAGCAGACTTCCTGGTCTTGACAGAACTTGACAGATTCCTTTAAAATCCAGATTGAGACTTATTTGTGACCTGAAATACAATGAGTTTGTCCCCTTATGCTCGTTGGAGTACAGAGGAGAGATGATGAAAACTGAAATGCACTGCATGTCATTGATTTCTGTGTTTACTCCATCTATCACATGGTGGCTATGTATGGTTTGACTCAGCTTCTTAGGACATATACATGTTTTTGTGTGGCTCAAAGGTCAGTGTCTGTCTGCCAGTCAGCTGGCAGCCATTTGATCTACACTAAAATGTCAACTTATTGTTGTTGTTTTATTATTAGTAGTGGTGGTGTGACAGCACGATTATACCATCTATCACAGTTTTTACATTGGCAATTCAATTAAAGTTTGGATCTAAATTAACAACTGGGTTTTCTTTACAATCAGGCTTATAGCCGTAAAGAGCTGCTGGCATGCCTTTAGGGTCTTCGTCTTATTCTGATGCACATATTTGAAAAGGCCAAGGAGCTCCTTGTCTTCTAACACTATAAATCCTAGTGCACTCCCTGGGTTCACCCTACATATCCTGACATATTTTATGAACCTCTCTTCTGAAATGACCTTCCATCTGCTTGTAATACTTGAGGGCTCCTTCGGTATGTCTATATAGACTATTTTTGTCAATCTGCTTACCAGGTTTGCTTCTTTCTTCCTTTCTCTGGAGTGACATGAAACCAAATTGAGTATAATGGAGAGATGTTTCTTCTCCCAAGTATTTGCAGTTCTTTTTTTTTTTTCCCAACACATAACGGGTACCATTCTGAGGCACAGCTAAACCAAACTTGGTCCAAAAAAATTAAAAAAGGCTTTTATCTCATGTCAGATATAAATCCAGTCCTTTTGGGCATTTGAAAATATTTCTACTCGAGAACAGCACTGAGGCATTATGGCCAAAGTACAGTGGAGGCGAGTGGAATGGGGAAAAAGATGGGAAAAGGTTTGTGGATGAGTGCTTTCCTGTTGCTTAGCAGTTAATACACTAAAAATGTATAGTCGTGTTCATCAGTAGTGAGAAAATCTTTGTGATTTTTGTCTCTGTAGACTAGCCTAGCCGCGCTAGACAACCCACGGCAACGAATTTAATTCTCTGCCAGGGTGGGTCTAGTTACCCTCCATAAGGCTCGAGGCTGGATTCTCCTACAACTGGCCGGATGAATCACCATGAAGTGTAGAGTCAGAAGGTGGGCGTAACTAAGTGACGACAGAGACGTGACGATTCTGACAGAAACAACCGGAAAGAACTAGCCTAGCCGCGCTAGACAACACATGGCAGCGAATTTAATTCTCTGCCAGGGTCGACAACAAAAACGACAACAGTCGTTGAGCTCCATTAGCACCGACTCTGAATAATCTTTCTGTTAACATGTTTGTAATATACTTGAGCTTCACCCATTGACTCTATAAATAAGGCTTAACCGAACTACCGCATCCTCTGATTTCCGGCGCTCCAGGAGCCTATTCGTTGCGATGATTGGTTGCATACCTACCCAATTGCTGCAGAGTGATTTGATAGACAACCTTTTAGCCCGCCTCCCTCCCTGTCGAGCGTGCCTAGAACCTTGTTGCCTGGGGACCAGACAACCTTTATATTGTGTATTACAATTACACATAAAGTCAGTCTGGAACTGCTCCATTGAACCAAATCTAGCCCAGAGGCGGGACTACCGATCACAGCTTGAATTGGAGAGAGCCAATCAGCGTAACACATGTGTGACGCAATCACTAAGCGACCTAACAATTGCCTTTCCGCCATGATGTTTTGTAGTTTTAACAGCTTCCTTCGCCGTACAGGGGTCCTGAGGAAAATCTAAGCTCTCCCTTTCAACAGTGGAGGGCAGCATTACGCATTCTATCGTACAGCCTGCCGGAATTAAAAATACATCCTTTTTTAAAAAGAAAAGCTTTCAGAGCTGCTTCTTGTTGAGGTTTTAAGGACAAATTCAGCCCGTGCAAAACAGAGGAAAGCACACGAGAGAAACCTCGCTCTGTTGCGGTCGCATCGTTAACTCCCGCCTCTGGTGCTCTGATTGGTTCGGTCTGATCTGCTCGGAGCTTGAAAACCTGTCAAAATGTGTCAGTGGAGGAGGGCTAGACCGTATTCCCGTATATCCCTTATAACGGGAATACAGTCTAGCTAAGCTAGGCTAAGAACCTTGTGCCGTCAGAAACATGGGTGTAGCATGGCTAGGCTATCTGTAGACCACAGTGGATTTGAAATTCATTAATCTAGTGTAGACTAAAAAATCTGGAATTACCCATTCAGGAAATACAGACTTTTGTCCGTCTTCTGTCCCTTTTCATGGGCTCAAAAATAATCAAACTAACACAATTCTAAATGTAAGAATTATTTTTATGACTTGGATCAAGTTGTTTGAAGTCTGGAACCCATGGATGTCACCAAATGCTAAGCTTCCTTGCTTCAGATGTTTTGCCAGGCCTTTACTGTTTGTGGTTCTTTCTGCCTTTAGTTTTGTCTTCAGTTTGGGAAAAGCAGCTTAACTAGGTTGAAAACAGGTGAATGCAATTTAAGAACATTACATTTCTTTGCTTTAAGAAGCTCTTTTATTGTCTTCGAAGTGAGTTTCGGGTCGTCGTCCTGTACAGTGAAGCACCGTCCCACTTTTGCAGCATTTGCGCGACTCTCAGCAGAAAGTATAGTTCGATACGTGGCAGAATTCATCCTGCAACTTTTGTCAGCTGTCACATTATCAATAGACAACAGTGACCCAGTTTCACAGCAGCATTCGTGCCCATTCCATAACACTGTCATAACACTGCCTTCACTGTGCTGACGGATGATGTGATATGCTTTGGATGTTGCGCCCTTAATTCCTCCTGCATACCCTTCTCTTCCCATCGTTCTAATTCAAGTTCAGCTTCGCTTCAACTGTTTGAAAACTGTTTCAGAACTTGTTAGGCTTTTTTTTAAGATGTTTTCTATCAAAGTCCAAACTGCTCTTTCTATTCTTGAGTGCTACCAGTGATTTGCATCTTCATGTAAACCCTGTTTATTTACATTAGTGAAGGTGTCTCTTGATTGAAGACTTTGAAAAGGAAACACCTACCTACTTGAGTGTTCTTGACTTGACAAAATGTTGTGGAGGGTTTCTCTTGTGTCTCCATCTAGACATGCAGTTGTCATCCTTCGTTTTCCAAGCCTTTTGGTGTTGCAGAGCTCGCCATTGAATTACTTCTTTTCAGAAATGTACTTCACTGTTGATGTGGCCACTCTAAAAGTTTCTGCTTTCTCTCTGATGGGCCCGTTTTGTTTTTTCAGTCTTGTGATGGCCTCTTTCACTCGCATTGACAGCTCTTTGGATCACATATGGATGTGACTGTTGATGAATAGCTACAAAATGGAAATTCAGCACTTGAAATCAACTCCAGAACTTTCATCTCCTCATTTTGCAATAAGATTCTGAGAAAACGGGCCACACCTGAAACTGCTTATCAGTAAACTGCCCACTTAATTTTGAGCCTGTAAAAAATAGACGGACTACGTTTAAAAAATAATTAGTTGCATATCCTTCAGTTCCACTGTGGTGGTGTTCAGAGACAACATTACACAATCACGCACTGTCCAAATACTTACGGACTTGTTTAAATACTTGCATTACAAGCCTTTGCCATTTGGAATTATTTCTAATATAAAATGTCACAATTTAGTTCTTATTCTTATCCTGGCACTTTATGATTAGGATGAATTTATTACTGCGTTTTCAGTTGAAAGTCTACAATGCTATTGTTGCACTGAACTCATTTGAAAACAAGTGTCTTTGATTGTGTGTGTGTGTGTTTCTCTCCTGTTTGCAGCTGATGTGCTGGCCCAGGCGCGTGAGAACCTCCGCACTGAACTGATGTGTGAGGACAGTCGAAGTGTGTTCATCCACTCCGGAGGCCTGCATGTGCTCCTGTTGATGCTTCAGGCTGGTCGTGTAGGGCTAGAAACACCGATAGACATCCTGATGCAGCTCTGCGAACCGTCCCGTAAGTAGACGTGTTTTTTAATAAACACATTCAGATGCCTGTTAGGGTTTTTCTTCCTAGAAGGAATTGTGGTAATGGTTTTTCCACTGCACCCCACAGCAATGCAAGGTTTACAGTAAGTTGTTTAAAGTAAAGGCCTGTGGCTGTCTCTGTTTGTGCCATTCCTCCCTGCAATATTAGAACTGATCTTCTGACCAAATAGCACGGAATGTGCTGGTTGATGAGGCATTTTTTACCGAAGAATAGCACCGCTAATGAAGTGTAGCTAGCTTGGTTTCTTACACATTGCATTCGCTATATCCTCACAATAAAAGCATCCCACAGGTTTGCCAGTAGCATCCCACTACTAGCCATGCTTACTAGCATGGCTAGTAGTGGGAATGTATGTCATTATGGCTTGGCTAAAGCTAGCAAACCTGGGACCCCTAAATTCCATACCAGAACTTAAAGGATCCAAGCCATGTATAAATATGTT